>NC_057814.1:14028141-14693893 GCF_018294505.1 Triticum aestivum | reverse complement strand
CCGAGTAAAAATGCAGACATTTTTTTTGAAATTTTGAGAAATCGTAACTTTAGCTCCATATGATGCATAAATAAGTTAGGGGAAAAAAGCTCATGTAGTTAGTATCACTTGCATGCTAACTCAACTTTGGAAAGCCATTGCGTTCTTATACATTTGCTTTTGCGGATCAGGTGTTTGGCTTTCGTTTTACTACTCAGGATTGCACCATTGCAAATGCTATGCTCTAAATGTGGATGCAACTATTTTTTTCTAGAAGGAGGTTGTCTCCTAATCTAATAACTTAGTGGCATGATCTGCTCAATATTGTTGATAACATATCTTTGACATCCTCACGTGATGAAGTATATTGGGTTCTGGTAAAAATAATATCTTAAATAACTGTTATTTCATGGCTATATTTGGTCACATTGATATCAAAGTTTTAAGGCTATGGCCCCGCTATAGCGCTGTTATACCTTATTTGGAGGACAGCCGCTATTTGGCATAGCCTGGTATTTAAAACAATTATTGATATAGTTTAGATATGTTAGTGCCGGCGGGCTTTCGTCCCACTGTATGTGTTCATATGGTAGGTGTATGTGTTGGGTTTGCTGGCAGTGCTCACACTTAGTATATTAGCTTTCTTGCCTCCTGGATTTTCCTGCTTCATATATGTAGCAAAACCAGAGAAAGAATCTGTATATCTCTCCTTCCTTCTCATACACTCACACTCATTACTTTTTAATTTCAATCACAAGAACAACTACTAGGCATTCTTTATAGAACGTTCCCCCACAAAAATATGGCGCAAAATTGATGATAGATATATGTCTCAGCAACCTCTCCCTACACAACTAACAATATATATACCACCATCTCTCAGGTTTGTTTCCTATTAGTCACTTTAGCACCTTTCACTACACCAACTATTAGCCCAGACATATACAATGTCAGAAAAGAAAAAAATGATATGAGACAACCCTGAGTGCATTCTCCTCGTGCTCCATTCATTGATGCCCATCACCTTGCTTTGGTTTATTGACTGTCTTGCAAAACAATGCAACAAGAAAGAAAAACAAAGAGGACATGGGAATAGGAGACATTTGGAAGAGAACACTAGGCAAAAGTGGACCTTAAAGTATTAAAGGTTCAGACACCCCGACCTGACACTATACTGCCTCCGACAATTTTGTGCGCCGGTGGGTCGCTGCTGATGATGCCTCGCTATCACGGCTCAACTGAATGTGTTAGTTGTGATAACCATGGAGCTGCTCCCCGGTGGTGAGTGTTGAGTCCATCTACGAGGAATTGCAGATGGGGGCTAGCGATGAAACATGGCAGCTCCAAGACCAGGTGGTGTAAGTTATCTTGCATCTTGCAAGAGCTCAGCATATTCCGCCTAATCATTGTCCACATGCAGGTCCCTGCTACCGCATGTCCCTCCTAGCCGAGGGCAGCTGCTGGTCGGTGTTCGTTCCTGCTAATCAGATGGTTTTGTATGACTTGTGCCTGATCTGTCTAACATTAGAGGTTTTCAACATTCCGTCTGATGTATTGCATGCAAGCCATATGCAGTTGTATTAGCGCATTACTGACATGATCCCATGTTTTTATCTTGCATGTGTACTGGGGTGGTTTGTTGAAACTAACAAGTGTTCGTTACCTGGGTCTGTACGAAGTTTGTCATTACTAATTAATCTCTTACCAATGATTTCACCTCCGTTTACTCGGCAAACTACTACTGCAGCATGGGTGCCTTGCGGAGTCATTCTATGGTTGCCATTTGGTGCATTTGCGGAGTAATTAGGGATAGGTTGTTTAGGATTCGTGCCTACAGCTGAATTCTAGTTTACCCGTACTAGGTTGGCTTATGTGGGTTTAGTAGGATGAATGTGATCAATTGTTTTCTCATGGAGATTCGTACACATGTTTTTTTACAACGAATTTCTACACATGCTTAATATGTTGGGTTCTGCTTCACTACAACACCTCTCCAAAATTAAAATGGGTAATTTTGTCTTCTACTACTAATAACTCCCTCTGTTCACAAATATAAGATGTTTTGGGGATTCCAATATGGCTTACATACGGTTAAACATGCCAATATACATCTAATTCAGAAAAAAAATAGTTATAACATCCTTTATTTGTCAACAGATGGAGTAACCACTAATCCTTCCAAATAACTAATTAACGAGCACTCTTTGCAAAGGTCAACCACACCACCCACGCTGCGACAAGTGGCGTCGCAACATGTGAGTTTACCATTTTTGTAGATCCATTTGTTCAAAACGTTTTATCTGTTAAATCGTGCATCCAAATCTCGAACCGTTTTCACTGTTGGATTCCTCGCATGGAGATCTTAAAAACTAGATCCCATGTTGATAGGTTTTGAGAAACTTCTTTCACAAAACCAGACAAAAAGAACAACATGGGAGCATGTTTTTTTACTTTTCGAAAGAGGCACTACTGTGCTTCTCATGGAAGCAAATATGTGCCTGCACGAGAAGTAAACCCGTGCCTCTCGCGGATGGAGGAAAACAAGAGAACATGCTTTCTTTTCTTTTCGGATAGGCACAACCATGCGTCTCATGGGAGCAAATACATTCCTCCACGAGAAGTAAATTTCATGCCTCTCGCTGAAGGAAAAAAAGAAAAAGAAAACACGTCTTTTTTGGCAAATCCGTTCCTCCACGACCGTGCCTGTCGTGAAAGCAAATCCATGCCTATGTTAAACACGTATTTTTTTCATTTTCGAGTGGCACGACCGTGCCTCACGTCAAAGCAAACCATGCCTATTTCAGAAGAAAATCCATACCACTTGGGGAAGGGAAAACGCGTTTTTTTACGTTTCCTATAGGCATGGCTATGCATCTCACACAAGGAAAAAATCACAGGATTGCACCATTTAAAATGCTCTAAATGTGGATGCTACTAATTTTTTCTAGAAGGATGTTTTCTACTAGTCTAATAACTTAGTGGCATTATTAGCTCAATATTAAACATGTCTTTCACATTCTCAGGTGTTGAAGTATATTGGCCTATGGTCAAAAATAATATATTACTACATTCATCCTGGTTTATTAGTGTCCTTCGCATTTTGTGCCAAATTTTGATCATTGATTTAACTACCAAAATAGTAATGCATGTCACCAAATATTATTGCGTTGGATTTGCATTTAAACATACTTTCCAATGATAAGGATTCCCCTTCTTCACCCACGCCTTCTTCTCCCTCTACCCTTCCATTTTCGAGCTCCAGCGCCCAAGTTTTCGTCCTTTCTACTCCGAGCAAGCTCTCAACCATGTCCGGATCCGGAGGTTAAGGCAAGTGGATGGCCTCCTCCGTCACTGCGAAGGACATCGCCGAGCTTCGGGAGGCCGGGCACCTGGCGAAGGAGGTCGCCCACCGGATTTCGGCCAAGGGACAAGTCGTCCCTACACCAAAACCCAACGAGAGGGTGGTGTTCCTCCCTCATTTCGTCCGCAGGCTAGGGTTTCCACTCCACCCTTTTGTCCACGGGCTGATGTTCTATTACAGGCTAGATTTCCATGATCTAGCGCCGAACTTCTTCCTCAACATCTCGGCATTCATTGTCGTGTGCGAGGCTTTCCTCCGCATCCAGCCCCACTTCGGACCATGGCTCAAAATCTTCAACGTGAAGCCGGAGGTGGTGGATGGACGACACGCGGAGTGCGGAGGAGCCATGGTGAGCAAGATGCCCAACGTCACATGGCCCAAAGGCACATTTGTGGAGACGGTCAAGGAGTGGCAGAAGTTGTGGTTTTATATCACAGAGCCCCGCGATGCCACCTGGGCCGCGGCTCACGCTGGTGTTTCTCCTCTCTGGCCAACCCGCTCAATCTCTTAATCCGCAATTGAGGCGCTGTGAGTAATTGTTGAAGGTTACTGTCAGTGTCCAAACCGGTGGATCTCGGGTAGGGGGTCCCGAACTGTGCGCATAAGGTCGATGGTAACAGGAGATGGGGGACACAATGTTTACCCAGGTTCGGGCCCTCTCTACGGAGGTAATACCCTACTTCCTGCTTGATTGATCTTGATGAATATGAGTATTACAAGAGTTGATCTACCACGAGATCGTAATGGCTAAAATCCTAGAAGTCTAGCCTGTTTTTCTATATCCCTTTCCGGACTAAGCCCTCCGGTTTATATAGACACCGGAGGGGACTATGGTTGCACAAAGTCGGTTACAGAGAAAGGAATCTTCATATGAGGTCGCCAGGCTTGCCTTCCACGCCAAGGAGTGTCCTATCCGGACACGGGAGAAAGTCTTCGGTCTTGTACCTCCACAGCCCATTAGTCCGGCCCATGTCCAACAGACAGGACGCCCGAGGACCCCCTTAGTCCAGGACTCCCTCAGTAGCCCCTGAACCAGGCTTCAATGACGAGGTGTCCGGCGCGCAGATTGTCTTCGACATTGCAAGGCGGGGTCTCCTTCCCGAATACTCCAAGATAGTCTTCGGACGCAAAGAACGTGCCCGGATCTGCAACACAAGTATCACACACACAGCCGTAGAGAGTATAACATTTCATGAGTCCCATCCGCTGACAACTTTTCGCAGGATGACATCACACCTGCCCGGTCAATATTTCGAACTGTTTTCGTCTACTGTTCCGCGTTTTGAGATGGGGTTTCCATTGGCACGTCTTGTCAAAGGACAGATTGTGTCCCCTTATTACGGGATTCTCATCAATACGGGCATGGGTAACCCAACCGTGTCGTTTACACGACCCTTGGGAATAGGAGAGTGGGGAGGCGTTCAATTTTTACTGCCTTTATAAGGGGATAAGGATTCCCCTTCTTCACCCATGCCTTCTTTCTCCCTCTGCCCTTCCATTTTCGAGCTCCAGCACCCAAGTTTTCGTCCTTTCCACTCTGAGAAAGCTCTCAACCATGTCCGGATCCGGAGGTTAAGGCAAGTGGATGGCCTCTTCCGTCATGGCGAAGGACATCGCCGAGCTTCGGGAGGCCGGGTACCTGGCGAAGGAGGTCGCCCACCGGCTTCCGGCCAAGGGACAAGTCGTCCCTACACCAAAGCCCAACGAGAGGGTGGTGTTCCTCCCTCATTTCATCCGCGGGCTAGGGTTTCCACTCCACCCTTTTGTCCGCGGGCTAATGTTCTATTACGGGCTAGATTTCCATGATCTAGCGCCGAACTCCTTCCTCAACATCTCGGCATTCATTGTCGTGTGCGAGGCTTTCCTCCGGATCCAGCCCCACTTCGGACCATGGCTCAAAATCTTCAACGTGAAGCCGGAGGTGGTGGATGGACAACACGCGGAGTGCGGAGGAGCCATGGTGAGCAAGATGCCCAACGTCACATGGCCCAAAGGCACATTTGTGGAGACGGTCAAGGAGTGGCAGAAGATGTGGTTTTATATCATAGAGCCGCATGACGCCACCTGGGCCGCGGCTCACGCTGGTGTTTCTCCTCTCCGGCCAACCTGCTCAATCTCTTAATCCGCAATTGAGGCGCTGTGAGTAATTGTTGAAGGTTACTGTCGGTGTCCAAACCGACGGATCTCGGGTAGGGGGTCCCGAACTGTGCGCCTAAGGTCGATGGTAATAGGAGACGGGGGACACAATGTTTACCCATGTTCGGGCCCTCTCTATGAAGGTAATACCCTACTTCCTGCTTGATTGATCTTGATGAATATGAGTATTACAAGAGTTGATCTACCACGAAATCGAAATCGTAATGGCTAAAACCCTAGAAGTCTAGCCTGTTTTTATATATCTCTTTCCGGACTAAGCCCTCTGGTTTATATAGACACCAGAGGGGACTAGGGTTGTACAAAGTCGGTTACAGAGAAAGGAATCTTCATATGCGGTCGCCAGGCTTGCCTTCCACGCCAAGGAGTGTCCTATCCGGACACGGGAGAAAGTCTTCGGTCTTGTACCTCCACAGCCCATTAGTCCGGCCCATGTCCAACAGACAGGACGCTCGAGGACCCCCTTAGTCCAGGACTCCCTCAGTAGCCCCTGAACCAGGCTTCAAAGACGAGGTGTCCGGCGCGCAGATTGTCTTCGGCATTGCAAGGCGGGGTCTCCTTCCCTAATACTCCAAGATAGTTGTCAGACGCAAAGAACGTGCCTGGATCTGCAACACAAGTATCACACACACAGCCGCAGGGAGTATCACATTTCACGAGTCACATCCGCTGATAACTTTTCGTAGGATGACATCACACCTGCCCGGTCATTATTTCGAACCGTTTTTGTGTGCTGTTCCGTGTTTCGAGATGCGGTTTCCATTGGCACATCTTGTCAAAGCAGACATCGTGTCCCCTTATTACGGGTTTCTCATCAATACGGGCGTGGGTAACCCAGCTGTGCCGTTTACACGACCCTTGGGAATAGGCGAGTGGGGAGGCATTCAATATTCAATGCCTTTATAAGGGGATAAGGATTCCCCTTCTTCACCCACACCTTCTTTCTCCCTCTGCCCTTCCATTTTCGAGCTCCAGCGCCCAAGTTTTCGTCCTTTCCACTCCGAGCAAGCTCTCAACCATGTCCGGATCTGGAGGTTAAGGCAAGTGGATGGCCTCTTCCGTCACGGCGAAGGACATCGCCGATCTTCGGGAGGCCGGGTACCTGGCGAAGGAGGTCGCCCATCGGCTTCCGGCCAAGGGACAAGTCGTCCCTACACCAAAACCCAACGAGAGGGTGGTGTTCCTCCCTCATTTCGTCCGCGGGCTAGGGTTTCCACTCCACCCTTTTGTCCGCGGGCTGATGTTCTATTACGGGCTAGATTTCCATGATCTAGCGCCGCACTCCTTCCTCAACATCTCGGCATTCATTGTCGTGTGCGAGGCTTTCCTCCGCATCCAGCCCCACTTCGGACCATGGCTCAAAATCTTCAACGTGAAGCCGGAGGTGGTGGATGGACAACACGCGGAGTGCGGAGGAGCCATGGTGAGCAAGATGCCCAACGTCACATGGCCCAAAGGCACATTTGTGGAGACGGTCAAGGAGTGGCAGAAGCTGTGGTTTTATATCACAGAGCCCCGCGACGCGACCTGGGCCGCGGCTCACGCTGGTGTTTCTCCTCTCCGGCCAACCTTCTCAATCTCTTAATCCACAATTGAGGCGCTGTGAGTAATTGTTGAAGGTTACTGTCGGTTTCCAAACCGGCGGATCTTGGGTAGGGGGTCCCGAACTGTGCGCCTAAGGTCGATGGTAACAGGAGACGGGGGACACAAAGTTTACCCAGGTTCGGGCCCTCTCTATGGAGGTAATACCCTGCTTCCTGCTTGATTGATCTTGATGAATATGAGTATTACAAGAGTTGATCTACCAGGAGATGGTAATGGCTAAAACCCTAGAAGTCTATCCAGTTTTTCTATATCGCTTTCCAGACTAAGCCCTCCGGTTTATATAGACACCGGAGGGGACTAGGGTTGTACAAAGTCGATTACAGAGAAAGGAATCTTCATATGCGGTCGCCAAGCTTGCCTTCCACGCCAAGGAGAGTCCTATCCGGACACGGGAGAAAGTCTTCGTTCTTGTACCTCCACAGCCCATTAGTCCGGCCCGTGTCCAACAGCCCGGACGCCCGAGGACCCCCTTAGTCTAGGACTCCCTCAGTAGCCCCTGAACCAGGCTTCAATGACGAGGTGTCCTGTGCGCAGATTGTCTTCGGCATTGCAAGGCGGGTTCTCCTTCCCGAATACTCCAAGATAGTCTTCGGACGCAATGAACGTGTCTGGATCTGCAACACATGTACCACACACACAGCCGCAAAGAGTAATATTTCACGAGTCCCATCCGCTGACAACTTTTCGCAGGATGACATCACACCTGCCCGGTCATTATTTCGAACCGTTTTCGTCTGCTGTTCCGCGTTTCGAGATGCGGTTTCCATTGGCACGTCTAGTCAAAGCAGAGATCGCGTCCCCTTATTACGGGATTCTCATCAATACGGGCGTGGGTAACCCAACCGTGCCGTTTACACGACACTTGGGAATAGGCGAGTTTTAAGGCGAGTGGGGAGGCGTTCGATATTCACTACCATTATAAGGCGATAAGGATTCCCCTTGTTCACCCATGCCTTCTTTCTCCCTCTGCCCTTCCATTTTCGAGCTCCAGCGCCCAAGTTTTCGTCCTTTCCTCTCCAAGCAAGCGCTCAACTATGTCCGGATCTGGAGGTTAAGGCAAGTGGATGGCCTCTTCCGTCACGGCGAAGGACATCGCCGAGCTTCGGGAGGCCGGGTACCTAGCGAAGGAGGTCGCCCACCGGCTTCCGGCCAAGGGACAAGTCATCCCTACACCAAAACCCAACGAGAGGGTGGTGTTCCTCCCTCATTTCGTCCGCGGGCTAGGGTTTCCACTCCACCCTTTTGTCCGCGGGCTGATATTCTATTACGGGCTAAATTCCCATGATCTAGCGCCAAACTCCTTCCTCAACGTCTCGGCATTCATTGTCGTGTGCGAGGCTTTCCTCCGCATCCAGCCCCATTTCGGACCATGGCTCAAAATCTTCAACGTGAAGCCGGAGGTGGTGGATGGACAACACGCGGAGTGCGGAGGAGCCATGGTGAGCAAGATGCCCAACGTCACATGGCCCAAAGGCACATTTGTGGAGACGATCAAGGAGTGGCAGAAGCTGTGGTTTTATATCACAGAGCCCCGCGACGGCACCTGGGCCGCGGCCCACGCTGGTGTTTCGCCTCTCCGGCCAACCTGCTCAATCTCTTAATCCGCAATTGAGGCGCTGTGAGTAATTGTTGAAGGTTACTGTCGGTTTCCAAACCGCCGAATCACGGGTAAGGGGTCCCGAACTATGCGCCTAAGGTCGATGGTAACAGGATACGGGGGACACAATGTTTACCCAGGTTCGGGCCCTCTCTATGGAGGTAATACCCTACTTCCTGCTTGATTGATCTTGATGACTATGAGTATTACAAGAGTTGATCTACCACGAGATCGTAATGGCTAAAACCCTAGAAGTCTAGCCTGTTTTTCTATATTCCTTTCCGGACTAAGCCCTCCGGTTTATATTGACACTGGAGGGGACTAGGGTTGTACAAAGTCGGTTACAGAGAAAGGAATCTTCATATGCGGTCGCCAAGCTTGCCTTCCACGCCAAGGAGAGTCCTATCCGGACACGGGAGAAAGTCTTCGGTCTTGTTCCTCCACAGCCCATTAGTCCGGCCCATGTCCAACAGACCAGACGCCCGCGGACCCCCTTAGTCCAGGACTTCCTGAGTAGCCCCTGAACCAGGCTTCAAAGACGAGGTGTCCGGCGCGCAGATTGTCTTCAGCATTGCAAGGCGGAGTCTCCTTCCCGAATACTCCAAGATAGTATTCGGACGCAACGAACGTGTCTGAATCTGCAACACAAGTATCACACACACAGCCGCAGAGAGTATAACATTTCACGAGTCCCATCCACTGACAACTTTTCGCAGGATGACATCACACCTGCCCGGTCATTATTTCGAACCGTTTTCGTCTGCTCTTCCGCGTTTCGAGATGCGGTTTCCATTGGCACGTCTTGTCAAAGTAGAGATCGTGTCCCCTTATTACGGGATTCTCATCAATATGGGCGTGGGTAACCCAACCGTGCCGTTTACACGACCCTTGGGAATACGCGAGTTTTAAGGCGAGTGGGGAGGCGTTCGATATTCACTGCCTTTATAAGGGGATAAGGATTCCCCTTGTTCGCCCATGCCTTCTTTCTCCCTCTGCCCTTCCATTTTCGAGCTCCAGCGCCCAAGTTTCGTCCTTTCCACTCCGAGCAAGCTCTCAACCATGTCCGGATCTGGAGGTTAAGGCAAGTGGATGGCCTCTTCCGTCACGGCGAAGGACATCGCCGAGCTTCGGGAGGCCGGGTACCTGGCGAAGGAGGTCGCCCACCGGCTTCCGACCAAGGGACAAGCCGTCCCTACACCAAAACCCAACGAGAGGGTGGTGTTCCTCCCTCATTTCGTCCACGGGCTAGGTTTTCCACTCAACCCTTTTGTCCGGGGGCTGATGTTCTATTACGGGCTAGATTTCCATGATCTAGCACCGAACTCCTTCCTCAACATCTCGGCATTCACTGTCGTGTGCGAGGCTTTCCTCCGCATCCAGGCCCACTTCGGACCATGGCTCAAAATCTTCAACGTGAAGCCGGAGGTGGTGGATGGACAACACGCGGAGTGCGGAGGAGCCATGGTGAGCAAGATGCCCAACGTCACATGGCCCAAAGGCACATTTGTGGAGTCGGTCAAGGAGTGGCAGAAGCTGTGGTTTTATATCATAGAGCCCCGCGACGCCACTTGGGCCGCGGTTCACGCTGGTGTTTCTCCTCTCCAGCCAACCTGCTCAATCTCTTAATCTGCATTTGAGGCGCTGTGAGTAATTGTTGAAGGTTACTGTCGGTTTCCAAACCGGCGGATCTCGGGTAGGGGGTCCCGAACTGTGAGCCTATGGTCGATGGTAAGAGGAGATGGGGGACACAATGTTTACCCAGGTTCGGGCCCTCTCTATGGAGGTAATACCCTACTTCCTGCTTGATTGATCTTGATGAATATGAGTATTACAAGAGTTGATCTACCACGAGATCGTAATGGCTAAAACCCTAGAAGTCTAGCCTGTTTTTCTATATTCCTTTCCGGACTATGCCCTCCGGTTTATATAGACACCGGAGGGGACTAGGGTTGTACAAAGTTGGTTACAGAGAAAGGAATCTTCATATGCGGTCGCCACGCTTGCCTTCCACGCCAAGGAGAGTCCTATCCGGACACGGGAGAAAGTCTTCGGTGTTGTACCTCCACAGCCCATTAGTCCGGCCCATGCCCAACAGACCGGACGCCCGAGGACCCCCTTAGTCCAGGACTACCTCAGTAGCCCCTGAACCAGGCTTCAATCACGAGGTGTCCGGCGCGCAGATTGTCTTCGGCATTGCAAGGCGGGTTCTCCTTCCCGAATACTCCAAGATAGTTGGTGTTGTTCCTCCGGGGCGGAGGCGGCAGCGGCGAAAGAGCAGCGTTTGCCCTCGCGAGGCTGGTCTCGCCAGCCCTGGTGGGAATTGCCATTGTGGTTGTCCCACCGGCCGCCTCCGCGGTCGGTGCCATGGTCATTGCGATCCCCACGGCGGACCAAGCGCTCGTCGCGGAGTGACTTGAGCTCCTGGCAGTCTTCAGTATTGTGCGTGTGCACGTTCTGGTAGACACGGAATGGGCGGTTGTCCTTTTCGGGCTCGTCGCTGTCGTGGACGCGCTGCTACTGTGGCTCCGCCGCCAACATGGCAGGGCCCTTGCATTTGACCTCCTTGCCCTTGGTCTTGCTATCATCGAGCGGGGCGTCGGGGTCATTACGGATGAAGAGCCGGCCTTCTTCATCCTTGGCGCACCTGTCGGCAAGGTTGACCGGCTCCAACGCCAAGCTTAAGTCGTCATAGATCGCAAGCTTCTCGCGCATCCAGATGTCTGTGACGTCGTTGGAGAATTCCAACATGATGGCCTCGTCAGAAGCACGTGAGATCTTGTGGCGCATCTAACTGAAGCGCTGGATAATCCTTGCGGAGGGTCTCGCCAGGGCGCGGCTGCACACACTGCAAGTCATTGACGGTGAGGGAGCGGTCGTGTGTGCCCTTGAAGTTAGAGATGAACTGCTCACAAAGGTCGCTCCACGAAGAGATCGAAAACTCAGGCACGTTCATGAGCCAGGACCGCACGCCATCCTTGAGGGCCATGGGGAACCAATTCGCCATGACTTAGTCGTCGTTATTCATGGACTTGATGCTCAGCTTCGTGGGGTTAGGGATGCGGTCATAGCGTGGGCGCAGTTTTGGCTTGAACTTGACGGGCCAGACCACCCGGCATAAGCTCACGGGTAAAGCTCGGCAGCACACGCTGCTCGAGGCAACACCGCACGCGAGGGCGGCACGGTTCTGGTGACCGGCCGCCGTGACCTCTTGGACGATCCGGTCTTGGCGCTGACGTTGTTGCTCAAGGATCACACACGCGTCATGAGGCGCGCGGTGGACGACCGGGCAGCTGGCCTTGTCCCAGGCTGGCTGCGTCGCTCTGCGGGGCGGATCACGCGGACGCGCGTCGCGCTGGGGCTCACCGAGGTTGCTGCGCAAAGGAGGTAGCGGGGGGGCGCCATCCGCCACGTCCCCATCGCTGGACGGCGGAGGGCGGAGCTAGCGAGAGGGCGCCGTGGTCTCTCCGGCAGCATTGACGAGATCGATGTTGCGGCTGAGCCAGGCATCGTAGCTGGCGTCGGCCAGGCGGTAATGGAGTACCTCGCGCGCCATGAGCAGTGCGGCCTGTGCGTTCGGCGGCCCGCGGCGACCGAGGGAGGAGGAGGCCGTTCCGATGCGGCCGTCCAGCTGCACGGAGGGGTGCATGGAGGAGTCCTACTGCTCATGGGCCGCGGGGTTGGTGGCGACGGAGTAGAGGCGGTTGCCTTGGCCCATGGTCTCCTTCTGGGCGAAGCATGCCGCTAGGCGTTCGGCACGCACGCGGCGAGCGTCAGCCATGGAGTCGATGAAGCGGAAGTCGAAGCAGAGCGGAAGAACAACGGCGTCCCTGTCACGGCCCCCTCTACCTCATCCCCACCAGAAGGCACCACCGGAGAGGCCGGCCCACTTAGGCCCAGGCGGGAGAGGAAGCCCAGTGCCAGGTACAACCCAGCGACCTGGGAGCTGGCACCGCTACAAAAGGGAGTGACCACCAAGTGAGAAAGGGTATCGATTGTAATAGGCTATTGGCACTTCCCCTTCCCCAATTTTTCTCCGCTCCCGATCCCCTTTGCTGTTCCTCCTCCCCAACCTCCAATTCTCCCTGGATTTGTATCAGTTACCTATGAGACGAGTAAATTAGATCGAGTGCCCTAACACATGGTATCAGATTTGCCAGAATACCTCAAGAAACCCACCTATTCCACTCTTCAGAAACAACAAGCCACCGAGATGGAGCAGCAACTCGCCGATCTCGCGGATGCGATGGCGAAGATCCAGGAACAGACGGCCGCGATCCAGCAGGCAGTCGCGGCGTCCAGCACCCTCGTCGCAGAGATCAAGCCGGCGGTGCTGGATCTCGCGGCATGGCGGCCCGTGATGGAGAAATCGGTGGAGGAGCTGCAAACCGATCTGGGCGGCCTTCGCAACCAGATCGCGCAGGTCGCGCGCAACCCCGTGCTCTCCATTAAGCCGGTGGATCTTCCCCCGCTGATTCCGCGCGTCCCCGAGGCGGATCGGGCTCCCAACGGTGACAACAGTCACGGGCGAAGCGGCCACCACGACGACACAACAACACGGAGGTTGGGTACCGGAGTGGTCACCACCCTCCTGCCACCTCCGGCCATGAGTACGTACCACCAGCTTCCTGCACCTCCTGCCCACCTATCCCCTTGTCATACATCTCGATCCCGCAGTCCGCAACGCCATTCCTCGCTGCTTCCTCGCCCCAAAATGGATTTCCCGCTGTTTGGGGGAGAACGCCCTCGCAGTTGGAAGCGCAACTGTGAGGCTTATTTTCGGGTTTTTCACATCGATCCGTCTCTCTGGATTGACACAACATCCATGCACTTCTCTGGTGCGGCCATGCTCTGATTAGAGAATAGTGGATTTGATCTTGATCGCCTAAAGTGGGAGGAATTCTGCGCGCTGGTTTGTGACCAGTTCGGACGCAACGAATTCTGTGTTTTGCTTCGTCAGTTGTTTCACCTTCGTCAGACAGACTCGGTGCTCGATCACACTACTCGTTTCAATGAAACTATGCATGCTCTGCTTGCTCATAGCAAGGCTTGGGATCCTGCTTTGTTTCCTTCCCGTTTTGTTGATGGCCTTAAAGATGAAATTCGAGTAGTTGTTCTGGTTCACAACCCCAAGGATTTGGATACTGCTATCTCTCTTGCGTATCTGCAGGTAGAAGCTCTGGAGATCCTCAAGCGCCGGGAGCCGCGGCGCGCGGACATGGGGCACAGCTCGCGCACGCATTTACGCGGAGCCATGCCATTGCCGCCCCCTACATGACGGCCACCCACTCCGACTACACCACCGGAGGCTCCCCGCGGCGACACGATGCCACGGGGAACACCGTCGACAGATGAGCGCCTCTCCACCTTGCGCGCTTATCGCAGGGCGCGCGGTCTCTGCTACATGTGCGGGGAACGCTGGTCGCGGGATCACAAGTGTGCAACCGGGGTGCAGCTACACGTGGTACAAGAGCTGTTCGATGTGCTCGGCCTGACGGACAGCACGCTTGAACCAGCTCCGTCCGAGATCAACAGTGAAGTGCACACCATTTCAAGGGCTGCTGTGGATGGAGAGGCCACACCTCAGACTATCAGGTTGCAAGGCAAGATTCAAAACCACCAGGTTCTCATTCTGGTTGACAGTGGTAGCTCACACAGTTTCGTCAGTTCAGCCCTAGCGGCGCGTCTGCAAGGGGTGGTGCAAGCTGTTCGGCCGCTGTCAGTTAAAATTGCAGATGGTGGTGAGATGCGCTGCACACAAGAGCTGCTCAAAGGGGAATGGACTGTTCATGGGCACAAATTCTGTTCTCGGTTGAAAGTGTTGTCGCTCGGATGCTATGATATGATCGTGGGAATGGACTGGTTGGAGGCACATAGTCCCATGGATGTGCATTGGGACACATGGAGCTCTCCTTTTCACATCATGGCAGGACGATTCAGCTAAAAGGGGTTCAGCCTAAGCTCTCGGATTGTTTTCAGATCACCAGCCATCAGTTGCAGGCTATGCTGGAAGAGAATGCGGTTCACTACATAGTCCAACTTTGCACAGTTGATGGGAGTGCTACTCAGGATGCCTTACTAGCTAGCATTGAGAATCTGTTGGCTCGTTTTGCTCATCTCTTTGCGGAACCCAAGGGACTGCCACCACATCGAGAGTTCGACCATGCAATTCCATTGATTCCAGGCGCTCAACCAGTTAATCTCCGGCCTTATCGCTACAGCCCCCAGCAAACAGATGAGATTGAAGCACAGGTTGCCGAAATGTTAAAACAAGGGATCATCCAGCCTTGTTATCGTCCCTATGCTTCGCCGGTTCTCTTAGTCTAGAAGAAGGACGGAACATGGAGATTTTGCGTGGATTACAGACACCTCAATGCTATTACGGTCAAGAACCGCTACCCTCTGCCCATCATTGAAGAACTCTTGGACGAACTAGCGGGCTCTTGTTGGTTCACGAGCTTGGACTTGAGAGCTGGATATCATCAGATCCGAATGGTGCCGGAGGACGAGCACAAAACTGCATTCAAAACTCATCATGGCCACTTTCAGTTCAAAGTGATGCCCTATGGTGTTACCGGAGGCCCTAGCACCTTCCAAGGGGGTGTGAACACTGTTCTTGCTCCACTGCTGTGCAAAGGGGTGCTCGCGTTCATTGATGACATCCTAGTACATAGCAGCACCTTGGAGGAGCATGTTAAGCTGCTGCGACAAGTGTTTGAATTGTTGGATAAATACAAACTTCACATTAAGCGTAGCAAGTGCAGTTTTGCTTAGAAACAGCTGACTTATTTGGGACATGTGATCAGTGAGCAAGGAGTAGCAACAGACAACAAGAACATTGCTGCAGTGCAAAGGTGGAAGACTCCTACCTGTGTGAAGGAAGTACGGGGATTCTTGGGGCTTGCAGGTTATTACCGGCGTTTCGTCCGGAACTTTGGAGTGATCAGCGGGCCGCTCATGAACCTGTTGAGGAAGAATGCGGTGTTTGTGTGGAGCCAAGAGGCCGATGCAGCCTTCCATCACCTGAAGCAGTCACTGATCACGGCGCCGGTGCTAGCCTTGCCCTGCTTTGACACCCCGTTTGAGATTGAGACGGATGCTTCTGACAAAGGGATTGCGGTTGTGCTTATGCAGGCCGGGCACCCTATAGCATTCCTCAGTCGGGCGTTGGGGCCTCGCAACCAAGCTCTCTCTACCTATGAGAATGAGTTCATGGCAGTTCTTCTTGCAGTGGAGCGCTGGAGGCCGTACTTGCAAGGGAATGAGTTCACCATACGCACGGATCAGCGCAGTTTGGCCAACCTGGGTGACCAATGAGTGTCCACACCTTGGCAGAAGAAGGCGCTGACCAAGTTAATGGGGCTACGTTATAAGATTGTGTATCGCAAAGGTGTGGAGAATCGCGCGGCGGACGCCTTGTCCCGTGCTGATCATGGTGACTTGTTGGCCCTCTCGGTCGCTCAACCAACTGTGACACCCAAGTTTTTTATGGCAAAAGTTTTATTTGGATTCACCCAAGATCTGTTTTTGGTCTTGGAGGTTCTTCTTATTTTGACTCAAGACAAAATGCTTTTCACTTGAGGAAAATGACTTTTGAAAATCTCTTTGAAATTGCACTATGGCTTTTGGAATAATCCCTTGCCACTTTCAAAAATTCCCTCTTGCCATGGCCTTAGTGCAAATCCACTCTCCTAACCCTCCACTCATCTTTGGATCACGTTTTGCATCAAATCCAGCAAGTTGTACCTCTCCATATAAATTTTTCCATTCAAAACCTATCAAATAAATTTCTGTCTTCTATTCTAGCCATTGGTGATTTACAAAGGAACTCCACTTTCTGTTTTGATTTTTGCCCCCAAACCAACTCCCCTTCCTAGTCCTTTGAACCCTCAACCAAGATCCATGAAGATCCACTGGTCTTCAGTTCAAATTTTTCAAACTACACTTGCTGCAAGTTTGGGCCAGATTTGTCAAAATTGGTGAAATTCATTCAAAACTTTCTCCAAAAATTCCAAGTAAAATCAGGCAGCCTCTGGGTGCATTGAGTGGTCACCTCACCAAGTACTAGCTCCAGAAATTTTTTTCTCATTACCAAATCCTTCTATCGAACACCTGCAGTGCATTGTCAAAATCAGGTTCAGAAAGTTCAGAGAACATTTCAGTGCACTGTCGTTTTCTTCAGAACCCGACGTCGATCTCGCCAGTGCCGCTGTGTCGCCGTGTTCCCTGTCCCCTCCCCCTTGTCCTCTGCACCGCACGAGCGTCTGGCACCATGCGGACGTCGGCGACGAGCAGCAGAAGGTGTGCCGCCCCGTGACCGACGCCAGTGGCGGCTTTGCGGCCGCCAGAGAGAGGCGCGGCGCTGACGGCGCCACCCAGCGCCGCCCAAGCCACCGGAGCTCGCCGGGTGGCCTTCCACTCCCCCGAACGCGCTGCCACTCTCGTCGTGAACCGCTGACGTGCCCGTGCGGCCACCCCACCGTGGACCGGCGCCGTTACGCCAAGACCGACCGAGATTAGCGGGGGAATGACACCAGTAACTTCCACTGATGCTGCCTGGCCACTCAAACCTCCTGCCAATCCACTGCATCGCCGTAATCGCTCGCCGGAGATTCTCCGTTCACGGCCACCCCGTCGATCCGCCTATAAATAGAGGCCCCGAGCTTCAACTCGAACCCACACCATCCCTGCACTCCACCTAGAGCACGCCTAGCCACTGGAAGGGCCCCGAGGAGGTCTCCTTCCTCGACTCCGGCCGCCGCGACCCGCCACGGGATCCAGCTCGATTCACTCCCGTGCGTGCACCTCTGCCTCCCATCTCTTGCCAGTAGCTTCACTATGCATCCCTCCTTCTTACCCGCGCTTCAATTCGAAGTTTGCAGCCCTCCACCGGAGTTCTCCACCACCACCCGAGCCGCCGTCCGCCGGAGAAAGTGTCGCCGTCGACGTGGTGCTCTTCGACGGTCGAGTCCACCACCCACCGATGCGGAAGGACACGCTGAAGCTCTTGGTACCCTCCGATCCTCCTGACTCGCCGTGGTTCGACGCCGGCGTCCACCGTAGTCTTCGGGCGCCGGCGAGCTTTTCAAACCTCACATGTGGACCCCGCATGTCAGCCTCTCTTCTATTCTCCCTCGAACCGTTTTCTGTTGGCGCCTTCGGGCAAAATACGCTTTCCCTCTTTAGCTTGCACATTTCTTTCCGAAGCATTTTCTGTTTTCTCAGTTTAAACCCTGGAACTTTTCTGTCTCATTACAGATAAGTCCCTGGACAGAAACCTTTATAACTTTTTAATAAAAAGGAATTTTTGAGTGATTCGTTTTCTGACATGCTTAAAATTTTGTCTAGTTTTTTTATGAGATTTATTTGGAATTTTTTTGGAGAAGTTTCTGTGCACGCGTTGGTTTTAACGTTAGTACCCGTTTTCGTTATTGCCGTAGGTTCCGGGAGAGGTGACGGAGCCGCTAACTTCGCCGAGCTAGACTCCGACTTCTCCGAACCAGGCAAGCATGTTTGAACATTTGATATGATAGGTGTTTTGCATGTTTGCTTGACAGTTTGTGCGTGGCATATGAGTGTCAGTGAGTACCTCGTTGCTTGTGAGGCAACCACCCGCTTTTTCCAAAGTTGCGATGATCTCTGATGAGAGATGGCCTAATCATGTGGTGACATGAAGGGCAGCAAGGTGGTACTGTTGTAGCATACCAGCCTTGCGTCATCCGACGAATTCCGCCGTTAACGTGGACGGAGTCACGTTATCGTTCTTTCCCCCTCCGTGCTGCCACATGTTTCATTTGCCAGGATGCGGTTTAGTAAGTTGGTAACCTCTTTCCGTGTACACACCAAACAGAGGGGCCGGGATGATGGTACCTTGGCCCAGGATTAAAGCCAGTCATCCGGTCAGGGGGCATGGGTGTTTCCGGTTGGGACCGAGAGGGGGGGCACCCCCTTAGAGCGCGCGTATAGAAATTTGATCCCATGCTACGCGAGGTTGTAGCCTCCCGTCTCAAGGTTTTTCTTGAACGTTGCCGAGGGTGATACCTGGCTTCGGAATATTGAAATGGGTGTGTACTGGTTAGATGTGTTTCTTCCAAAACACTGTGAACGGAACTAGTCCCCGTGACTACGGAAATCCGTTGGCTGTGGTTAAGTACAAACTCTGCAGAGTCAAATTCTCCCAAGTCATCGTATCCATGATCAAGTAGTGAAATCAGTATATCCATATCTATCCGCGTGGAAAACTTGTCCCCGGTGAACAAGCTCAAGTGGTAAACCCGGTTAAATTATTATTACTATGGATGGACTAACCTTTTGTTTGTCTTGTACTTGTAATAAATTATGATCTCGAGCTACTACATTTTTGAGCTACAATATAAGCCCTTTATGCGACGTCGCGCAGACGTCCGACTGTGGCGTGTTTTGTTTCTTACTTTAAATATAAGCCCTTTATGCGATGTCGCTCAGACGTCCGACTGTGGCACGTACCGCCTTTATTTTCTGTTATGAGCCCTTTATGTGGTGTCGCCCCGACGCCCGACTGTGGCATTACTATTCTGCAGTTTCCTCTCGAGGAGTCATTCAGACCCTCGTTTGGCACCAGTATTACTATTCTTGCAGTTTCCTCTCGAGGAGTCATTCAGACCATCGTTTGGCACCAGTACTACTATTCTTGCAGTTTCTGCTCGAGGAGTCATTCAGACCCTCGTTTGGCACCAGTACTACTATTCTTGCAGTTTCCGCTCGAGGAGTCATTCAGACCCTCGCTTGGCACCCAGTATTTATTATCTCTATGTCTGAACGCACTGGTTAATTTGTTCGTACGCTTCATGTTTACATTTGTTATATCTTATGTCCGAACTGTCTTGCAAGTACTTTCATAGTACTCACCTGGCTTGTTGTTTTGGCCAGATGTTGACGAAGGCGGTCTCTTGGATGAAGAGTTTGATAGCGCGTCCGATGCCTAGAGGAGTCCCAGTCAGTCCTGCGCGATCCCGGATATTGGTCACTTGTATTATATACGCTTCCGCCACCCGCAATAAGTCTCCTCGAGCCTCAGTCCAACGCTCGAAGAGCTGTAGTCTTCAGGAGTCATATCACTCGCGTCGCAGTGATATTTCCACCACCGTTATTATCGTGAGTTAGTAGTTATGCCCCCTATCCGCCGTATTGTTTTATCGGCGTGGATGTAATAATTTGTTGGGCGATTTCCGCTCAACTTTGTATTATATTCAGTACTCCTGGTATTTCTCTTCTGTGACCAAGATATTGTCTACCAGTGAGAAGAAATTCTTCTTCACTGGTCCGTAAAAGGGATTAGTCTCTCAATAAATATTTTTATTGAAAGACCGGTCGTGACAAGCTTGGTATCAGAGCCAGGCTGACTGTAGGAAGCCACTAGGTGCGATCGCTAATCGGTTATTAGCGTCTTTTGTGCTTTTCAGCATTTTTGCAATTGTAGCTATTTTCTGTTGGTCATCATAAAATTTATGACTTGACTACTCAGAATTTTTGCCTACTTTTGTAGATGGCTGGCAGCAACCGCGAGACTCGAGTGTTCACGAACGTGCCCGAGGGGTTTGTCAAACTCCTCGTTTCCATCACCAAGCTCGCGATCGGGCCAGCGACTCGTCCGGAGTTCGCGCTTTACCAGCACATGCTCAGCGACGACGTGTCCATGCACCAAGCCGTGGTGAAATTCAAGGGAGGACGTTCTGCAGCTCGCCACTTCCGTTTTGTGGGAAGGGCCATGCCTACGGAGAGGCATGCCATGCAGATGGCTGCCCGTGAGGCGATAGCTCGCCTTCGGGACATCCTTCCTACGATGAAGGCTCGCCGCTACCGCTACCTTCCATGCCATGTGCCTTACACCATTCACTATGCATTCGCCTGCCATCGGGGAGAACGAGATGAAGCCATCAAGATGGTTGTGGAGTACCTCAAGGCTCTGGAGGAGTCTTTCGACAACCTCGTAGACGATCTTGTGGCTGCCCGCATGGACTTAGTCCGGGGCGGTCCTGCCAGCAGGAAGGAGCTTCTCAACACGGCACCGCCTCTGACATTCGTCTCATCTTCAGCCTCTTATGCACCGGCCGTTTTGGCCACTGCTCGCCGTCTTCCTACCGCTGAGGAGTTCGACCGAGTCATCGCTCCTACTCCAGTCAGAGCTGCACCGCCTGCCACACTCGCACTACCACCCGTCGCTCCCGCACCATCACTGCAGCGCAGCGTTACGCGCCAGGAGCCAGCTAGAGAGGAGGTGGAGGTTGATTCTCCTGGACCGCTGAGTCTTGCCATCGGCAAGGGAAAGGAAATCTTCACCATCTCCGACTGAGAGAGCCAAGTAGCCGCGCTTTATGTCTGCTTGTATGATGTGTTGTTTTATCTGTACGCTAGTTTGTATTGGTGTGTTTGCTGCCTTTTCGGAGTAGTACGCTAGCCTAAATAACATGTCAGGAATGTGTACGCGCATCCTGAGTGCTGTATCGTGTGTTTGCTTTTCGCGTGTAAGATATATGCTAAGCAGTTTCTCCTCCGTGCAAAATCGGTTATGTTTCCTTGAAAACCTTGAGATCTTTTAAGTTGTTGCCTTTGCAAGATTTTCCTGGTGCTACACAGTTTTTCTCATGGGTTTTGCAAAATAATACCCCAGACTGGAAAAATGTCTCGCCCGTGGACTCGCTCCATGCCCAATCAGCCAGAAGAGGTTTATGGGACACAGACTAGCAACAACTTCACTTAGGGACAGTCCAGTCAACAAGACAGCGAAGCAGCCCTGTCTCAAGTATGCCGTCTCTTCGAGCAAAGCCAGCAACAGCACCAAGAGATGATGAATCATGTCATCAATATGGGAAACCACCGTGAGCCCTATCAGCCACATTCCAAGTTATCTGAGTTAGAGAAGACTTGCCCCTCAACTTTTGCTCACACCGATAGGCCACTGGAAGCCGATGATTGGCTTCGTGACATTGAAAGGAAGCTGATTATTGCTCAGTGTTCAGATCATGAGAAGGTGCTTTACGCACTACACTACCTTACTGGAGCAGCTGCAGCATGGTGGGAAAATTTCCTACACATGCATTCCAGTGAACACAACATCACCTGGGAAGAGTTCAAGGAAGGCTTCCGTGGGGCACACATCCCCAAGAGCATCATAAAAATCAAGAAGAGAGAGTTTGATGACCTGAAGCAGAGAGGCATGTCAGTGACAGAATACAATGGTCAATTTACCCAGCTATCTTGTTATGCCTACGACGAGCACATGACAGAAAGCAAGAAGATGGAAAAATTCCTGGACGGCCTGGCACCAGCAATAAGATGCCAATTGATTGTACACACCTTTCTGGATTTTAAAACTCTGGTAGACAAGGCCATCACCTTGGAGAATGAGCGCCGTAGTTTGGAAGATATCCGTAAGCGAAAGAGGGACAAAATGACTCTTGCTCGCAACAACCGAAGCAGGACTGAGGTCCCGAGGACTGAAGCAAGGAAATCCACGACTACTGATCCGAGGCCCGTCAGACAGTTTCATGCCAGGGACAAAGAGTTCACGTACCGTCCAGGGGTCACATGCTATGCTTGTGGAGAAGAAGGGCACTATGATAAACAATGCCCAAAGCCGAGGAACGCGGCCCCCAAGCCAAACAATGGTGGAAACAATCCAGCCCCCAAGCGCAACAACTTCAACCCCAACAACAACCACAGGAAGGGTCACCTGAACCATGTGACCAGGGAAGAAGCGCAGAATGCCCCAGACATCGTGCTCGGTACGTTCCCTGTCAACGCAGTACCTGCCACGGTTTTGTTTGATTCTGGAGCTTCCCATTCGTTCGTTTCGAAGAGTTTTGTTTTGCAACATGATTTTCCGATACTTCCCTTGGAAAAATCTATGATCATCAAGTCCCCCGGAAATAAGCAAATCGCTCAGGGCTACTGCCAAGGAGTGGTCATTGGGTTCGAAGGACTACAATTCCAAGCAAATCTCATCGTGTTGGAGAGTAAAGGACTGGATGTCATTTTAGGAATGGACTGGTTGACCACCAACAAAGGATTCATTGACTGTTTCAATCGGACCGTGATTCTCACTCACGATCATGGCAAGACAATAAGGGTTACAGCTCAAGAAAGACCACGGTCACAGCAACCAAAACTGAACAAAGTGGACATTTCTGAACTGAGAAAAGTTCCAGTAGTATGCGAGTTTCCTGATGTGTTCCCTGAAGAACTGCCAGGCATGCCACCAGACCGAGAGATAGAATTCAGCATCGAACTAGCACCTGGCACCGCTCCCATCTATAAGAAACCATACAGGATGGCACCCTCAGAATTGGTAGAATTGAAGAAGCAGATAAAGGAATTGTTGGACAAAGGATTTATTCGAGCCAGCTCCTCACCTTGGGGTTCGCCAGTGTTGTTCGCCAAGAAAAAGGATGGGACACTGAGACTGTGTATAGACTATCGAGCCCTCAATATGGTCACCATCAAAAACAAATATCCGATGCCACGGATAAATGATTTGTTTGACCAGCTCGCACAAGCCAAGGTATTCTCAAAGATTGATTTAAGATCGGGATATCACCAATTGAAAGTACAGACAGATGATATCCCCAAGACAACATTCACTTCCAGATACGGATTATATGAGTTTACCGTGATGCCTTTTGGACTAACGAACGCCCCCGCATATTTCGTCCACCTCATGAACAAAGTGTTCATGAAGTTTATGGACAAATTTGTTGTGGTATTTATTGACGACATCCTGGTTTACTCAAGGACACCAGAAGAGCATGCTGAGCACATCAGAATTGTTTTGGGAGAATTAAGAAAACATCAGTTGTACGCCAAATTTAGCAAGTGCGAATTTTGGCTAAGACAAGTTGGTTTCTTAGGCCATATATTGAACCAAGAAGGCGTGGCCGTAGACCCAGAAAAAGTCAAGGCCATACTTGACTGGAAGCCACCCGCCAACGTTACAGATGTGCGGAGTTTCCTAGGGATGGCCGGATATTACAGAAGATTTATTGAAGGATTCTCCACTATGGCAAAACCTATAACACAGTTACTCAAGAAGGACAAGAAGTTTGTATGGACGGAAGCATGCGAGAAAAGCTTCCAAGAACTCAAGAAGAAGCTGACAACCGCACCGATCTTAACTGTGCCAGACATACACAAGAGTTTTGAAGTGTATTGTGACGCATCCCGAAAAGGTCTCGGGTGTGTGCCGATGCAAGATGGCAAAGTTGTCGCATATGCCTCCAGGCAGCTGCGAAAACATGAGGAAAATTACCCAACACATGACTTGGAACTAGCAGTAGTTATACATGCACTCAAGGAGTGGAGGCACTTTCTGTTGGGAAATCGCTGTGAAGTATATACGGACCATAAGAGCCTCAAATATATTTTCACACAGCCGAGCTAAATTTACGCCAACGACGCTAGTTAGAATGGGTCAAGGACTATGATGTCGGTATTCACTACCATCCAGGGAAAGCAAAGGTAGTGGCCGATGCCCTTAGTCGAAACCCCAGCCCGGACAATGACGGTCCGCAAAACTTGAGGCCTGAATTTCAGCAAGAGTTCGCTAGGCTCAACATGATGTTAGTCGCTGAGGGCACCGTATCAAATCTGGAGATACAACCCACCCTGGTGGAACAAATTAAGAAGGCTCAACAGGGACATCCCAGCATTGAAGGTATAAAGAAGAAAATGAACCTTGGCAAGGCTTCAGAGTTCGTCACAGACAGTGAAGGAACATTATGGTATGGAGACAGACTTTGCGTACCTAACAGTGAGGAACTCAAGCAACAAATCTTAACCGAAGGCCACACCGCTCCATACTCGATCCATCCTGGAGGAACCAAAATGTACAAGGACATTCAGGAAAGATTTTGGTGGCACGGTATGAAGAGAGATATAGCCACGTTTATTGCTTGTTGCGATTCATGTCAGCGCATCAAGGCCGAGCATCAAAAGCCGGCAGGGCTACTCTAGCCAAACCGGATACCGGAGTGGAAATGGGATGAAATAGGAATGGACTTCATTGTCGGATTACCCCGATCACAACGCGGAAATGACGCCATATGGGTCATCACAGACCGACTAACCAAGGTTGCTCATTTCATTCCCGTAAGGACAACCTACTCCACACAAAGACTGGCCAAGCTTTATCTCTCCCGTATAGTTTGTTTGCATGGAGTCCCAAAGACTATAATATCCGACCGAGGCACACAATTCGTCTCCAAATTTTGGGATCACCTACAGCAAGCTCTGGGCACGCAACTAGCTTTCAGCACAGCATACCACCCTCAGACTGATGGACAAACAGAACGTGTAAACCAAATCCTAGAGGATATGCTAAGAGCCTGTGTGCTCACCTATGGATCCAGTTGGGAAGAGAGTTTGTCGTATGCCGAATTTGCTTACAACAACAGTTACCAAGCCAGCTTGCAAATGGCACCCTTTGAAGCATTATACGGACGGAGGTGTCGTACCCCACTAAATTGGTCAGAAACAGGTGACAGCCGTATCTTCGGCCCAGACATGCTTAAAGAGGCCGAGGAGAAAGTTAAACAGATCAGGGACAGACTGAAGACAACGCAGAGCCAACAAAAGAGCTACTATGATCAGAAGCATCGTGAGGTCAGCTTTGATCCCGGTGATTCCGTATACCTCCGAGTATCTCCTATGAGGGGTCTGCAACGGTTCAAAATTAAAGGGAAGCTAGCCCCGAGATTTATTGGACCATTTTGTATAAAGGCCCGAAGAGGCACGGTAGCCTACCAACTAGACCTACCCAAGGAGCTGTCAGACGTCCATGACGTATTCCACGTCTCACAATTGAGAAAATGTGTGAGTAACCCGGAGAAGCATGTATCTCATGAGGGCATTGATGTACAACCAGATCTCACCTACAGAGAGCGGCCAGTAAAGATTTTAGAAGAGTCTGAATGGAGGACCCGTCAGAAAACGATAAAGTTTTTTAGAGTTCAGTGGAGCAACCACACTGAGGATGAAGCCACATGGGAAAGGGAAGATTTTCTTCAGGCAGAATACCCATATCTATTTGAGGATCAGCAGAAATCTCGAGGACGAGATTTTTCCTAAGGGGGTAGGTGTTGTGACACCCAAGTTTTTATTTGCATTTTTCAAAAAAAATTATTTGACTTGGGGGAGGTGATTTAAAATTTTTCCTCAAAAGAACTCTCCCTTTCAAACATTTTTTTATGGCAAAAGTTTTATTTGGATTCACCCAAGATCTGTTTTTGGTCTTGGAGGTTCTTACTTCTTATTTTGACTCAAGACAAAATGCTTTTCACTTGAGGAAAATGACTTTTGAAAATCTCTTTGAAATTGCACTATGGCTTTTGGAATAATCCCTTGCCACTTTCAACAATTCCCTCTTGCCATGGCCTTAGTGCAAATCCACTCTCCTAACCCTCCCCTCATCTTTGGATCATGTTTTGCATCAAATCCAGCAAGTTGTACCTCTCCATATAAATTTTTCCATTCAAAACCTATCAAATAAATTTCTGTCTTCTATTCTAGCCATTGGTGATTTACAAAGGAACTCCACTTTCTGTTTTGATTTTTGCCCCCAAACCAACTCCCCTTCCTAGTACTTTGAACCCTCAACCAAGATCCATGAAGATCCACTGGTCTTCAGTTCAAATTTTTCAAACTACACTTGCTGCAAGTTTGGGCCAGATTTGTCAAATTTGGTGAAATTCATTCAAAACTTTCTCCAAAAATTCCAAGTAAAATCAGGCAGCCTCTGGGTGCATTGAGTGGTCACCTCACCAAGTACCAGCTCCAGAATTTTTTTTCTCATTACCAAATCCTTCTGTTGAACACCTGCAGTGCATTGTCAAAATCAGGTTCAGAAAGTTCAGAGAACATTTCAGTGCACTGTCGTTTTCTTCAGAACCCGACGTCGATCTCGCCAGTGCCGCTGTGTCGCCGTGTTCCCTGTCCCCTCCCCCTTGTCCTCTGCACCGCACAAGCGTCTGGCACCTTGCGGACGTCGGCGACGAGCAGCAGAAGGTGCGCCGCGCCGTGACCGACGCCAGCGGCGGCTTTGCGGCCGCCAGAGAGAGGCGCGGCGCTGACGGCGCCACCCAGCGCCGCCCAAGCCACCGGAGCTCGCCGGGTGGCCTTCCACTCCCCCGAACGCGCTGCCACTCTCGTCGTGAACCGCTGACGTGCCCGTGCGGCCACCCCACCGTGGACCGGCGCCGTTACGCCAAGACCGACCGAGATTAGCGGGGGAATGACACCAGTAACTTCCACTGATGCTGCCTGGCCACTCAAACCTCCTGCCAATCCACTGCATCGCCGTAATCGCTCGCCGGAGATTCTCCGTTCACGGCCACCCCGTCGATCCGCCTATAAATAGAGGCCCCGAGCTTCAACTCGAACCCACACCATCCCCGCACTCCACCTAGAGCACGCCTAGCCACTGGAAGGGCCCCGAGGAGGTCTCCTTCCTCGACTCCGGCCGCCGCGACCCGCCACGGGATCCAGCTCGATTCACTCCCGTGCGTGCACCTCTGCCTCCCATCTCTTGCCAGTAGCTTCACTATGCATCCCTCCTTCTTACCCGCGCTTCAATTCGAAGTTTGCAGCCCTCCACCGGAGTTCTCCACCACCACCCGAGCCGCCGTCCGCCGGAGAAAGTGTCGCCGTCGACGTGGTGCTCTCCGACGGTCGAGTCCACCACCCACCGACGCGGAAGGACACGCTGAAGCTCTTGGTACCCTCCGATCCTCCTGACTCGCCGTGGTTCGACGCCGGCGTCCACCGCAGTCTTCGGGCGCCGGCGAGCTTTTCAAACCTCACATGTGGACCCCGCATGTCAGCCTCTGTTCTATTCTCCCTCGAACCGTTTTCTGTTGGCGCCTTCGGGCAAAATACGCTTTCCCTCTTTAGCTTGCGCATTTCTTTCCGAAGCATTTTCTGTTTTCTCAGTTTAAACCCTGGAACTTTTCTGTTTCATTACAGATAAGTCCCTGGACAGAAACCTTTATAACTTTTTAATAAAAAGGAATTTTTGAGTGATTCGTTTTCTGACATGCTTAAAATTTTGTCTAGTTTTTTATGAGATTTATTTGGAATTTTTTTGGAGAAGTTTCTGTGCACGCGTTGGTTTTCACGTTAGTACCCGTTTTCGTTATTGCCGTAGGTTCCGGGAGAGGTGACGGAGCCGCTAACTTCGCCGAGCTAGACTCCGACTTCTCCGAACCAGGCAAGCATGTTTGAACATTTGATATGATAGGTGTTTTGCATGTTTGCTTGACAGTTTGTGCGTGGCATATGAGTGTCAGTGAGTACCTCGTTGCTTGTGAGGCAACCACCCGCTTTTTCCAAAGTTGCGATGATCTCTGATGAGAGATGGCCTAATCATGTGGTGACATGAAGGGCAGCAAGGTGGTACTGTTGTAGCATACCAGCCTTGCGTCATCCGACGAATTCCGACGTTAACGTGGACGGAGTCACGTTATCGTTCTTTCCCCCTCTGTGCTGCCACATGTTTCATTTGCCAGGATGCGGTTTAGTAAGTTGGTAACCTCTTTCCGTGTACACACCAAACAGAGGGGCCGGGATGATGGTACCTTGGCCCAGGATTAAAGCCAGTCATCCGGTCAGGGGGCATGGGTGTTTCCGGTTGGGACCGAGAGGGGGGGCACCCCCTTAGAGCGCGCGTATAGAAATTTGATCCCATGCTACGCGAGGTTGTAGCCTCCCGTCTCAAGGTTTTTCTTGAACGTTGCCGAGGGTGATCCCTGGCTTCGGAATATTGAAATGGGTGTGTACTGGTTAGACGTGTTTCTTCCAAAACACCGTAAACGGAACTAGTCCCCGTGACTACGGAAATCCGTTGGCTGTGGTTAAGTACAAACTCTGCAGAGTCAAATTCTCCCAAGTCATCGTATCCATGATCAAGTAGTGAAATCATTATATCCATATCTATCCGCGTGGAAAACTTGTCCCCGGTGAACAAGCTCAAGTGGTAAACCCGGTTAAATTATTATTACTATGGATGGACTAACCTTTTGTTTGTCTTGTACTTGTAATAAATTATGATCTCGAGCTACTACATTTTTGAGCTACAATATAAGCCCTTTATGCGACGTCGCGCAGACGTCCGACTGTGGCGTGTTTTGTTTCTTACTTTAAATATAAGCCCTTTATGCGATGTCGCTCACACATCCGACTGTGGCACGTACCGCCTTTATTTTCTGTTATGAGCCCTTTATGTGGTGTCGCCCCGACGCCCGACTGTGGCATTACTATTCTGCAGTTTCCTCTCGAGGAGTCATTCAGACCCTCGTTTGGCACCAGTATTACTATTCTTGTAGTTTCCTCTCGAGGAGTCATTCAGACCATCGTTTGGCACCAGTACTACTATTCTTGCAGTTTCTGCTCGAGGAGTCATTCAGACCCTCGTTTGGCACCAGTACTACTATTCTTGCAGTTTCCGCTCGAGGAGTCATTCAGACCCTCGCTTGGCACCCAGTATTTATTATCTCTATGTCTGAACGCACTGGTTAATTTGTTCGTACGCTTCATGTTTACATTTGTTATATCTTATGTCCGAACTGTCTTGCAAGTACTTTCATAGTACTCACCTGGCTTGTTGTTTTGGCCAGATGTTGACGAAGGCGGTCTCTTGGATGAAGAGTTTGATAGCGCGTCCGATGCCTAGAGGAGTCCCAGTCAGTCCTGCGCGATCCCGGATATTGGTCACTTGTATTATATACGCTTCCGCCACCCGCAATAAGTCTCCTCGAGCCTCACTCCGACGCTCGAAGAGCTGTAGTCTTCAGGAGTCATATCACTCGCGTCGCAGTGATATTTCCACCACCGTTATTATCGTGAGTTAGTAGTTATGCCCCCTATCCACCGTATTGTTTTATCGGCGTGCATGTAATAATTTGTTGGGCGATTTCCGCTCAACTTTGTATTATATTCAGTACTCCTGGTATTTCTCTTCTGTGACCAAGATATTGTCTACCAGTGAGAAGAAATTCTTCTTCACTGGTCCGTAAAAGGGATTAGTCTCTCAATAAATATTTTTATTGAAAGACCGGTCGTGACAAGCTTGGTATCAGAGCCAGGCTGACTGTAGGAAGCCACTAGGTGCGATCGCTAATCGGTTATTAGCGTCTTTTGTGCTTTTCAGCATTTTTGCAATTGTAGCTATTTTTTGTTGGTCATCATAAAATTTATGACTTGACTACTCAGAATTTTTGCCTACTTTTGTAGATGGCTGGCAGCAACCGCGAGACTCGAGTGTTCACGAACGTGCCCGAGGGGTTTGTCAAACTCCTCGTTTCCATCACCAAGCTCGCGATCGGGCCAGCGACTCGTCCGGAGTTCGCGCTTTACCAGCACATGCTCAGCGATGACGTGTCCATGCACCAAGCCATGGTGCAGTTCAAGGGAGGACGTTCTGCAGCTCGCCACTTCCGTTTTGTGGGAAGGGCCATGCCTACGGAGAGGCATGCCATGTAGATGGCTGCCCGTGAGGCGATAGCTCGCCTTCGGGACATCCTTCCTACGATGAAGGCTCGCCGCTACCGCTACCTTCCATGCCATGTGCCTTACACCAGTCACTATGCATTCGCCTGCCATCGGGGAGAACGAGATGAAGCCATCAAGATGGTTGTGGAGTACCTCAAGGCTCTGGAGGAGTCTTTCGACAACCTCGTAGACGATCTTGTGGCTGCCCGCATGGACTTAGTCCGGGGCGGTCCTGCCAGCAGGAAGGAGCTTCTCAACACGGCACCGCCTCTGACATTCGTCTCATCTTCAGCCTCTTATGCACCGGCCGTTTTGGCCACTGCTCGCCGTCTTCCTACCGCTGAGGAGTTCGACCGAGTCATCGCTCCTACTCCAGTCAGAGCTGCACCGCCTGCCACACCCGCACTACCACCCGTCGCTCCCGCACCATCACTGCAGCGCAGCGTTACGCGCCAGGAGCCAGCTAGAGAGGAGGTGGAGGTTGATTCTCCTGGACCGCTGAGTCTTGCCATCGGCAAGGGAAAGGAAATCTTCACCATCTCCGACTGAGAGAGCCAAGTAGCCGCGCTTTATGTCTGCTTGTATGATGTGTTGTTTTATCTGTACGCTAGTTTGTATTGGTGTGTTTGCTGCCTTTTCGGAGTAGTACGCTAGCCTAAATAACATGTCAGGAATGTGTACGCGCATCCTGAGTGCTGTATCGTGTGTTTGCTTTTCGCGTGTAAGATATATGCTAAGCAGTTTCTCCTCCGTGCAAAATCGCTTATGTTTCCTTGAAAACCTTGAGATCTTTTAAGTTGTTGCCTTTGCAAGATTTTCCTGGTGCTACACAGTTTTTCTCATGGGTTTTGCAAAATAATACCCCAGACTGGAAAAATGTCTCGCCCATGGACTCGCTCCATGCCCAATCAGCCAGAAGAGGTTTATGGGACACAGACTAGCAACAACTTCACTTAGGGACAGTCCAGTCAACAAGACAGCGAAGCAGCCCTGTCTCAAGTATGCCGTCTCTTCGAGCAAAGCCAGCAACAGCACCAAGAGATGATGAATCATGTCATCAATATGGGAAACCACCGTGAGCCCTATCAGCCACATTCCAAGTTATCTGAGTTAGAGAAGACTTGCCCCTCAACTTTTGCTCACACCGATAGGCCACTGGAAGCCGATGATTGGCTTCGTGACATTGAAAGGAAGCTGATTATTGCTCAGTGTTCAGATCATGAGAAGGTGCTTTACGCACTACACTACCTTACTGGAGCAGCTGCAGCATGGTGGGAAAACTTCCTACACATGCATTCCAGTGAACACAACATCACCTGGGAAGAGTTCAAGGAAGGCTTCCGTGGGGCACACATCCCCAAGAGCATCATAAAAATCAAGAAGAGAGAGTTTGATGACCTGAAGCAGAGAGGCATGTCAGTGACAGAATACAATGGTCAATTTACCCAGCTATCTTGTTATGCCTACGACGAGCACATGACAGAAAGCAAGAAGATGGAAAAATTCCTGGACGGCCTGGCACCAGCAATAAGATGCCAATTGATTGTACACACCTTTCTGGATTTTAAAACTCTGGTAGACAAGGCCATCACCTTGGAGAATGAGCGCCGTAGTTTGGAAGATATCTGTAAGCGAAAGAGGGACAAAATGACTCTTGCTCGCAACAACCGAAGCAGGACTGAGGTCCCGAGGACTGAAGCAAGGAAATCCACGACTACTGATCCGAGGCCCGTCAGACAGTTTCATGCCAGGGACAAAGAGTTCACGTACCGTCCAGGGGTCACATGCTATGCTTGTGGAGAAGAAGGGCACTATGATAAACAATGCCCAAAGCCGAGGAACGCGGCCCCCAAGCCAAACAATGGTGGAAACAATCCAGCCCCCAAGCGCAACAACTTCAACCCCAACAACAACCACAGGAAGGGTCACCTGAACCATGTGACCAGGGAAGAAGCGCAGAATGCCCCAGACATCGTGCTCGGTACGTTCCCTGTCAACGCAGTACCTGCCACGGTTTTGTTTGATTCTGGAGCTTCCCATTCGTTCGTTTCGAAGAGTTTTGTTTTGCAACATGATTTTCCGATACTTCCCTTGGAAAAATCTATGATCATCAAGTCCCCCGGAAATAAGCAAATCGCTCAGGGCTACTGCCAAGGAGTGGTCATTGAGTTCGAAGGACTACAATTCCAAGCAAATCTCATCGTGTTGGAGAGTAAAGGACTGGATGTCATTTTAGGAATGGACTGGTTGACCACCAACAAAGGATTCATTGACTGTTTCAATCGGACCGTGATTCTCACTCACCATCATGGCAAGACAATAAGGGTTACAGCTCAAGAAAGACCACGGTCACAGCAACCAAAACTGAACAAAGTGGACATTTCTGAACTGAGAAAAGTTCCAGTAGTATGCGAGTTTCCTGATGTGTTCCCTGAAGAACTGCCAGGCATGCCACCAGACCGAGAGATAGAATTCAGCATCGAACTAGCACCTGGCACCGCTCCCATCTATAAGAAACCATACAGGATGGCACCCTCAGAATTGGTAGAATTGAAGAAGCAGATAAAGGAATTGTTGGACAAAGGATTTATTCGAGCCAGCTCCTCACCTTGGGGTTCGCCAGTGTTGTTCGCCAAGAAAAAGGATGGGACACTGAGACTGTGTATAGACTATCGAGCCCTCAATATGGTCACCATCAAAAACAAATATCCGATGCCACGGATAAATGATTTGTTTGACCAGCTCGCACAAGCCAAGGTATTCTCAAAGATTGATTTAAGATCGGGATATCACCAATTGAAAGTACAGACAGATGCTATCCCCAAGACAACATTCACTTCCAGATACGGATTATATGAGTTTACCGTGATGCCTTTTGGACTAACGAACGCCCCCGCATATTTCGTCCACCTCATGAACAAAGTGTTCATGAAGTTTATGGACAAATTTGTTGTGGTATTTATTGACGACATCCTGGTTTACTCAAGGACACCAGAAGAGCATGCTGAGCACATCAGAATTGTTTTGGGAGAATTAAGAAAACATCAGTTGTACGCCAAATTTAGCAAGTGCGAATTTTGGCTAAGACAAGTTGGTTTCTTAGGCCATATATTGAACCAAGAAGGCGTGGCCGTAGACCCAGAAAAAGTCAAGGCCATACTTGACTGGAAGCCACCCACCAACGTTACAGATGTGCGGAGTTTCCTAGGGATGGCCGGATATTACAGAAGATTTATTGAAGGATTCTCCACTGTGGCAAAACCTATAACACAGTTACTCAAGAAGGACAAGAAGTTTGTATGGACGGAAGCATGCGAGAAAAGCTTCCAAGAACTCAAGAAGAAGCTGACAACCGCACCGATCTTAACTGTGCCAGACATACACAAGAGTTTTGAAGTGTATTGTGACGCATCCCGAAAAGGTCTCGGGTGTGTGCCGATGCAAGATGGCAAAGTTGTCGCATATGCCTCCAGGCAGCTACGAAAACATGAGGAAAATTACCCAACACATGACTTGGAACTAGCAGTAGTTATACATGCACTCAAGGAGTGGAGGCACTTTCTGTTGGGAAATCGCTGTGAAGTATATACGGACCATAAGAGCCTCAAATATATTTTCACACAGCCGAGCTAAATTTACGCCAACGACGCTGGTTAGAATGGGTCAAGGACTATGATGTCGGTATTCACTACCATCCAGGGAAAGCAAAGGTAGTGGCCCATGCCCTTAGTCGAAACCCCAGCCCGGACAATGACGGTCCGCAAAACTTGAGGCCTGAATTTCAGCAAGAGTTCGCTAGGCTCAACATGATGTTAGTCGCTGAGGGCACCGTATCAAATCTGGAGATACAACCCACCCTGGTGGAACAAATTAAGAAGGCTCAACAGGGACATCCCAGCATTGAAGGTATAAAGAAGAAAATGAACCTTGGCAAGGCTTCAGAGTTCGTCACAGACAGTGAAGGAACATTATGGTATGGAGACAGACTTTGCGTACCTAACAGTGAGGAACTCAAGCAACAAATCTTAACCGAAGGCCACACCGCTCCATACTCGATCCATCCTGGAGGAACCAAAATGTACAAGGACATTCAGGAAAGATTTTGGTGGCACGGTATGAAGAGAGATATAGCCACGTTTATTGCTTGTTGCGATTCATGTCAGCGCATCAAGGCCGAGCATCAAAAGCCGGCAGGGCTACTCTAGCCAAACCGGATACCGGAGTGGAAATGGGATGAAATAGGAATGGACTTCATTGTAGGATTACCCCGATCACAACGCGGAAATGACGCCATATGGGTCATCACAGACCGACTAACCAAGGTTGCTCATTTCATTCCCGTAAGGACAACCTACTCCACACAAAGACTGGCCAAGCTTTATCTCTCCCGTATAGTTTGTTTGCATGGAGTCCCAAAGACTATAATATCCGACCGAGGCACACAATTCGTCTCCAAATTTTGGGATCACCTACAGCAAGCTCTGGGCACGCAACTAGCTTTCAGCACAACATACCACCCTCAGACTGATGGACAAACAGAACGTGTAAACCAAATCCTAGAGGATATGCTAAGAGCCTGTGTGCTCACCTATGGATCCAGTTGGGAAGAGAGTTTGTCGTATGCCGAATTTGCTTACAACAACAGTTACCAAGCCAGCTTGCAAATGGCACCCTTTGAAGCATTATACGGACGGAGGTGTCGTACCCCACTAAATTGGTCAGAAACAGGTGACAGCCGTATCTTCGGCCCAGACATGCTTAAAGAGGCCGAGGAGAAAGTTAAACAGATCAGGGACAGACTGAAGACAACGCAGAGCCAACAAAAGAGCTACTATGATCAGAAGCATCGTGAGGTCAGCTTTGATCCCGGTGATTCCGTATACCTCCGAGTATCTCCTATGAGGGGTCTGCAACGGTTCAAAATTAAAGGGAAGCTAGCCCCGAGATTTATTGGACCATTTTGTATAAAGGCCCGAAGAGGCACGGTAGCCTACCAACTAGACCTACCCAAGGAGCTGTCAGACGTCCATGACGTATTCCACGTCTCACAATTGAGAAAATGTGTGAGTAACCCGGAGAAGCATGTATCTCATGAGGGCATTGATGTACAACCAGATCTCACCTACAGAGAGCGGCCAGTAAAGATTTTAGAAGAGTCTGAATGGAGGACCCGTCAGAAAACGATAAAGTTTTTCAGAGTTCAGTGGAGCAACCACACTGAGGATGAAGCCACATGGGAAAGGGAAGATTTTCTTCAGGCAGAATACCCATATCTATTTGAGGATCAGCAGAAATCTCGAGGACGAGATTTTTCCTAAGGGGGTAGGTGTTGTGACACCCAAGTTTTTATTTGCATTTTTCAAAAAAAATTATTTGACTTGGGGGAGGTGATTTAAATTTTTTCCTCAAAAGAACTCTCCCTTTCAAACATTTTTTTTATGGCAAAAGTTTTATTTGGATTCACCCAAGATCTGTTTTTGGTCTTGGAGGTTCTTACTTCTTATTTTGACTCAAGACAAAATGCTTTTCACTTGAGGAAAATGACTTTTGAAAATCTCTTTGAAATTGCACTATGGCTTTTGGAATAATCCCTTGCCACTTTCAACAATTCCCTCTTGCCATGGCCTTAGTGCAAATCCACTCTCCTAACCCTCCCCTCATCTTTGGATCATGTTTTGCATCAAATCCAGCAAGTTGTACCTCTCCATATAAATTTTTCCATTCAAAACCTATCAAATAAATTTCTGTCTTCTATTCTAGCCATTGGTGATTTACAAAGGAACTCCACTTTCTGTTTTGATTTTTGCCCCCAAACCAACTCCCCTTCCTAGTACTTTGAACCCTCAACCAAGATCCATGAAGATCCACTGGTCTTCAGTTCAAATTTTTCAAACTACACTTGCTGCAAGTTTGGGCCAGATTTGTCAAATTTGGTGAAATTCAGTCAAAACTTTCTCCAAAAATTCCAAGTAAAATCAGGCAGCCTCTGGGTGCATTGAGTGGTCACCTCACCAAGTACCAGCTCCAGAATTTTTTTTCTCATTACCAAATCCTTCTGTTGAACACCTGCAGTGCATTGTCAAAATCAGGTTCAGAAAGTTCAGAGAACATTTCAGTGCACTGTCGTTTTGTTCAGAACCCGACGTCGATCTCGCCAGTGCCGCTGTGTCGCCGTGTTCCCTGTCCCCTCCCCCTTGTCCTCTGCACCGCACAAGCGTCTGGCACCTTGCGGACGTCGGCGACGAGCAGCAGAAGGTGCGCCGCGCCGTGACCGACGCCAGCGGCGGCTTTGCGGCCGCCAGAGAGAGGCGCGGCGCTGACGGCGCCACCCAGCGCCGCCCAAGCCACCGGAGCTCGCCGCGTGGCCTTCCACTCCCCCGAACGCGCTGCCACTCTCGTCGTGAACCGCAGGGCGTGGAGCGCGCTCTCTGCCGCCGACGTGCCCGTGCGGCCACCCAAACGTGGACCGGCGCCGTTACGCCAAGACCGACCGAGATTAGCGTGGGAATGACACCAGTAACTTCCACTGATGCTGCCTGGCCACTCAAACCTCCTGCCAATCCACTGCATCGCCGTAATCGCTCGCCGGAGATTCTCCGTTCACGGCCACCCCGTCGATCCGCCTATAAATAGAGGCCCCGAGCTTCAACTCGAACCCACACCATCCCCGCACTCCACCTAGAGCACGCCTAGCCACTGGAAGGGCCCCGAGGAGGTCTCCTTCCTCGACTCCGGCCGCCGCGACCCGCCACGGGATCCAGCTCGATTCACTCCCGTGCGTGCACCTCTGCCTCCCATCTCTTGCCAGTAGCTTCACTATGCATCCCTCCTTCTGACCCGCGCTTCAATTCGAAGTTTGCAGCCCTCCACCGGAGTTCTCCACCACCACCCGAGCCGCCGTCCGCCGGAGAAAGTGTCGCCGTCGACGTGGTGCTCTCCGACGGTCGAGTCCACCACCCACCGACGCGGAAGGACATGCTGAAGCTCTTGGTACCCTCCGATCCTCCTGACTCGCCGTGGTTCGACGCCGGCGTCCACCGTAGTCTTCGGGCGCCGGCGAGCTTTTCAAACCTGACATGTGGACCCCGCATGTCAGCCTCTGTTCTATTCTCCCTCGAACCATTTTCTATTGGCGCCTTCGAGCAAAATACGCTTTCCCTCTTTAGCTTGCGCATTTCTTTCCGAAGCGTTTTCTGTTTTCTCAGTTTAAAACCTGGAACTTTTCTGTTTCATTACAGATAAGTCCCTAGACAGAAACCTTTAAAACTTTTTAATAAAAAGGAATTTTTGAGTGATTCTTTTTCTGACATTCTTAAAATTTTGTCTATTTTTTTATGAGATTGAATTGGAAAATATTTGGAGAAGTTTCTGTGCACGCGTTGGTTTTCACGTTAGTACCCGTTTTCGTTATTGCCGTAGGTTCCGGGAGAGGTGACGGAGCCGCGAACTTCGCCGAGCTAGACTCCGACTTCTCCGAACCAGGCAAGCATGTTTGAACATTTGATATGATAGGTGTTTTGCATGTTTGCTTGACAGTTTGTGCGTGGCATATGAGTGTCAGTGAGTACCTCGTTGCTTGTGAGGCAACTACCCGCTTTTTCCAAAGTTGCGATGATCTCTGATGAGAGATGGCCTAATCATGTGTTGACATGAAGGGCAGCAAGGTGGTACTGTTGTAGCATACCAGCCTTGCGTCATCCGACGAATTCCGACGTTAACGTGGACGGAGTCACGTTATCGTTCTTTCCCCCTCCGTGCTGCCACATGTTTCATTTGCCAGGATGCGGTTTAGTAAGTTGGTAACCTCTTTCCGTGTACACACCAAACAGAGGGGCCGGGATGATGGTACCTTGGCCCAGGATTAAAGCCAGTCATCCGGTCAGGGGGCATGGGTGTTTCCGGTTGGGACCGAGAGGGGGGGCACCCCCTTAGAGCGCGCGTATAGAAATTTGATCCCATGCTACGCGAGGTTGTAGCCTCCCCGTCTCAAGGTTTTTCTTGAACGTTGCCAAGGGTGATCCCTGGCTTCGGAATATTGAAATGGGTGTGTACTGGTTAGACGTGTTTCTTCCAAAACACCGTAAACGGAACTAGTCCCCGTGACTACAGAAATCCGTTGGCTGTGGTTAAGTACAAACTCTGCAGAGTCAAATTCTCCCAAGTCATCGTATCCATGATCAAGTAGTGAAATCAGTATATCCATATCTATCCGCATGGAAAACTTGTCCCCAGTGAACAAGCTCAAGTGGTAAACCCGGTTAAATTATTATTACTATGGATGGACTAACCTTTTGTATGTCTTGTACTTGTAATAAATTATGATCTCGAGCTACTGCATTTTTGATCTACAATATAAGCCCTTTATGCGACGTCGCGCAGACGTCCGACTGTGGCGTGTTTTGTTTCTTACTTTAAATATAAGCCCTTTATGCGATGTCGCTCAGACGTCCGACTGTGGCACGTACCGCCTTTATTTTCTGTTATGAGCCCTTTATGTGGTGTCGCCCCGACGCCCGACTGTGGCATTACTATTCTGCAGTTTCCTCTCGAGGAGTCATTCAGACCCTCGTTTGGCACCAGTATTACTATTCTTGCAGTTTCCTCTCGAGGAGTCATTCAGACCATCGTTTGGCACCAGTACTACTATTCTTGCAGTTTCCGCTCGAGGAGTCATTCAGACCCTCGTTTGGCACCAGTACTACTATTCTTGCAGTTTCCGCTTGAGGAGTCATTCGGACCCTCGCTTGGCACCCAGTATTTATTATCTCTATATCTGAACGCACTGGTTAATTTGTTCATACGCTTCATGTTTACATTTGTTATATCTTATGTCTGAACTGTCTTGCGAGTACTTTCATAGTACTCACCTGGCTTGTTGATTTGGCCAGATGTTGACGAAGGCGGTCTCTTGGATGAAGAGTTTGATAGCGCGTCCGATGCCTAGAGGAGTCCCAGTCAGTCCTGCGCGATCCCGGATATTGGTCACTTGTATTATATACGCTTCCGCCACCCGCAATAAGTCTCCTCGAGCCTCACTCCGACACTCGAAGAGCTGTAGTCTTCAGGAGTCATATCACTCGCGTCGCAGTGATATTTCCACCACCGTTATTATCGTGAGTTAGTAGTTATGCTCCCTATCCGCCGTATTGTTTTATCGGCGTGCATGTAATAATTTGTTGGGTGCTTTCCGCTCAACTTTGTATTATATTCAGTACTCCTGGTATTTCTCTTCTGTGACCAAGATATTGTCTACCAGTGAGAAGAAATTCTTCTTCACTGGTCCGTAAAAGGGATTGGTCTCTCAATAAATATTTTTATTGAAAGACCGGTCGTGACACCAACTTGGCTGGAGGATGTTGTTCGGGGATACCACGGTGACCCACATGCCAAGGACATTCTGCAGCGCTATACCGGAGCACCAAGTGATGATAATCCATAATCTGTGGTGGACGGCGTGATCAGGTACAAGGGGAGAGTGTGGCTGGGTTCAGATTCTGCCGTCAGACAGCAAGTCTTGCGTGCGCTCCATTCCAGTCCCACAGGAGGGCATTCGGGGATTCATGCTACTTATGAGCGAGCTCGCAAGTTGTTTGCCTGGCCTAAGATGAAACATGACATCATGCAGTTCATCTCTGGCTGTGACACTTGCAAGCAAGCAAAGTCCGAGCACGTGCGATCGCCTGGTCTCCTGGAACCCTTGCCAATCCCACCGCATGCTTGGCACACGATCACTCTGGACTTTGTTGAGGGTCTGCCACTGTCTAAGAACTACTACTGTATCATGGTAGTGGTTGACAAGCTCACTAGGTATGCTCACTTTGTGCCCCTGTCGCACCCATTCACCGCTCTACAGGTTGCTACAGCATACATGACGCACATCTACAAGTTGCATGGGTTGCCGTATGCTATGGTCTCCGACCGCGACCGGGTGTTTACCAGCAGCCTTTGGAGAGAGTTGTTTCGGCAGGCAGGAACTGATCTGAAGATGTCATCGGCCTATCATCCACAAACTGATGGTACCACGGAGCGAGTCAACCAATGCATGGAAGCCTACTTACGTTGCTTCATGCATGCTTGCCCACACCAATGGGTCCTGTGGCTACACCAGGCTGAGTTTTGGTATAATACCGCCTTTCACTCGGCTCTCAACTCCTCACCTTTTGAGGTTTTGTACGGCCATTCGCCTCGCCACTTTGGCATTGTCGATTCTGCTTCTGTGGCACCGGCTGATCTGACTGCGTGGATGCAAGAGCGACAGTTGATAACAGCCATCCTGAAGCAGCAACTGGAGCGGGCTCGCTAGCGCATGAAAGAGCAAGCTGACAAGAAGCGCTCGGAGCGAGTGTTCCAAGTGAATGACTGGGTGTTCTTCAAGCTACAACCCTATGTGCAGACGTCAGTTGCGGCCCGTGCCAACCACAAACTCTCTTTTCGCTACTTTGGCCCCTTTCAGGTTCTGGACAAGATTGGCTCAGTCGCATACAAGCTGGCCCTCCCTGCAAACAGCCGGGTGCACCCGGTCTTCCACGTCTCGCTGCTTAGTGGGGCTCTACCGCCAGCTACCGCAGCCCAGCCAGACCTGCCAGTGCCACCGGCTCCTCATACGGCGCCATCTGTTCCAGAGGCAGTGCTTCAGCGCCGGGTGGTTCAGAGAGGCACAGCTCGACTACCGGAGGTGCTGATCAAGTGGTCTGGCCAGCCGGCGTCTTTGGCTACCTGGGAGGACTACTTCGAGCTCCGCAGCCGGTTCCCGGGAGCCGCGGCTTGGGGTCAAGCCGGCGCTGAAGGCGGAGGGGATGTCACGGCCCCCTCTACCTCATCCCCATCAGAAGGCACCACCGGAGAGGCCGGCCCGCTTAGGCCCAGGCGGGAGAGGAAGCCCAGTGCCAGGTACGACCCAGCGACCTGGGAGCTGGCACCGCTACAAAAGGGAGCGACCACCAAGTGAGAAAGGGTATTGAATGTAATAGGCTATTGGCACTTTCCCCTTCCCCAATTCTTCTCCGCTCCCGATCCCCTTTGCTGTTCCTCCTCCCCAACCTCCAATTCTCCCTGGATTTGTATCAGTTACCTATGAGACGAGTAAATTAGATCGAGTGCCCTAACAGTCCCCCAATCTGGCAGGCCAAATGTCGGAATTGGGGCTCCGGGGACCCAGGAGGTTCGTACTCTAGGGAGCGCTTGTTTCTACCGCCCTACTTCTTCCTGCTACAACCACGGCGAGGCTACGGAGCGAGCAAGCTAAGGTATGTGAGACCCAGGTGTTAAGCTTGAAGCATGGAGAGAACACTGAATTGACTGTCTTGAAACCACAAGCAATCACCATTCTGTCTACTCCAAGATTAAGCGCTAGTGAATGTGCATCCCGGCACGTCATAGATTTAAGGATAACCGGATCAGCAATGCGGGCCGAAAAGCCAAAGAAACACCATTACTATCTCTGCAAACCCCAGCTGCAGCTCCTCAATCATCAGCCCTAGAAGAACTCCCATCGACATGGATCTTCACCAGACCTGCACTAGGCTCTTTCCATGCTTACCGTGAGTTTGAAACAGACCCTCCAGGTGCACTGCTGACTGTCACCGGTCGTTTTAACGCTTCCATCTCAGCAATAAAATTAGTCACAAATGAATGAGTAGCATGCGGGCTCTGCAGTGTACCTTCATGGATAGCCTTCCGGCGAGCTGTCCAAATCGACCATAGTGTAACAATCATGTCTATAAATTGTTTGTTTGGTAAAGTCTCAATCATAGATAGGATCCAGCTTTTTGGCGTTGGGCTCTCTAGTAGTCTGAATATGATCAACCACCACTCCATCAGCTAGAGCCCATACACACCTTGACATTGACCACTACAAAAGGGAGTGGCACCATGAATCATGTGCACCGCAAAGTTGACACTTTTCATCGTCTGCCATGTTCGGTTTGGCGTACGTCCTCTATTGGGATAGAACATTTGGCTAATCTCCAAAAGAAAACTTCGGATTTTACCAAGAGCTTGAACAGACCACAGCGAAGTCCAAGCCTTCGCCTCTTCTTCGTAATTTGATCGCCCTGGGTTGTTTTCCAACCAGTCCTCACTCCTTCTCTTTGTATCTGCTAACATCCGGTACGCCGACCAAACAATAAATCTGCCATTTTGCTCATAATTCCAAGCCCAAGTATCCTCCATTTTCCCAGTGCACAAAGGAATACTCCTGATTTTGTTAATGTCCTGTGCCAGAAAAACTTGCCGTAACAGGTCGTCTCTCCAAGTAGCGCTAGTATTATCCCCTAATTATTCCTCTAAACCTTGATACTATCTAATAAAGTTTGGTTTGCCGCTCAAAAAAACTAAGGGCAACATTGCGCTGAAGGTGATTGAGGAGTCCCTTAGATGTCTCCATGCAGCTACCACGTAGCAAAGAAATTCATAATTAAGCTGGACGCTGCTTGTAGAGTTTGCTTTAAGCTTTTTTGTGACTTTAATCTTTTGTTAGCTGATAACGTTGGCATGAATGGTTGTAAGACTAATGTTTCTTGGTTAGGGGATTTATTGATGTTAAAGTTGGGCATCCCAGTGCCTTTCGTCGAAAAATGATTACACCGTGGTGGAGTAATGGAGGCACCCCAGGTCATGGTGGATAGCGAGGTACGTGTGGCAATCAAAGGAGTATGTGGCCAAATATGAAAACATGTGCTGACTGCTGAGCATCTGCTTGTCCCGTGGTTGGCACAGCTAGTTCGCGATGGATCTGCTGAACAGAATAGTGTAGCTCCATGGAAGAAATCGGATGCACTTTTGTACTTGTGCATTTCTTCTGTCACAATGGAAACACACTGAGCCTGTAATCTACTGCATGTTGACGAGGTCCGTGGCAGTGAACGCCTTCGTATTCTCTAACACGCCCACCTGTACGAGTTGGTTGTGTACACAGTGGCAAGGTCTGCAAAGAGCATAGATAGTGAATGTGCGGAGGACGGGGTGCATCACCATGGTGAATGTGGTTAACAAATACAAGATCGTGGCCAATTTCTAAAGTTTATCTTCCCTATGTCTCCCATTCTCAAGCTAACCTCGATCTTTTTGTTGTTTATATTGTTTCCCTTACTGTTTGTGGATGAGACATGCATCAAATGACTCACGAAGCATGGAGGGAACACACGAGCTCGGGGGTGCTATATAAATCCTGGCGTTCTTGATGAAAATATTGATCTCAATTCTATTTCACATGGCAACTTTGCAACATGACCTTCACAGCTACCAATCATCTCCGATCCGCTGAATGTGATTGAATGACATCCATGTGCGCTCGCGTGCACACATACAAAGTGGGGCAGAGAGTGTGTACGTCAGAGAAAGGAAGGTGATTGTCATTGAGTGGTCCGAATTTGCGTCTACCTTCTATCCACCGATGAACAAACACTATTTTTTTATTAGACTATAAATCAGTAGGTCTGCGTGCGTGCGGATTTTGTTGTTTATAACGAAATTTTGAAGATTAATTTTATCAAGAGAAAACCACGAGACTCCAGTCATAGACTTTAATAACCTCATGAAAAGGAATATTTTTTCAAAACATCGTAGAAGGCAGAAACATAACTAAAAAAGGGACTTCTGTAACTTAGAAAAGTCCAAGAAATGTAGCACTAGTAGAAGACTTGTAATAATGTGTTGTGTAAAAAATGTATGATTTTCATGATTCGTTCTATGCTAAGATATAATTATTGATCATGTCGAGATGAAACTGAAGTTGTCTTATTTTTTTGAATGTGTAATGTTTCATGGCAACAAGGATGCGACCGTGCCTAGCCATGTTGAGATGGAAAATGAAGTTGTATTTTTCTGAACGTGCAATGAAGGTGTGAAATGAAGTTGTAATCGAACTATTAAGTGAAGGTGATGAGGGAAATGTTTCATGGAATTAATATGAAGTTTTACTAGTTTATAATAATTTATCTATATGTTTAAAGTAAACAATGAAAAAAAATAAACATTTGCATCCTCACTGACAAGTCTTTTGCGTGCACTTCTTAAATCATTGCCAAGCATAGTGTTTCCCTGCGACAAATCCGTGTTCTCAGCCTCTCAAACTCGCCTCCATTGCCGCGGCCAGCAACTGCTTTAGCTCTGCCTCCTCTATCCCCTCTAGCTCCTACGCCACTTTGTCCTCCTCTGTTAGACCCAGGATAGGTACTGCTTCCTCTCCCGCCTCCTGTCCAACCTCCACCCCTGCCTCCTCATGTACCACCACCAATTGGCTCATTGGACCAATGTAACCATTCACCCCATTCACAGGTACTTGGATCATGGATGCCATCGCCGCATTCCTCAACAACATGTCCCATACATCAACAAAAGAAACAGATGTCCGGAAGCTTCTCACAACAAACTAGGTATTTCTTCCTTCCCTTCAATGTGATGGGCACAAAAGGTACTAGAGGCTTGTTTACATCTACAAACACTCTCACACGTAGGTAAATTGAGGTATTGATTTTTTCCTTCATTAACGATCAATGTAAATGGAGGCTCTCCAACTTTCTTCGCAACCTTTTCTGCAAGTTCCTTCTTCTTAGTTAGTCCATCGGGCAGCTCTTTAATTCTCGCCAATAGAGGATACATATCCAGAGCATAATCAGACACATTAGTAAATCCATCGTACTCCACAAGGACAACTGGATCCCTACGGAATTGCCACGGACCCCCTTCCATAACATGTTTCCAGTCCCCCGAGCAGTGACACTGTGCCAAGAACAAGTTCGGTCCTTTGATGTTAAACGTGACTCCCTGCGCACACGACCAAGGATTCCTCATGGATTTCAACAGGGCCGCATGAATGAAGGGGCGCATAGTATGAACCCTGAACAAGGCTAGCCACCGAACCTCCTTTATCAAGTCCTCCAATTCACCCAACAGGTCCAGATCCTCTTCCTCCTCGCCATGCAGATTCAAGCCATCAAAGGCATCTGCAAGGTTGGGATCTGGGCCAAATTGATCCCAGACCCCCTATTCTCCACCTTCTGGATCGACTTCCTCAGGGTTTGCCGTCATATCTGCCTGACCCATGATCGGTGGATTTGATTGCGAACTCCCCGATCCTCCATCAGTAGCCGTCTCTTCAATCTGATTTTCGGCTATGTGGTCTTGCTTCTGTCCTTCCCCACCCTCCGTACTCTGAGAAACCTCCATGCAACGTCCAACACCAGCGGCCAAATGGTGGCGCCGCCGAACGTTGGGAAGATCCCGGCCAAACGCAGATGCAAGATGTGGAATCCGGGCGTCGCCGCCGGAGGACAAGGTGGACCCTAGGGTTACGTCCAGGGGAAAAGTTTGATATTTTTTGCTTACTTCCTCAATTAGGACGGAAGGAACCGACCGGTACCATGACCTTGAGGACGAAGGTGAAGATGTGGAGCACAGAGTGCACCCCCCGTGATTACTGAGTATTGTACGTGGTCTCACTATATTGCTAATCTTTCCCATCCTGAGGCCACCTATTCTCAAGTTAACTTTGCTATCTTTTTGCTGACAGCTGATGGATGAGAAATTTATGTGATGGCTCGTGAAGCATGGAGATAATGCACTACATTGATCCTTCTAGATAACTTGTTGGTCACACGAGGTGTTGTTGCTGATAGCATTTATCTCAATTAAATTTCACATGATAATTTTGAATAAAAAGTGTAAGAAGAATAGAGGGGAGAGGATTGGCGTGATGTGCTTGATTGTATTGCTTGAGCCTCGTGGGCGTATATATAGAGAGTACATGACCTGACTTAGTGCCGAAGTATATGATTGTATGTTACTAATCATCGGAGTCGCTTGGATCAGCAGCAGACGGATTAGTAGTTACTTTCTCCATCGTCAAATATAGGATGTTCTAACTTTTTTCCGAATTGAATGTATATAGACATGTTTTTGTGTGGTTGTTCACTCACTACAGTCCATAGGTAGTGCACAATGAAATATCCTAAACATCTTATATATGTGAACGGTGGGAGTAATTAGTAGTAGAAGAAAACTTACACATTTTAAATTTGAAGAGTTATTGTACTGAAGCAGAACCCAACATATTGAGCATGTGTACAAATCACGATGAGAAAACAATTCATCACGAACATCTTACTACACCCACACAAGCCAACCTAGTACAGGTAATGCTGGACTTCCAGCTGCAGACAGGAAGCCTAATCAACCTTTTCTAGTTCATCAACCACATCCACCTAATGGCAACCATAGAATGGCTCTGCAACGCAATTTATTGGGATGTTATAATGATCAAAAAGATTTTATTCAACTAATCACCAGCTGCAACCACATGTTGAAGTAGCAGTTTGCAGGGTCAAGAAACACTTGTACACTCCCAGGTGACAAGCACTTGATTGTTTCGGCAAACCACCACAGTACACATGCAAGATAAAAACTTGGGATCATGTCGGTAATGCACTAATACAACTGCATATGGTTTGCATGGAATGCATCAAGCGGAAGGTTGAAAACATCCAATGTTAGAAAGATAAGGTACAAATCCTAGAAAACCATTTGATTACTATATCTCTGTAAGCCACGTTATGGTAGAGGAAGGAACGAACACTGAACAATAGCTCCCCTCGGCTGGGTGGGACATGTGGTACCAGGGAACCTGCTCGTAGACAGTGATTAGGGGGGAGATGTTTAGCTCCTGCAAGCTGCAAGATAACTTAAACCACCCGGTCTTGGAGCTAACATGGTCCATCGCTAGGCCCCATCTCCAATTCCTCATAGATGCACTCACCACTAACCACCGGCGAGCAGCTCCATGGTTATCACAACTAACACGCTCAGTTGAGCCATGATAGTGAGGGCATCAGCAGCAGCGACCCACCAGCGCACAGAATGGTCAGAGGCGGTATAGTGTCAGGTCGAGGCGTCTTAACCTTTAATCCTTTAAGGTCAACTGTTGCCTAGCATTCTCTTCCCGATGTCTCCTATTCCCACGTCCTTTTCGTTTTTCTTTCTTGTTGCATAGTTTTGCAAAGCAGTGAGTAAACCAGATCAAAGGTGATGGATGTCAAAGACTATGGAGCACGTCAAGAATGAACTCGGGGTGGTCTGATTTCAATTTTTTTACTTTCCTAACATTGTATAGGCCAGTGGGTTAACAGTTGGTGTAATGAAAGGTGCTAAAGTGACTAATAGAAAACAAACCTAAGAGATGGTGGCATATATATTGTCAGTTGTGCAAGGAGCGCTTGTTGAGACATTTATCTATCATCAATTTTGCACCATATTTTTGTATGGGAAAGTTCTATAAAGAATGCCTAGCTGTTGTGCTTGTGATTGAAATTAAAAAGTAAGGAGTTTGAGTGTATGATACGGAAGGAGAGATATACACATTTTTTCTCTAATCATAGAGTAAGTGCGAGCAATGCCAGCAAACCCAACACATACACCTGTAAAATATGAACACATACAGAGGGACAAAAGGCCACCGACACTAACATATCTGACTATCAATAAATTTTTTAAATAGCGGGTTATGCCAAAAAGCAGCGGTTCCCAGAATTACTAAACAGTATAATGCAGCTAGCTATGACTTCTCAGAGCGATTTGGCGTCTTTAGCCGTCCGATTCCGCTGTTAACGGTCCAGATATAATTAGCGACCCTTCCAAGCCTGTTTTGCGGAACATAATTGGGCAGCTGCTCCGCGGCTTGAACTGCGTGCGTTGTTGTTTATCCGGGCTTTCGCCGGGCCCGTTAGCCAATCTTTAGCTCTCCTCTCTCTCTTCTCGGGACACCCAAAAAACACATCCTCGGCCTCTCCTGTTCCGCTTCCGCCTCTCGCTCGCAGCAGTAGTGTATCGTCGCCTAAAAAAAGCAGAAGTGTATCGACAAATTCCATGCGTGATCGTGCGGCGGCGGCAGCGGCAGCGGCGACGTCCATGGCGTACTAGATGGACGACAACAAGATGGGATTCCGCCGCGACGAGACAGCGCCGGCCAACCTAAGGCTGCCCTAGCCCATCACCCTAATCCCCTTGTCGTCACGATGGATGAGGCATAGACGGCAATTAGTGGCAGCAGGACTGCCCCTTCCGTTGGCTGCATCTCCTGGTGCGCGTTCATGGAGATGATCTTTAAACATAGTCAGTCATTGTAGAGAAGCAGTTCTTGTTTCATCTGTTGAAATAATTTTATCAGGAATTTGGCTTCTAGGTCAGTCTAGAATCCTTCAATATTTAGTTTGATGATGTACATGTCAGAGATATTTAATTAGTTTTGCTAGCTGAATTAATAAACATTTTTATCTAGATTGTTCATGGTATGATGTTTTCAAATTCCATTGTGCCTACAAAAAATTATTGTCTGATGTCTAGACCTAAAAAATGATCGGATAAAATTCATAATTGCAACAAAGTGCTATGTGCCATTTAGTTTTTGTTTAGGCAGGAAGATAGATCCTTCTTTTCTTCTGTTTGTATAGGTGGACATTTGCAAATGCACAGATGTTGCAGCCATGAAGTTGACTCATTTTTTTAAACAGGAATATAGTCACCATTCGAACTGATTGTTGGCAATAAATCTGTAATTTCACACTAAAGCTGAATCCAATTTTTGATATTATTTTCCTTCCGTGTAAATATGCTGATACGTAAACATCAAGGGTTTTAAATTTTCTGCATTACACTCCATGTAAATATATTTCCCTCAAAATGGTCGGGCGCGGCAACGCGCGCCCTCATATTCTAGTAAGATATAAGAGGCATATAGTGGGGCCATAGCCTTAAAACTTTGATATGAATGCGAGCAAGTATAGCCACAAAATAACAACTATTTAGTATCTCCGTCCTAGTTTACTAGTCCTCTTCGTCTTTCGTTTCAAATTTTGACATTACATTTAACTAATAAAATGTTAGTGGATGTCACAAAAATAGTATCCCCTTATAAAGGCAGTGAATATTGAACGCCTCCCCACTCGCCTATTCCCAAGGGTCGTGTAAATGGCACGGTTGGGTTACCCACGCCCGTATTGATGAGAATCCCGTAATAAGGGGACACGATCTCTCCTTTGACAAGACGTGCCAATGGAAACCGCATCTCGAAACGCGGAACAGCAGATGAAAACGGTTCGAAATAATGACCGGGCAGGTGTGATGTCATCCTGCAAAAAGTTGTCAGCGGATGGGACTCGTGAAATGTTATACTCTCTGCGGCTGTGTGTGTGATACTTGTGTTGCAGATCCAGACACGTTCGTTCTGTCCGAAGACTATCTTGGAGTATTCGGGAAGGAGACCCCGCCTTGCAATGCCGAAGACAATCTGCGCGCCGGACACCTCGTCATTGAAGCCTAGTTCAGGGGCTACTGAGGGAGTCCTGGACTAAGGGGGTCCTCGGGCGTCCTGTCTGTTGGACATGGGCCGGACTAATGGGTTGTGGAGGTACAAGACCGAAGACTTTCTCCCGTGTCCGGATAGGACTCTCCTTGGCGTGGAAGGCAAGCCTGGCGACCACATATGAAGATTCCTTTCTCTGTAACCGACTTTGTACAACCCTAGTCCCCTCCGGTGTCTATATAAACCGGAGGGCTTAGTCCGGAAAGGGATATAGAAAAACAGGCTAGACTTCTAGGGTTTTAGCCATTACGATCTCGTGGTAGATCAACTCTTGTAATACTCATATTCATCAAGATCAATCAAGCAGGAAGTAGGGTATTACCTCCATAGAGAGGGCCCGAAACTGGGTAAACATTGTGCCCCCCGTCTCCTGTTACCATCGACCTTAGGCGCACAGTTCGGGACCCCCTACCCGAGATCCGCCGGTTTGGACACCGACAGTAACCTTCAACAATTACTCACAGCGCCTCAATTGCGGATTAAGAGATTGAGCAGGTTGGCCGGAGAGGAGAAACACTAGCGTGAGCCGCGGCCCAGGTGGCGTCGCGGGGCTCTGTGATATAAAACCACAGCTTCTGCCACTCCTTGACCGTCTCCACAAATGTGCCTTTGGGCCATGTGACGTTGGGCATCTTGCTCACCATGGCTCCTCTGCACTCCGCGTGTTGTCCATCCACCACCTCCGGCTTCACGTTGAAGATTTTGAGCCATGGTCAGAAGTGGGGCTGGATGCGGAGGAAATCCTCGCACACGACAATGAATGCCGAGATGTTGAGGACGGAGTTCGGCGCTAGATCATGGAAATCTAGCCCGTAATAGAACATCAGCCCGCGGACAAAAGGGTGGGGTGGAAACCCTAGACCGCAGACGAAATGAGGGAGGAACACCACCCTCTTGTTGGGCTATGGTGTAGGGACGACTTGTCCCTTGGCCGGAAGCCGGTGGACGACCTCCATCGCCAGGTACCCGGCCTCCCGAAGCTCGGCGATGTCCTTCGCCGTGACGGAAGAGGCCATCCACTTGCCTTAACCTCCGGATCCGGACATGGTTGAGAGCTTGCTCGGAGTGGAAAGGACGAAAACTTGGCCGCTGGAGCTCGAAAATGGAAGGGCAGAGGGAGAAAGAAGGCGTGGGTGAAGAAGGGGAATCCTTATCCCCTTATAAAGGCAGTGAATATCGAACGCCTCCCCACTCGCCTATTCCTAAGGGTCGTGTAAACGACACGGTTGGGTTACCCACGCCCGTATTGATGAGAATCCCGTAATAAGGGGACACGATCTCTCCTTTGACAAGACGTGCCAATGGAAACCGCATCTCGAAACGTGGAACATCAGACGAAAACTGTTCGAAATAATGACCGGGCAGGTGTGATATCATCCTGCGAAAAGTTGTCAGCGGATGGGACTCGTGAAATGTTATACTATCTGCGGCTGTGTGTGTGGTACTTGTGTTGCAGATCCAAACACGTTCATTTCGTCCGAAGACTATCTTGGAGTATTCGGGAAGGAGACCCCGCCTTGCAATGCCGAAGACAATCTGCGCGCCAGACACCTCGTCATTGAAGCCTGGTTCAGGGGCTACTGAGGGAGTCCTGGACTAAGGGGCTCCTCGGGCATCCGATCTCTTGGACATGGGCCAGACTAATGGGCTGTGGAGGTACAAGACCGAAGACTTCCTCCCGTGTCCGGATAGGACTCTCCTTGGCGTGGAAGGCAAGCCTGACGACCGCATATGAAGATTCCTTTCTCTGTAACCGACTTTGTACAACCCTAGTCCCCTCCGGTGTCTATATAAACCGGAGGGCTTAGTCCGGAAAGGGATATAGAAAAACAGGCTAGACTTCTAGGGTTTTAGCCATTACGATCTCGTGGTAGATCAACTCTTGTAATACTCATATTCATCAAGATCAATCAAGCAGGAAGTAGGGTATTACCTCCATAGAGAGGGCCCGAACCTGGGTAAACATTGTGTCCCCCGTCTCCTGTTACCATCGACCTTAGGCGCACAGTTCGGGACCCCCTACCCGAGATCCGCCGGTTTGGACACCGACAGTAACCTTCAACAATTACTCACAGCGCCTCAATTGCGGATTAAGAGATTGGGCAGGTTGGCCGGAGAGGAGAAACACCAGCGTGAGAAGTCCTACACTGACCATGGAGAATTGGTTGTCATGCCATCTCCATTCCTACATGATTGTAGTTATTTATTTTTTGAATGTGCACAAGAAAAACATAGGATTCTTCATCAGAGGTTGGAGTGGATGAAAATTTTCCTATGAAACCTAGTACGAAGGAATCATAAGGTAAATTTCTTATGGATTGCAATTCTTAGACTCAAACGACGGACGTGAAAAAAATCATGCAAATTTCCTTTAGAATTCCTTTGAATCAAAGGGGGGCTATGAATTTTTGCCAAGCTGATCTGTAAAATGGCATAAAAGAAAATCTCAGGATCAGTTCACATCTTGGGTTGTTGATTACATTTTGCGTCATATAAATGTATACTATTTAATAGTTTTATTATTCTATCATAGTTATGTTTTTTTTTGTGATCAGTTTTTCAAATCATAATTTTCTTTGTTCGCCAATATTTTTTGCCGAGATAATATTTATTATTAGACGACCGACCTTGAGATATGATTTGCATTTTAGTTTATTAGAACGCATGGTTGCGTGGTTAACCCTGAGCAAGAAATTATTGAATGTATCAAAGTACACACACCATCTACGAACACAACAAAGGAGATGAGCATGTAGAGGGGTAGTGACCTCCTACTACCATGTGTGTTTGAGGTCCTTAGCCATATGACTGCAGCTGCACGGTGCTCACACGACCTTCAGGACCCTATATGCAATGCCATGCCTGTAGACGTGCTATATATGAAATACTTTTGGCAAAAAATATCCATTTAAACATAAATTATGGGGCATAAATGTACTCAACAACTTCACCCGGCATGACTAACACTATATAATCCACCAAATCAATGGATAACGCTCCCCCTTGCTTTAAAGAAATTATAGCCCTCTTAGTGAAAACAATGCAAGGATGTGTACAATGATAAGAATGCCAGCTTGAGAATGGGAGACGTCTGGAACATTAAGCTTAGAATGGAAACAAGACTCTGCACCGCCCTTTTAGATTTACTGATGTGACACCACACCATCACCGAGCAGCATGGGTATGTGGGCTTAAGGCTTGAGGACACATGCTATGACCTCCTCCGCAAAATTACCAAACATTATCCTTTGGTCTATGTGGGTATGAAACCGCAGATCGCATCCGAAATTTTTGGGGCCACAAACTTTGAGCCAAGTTCCTATGGGTATCTTTGTGACCGGGCCTTTCACTGATGGACATAGCTTGGCAACTCCATCACATGCTAGCTTAATTTCAAAATGCAGTGTGCAATGAATATTTGTAATGTTGGGAGCAACTGTGCTATATGTCTATATATATGTCTGCTAAATCAATCAATTTCTTTAATTCTCTATATACAGTACTGTGATTGGTTAGTTCGTTTGCTTTTACCATGGTAAAACGGTAAGTTCATATGGCATAAAGATGCCTGCAGACTCACTCCACTGATGGGACCATGGCGACCTGGTCGAAGTTCTAATAGGCGATGGAGGTGGAATGATTATAAATCGGAAGAGGAAAGGGAAACTTCATGTCAATTTGGTCCTCGTCATGATGGCGCTGGAAGGAGTAACACATGCAGCTAGACGTCAATTTTGGTCCTCCTCATGTCTATGATGGAAAAGTCAAGTTGCTGCGGGCACATGCAAGCTGTTCACATTATTCTTGCAGTCCATCATGATCTTTCCCTTCGCAACCCAGTTAGATCAATTACCTTGATAAACATGTATGTGACATCTTCGAGACAGTACCCTGCCTCTTCCTCCCATGATCCCATCATCCTTTGCGACTGGATCCGCATCAGGTTTTCCCTATGGACAGGAATATGATGATGGGAGACAACTGGTGGCTGCTCAGGGGGTGGTTGCCTTGCAATACAAGAAGGAATAAGGTATGGCGAGCCGACCGTGGTGAAGAACCTAGCACACAAGGCATCACTTTCAGGAACAATAGAAGTGGATTTTGGACATCCGTTTGAAGGACATCAGTAGATTGTGAGGTGCAGTGTCGTAGGAGGAATATCATGGCCACCGATATACCGTATTCTCTCCATACTTCCCAAATCACGAGGCCTAGAGCACATGTCACATGTCCCTCAAAAAAAGTATACATGTCACATGCATCAGGTACAACAAAACAATGAAAGAAAAAAATTGTGAAATTAGCTTGAGAATAGGAGACGCTAGTGTCGGATCACGGGTTCCGGCAAAACCCTGAAGGTTCGAATACTGGGGTGCGCACGAAGATCTCCCCCTACCGATCCACGTCCTAGGTTTGCCAAGATCTCACGGACTAACTCGACGAACTCGCAGCACAAAGGACACGAGATTTATACTGGTTCGGGCCACCGTTGTGGTATAATACCCTACTCCAGTGTGGTGGTGGTGGATTGCCTCTTGGACTGAGGATGAACAGTACAAGGGGAAGAACAGCCTCCTGAGGCGAGGTGTTCTTGTGCTTGGTAAACTTGCGTGGGTGAGGGTTCCATGCCTCCTACTGTGGTGGCTAGTCCTATTTATAGAGGCCCTGGTCCTCTCCCCAAATATTGAGCGGGAAGGGAGCCAACAACGGCCAATTTGAAAGGGGACACCTAGTACAGCTTATCCTGACAAAAGCAGTCTTCGCCTGCAAAAAGGCTCTGGTGGTGACGCCGCCTTGGGCTCCATGGTGACCTCCGTCTTGCCGTCCTGATGGTCTTGGTCTCGTTGCACCGATATGGAAACCTTTTCCTGACGCCTCGGTACTCCGCGCCTGCGCTTGCCTCCTTAGCACCAAAGAGGAAAAAAGGACTCTGTGCGTGCTGGCGCCCGCCTGGTCTCGGTTGTCATGGCTCACGTTACGAGGACCTCGCGAGGTTTGTCTCGCCTTGATCTCTCCGCCCCTCGCGAGCCAACCTGATGAAGCCGCTCCCGAAGGGGTCTTGTGTCGTCCACCTCGCGAGGCTTGGCCCCTCGCGAGGGTCTTGAGTGCTTGATGGTGAAGATGGGCCGTACAGGCCCGCTCGCAGAGCCACGCCGTGGGCCGCAGGCAGGCAAGTCTTGGGACCCCCGTTCCCAAAACGCGACAGTAGCCCCCGGGCCCAAGGCGCGCTTGGGCTTGGCTTCGAGGCGAAGCCAAAGGTCAAGTGCGGAGTGCCGCGGGCCCCAATAGCCTGCGGCCTTGGTCGATGCGTGGCGGTTGATTGGACTTGGGCGCCTCCGCTTCCCCACGCTGCCTTGGAATCTGCCTGGCTATGCGGCCACCGCAACCTACACAGTTATTCTTCCATCGCCCGCACCATACTTCCTCAATTCCTCTGTTTCCCTGGGACTCCGCTCCTCTTTCCAATCTGACCTAAGCTCTGCTCACTCCATCGCCATGGTGCCGAAACAAGCGGATAAGGGGAAGAAACCTCTGTCTTCGGCCAGTGCGCCTCCGGCCGCCGAGCCCGCAGTTGGCCGATCGCTGGTTCTCAACGATGAGGCCATGGGCAAGGTGCGCCCCGTGCTCGCCTCCAGTTTCAATGAGTGGGGGAAGACGGTGGCTTGGCCTGCCTCTCGTGCTCACATTGACCTGGCTGCTACCGAGGTCCCAATCTTCATTGATGCCCTTTGGACCGGCCTGGTCCCTCCTTTCTCCGCCTTCTTCAACGCAGTGCTTGAACACTACCAGATCAATGTGCTGCATCTTGATCCCCAATCGGTGACCCTTCTTGCCATCTTCGCCTTCGTGTGTGAGGCCATGGTGGGCATTGCCCCTTCCGTGGCCCTTCTTCGCCACTTCTTGTTGTTGCATCTGATTGACCCCCGGCAGAGCTCGGGTTGCCTGAGGTTCCAGGCTATGGCTGCGACAGCTGGCGCGGGGATCGACTTCGAGCTTCCTCCATCCACGAGCGAGTTTCGGACACGGTGGGTATTTGTTGATGTCGGAGTGCTCAGCCCTCTGCTCCATTCTTCGTCGGCACCTGCCGTCCCCAATACTACCTCTTGAGCACTACGTTGGTTTTCCCTTGAAGAAGAAAGGGTGATGCAGTAAAGTAGCGTAAGTATTTCCCTCAGTTTTTGAGAACCAAGGTATAAATCCAGTAGGAGGTCACGCTCAAGAACCTCGCAACCAACGCGATAAAGTGGTTGTCAATCCCTTCACGGTCACTTACGAGAGTGAGATCTGATAGAGATGATAAGATAATATTTTTGGTATTTTTTATTATAAAGAGTAAAAGTAAAGAAAGCAAAGTAAACTGTAATGGAAATAACAGGAGATTAATATGATGGAAAATAGACCCGGGGGCTATAGGTTTCACTAGTGGCTTCACTCAAGAGCCTAAGTATTACGGTGGGTGAACGAATTACTATCGAGCAATTGATAGAATTGAGCATTGTTATGACAATATCTAGGTATGATCATGTATATAGGCATCATGTCCGTGACAAGTAGACCGACTCCTGCCTGCATCTACTACTATTACTCCACACATCGACTGCTGTCCAGCATGCATCTAGAGTATTAAGTTCATAAGAACGGAGTAACGCTTTAAGCAAGATGACATGATGTAGAGGGATAAACTCATGCAATATGATATAAACCCCATCTTTTTATCCTAGATGGCAAAAATACAATACGTGTCGTTTCCCCTACTGTCACTGGTATCAAGCACCGCAAGATTGAACCCAAAGCTAAGCACTTCTCCCGTTGCAAGAAAGATCAATCTAGTAAGCCAAACCAAATGGATAATTTGAAGAGACTTGCAAAGATAACCAATCATACATAAAAGAATTCAGAGAAGATTCAAATATTGTTCATAGATAATCTTGATCATAAACCCACAATTCATCGGACCTCGACAAACACACCGCAAAATAAGATTACATCGAATAGATATCCAAGAGAATCGAGGCGAACTTTGTATTGAGATCCAAAGAGAGAGAAGAAGCCATCTAGCTAATAACTATGGGCCCGAAGGTCTGAGGTAAACTACTCACACATCATCGGAGAGGCTATGGTGTTGATATAGAAGCCCTCCGTGATCGATGCCCCCTCCGGCAGGACACCGGAAAAGGCCCCAAGATGGGTTCTCATGGGTACAGAAGGTTGCGGCGGTGGAATTAGGTTTTCGTGGCGCTCTTCGATGGTTTGGGGGTACATAGGTATATATAGGAGGAAGAAGTAGGTCGGTGGAGCCACGAGGGTGGAGGGCGCGCCCCCTGCCTCGTGGCCGCCTCGTTGGTTGCTTGACGTCCACTCTAAGTCCTCTGGATCACGTTTGTTCCAAACATCACGCTCCCGAAGGTTTCATTCCGTTTGGACTCCGTTTGATATCATTTTTCTGCGAAACACTGAAATAGGCAACAAAACAGCAATTTGGGCTGGGCCTCCGGTTAATAGGTTAGTACCAAAAATAATATAAAAGTGTATAAATAAGCCCATTTAACATCCAAAACAGAATATATAATAGCATGTAACAATAAAAAATTATAGATACGTTGGAGACGTATCACCCAACCCCGGTTGGGGCCACGAGAAGCTCACGAGCCCTTGCCTTGTCCCCGTCTGGCTCAGGCTATAGTGGTTGAAGGACCGTGGCGTAACTACGCCTATGGTGGTGAAGGAGTTTGTCCGGTGCCGAGTCGCTCCGCTTCAGCGCCATTCTCGGCCGATGTGGGCCTTGTTCAACAGCAAGGACCATATGAGGCTTCAAGAGTCCGGGCTACCTCTCGAGACGTGGCAGACGGTGCTTGGGGTCTTGGCGGGCGTTCCGTTGCCCGACGACATGCCTGGGAAGAGTTGTCTGTTGTACCGTTGCTCGAACAAGGAGCAGTTCGTGGAGCGCATGCCTTCCTTTGACAAGTGTGGGGGCTGTCTCCAGACGACCTGGTGGGGCCCCACGAGAATCCCGTCAGCGTGGTTCCCCTCTTCGCTGCTAGTGCCGAGCTCACCTCGAGTGTGGATGCAGGGAGGCGAGCGCCATCCGAGGCCGGTGGCCCTAGCGCCGAGGTGCTGACGCCGCCTGGGCTCCCGAGGGGTCATCCTCGGGAGTCCGCGATTCTTGTCCTGCGGCGGCAGCTGCGGGGGCGACGCAACGCGCGAATCCTGAGGCCGAAGCTCCTGAGGCCTCAGGAAGCCGCTGCGTGATGGCGTCCAATGACTCTCCTCAGCTTTGCGCCCCAGAAGCGGTCCTTTCAAGCGCTTCCTCCGCTGCACCTCGTGCTGGCCTCCATGTCCAACGCTTTGGTCGGCTCTGTGTGGACTTCGAGGAGCTCCGGAAGAGGAAGAGGTCCCCGAGCGGCAGTGGTGGCATCTTCGGGCCGTTGAAGCGGACGAAGTACGTTACCATTGAAGGGTAAGTACTGTACCTTTGTGGCTTCTTGAGTGCTGTTTTCCCCCCTGACGTTGGTTCTTCAGGGTCCCTTCTGCCACTGCCGCCGAGTCTCCCGAGAAGCAGTCGCCTCTACCTTCATCTTCCCTGCTGACCTTGAGCGCCTCGAGTCTGCCCGCCGCCTTTGGTGCGGGGTCGGTTGCAGGGGCGTGCTCGCCTCCATGGCACCTTGAGCTTTCGCCCCCGTCGTTCCTCCTTCACGGCCTTGCCTGTTGCTCAGCGAGCGTGCCGAGGCCTACTCCTCTGATCGTGGACGGCGGCAGGATGGCTTCGGTCCTGGGCACCTCCTCAAGCAGCAAGCCCTGACTCGGCCGGGCCCATTGCAGGGCCTGGTTGGTCTCCGAGCACGCGCCAGCCCCCAGCCCCTTGTTGGGAGGGGGCGTGCCGGTTCGGGCCCCGCCTGCTGCCCCCGCGGCGGAGGACGAGATGGGCCGTGCGCTTGAGTTCGAGCACAGACGGAGTGTTGTTCGTCATGAGCTCTTCCAGGAGGCGATGGGCGCGATGACCTGGCTTGGCGAAGAACTCGCGGGCGTCGACGCGCGCCTCGAGGCCGAGGGTCTTCGGTTGGCGGAGGAGCGACACAAGTTGAAGGTGGCCATCAACCTCGGGCGTCACCAGCGCAAGCTTGATAACGCGAAGGCTGAAGCTTCTGTCGCAACCTCGCCTGAAGCCTGCTCCTGAGCTCTGGAAGAGGCCCGAGAAGCTGACCACCACCGTGAGGCCGCGGAGAAGCACGCGTGGGAGCTCCAAGCCTGGAGCGTCTCCATGGAGCGGCAAGTGGAGGCGCGCATAGCCGCCCTTGCGTTGCTGAGGGGGACGCCCGCCAAAGAAGAAGACATTCGGAGGCGCGAGGAGGCGTTGGCGCTAGAAGCCGTGGAGCGTGGCCTCGAACTCGAGCGGCTGGAGACGAGGGAGCATCAAGTTGCCCAAGCGGAAGATGCCGTCGGTGCTCGTGAGGCCAAGGCCCAGGAGGAGGTCGATCGCCGAGTCGGCGAGGTTCGCGCGGGTCTTGAGGGTAGGCATGACCTGAGGTTGAAGCTTGTGGGGACGGAGGCTGCGGGTAGGGCCGCTGCCCTTAGGCCCAGGCTAGCTGAGGTGGAGAGGCGCGAGGAGGCCAAGGCAGTCGCCCTGGTCACGGCACAGGCGGAATTGGCCTCTGCCCGCGCCGAGCTGCTCTCTCTTCAGAAGCGGGTTGCTGACGCCGAGTCCGTTGCACGACAGAACAGGGAGGAAGTGCTTCAGCGGCGGACGCTGGAGCGTGAGCATGCCCCCATGCTTTAGGACCTCAGGGTCAGGGCCAACGCGGCGTTGGGCCATGTCTGTGACGAGAATGCTCCGCATCCCCACTCGAATGACTACGCCAGTCACCTACGCTTCTTCTCCGACTTGGTGAAGCGCCTGGAAGCTCGATCTGATAGGGCTCGCCAGCTCGTGGAAGAGAGGAGCCGTGGCTTGCTCGGGCGCGCGTTCTCCCGCGTCTTTAGCCATCTTCAGAACTCCGACCCCAACTTCGACTTCGACGCTGCCATTGCCCCCGTGCCCGCGGCCATCCGGGGCAACCTGGCGAAGTGGGTGGAGGACAACGTGGATGAGCTGGTCAGGGCCTTCGCTTCTGAGGACGACGCAGAGGTAGTCGCGGCAGACGAAGGCGACGTGGTTGACGACGGCGATGCCGGCACCGGCGAAGGTGGAGGCGATGCTAGCGACGGCGACAGCGACGCCAGGGGTGCGTCTGAAGATGACCTGGGGGACGCGGCGAGTGACATATCCGGCCGATCCCATGTCTCCCTGCTGTTTATCCCGTATGCAAAAACTTGGGCGCGGCCCCTAAAGATTGTAAGAGCATTTTCAGATGGGGAGCCCCTCATGTAAACAAATCGCAGCTTTTATTCTTTTATGCCAAGCTGGGTATGCGTCTTTTTGAGACCGTGAGTCCGGTGGCGAGTTTTCGGTCGCGGCTTACCTTAGCCAGTGCAAGTCCCGAACTGGGTCGTGGGGTCATGAGCTTCTCGGGGTCCTGAGAAGCCTGCTGATCCATCCGAGGGGGCCTCGTGAGAGGTAAGCATCAGTTGTGGCGCTGGCGCGCGCGCGGAACGCGTGTGCCACGCCCAGTCCCGCTCGTGAGGGGGAGGCAATGGGCGTGAGCTCCGAAATAAGGCAAGAACTAGACAGCAAGAAATCGCTCGAACGAGAAAAGGCACCCCCCGCACGCATCAATGAAAATTCAACTTCAACTTAAATCCAAATCCAGAAGACAGAGCTACAGAAAAGAGATCAAAAGCAAACGGCCGCGTCCGGCGCCTAGTCTAGGCTTCTTGTCTTCTCACCAGCGCGGAGCTAAGTGCTGCCACTAGGACGTGGGAGGGAGCCCCCGAGGCCCGAGGGCGGCACTCCTGAGACTCCGGGGCGTGTACAGCCCCACTCGTTATTACGTGAGAGTGTCACGGGCGGCGATCTTCACAGGCGTGAGCCTTACTTCATATCTCCAGACGAGGGCCCCGCCTTGCGCCGCCCTCGACCACCATTGGGGGCGACCTGAAACCAGGACGACACCAAGGGGCAAAGGGGATGCTAGCGGCGCCCTCGGCGACCACGGGTCCTCTGCAGGGGGTAGGCTTTCCAGCACCTCCCCGGCAGAGGGCCTATCTCCGGGGGACGCCTTGCTCCGTGCTGCGCGGGGAAGGGTCCGGCTCCCGACCCCTCTCCTGCAGCCCCCAGTGCGCTCCCCCTAGCAAAAGGGAGGCCGTCGAGCTGGGGCCGCCAGCTGTTGTGGTGACCTGATCCCCCTGCGACTCATGGTTAGCGTAAGCTTGCTCCTGAGGGATTAGTGGTACCCTATAGCTGTCGTGGCCGGTGCGGTTGGTGAGGCTTCCGGATTGCTCCTGAAAGGTGTCGGCTTCTATCGCCTCCTCCTCCCAGCCCGTCTCGAGGAAAGAGCCAGGGTCGGCTTCCAGCATGTACTCTTGGTCCACCATGCGGGGCACGTAGGCCTCCGAGGCCGCCGCCTCGAAGACCTCGCCGTAGTGCCCCACACTCCACGTCGCCCGTCCTAGCGTGCCGCCTCGAGGATGGTAGGGTTGCATCCCGCCCGGTCCGTAGGTGGCGGCGCTCGTGCCCGCACCTAGCGGGGGTGGCGCAGGCGCGAGCGGGCGTGCAGCTCCGGTGGTTGCGCCGGTCTCGATGAAGCCTAGTGGTGCGCCTGTGGGCACGCGGGCGCGGCTTGGTCCGCCATGCGACCCGGCCGCAGCTTGTGGCGTGAGCGGAGTACCGAAGGGTGGCGCTCCTGAAGCCGCGGCATCGAATAGCTCAGCGACGCGCTCCAGCAAAGCATCTCGGCCGCTCTCCATTAACCGGCATCGCAGCAGCTCTCGAGCCACCGTGAGCGCGGCCCTCATGTTCGCCTGCTCCCGCCGGGTCTGCGGCGCCGTGGCGGCAGCGTGGCTTTAGGCCCTCGCAGCTGCTCGCACTTGTCTTGGAGTGAGAGCAGAGGGTGAGTGACCGCGCCGCCCGCGCACCGCAGTGTTTGGTGGTGCATGTGCCGGCTGAGGCGCGGGGTTGAGGTCTTCTTGGTCAGATGGCGCCGCCCGGGCCAGCCAGGCTGCCCAGCGGTCCGTATTGGTTCTTGAGTCGCCGGACATGGGAGCCGCGGAGTGCCGAAGGGTCAACGAGCGGATCGACCGGTGGAAGAAGAGCTCCGGCGCACCCCTACCTGGCGCGCCAAATGTCGGATGACGGGTTCCGGCAAAACCCTCAAGGTTCGAACACTGGGGTGCGCACGAAGATCTGCCCCTACCGATCCATGTCCACTAGTAGAAAACAGGGCTTTCGTTCGGGCATGGCAAGCCCATTAGTCCCGGTTCAGTCACGAACCGGGACCCATGGGGGCATTCGTCCTGGTTCGTGAGCCCAGGGGGCCGGCCGGGGCCTCGTGGGCATTGGTCCCGGTTCGTATGGAACCATTTGTCCTGGTTCGAGGCACGAACCGAGACTAATGGGCCTCGCTCCTGGCCCACAACCATTGGTCCCGGTTCATGGCATGAAGCGGGACAGAAGGCCCGGATTTAGTACCGGTTCTAGCCACGAACCGGGACAAATGAGCTGCCTATGTATACCCCATCGCCGCAGCAGAGCACTCCACAGTGCTCTATTTTTTCTTGCCGTCGAGGGGAGGGCATTTGGGTGCTCTAGCTCACCTCCTATGCACATGAGGTGTTCGATGAAATGTCTGAGCCACACTAGTTAATCTTTCTCCTCTCGAAACTCGACCTCCGAGCTCCATTTTCCCCGACATTTGTCTAGGTTTAGCGGTCCGTCACGTCCCGTCCCCGTCTTCGCCGCCGTCGATCGCCCGCGCCGATCTCGTTGCCAGCACCACCGTGGTGAGCCTCTTGTTTTTATCTTCTTTCTGAAAGAAAGAAATTCTTACTTCAGATAGATACTTGTCTAATTTTGTTACTTTTATTATTCCTTCTTATTATATAGTGCGATGGTTTTGGTATCCACCCCCGTCGGCCCTCGTCCTGTCTATGATTCGGATGTGGTATATATTATCTTTTTATAACTATTTGGTTCATTTATTGTTTATGACAATTATGCCGACCAACGTGACATAGATTTTATTTATCTAGGAGGTGGTTGAACCGGAAATTCCAACCGACCCTATTGTCGAGAGGTTAAATTTAGTTGAAGAAGAAAACAATTACTTGAAGGAAAAAATAAAAAAAATTGAGGAGGCGAAGATGATATTGGAGTTGCATGTTGCGGATGTCTTCGATGATCACAAGATCAAGATGGATGCAATACGCTTGAAGATTAGAAAGATTAGAAAATATGCCATTCATACCGAGGCTTGGTATCATTATGCCGTTGGATCAATTGTTACCTTGGTTGCGATTATGATCGCATTTGTTTTCGCATTGAAATGTTTTACATAGTTTCAACGTATGGTTTAATTAATTAGATGCTCTGGAGAGCTATATATTGTTAGATGAGAACTATGTATGTACTTTGGTTTTAATGTGATGATGAACTTCTATTAATTTGGTCACTTAATTATCTATTCATGATGTTCTGTAATGGTTTTTGACACACTTAATTATATATAATGCACGCAGATGAACAGGCAATGGATGTACGGTGATGGACACACCTCTGAGTACATTAAGGGCGTGCATGATTTTCTCGAAGTGGCTGAGGCAAACAAGCAGAATGGTTTTATGTGTTGTCCATGCCCTACATGTGGGAATACGAAGTCTTACTCTGACCGGAAAATCCTTCACACCCACCTGCTTTACAAGGGTTTGATGCCACACTATAATGTTTGGACGAGGCACGGAGAAATAGGGGTTATGATGGAAGACGGCGAAGAAGAAGAGGACGATGACAACTATGTGCCCCCTGAATACGGTGATGCTGCAACGGGGGAAGCTGCTGAAGATCAAGAGGAACCAGACGATGTGCCCAATGATGCTGCAAGGGGGGAAGCTGCTGAAGATGAAGAGGAACCAGTGCCCGATGATGATGATCTCCGCCGGGTCATTGTCGATGCAAGGACGCAATGCGAAAGTCAAAAGGAGAAGCTGAAGTTCGATCGCATGTTAGAGGATCACAAAAAAGGGTTGTACCCCAATTGCGAAGATGGCAACACAAAGCTCGGTACCGTACTGGAATTGCTGCAGTGGAAGGCAGAGAATGCTGTGCCTGACAAAGGATTTGAGAAGCTATTGAAAATATTGAAGAAGAAGCTTCCAAAGGATAACGAATTGCCCGACAGTACATACGCAGCAAAGAAGGTCGTATGCCCTCTAGGATTGGAGGTGCAGAAGATACATGCATGCCCCAATGACTGCATCCTCTACCGCGGTGCGTACAAGGATCTGAACGCATGCCCGGTATGCGGTGCATTGCGGTATAAGATCAGACGAGATGACCCTGGTGATGTTGACGGCGAGCCCCCCAGCAAGAGGGTTCCTGCGAAGGTGATGAAGTATGCTCCTATAATACCAAGGTTGAAACGTCTGTTCAGAAACGAAGAGCATGCCAAGTTGATGCGATGGCACAGTGAGGACCATAAGAAATACGGGAAGTTGAGAGCACCCGCTGACGGGTCGAAGTGGACAAAAATCGAGAGAAAGTACTGGGCTGAGTTTGCAGCTGACCCAAGGAACGTATGGTTTGGTTTAAGCGCGGATGGCATTAATCCTTTCGGGGAGCAGAGCAGCAATCACAGCACCTGGCCCGTGACTCTATGTATGTATAACCTTCCTCCTTGGATGTGCATGAAGCGGAAGTTCACTATGATGCCAGTTCTCATCCAAGGCCCTAAGCAACCCGGCAACGACATTGATGTGTACCTAAGGCCATTAGTTGAAGAACTTTTATAGCTGTGGAATGGAAACGGTGTACGTACGTTGGATGAGCACAAACAGGAGGAATTTAACCTGCACGCGTTGTTGTTTGTAACCATCAACGATTGGCCCGCTCTCAGTAACCTTTCAGGACAGACAAACAAGGGATACCATGCACGCACGCACTATTTAGATGACACTGAAAGTATATACCTGGACAAATGCAGGAAGAATGTGTACCTGGGCCATCGTCGATTTCTTCCGACCAACCATCAATGTCGAAAGAAAGGCAAGCATTTCAAAGGCAAGGCAGATCACCGGAAGAAGCCCGCCATGCGTACCGGTGATCACGTACTTGCTATGGTCAATGATTTACATGTAATCTTTGGAAAGGGTCCCGGCGGACTAGCTGTTCCGAATGACGCTGAGGGAGACGCACCCATGTGGAAGAAGAAATCTATATTTTGGGACCTATCCTACTGGAAAGACCTAGAGGTCCGCTCTTAAATCGACGTGATGCACGTGACGAAGAACCTTTGCGTGAACCTGCTAGGATTCTTGGGCGTGTATGGGAAGACAAAAGATACACCTGAGGCACGGGAGGACCTGCAATGTTTGCACGAAAAAGACGGCATGCCTCCGAAGCAGTATGAAGGTCCTGCAGCTACGCTCTTACAAAAGAAGAGAAATAAATTTTCTTTGAATGCTTGCTCAGTATGAAGGTCCCGACTAGCTTCTCGTCGAATATAAAGCGAATAATAAATATGCCAGAGAAAAAGTTCCAGAACCTAAAGTCTCATGACTGCCACGTGATTATGACGCAACTGCTTCCGGTTGCATTGAGGGGGCTTCTACCGGAAAACGTCCGATTAGCCATTGTGAAGCTATGTGCATTTCTAAATGCAATCTCTCAGAAGGTGATCGATCCAGAAATCATACCAAGGCTAAGGAGTGATGTGGCACAATGTTGTCAGGACACCGATTCCAAGTCACATCGACCTAGCTGGTAACACCTCATATCACTTTGCGGCCTCACGCATGGTATTCCCACGGGTGTCGCCTTACCATGGCCTGCGACCGTTTGCGCCTTTTGGCTCACGTATATGATAGCGTCGCTAGCATCCATATGACAAAGAACCCGGGCCGACATGGCTAGTCGTGAACCCAAAGCGGCACTAACTTACGGGGACATGCATACATGAATCAACATCGAACATGTCGGTCAGCAGCGTGTGAATCCGGGCTGTAGCACTGGGCTAACAGGACTCCGGGAACCCGGGCTGTAGCAGGCTAGGCAAGACTCCAGATGTTACCGTGTGACATTTCCCCGAAGGGATAGACACAGGAACGAAGTGAAACACATGCCGGCCAGTCAAGTGTCCGGAGCAGTAGTGCTGGGCTAGCAGGACTCTGGTGAACCGGGCTGTAGCGGACTACTATGGCTCATGGAAGCACTAGACTACATTTCCCCATAAGAGAGGTTGCCAAGGATAAACAACTAGATTGTCGGATCCCACACATACCAAGCATTTCAATCATACACACAATATGCTCGATATGTGTAAATACAACATGGCATCACAACAAAACTCTACAACTCAAAGTACTTTATTTTAAGCTCCGGAGAGCCATACATAACATGTTCATACAGATAGGGGTCACATGACCCGAAACTCAATTCATATAAACATACAAGCACATGCGGAAGCAAACTTGTCTGAGTACAGACAACTAGAAAGAAAGAAGGCTTGACGAAGCCTGTCTATCTACATAGGCCCTTAACAAGCTTAGATCACCACCTGGGTGGCAAGTCACTCATCAACGTCGAGATCTACATAGAACCCATCGGAAGGGGCGGTGTTGTCGTCTGAAAATAGTAATTAAAGCAACATGAGTACAAAGGTACTCAGCAAGTCGTACAACAGATCCTACTATACATGCACATTCTCAAGAAGGTGGTGGAGTTATTGCAGCAAGCCAGCTTTGACTCTTGGTTAAGCTATCCTACGAGACACCACTTGTAAAAATAGTTTTCGCACACGAGTCCACTAATCACCATCACAATACTCCACCATGGATCCTCCCTCGTGATCCCCACGAGAGAGCCATCCACGGTACTCACACTTATCTTGAGTCTTTTAGTAGTAACCATTAACTTGTCTATGAACTGCATAAGTGACCAAGTAGTCCTTTACCGCGGACACGGCTATTCGAATAGTTTTATACCCTGCAGGGGTGTACTTCTTCACACACGCCTCCACCACTTATCGCCGCTACACGACATGTACTCGGCAACCTTCAAGCGGAAGCCAAGCGAGGGTGTCGGCCACGACCTGACTAAACACACGAGTCCCTAGTCCAGGTTTATCGCCTATTCAGGTTCCATCCACAAGGAAATCCAGCCGGGGTGTCCTCAACGGCCCCAAACGATGTGTGCAGGGTTCCCGAGACACCAAACGGGCGACTCGGTACACAGTGCCACGAGCCTACCGCATCACAGCCCACCCCTAAGGTCAGCGCTACGCATGGCCTCCAGGAACTACAAACACCAGAAACTACTTGCAACTCCTGGACAGAGGACGGGGGTGGTTAATAAGTCGAGAGAGTCAATTAAGGATCCCAATGTGTGGTAGTAGCTGAATCTTAAATCACGCATACAGATCTCAGTTCTTAAGGACGGCCTCAATGAAACAACCCACCATGTACTCCTACATGGCCTCTCATCGATACCTTTACCAAATCATGTTCAACACTTCACTCTCATTACCGACACAACCATTCACTCTAGTTCATCACCCTGATGAGCCAAACCTGACACGACTCTAAGCATAGCAAGCATAGCATGGTAGGAAACAAAAACATGGCTCAATCAACTCCTACACATGCTAGTGGGTTTCATCTAGTTACTGTGGCAATGACAGGTAATGCAGAGGAAGTGGGTTCAACTACCGCAACACACAGCAGTTTGAAACGCGTTGTCTTAATGCAGTAAACGAGAGCAGAAGCGAGAAGTTGGGTTTGTATCGAAATGATCAATGGGTTGCTTGCCTTGCGGGTCCGTGGACTGGTATTACTCCTCGTTTGGATACTCGCGATACCCTTCGGGGGCAGAACCTGCCGCAGAGAGCACCGATATACAATCAACACCAAACAAAGTGCAACAATATGATGCATGCATACGACATGGCAAAATGAGTGTATTGGGCTAATGCAACTAAGACCAGATGGGTTTGAACCATTTTGAACCAAAGATTCAAATTCCAAGCTCATAAATGGCCCTTAATAGTGCTTTATCTTGTTCTGCACTAAACAGCAGGTTAGCTTGCTTAAACATGCATGAAACTAGTGCAGATGGATAGATTGGATTTTTCTGATCATTTTTCATATATAAATCTTTTCATTTGGAGCTACAGATTAATTTCTATGATTTTTTGAAGTTTGTGGTATTTTATGGAATTTCCTGTATAAGAATAATTCCAGTTATTAAATTACTGCGTCAGCATTGCGTCAGGGTGACATCAGCAAGTCAACTGGGCGGTCCAGGTCAAACCTGGTCAATGGGGCCGCGTGCCAGTGTCTCTGTTAGTTAATTAAGCTACTTAGAATTAGTTTAAAATTAACCCAGGTTAATTAGCAGGGCGGGCCCCACTTGTCATTGACCCAGGGGAGGTCAAACCCCTAGACAACTGGGCTGACGCGCCGGTGTTTAGCCGCCGGCGAGGCCAGACACGGCGGGGTGGTGCGGGTTTTGTGCTCCGGCGACCAAAAAGGCGGCGGAGGGCACCTACGTGATGCTGGAGGCGAGCCGCATCCAGTGGTGGTGGTGGTTGGGCTCGGAGTCGCCGGCAACGACGCCAGCGACGAGTTTGGCGGTGGCCGGAGCTCGGGTGAGCTCGGGCTCGTCGCTAGGAGGCACGGCGAGGCGCGTGGAGCGGGGCTACGGCCTCCTGGGAGTGCGGTGAGGTTAGCGGGCAAGGTGGCGTGGCCGTTGTATGGCCAGAGCCTCGTCGGCGACGAGCTCGGCGGCGGTGGGTGCGGTTGAGCTTCGTCCAGTCGCTACGGGGCTCGAGAGGGAGAACGGAGAGGATAGGGAGGTGGCCAGGCTCACGGTGGTTGCGACGGAGCAGACTGCGAGGTCGAGGACGAGCTGCTGCAGCGGCGACGGCGAGATGGATCTCCGGCGGTGATCGACGAAGACGGGGTCGGTGGAGGCGGTGCAGAGCGTGCGAGCGCTTGGGGCTCGGCTGGCTCGGCGTAGCGGACGAAGGCGGAGCTTGTGGAAACGGTGGAGCGGTGCGAGGACGACAGCGGGCGCGGCTACGTCGGCGGGACGACGGCGAATGCTTCGGCCATGGCGAGAGAGAGCGAGGGAGAGGTGCAGGGGGGCGAATGGGTGTCCAGGGGCTCGGAGCGGCGCCGAGGAGGCCCTTCGAGGCGTCGCGCTGGCGCGGCGACGCAGGCAGGCAGGGAGGTGGCGTGGCGAGCTCGGCGGCGTCGCGGTGTCCCTCCTCTGCCTACTGGCAGAGGTGGGTGGTGACTGGCACGGGCCAGATGGGCCGGCCCAGCCAGGTAAGTGGCCTCCTGGCCTTTCTCTGTCTCTTTTTTTATTTAATTTGCTTTTCTATTTTTCTGTAAGTGTAGGGCTTTATTAGAAATACTAAAACGTTTCCAAAAATCCTGCAAATAATTGTGGGCTCTGTTGGGATTATTCCTAACAACCCTCACTTAAATCCAGAATTATTTGGGCATTTGAATTATTTTATAGCATTTAAATGGCCAAATGCAAATGGATAAAGAATTGATCCAGTGACCTTATGTGTCCTAGAAAATTGTGAACCCATTTTGTCAGAGGTCCTAACCCAAGACAAAAAGGGTGGACTTTTTAGAAGGGCATTTCAGGTTCATTGAAAACAATTTTAGTAAACCCTAGTTGTTTCCAGGGGGGTGCTGGGGTTTCTGTCATCCCCATTTCAAGTTTCTGGAAAAAGTAAACATGATGCAACACTCTAATGCATGAACTAGCTAGGATGTGACAACTCACCCCCACTCAAAAGAATCTCGTCCCGAGATTTAGGATCTTCCGGAAAGAAGGTGGGGTACTCAAGTCGAAGACGGTCCTCCCTTTCCCAAGTTGCTTCTTTCTCAGAATGGTGCGACCATTGAACCTTGAGAAACTTGATATTATGACGTCGAGTGGTACGCTCGGCTTGATCGAGGATACGAACGGGGTATTCTCGATACGTGAGATTATCTTGAAGATCAAGCGTTTCGTGGTCCACTCCACGGATAGGATCCGAGAAGCAACGCCTGAGTTGAGAAACGTGGAAGACATCGTGGACTCTGGAGAGATGCAGAGGTAGTTCCAATTGGTAGGCAACTTCTCCTCGTTTGGCAAGAATGCGAAAGGGTCCAATGTAACGAGGAGCCAATTTGCTTTTGATACCGAATCGATGGGTTCCCTTCAAAGGAGTAACCCGAAGGTAAGCCTTCTCGCCAACTTCATAAGTCATGAGCTTATGCTTGCGGTCATATTGGCTCTTTTGACGAGATTGGGCTGTTTTCAATTTCTCACGAATAATGCGAACCTGCTCTTCTGCTTCCTGAATCATATCCGGGCCAAAGAGTTGTCTCTCCCCGGTTTCTGACCAGTTAAGAGGCGTTCGACATTTTCATCCATAGAGAACCTCGAAAGGGGCTTTGCCCAAGCTAGCTTGATAGCTATTGTTATAAGCGAACTCGGCGAATGGAAGGCATTTCTCCCAATCCGTACCGAAAGAGATGACAGAAGCTCGAAGCATATCCTCCAAAATTTGATTGACTCGTTCTACTTGACCACTTGATTGGGGGTGGAAGGCGGTGCTAAAGGAGAGACGAGTTCCCATAGCATTTTGTGAACTTTCCCAAAATCAAGAGGTGAAGAGACTTCCACGGTCTGAGTTAATTTCCAATGGAACACCATGAAGAGACACTATTCGGGACATGTACATGTCAGCTAGCTGGCTAGCGGTTATACTCTCATGAATAGGTAGGAAGTGGGCTACTTTGGAAAGACGATCGACAACAACGAAGATAGCATTATTCCCTCTCTTGGTCCTGGGAAATCCGGTCATGAAATCCATACCGATTTTATCCCATTTCCATTCAGGAATAGCCAAAGGTTGAAGGGTGCCAGTAGGCCGTTGATGCTCTGCTTTAACACGACGACAGAGTCGCAATTAGCAATGTATTGAGCGATTTCACTTTTCATCCTAGTCCACCAAAACCTCTGGCGTAGGTCTTGATACATTTTAGTACAACCGGGATGAATGGTGAGAGGAGAATCATGAGCTTCCTTAAGGATCAACTGCCGTAGTTGCCGCTTCTTGGGAACCACTAAGAGGTTTCCGAAGTACACGACACCTTGATCATTCATGGAGAAACATGTAGCAACTCCGCTAGCAATGTTCCCCTTGATCTGAGATATCCCCTTGTCATACCGCTGAGCGGTTATGATATGATCCGTAAGGGTAGGTTTCGCCACCAGGGTGGATAGGAATCCTTGAGGAACAATGTGAAGGTTAAGCTTACGAAATTCCTCATGGAGAAGTGGTTGACTTTGTTGTAACATCAAGTTGTTACAATAAGATTTATGACTTAGCGCATCAGCCATGACATTGGCTTTGCCCGGGGTGTAAGTTATTCCTAGGTCGTAATATGTAATCAACTCAACCAATCGTATTTGCCTGAGATTCAAATCCGGTTGGGTGAAGATGTATTTCAGACTTTTGTGATCGGTGTAAATCTCGCAACGATTACCGAGAAGGTAATGTCGCCATGTTTTGAGTGCATGGACTACAGCTGCAAGCTCTAGATCATGTGTGCGATAGTTATCCTCAAGTGGACGCAACTGTCGAGAAGCGTAGGCAATCACATGACGATCTTGCATAAGTATGCAACCTAGTCCTTGTCGCGAGGAGTCGCAATAGATAACAAAGTCCTTAGAAAAATCTGGTGGCACAAGTACGGGAGCAGATGTCAGGCGTCTTTTCAGTTCCTGAAAGCTGAACTCGCACTGTGGGGTCCACTCGAACTTTTTATCTTTCTTGAGGAGTTCAGTTAGAGGTTTAGCAACCTTGGAGGAATTCTCGACGAAACGGCGACAGTAGCTCGCTAAGCCAAGGGAAGTCCGAACTTGCTTGACCGTTTCAGGTGGAGTCCAATCAAGGACGGCTTGAACTCGCTCGGGATTGACAGCAATACCCTTACCAGAGATTACATGGCCTAGATAGGTCACTTCGGGCAACCAGAATTCACACTTGGAGAATTTGGCATAAAGGCGATGCTCTCGAAGTTTCATCAATACTAGCCTTAGATGCTCAGCATGTTCTTCCTCATTCTTGGAGTAGATGAGTATATCATCGAGGTATACCACGACGAATTTATCCAAATACTCCTTGAATATCGAGTTCATTAACCGAGAGAAAGTGGCTGTAGCATTGGTTAAACCGAAGGACATGATGGTGTACTCGTATTGGCCATAACGAGTAACAAAGGCCGTTTTAGGAATGTCCCCATTCTTGATTTTGATTTGATGGTAGCCCAACCTCAAATACATTTTGGAAAAGACTGAGGATCCAGCGAGCTGATCATACAGATCGTTGCTCCTGGGAAGCGGATACTTATTCTTGATAGTGACCAAGTTGACAGGTCGGTAATCTACAACCATCCGATCCGTTCCATCATTCTTCTTGACGAAGAGGACGGGGCAAGCCCACGGAGAAGAACTAGGACGGATGACACCCTTTTTCAAGGACTCATCGAGTTGTTTCTTAAGCTCGGCTAGTTCTAGGGGTGCCATCTTATAGGGTCTTCTAGAGATTGGGACGGTTCCTGGAACAAGGTCTATCACAAACTCGACATCCCTGTCAGGTGGAATACCTGGCAGTTCTTCAAGGTCTGGAAGAGGGTTGGCATTTAGGGAGTAGAGTTGACGCTCAGACACTCGGGTCATAACATTGACTGTCTTGCCCGATGGATGGGTGAGTTGAACAGTTCTAGTAGAGCAATCAATCTTAGCATAATGGGCTGACATCCAGTCCATACCCAAGATGATGTTTATGTCTGAGGACTTGAGAGCTATTAGTGATGCAAGGAAGACCAATCTGTTGACAAGAATTTCATTTCCATGGCTTATCCTAGAGGTTTGCCATTTAGAACCAGGGGTTTGAATTACCACGAAGGTGGGCATGTCACAAAATGTGGTGTTGTGCAATCGAGCATAGCTCTCAGAAATAAATGAATGAGATGCTCCAGTATCGAAAAGAATAGTTGCCGGATGGCAATTAACAAGGAGCGTACCAAGGACGACGTTGGGGTCCTCATGAGTTTCTTCAGCTGAGACATAGTTGACATGGCCACGTGCAGTGGTGGCTGGCTTGGTGTAGTAAGTCTTTCCTGCTGGCTTACCATGGCCAACGGACTTTCCAGGTTGATTGGGGTTGTTCTGGGGGCACTCGCGCAGATAGTGACCTGTTTCTCCACACTTGAAGCATGTCACAACATTGGGGCGTGGAGCAGCATTAGCAGCGGGGCCACCATAGACCTTGGGCGGTGCATACTGCTGGTTGGGGCGAGGCGGCTCAAAGGATGGCTTCGGAGTGAACCTAGGTGGCAGAGCAGTGTTTGCAATCCAGTCCCGGCGCTTCTGAGATCCAGAGCCGGATGAGGAGCCAAAGTCACGGGAGTGCTTGCGTGAAGCGTCATAGTCAGTCTGACCTGTCTCAGCACTGATGGCCTTATTGACCAGCTTCTGGAAGGAGGTGCACTCGTGCAGACGAAGATCACGGCGAAGCTCGGGGCTAAGTCCCTTGCGGAACCTTGCCTGCTTCTTGGCGTCGGTGGATACCTCTTCAGGAGCATAGCGTGCTAGATTTCCAAACTCACGGTTGTATGCATCCACAGTCAGTCTGCCTTGGGTGAAGTTGCAGAATTCTTCCCGCTTATGATCCATGAGACCCTTCGGAATGTGATGCTCACGGAAAGCCTCGCTGAATTCAGCCCAAGTAGTGATTTGGCCAGCCGGGCGCATAGCCTCAAAGTTTTCCCACCAAAGGCTAGCAGGGCCTTCGAGGTGATAGGCAGCGTAGGTAACCTTATCAGCTTCGGCTACATTGGCAGAACGTTGCTTATGGGTGATGCTGCGAAGCCAATCATCCGCATCGAGGGGCTCGACGGAATGGTTAAACTTCGGTGGGTACAACTTCACAAAGTCATTGAGTGACACCAAGTCGTTCCTCTGATGACGTGCAGTATTCTGCTCAATTCGCTCTAGCAAGTGGTTGGTCTCACGCTTGTTTCTTTCCGCCTCCAGCATAACTTCGGCCAGAGAAGGCGGTTGAGGCAGATTCTCATCCCTAGCTGCGTTGGCTTCACCCTGCTCCTGGACAGCAGGGTTGTTGCGGGTGTTGACAATCCTAGGAAAAACAAGACAACGGTTTACACACGGATGGCGAAATCTTGGCAAGGAAGTGCGGAATGTAATGGATAACACGGAATGCAGAGATGTTCATCAGTATGACATGGTAATATAGAAACTGCCATATATATACCAACGGTCATACACACCATACATAGTTTAGTACAAGCCCAGGCTAAAGTACAACTACGATGAAAGACGATACATCTCATCAGAGGCATTCCGAGCTCCTATACATTATTTTTCTACACCTCCGGAACATGATACACACCATGTCGTGTCCCACGAGTCACACGGGACTGTGGAAAATACAACTGTTACAATACTAGTGAAACTACTACCAACTCAGACGTGTCCGTAGTAATTTTCATATAAATCACCACCATGTCCTGGGAGCTGAACATGATCATCTGGAAACAGTCAGTCCTGTGGAGCTTGCGGTCCATAAGGACTCGGGTGTGGCCTTGGTCCAACAAACGGTCGCAGACGGGGCCCACGAGGAGGGGTGATGCCTCCTACATCACGCCAGTCCATACAATCTGGCAGATTAGACTGCACGGGGTACAAGTCCCTCATGTCCATATACCCAGCCTGCACGGCAGGTGCAAACCGTGTCAGAGTGGCCCAGTGATCAGACCGAGCGTTGAAGAGCTCCATTCGCAAAGCACAATTCTCACGGTCCTTGTCCTCAAGCATCTGGGTGGTGGTGTGGAGTAGTGAATCCTCATGGGTAGAGTCACAGTAAATAGCCTGATAGTACCCTTCTGCCCCAGGGAGTGATGCTGGCATATAGCGGAAGTCAGTGTTCCGAAGCAAGGCAGTTCTGGCTCGTATGATAGTCATCATCGAGTAAGCTGCGTCTTGCACACACATCTCGATGGTAACCCCAAGTCCATAAGAGCAATGGAGGGGTTCAGTAGGTCCGGGGTAGGAAGGGTATATCCTGACTATACAAAGATATTGGCATTGATTAAAGTCTCAAAACTGCTCCTCGACGGTATACTCAGGATACCACCGATAGCCTGTCTCGATCATCACCCGGACCAGCATGGCCATGTGACCAGGTACATCGAGGCACCGTGTCAGACGAACAACTTGATTCTGGGAACGGGTGGCCATCTGAAGCACGAAATAATGCAAAGGCATTAGAATTTTCTAGGAGAAATCGGACAGCATAACGGCTGTAAATGTTCAGAAAAAGATTTGAGACATTCACAACAGTTTGCAATACCACCAACAACTTCATATCAAGGTTCCGGTTCAACTTGCAACATACTAAAAGTAGTAGAAACTGAACTGAGGCTTGTAACCAACAATCCTATAAGTCACTACGGATTAGTAACACGTGAACCTGATAGAGAGAAGGGAGCCTAGTCCTTAACCCATGTTGAATGAGAAAAGAATGACTCAGATCAGAGGGCATAAGGTAAAGGAGTAAAAAGAGCCTTACATTCCCTCCCACAATCAATTCCCCTACATATAACTAAAGCATTTCTAGACTCGACATCGACCAGTTTGGCTTAACGCACCTACAGGCAGTCCGGCTCTGATGCCAACGCTGTCAGGACCCCGATTCCAAGTCACATCGACCTAGCCGGTAACACCTCATATCACTTTGCGGCCTCACGCACGGTATTCTCACGGGTGTCGCCTTACCATGGCCCTGGACCATTTGCGCCTTTTGGCTCACGTATATGATAGCGTCGCTAGCATCCATATAACAAAGAACCCGGGCCGACATGGCTAGTCGTGAACCCAAAGCGGCACTAACTTACGGGGACATGCATACATGAATCAACATCGAACATGTCGGTCAGCAGCGTGTGAATCCGGGTTGTAGGGGCTAACAGGACTCCGGGAACCCGGGCTGTAGCAGGCTAGGTAGGTCTCTGGATGTCACCGCGTGACATTTCCCCAAAGGGACAGACACAGGAACGAAGTGAAACACATTCCGGCCAGTCAAGTGTCCGGAGCAGTAGTGCTGGGCTAGCAAGACTCCGGTGAACCGGGCTGTAGCGGACTACTATGGCTCATGGAAGCACTAGACTACATTTCCCCATAAGAAAGGCTACCAAGGATAAACAACTAGATTGTCGGATCCCACAAATACCAAGCATTTCAATCATACACACAATATGCTCGATATATGTAAATACAACATGGCGTCACAACAAAACTCTACAACTCAAAGTACTTTATTTAAAGCTCCGGAGAGCCATACATAACTTGTTCATACAGATAGGGGTCACATGACCCGACACTCAAGTCATACAAACATACAAGCACATGCGGAAGCAAACTTGTCTGAGTACAGACAACTAGAAAGAAAGAAGGCTTGACGAAGCCTGTCTATCTACATAGGCCCTTCACAAGCTTAGATCACCACCTGGGTGGCAAGTCACTCGTCAACGTCGAGATCTACATAGAACCCATCGGAAGGGGCGGTGTTGTCGTCTGAAAACAGTAATTAAAGCAACATGAGTACAAAGGTACTCAACAAGTCTTACAACAGATCCTACTATACATGCACATTCTCCAGAAGGTGGTGGAGTTATTGCAGCAAGCCAGCTTTGACTCTTGGCTATCCTACGAGAGACCACTTGTAAAAATAGTTTTCGCAGACGAGTCCACTAATCACCATCACAATACTCCACCGTGGATCCTCCCTCGTCATCCCCACGAGAGAGCCAACCACGGTACTCACACTTATCTTGAGACTTTTAGTAGTAACCATTAACTTGTCTATGAACTGCATAAGCGACCAAGTAGTCCTTTACCGCGGACGTGGCTATTCGAATAGTTTTATACCCTGCAGGGGTGTACTTTTTCACACACGCCTCCACCACTTATCGCTGCTACACGACATGTACTCGGCAACCTTCAAGCGGAAGCCCAGCGAGGGTGTCGGCCACGACCTGACTAAACACACGAGTCCCTAGTCCAGGTTTATCGCCTATTCGGGTTCCATCCACAAGGAAATACGGCTGGGGTGTCCTCAACGGCCCCAAACGATGTGTGCAGGGTTCCCGAGACACCAAACGGGCGACTCGGTACACCGTTCCACGAGCCTACCGCATCACAGCCCACTCCTAAGGTCAGCGCTGCGCACGGCCTCCAGCAACTACAAACACCAGAAACTACTTGCAACTCCTGGACAGAGGACGGGGGTGGTTAATAAGTCGAGAGAGTCAATTAAGGATCCCAATGTGTGGTAGTAGCTGAATCTTAAATCACGCATACAGATCTCAGTTCTTAAGGACGGCCTCATTGAAACAACCCACCATGTACTCCTACATGCCCTCTCATCGATACCTTTACCAAATCATGTTCAACACTTCACTCTCATTACCGACACAACCATTCACTCTAGTTCATCACCCTGATGAGCCATACCTGACACGACTCTAAGCATAGCAAGCATAGCACGGTTGGAAACACAAACATGGCTCAATCAACTCCTACACATGCTAGTGGGTTTCATCTAGTTACTGTGGCAATGACAGTTCATGCAGAGGAAGTGGGTTCAACTACCGCAACACACAACAGTTTGAAACGCGTTGTCTTAATGCAGTAAATGAGAGCAGAAGCGAGAAGTTGGGTTTGTATCGAAATGATCAATGGGTTGCTTGCCTTGCGGGTCCGTGGACTGGTATTGCTCCTCGTTTGGATACTCGCGATACCCTTCGGGGGCAGAACCTGCCGCAGAGAGCACCGATATACAATCAACACCAAAAAAAGTGCAACAATATGATGCACGCATGAGACATGGCAAAATGAGTGTATTTGGCTAATGCAACTAAGACCAGATGGGTTTGAACAATTTTGAATCAAAGATTCAAATTCCAAGCTCATAAATGGCCCTTAATAGTGCTTTATCTTGTTATGCACTAAACAGCAGGTTAGCTTGCTTAAACATGCATGAAACAAGTGCAGATGGATAGATTGGATTTTCTGATCATTTTTCATATATAAATCTTTTCATTTGGAGCTACAGATTAATTTCTATGATTTTTTTGAAGTTTGTGGTATTTTCTGGAATTTCCTATATAAGAATAATTCCAGTAATTAAATTACTGCGTCAGCATTGCATCAGGGTGACGTCAGCAAGTCAACTGGGCGGTCCAGGTCAAACCTGGTCGGTGGGGCCCGCGTGTGAGTGTCTCTGTTAGTTAATTAAGCTAATTAGAATTAGTTTAAAATTAACCCAGGTTAATTAGCAGGGCGGGCCCCACTTGTGATTGACCCAGGGGAGGTCAAACCGCTAGTCAACTGGGCTGACGCGCCGGCGTTTAGCCGCCGGCGAGGCCAGACGTGGCGGGGTGGGGCGGGTTTGGTGCTCCGGCAACCAAAAAGGCGGCGGAGGGCACCTACGTGATGCTGGAGGCGAGCCGCATCCAGTGGTGGTGGTGGTTGGGCTCGGAGTCGCCGGCAACGACGCCGGCGACGAGTTTGGCGGCGGCCGGAGCTCGGGTGAGCTCGGGCTCGTCGCTAGGAGGCACGGCGAGGCGCGTGGAGCGGGGCTACGGCCTCCTGGGAGTGCGGTGAGGTTAGCGGGCAAGGTGGCGTGGCCGTTGTATGGCCAGAGCCTCGTCGGCGACGAGCTCGGCGGCGGTGGGTGCGGTTGAGCTTCGTGCAGTGGCTATGGGGCTCGAGAGGGAGAACGGAGAGGATAGGGAGGTGGCCAGGCTCACGGTGGTTGCGACGGAGCAGACTTCGAGGTCGGGGACGAGCTGCTGCAGCGGCGACGGCGAGATGGAACTCCGGCGGTGATCGACGAAGACGGGGTCGGTGGAGGCGGTGCAGAGCGTGCGAGCGCTCGGGGCTCGGCTAGCTTGGCGTAGCGGATGAAGGCGGAGCTTGTGGACACGGTGGAGCGGCGCGAGGACGACGGTGGGCGCGGCTACGTCGGCGGGACGACGGCGGCTGCTTCGGCCATGGCGAGAGAGAGCGAGGGAGAGGTGCAGGCGGGGGGGGGGGGCGAATGGGTGTCCAGGGGCTCAGAGCGGCGCCGAGGAGGCCCTTCGAGACGTCGCGCTGGCGCGGCGACGCAGGCAGGTAGGGAGGTGGCGTGGCGAGCTCGGCGGCGTCGCGGTGTCCCTCCTCTGCCTACTGGCAGAGGTGGGTGGTGACTGGCACGGGCCAGATGGGCCGGCCCAGCCTGGTAAGTGGCCTCCTGGCCTTTCTCTCTCTTTTTTTATTTAATTTGCTTTTCTATTTTCTGTAAGTGTAGGGCTTTATTCAAATACTAAAACGTTTCCAAAAATCCTGCAAATAATTGTGGGCTCTGTTGGGATTATTCCTAACAGCCCTCACTTAAATCAAGAATTATTTGGGCATTTGAATTATTTTATAGTATTTAAATGCCCAAATGCAAATAGATAAAGAATTAATCCAGTGACCTTATGTGTCCTAGAAAATTGTGAACCCATTTTGTCAGAGGTCCTAACCCAAGACAAAAATGGTGGACTTTTTAGAAGGGCATTTCAGGTTCATTGAAAATAATTTTAGTAAACCCTAGTTGTTTTCAGGGGGGTGCTGGGGTTTCTGTCATCCCCATTTCAAGTTTCTGGAAAAAGTAAACATGATGCAACACTCTAATGCATGAACTAGCTAGGATGTGACAACTCACCCCCACTCAAAAGAATCTCGTCCTGAGATTTAGGATCTTCCGGAAAGAAGGTGGGGTACTCAAGTCGAAGACGGTCCTCCCTTTCCCAAGTTGCTTCTTTCTCAGAATGGTGCGACCATTGAACCTTGAGAAACTTGATATTATGACGTCGAGTGGTACGCTCGGCTTGATCGAGGATACGAACGGGGTATTCTCGATACGTGAGATTATCTTGAAGATCAAGCGTTTCGTGGTCCACTCCACGGATAGGATCCGAGAAGCAACGCCTGAGTTGAGAAACGTGGAAGACATCGTGGACTCTGGAGAGATGCAGAGGTAGTTCCAATTGGTAGGCAACTTCTCCTCGTTTGGCAAGAATGCGAAAGGGTCCAATGTAACGAGGAGCCAATTTGCTTTTGATACCGAATCGATGGGTTCCCTTCAAAGGAGTAACCCGAAGGTAAGCCTTCTCGCCAACTTCATAAGTCATGAGCTTATGTTTGCGGTCATATTGGCTCTTTTGATGAGATTGGGCTGTTTTCAATTTCTCACGAATAATGCGAACCTGCTCTTCTGCTTCCTGAATCATATCCGGGCCAAAGATTTGTCTCTCCCCGGTTTCTGACCAGTTAAGAGGCGTTCGACATTTTCGTCCATAGAGAACCTCGAAAGGGGCTTTGCCCAAGCTAGCTTGATAGCTATTGTTATAAGCGAACTCGGCGAATGGAAGGCATTTCTCCCAATCCATACCGAAAGAGATGATAGAAGCTCGAAGCATATCCTCCAGAAATTGATTGACTCGTTCTACTTGACCACTTGATTGGGGGTGGAAGGCCGTGCTAAAGGAGAGACGAGTTCCCATAGCATTTTGTAAACTTTCCCAAAATCGAGAGGTGAAGAGACTTCCACGGTCTGAGTTAATTTCCAATGGAACACCATGAAGAGACACTATTCGGGAGATGTACAAGTCAGCTAGCTGGCTAGGGGTTATACTCTCACGAATAGGTAGGAAGTGGGCTACTTTGGAAAGACGATCGACAACAACAAAGATAGCATTATTCCCTCTCTTGGTCCTGGGAAATCCCGTGATGAAATCCATACCGATTTTATCCCATTTCGATTCAGGAATAGCCAAAGGTTGAAGGGTGCCCGCAGGCCGTTGATGCTCTGCTTTAACACGACGACAGAGTCGCAATTAGCAATGTATTGAGCGATTTCACTTTTCATCCTAGTCCACCAAAACCTCTGGCGTAGGTCTTGATACATTTTAGTACAACCGGGATGAATGGTGAGAGGAGAATCATGAGCTACCTTAAGGATCAACTGCCGTAGTTGCCGCTTCTTGGGAACCACTAAGCGGTTTCTGAAGTACACGACACCTTGATCATTCATGGAGAAACATGTAGCAACTCCGCTAGCAATGTTCTCCTTGATTCGAGATATCCCCTTGTCATACCGCTGAGCGGTTATGATATGATCCGTAAGGGTAGGTTTCGCCACCAGGGTGGATAGGAATCCTCGAGGAACAATGTGAATGTTAAGCTTACGAAATTTCTCGTGGAGAAGCGGTTGACTTTGTTGTAACATCAAGTTGTTACAATAAGATTTACGACTTAGCGCATCAGCCATGACATTGGCTTTGCCCGGGGTGTAAGTTATTCCTAGGTTGTAATATGTAATCAACTCAACCCAACGTCTTTGCCTGAGATTCAAATCCGGTTGGGTGAAGATGTATTTCAGACTTTGGTGATCGGTGTAAATCTCGCAACGATTACCGAGAAGGTAATGTCGCCATGTTTTGAGTGCATGGACTACAGCTGCAAGCTCTAGATCATGTGTGGGATAGTTATCCTCATGTGGACGCAACTGTTGAGAAGCGTAGGCAATCACACGACGATCTTGCATAAGTATGCAACCTAGTCCTTGCCGCGAGGGGTCGCAATAGATAACAAAGTCCTTAGAAAAATCTGGTGGCACAAGTACGGGAGCAGATGTCAGGCGTCTTTTCAGTTCCTGAAAGCTGAACTCGCACTGTGGGGTCCACTCGAACTTTTTATCTTTCTTGAGGAGTTCAGTTAGAGGTTTAGCCACCTTGGAGGAATTCTCGACAAAACGGCGACAGTAGCTCGCTAATCCAAGGGAACTCTGAACTTGCTTGACAGTTTCAGGTGGAGTCCAATCAAGGACGGCTTGAACTCGCTCGGGATTGACAGCAATACCCTTACCAGAGATTACATGGCCTAGATAGGTCACTTCGGGCAACCAGAATTCACACTTGGAGAATTTGGCATAAAGGCGATGCTCTCGAAGTTTCGTCAATACTAGCCTTAGATGCTCCGCATGTTCTTCCTCATTCTTGGAGTAGATGAGTATATCATCGAGGTATACCACGACGAATTTATCCAAATACTCCATGAATATCGAGTTCATTAACCGAGAGAAAGTGGCTGGAGCATTGGTTAAACTGAAGGACATGACGGTGCACTCGTATTGGCCATAACGAGTAACAAAGGCCGTTTTAGGAATGTCCCCGTTCTTGATTTTGATTTGATGGTAGCCCAACCTCAAATCCATTTTGGAAAAGAGTGAGGATCCAGCGAGCTGATCATACAGATCGTTGATCCTGGGAAGCGGATACTTGTTCTTGATAGTGACCAAGTTGACAGGTCGGTAATCTACAACCATCCGATCCGTTCCATCATTCTTCTTGACGAAGAGGACGGGGCAAGCCCACGGAGAAGAACTAGGACGGATGAAACCCTTTTTCAAGGACTCATCGAGTTGTTTCTTAAGCTCGGCTAGTTCTAGGGGTGCCATCTTATAGGGTCTTCTAGAGATTGGGACGGTTCCTGGAACAAGGTCTATAGCGAACACGACATCCCTGTCAGGTGGAATACCTGGCAGTTCTTCTGGAAAGACATCCAGGAAGTCACGGACTACCGGAATATCTTCAAGGTCTGGAAGAGGGTTGGCATTTAGGGAGTAGAGTTGACGCTCAGACACTCGGGTCATAACATTGATTGTCTTGCTCGATGGATGGGTGAGTTGAACAGTTCTAGTAGAGCAATCAATCTTAGCATAATGGGCTGACATCCAGTCCATACCCAAGATGATGTTTATGTCCGAGGACTTGAGAGCTATTAGTGATGCAAGGAAGACCAATCTGTCGACAAGAATTTCATTTCCATGGCTTATCCTAGAGGTTTGCCATTTAGAACCAGGGGTTTGAATTACCATGGAGGTGGGCATGTCACAAAATGTGGTGTTGTGCAATCGAGCATAGCTCTCAGAGATAAATGAATGAGATGCTCCAGTATCGAAAAGAACAGTTGCCGGATGGCAATTAACAAGGAGCGTACCAAGGACGATGTTGGGGTCCTCATGAGTTTCTTCAGCTGAGACATAGTTGACATGGCCACGTGTAGTGGTGGCTGGCTTGGCGTAGTAAGTCTTTCCTGCTGGCTTACCACGGCCAACGGACTTTCCAGGTTGATTGGGGTTGTTCTGGGGGCACTCGCGCAGATAGTGACCCGTTTCTCCACACTTGAAGCATGTCACAACATTGGGGCGTGGAGCAGCATTAGCAGCGGGGCCACCATAGACCTTGGGCGGTGCATACTGCTGGTTGGGGCGAGGCGGCTCAAAGGATGGCCTCGGAGTGAACCTAGGTGGCAGAGCAGTGTTTGCAATCCAGTCCCGGCGCTTCTGAGATCCAGAGCCGGATGAGGAGCCAAAGTCACGGGAGTGCTTGCGTGAAGCGTCATAGTCAGTCTGACCTGTCTCAGCACTGATGGCCTTATTGACCAGCTTCTGGAAGGAGGTGCACTCGTGCAGACGAAGATCACGGCGAAGCTCGGGGCTAAGTCCCTTGCGGAACCTTGCCTGCTTCTTGGCGTCGGTGGATACCTCTTCAGGAGCATAGCGTGCTAGATTTCCAAACTCACGGTTGTATGCATCCACAGTCAGTCTGCCTTGGGTGAAGTTGCAGAATTCTTCCCGCTTATGATCCATGAGACCCTTCGGAATGTGATGCTCACGGAAAGCCTCGCTGAATTCAGCCCAAGTAGTGATTTGGCCAGCCGGGCGCATAGCCTCAAAGTTTTCCCACCAAAGGCTAGCAGGGCCTTCGAGGTGATAGGCAGCGTAGGTAACCTTATCAGCTTCGGCTACATTGGCAGAACGTTGCTTATGGGTGATGCTGCGAAGCCAATCATCCGCATCGAGGGGTCGACGGAATGGATAATCTTCGGTGGGTACAACTTGACAAAGTCATTGAGTGACACCAAGTCGTTCCTCTGATGACGTGCAGTATTCTGCTCAATTCGCTCTAGCAAGTGGTTGGTCTCACGCTTGTTTCTTTCCGCCTCCAGCATAACTTCGGCCAGAGAAGGCGGTTGAGGCAGATTCTCTTCCCTAGCTGCACTGGCTTCACCCTGCGCCTGGACAGCAGGGTTGTTGCAGGTGTTGACCATCCTAGGAAAAACAAGACAACGGTTTAGACAAGGATGGCGAAATCTTGGCAAGGAAGTGCGGAATGTAATGGATAACACAGAATGCAGAGATGTTCATCAGTATGACATGGTAATATAGAAACTGCCATATATATACCAACGGTCATACGCACCATACATAGTTTAGTACAAGCCCAGGCTAGAGTACAACTACGATGAAAGACGATACATATCATCAGAGGCATTCCAAGCTCCTATACATTATTTTTCTACACCTCCGGAATGTGATACACACCAAGTCGTGTCCCACGAGTCACGCAGGACTGTGGAAGATACAACTGTTACAATACTAGTGAAACTACTACCAACTCAGACGTGTCCGTAGTAATTTTCATAGAAATCACCACCATGTCCTGGGAGCTGAACATGATCATCTGGAAACAGTCAGTCCTGTGGAGCTTGCGGTCCATAAGGACTCGGGTGTGGCCTTGGTCCAACAAACGGTGGCAGACGGGGCCCACGAGGAGGGGTGATGCCTCCTACATCACGCCAGTCCATACAATCTGGCAGATCAGACCGCATGGGGTACAAGTCCCTCATGTCCATATACCCAGCCTGCACGGTAGGTGCAAACCGTGTCAGAGTGGCCCAGTGATCAGAACGAGCGTTGAAGAGCTCCATTCGCAAAGCACGATTCTCACGGTCCTTGTCCTCAAGCATCTGGGTGGTGGTGCGGAGTAATGAATCCTCATGGGTAGAGTCACAGTAAATAGCCTTGTGCCCCAGGGAGTGATGCTGGCATATAGCGGAAGTCAGTGTTCCGAAGCAAGGCAATTCTGGCTCGTATGATAGTCATATTCGAGTAAGCTGCATCCTGCACAGACATCTCGATGGTAACCCCAAGTCCATAAGAGCAATGGAGGGGTTCAGTAGCTCCGGGGTAGGAAGGGTATATCCTGACTATACAAAGATATTGGCTTTGATTAAAGTCTCGAAACTGCTCCTCGACGGTATACTCAGGATACCACCGATAGCCTGTCTCGATCATCACCCGGACCACCATGGCCGTGTGACCAGGTACATCGAGGCACCAAGTCAGACGAACCACTTGATTCTGGGAACGGGTGGCCATCTGAAGCACGAAATAATGCAAAGGCATTAGAATTTTCTAGGAGAAATCGGACAGCATAACGGCTATAAATGCTCAGAAAAAGATTTGAGACATTCACAACAGTTTGCAATACCACCAACAACATCATATAAAGGTTCTGGTTCAACTGGCAACATACTAAAAGTAGTAGAAACTGAACTAAGGCTTGTAACCAACAATCCTATAAGTCACTATGGATTAGTAACACGTGAACCTGATAGAGAGAAGAGAGCCTAGTCCTTAACCCATGTAGAATGAGAAAAGAATGACTCAGATCAGAGGGCATAAGGTAAAGGAGTAAAAAGAGCCTTACGTTCCCTCCCACAATCAATTCCCCTACATATAACTAAAGCATTTCTAGACTCGACACCGACCAGTTTGGCTTAACGCACCTACAGGCAGTCCATCTCTGATGCCAACGCTGTCAGGACCCCGATTCCAAGTCACATCGACCTAGCCGGTAACACCTCATATCACTTTGCGTCCTCACGCACGGTATTCCCACGGGTGTCGCCTTACCATGGCCCGGGACCGTTTGCGCCTTTTGGCTCACGTATATGATAGCGTCGCTAGCATCCATATGACAAAGAACCCGGACCGACATGGCTAGTCGTGAACCCAAAGCGGCACTAACTTACGGGGACAGGCACACATGAATCAACATCGAACATGTCGGTCAGCAGCGTGTGAATGCGGGCTGTAGCACTGGGCTAACAGGACTCCGGGAACCCGGGCTGTAGCAGGCTAGGCAGGACTCCGGATGTCACCGCGTGACATTTCCCTGAAGGGACAGACACATGAACGAAGTGAAACACAAGCCGGCCAGTCCGGTGTCCGGAGCAGTAGTGCTGGGCTACCAGGACTCCGGTGAACCGGGCTGTAGCGGACTACTATGGCTCATGGAAGCACTAGACTACATTTCCCCATAAGAGAGGTTACCAAGGATAAACAACTAGATTGTCGGATCCCACACATACCAAGAATTTCAATCATACACACAATATGCTCGATATGTGTAAATACAACATGGCATCACAACAAAACTCTACAACTCAAAGTACTTTATTTAAAGCTCCGGAGAGCCATACATAACATGTTCATACAGATAGGGGTCACATGACCCGACACTCAAGTCATACAAACATACAAGCACATGCGGAAGCAAACTTGTCTGAGTACAGACAACTAGAAAGAAAGAAGGCTTGACAAAGCCTGTCTATCTACATAGGCCCTTCACAAGCTTAGATCACCACCTGGGTGGCAAGTCACTCATCAACGTCGAGATCTACATAGAACCCATCGGAAGGGGCGGTGTTGTCGTCTGAAAACAGTAATTAAAGCAACATGAGTACAAAGGTACTCAGTAAGTCTTACAATAGATCCTACTATACATGCACATTCTCCAGAAGGTGGTGGAGTTATTGCAGCAAGCCAGCTTTGACTCTTGGCTAAGCTATCCTACGAGACACCACTTGTAAAAATAGTTTTCGCACACGAGTCCACTAATCACCATCACAATACTCCACCGTGGATCCTCCCTCGTCATCCCCACGAGAGAGCCATCCACGGTACTCACACTTATCTTTAGACTTTTAGTAGTAACCATTAACTTGTCTATGAACTGCATAAGCGACCAAGTAGTCCTTTACCGCGGACGCGGCTATTCGAATAGTTTTATACCCTGCAGGGGTGTACTTCTTCACACACGCCTCCACCACTTATCGCCGCTACATGACATGTACTCGGCAACCTTCAAGCGGAAGCCCAGCGAGCGTGTCGGCCACGACCTGACTAAACACACGAGTCCCTAGTCCAGGTTTATGGCCTATTCGGGTTCCATCCACAAGGAAATACGGCCGGGGTGTCCTCAACGGCCCCAAACGATGTGTGCAGGGTTTCCGAGACACCAAACGGGCGACTCGGTACACCGTGCCACGAGCCTACCGCATCACAGCCCACCCCAAAGGTCAGCGCTGCGCACGGCCTCCAGCAACTACAAACACCAGAAACAACTTGCAACTCCTGGACAGAGGACGGGGGTGGTTAATAAGTCGAGAGAGTCAATTAAGGATCCCAATGTGTGGTAGTAGCTGAATCTTAAATCACGCATACAGATCTCAGTTCTTAAGGACGGCCTCATTGAAACAACCCACCATGTACTCCTACATGGCCTCTCATCGATACCTTTACCAAATCATGTTCAACACTTCACTCTCATTACCGACACAACCATTCACTCTAGTTCATCACCCTGATGTGCCAGACCTGACACGACTCTAAGCATAGCAAGCATAGCATGGTAGGAAACACAAACATGGCTCAATCAACTCCTACACATGCTAGTGGCTTTCATATAGTTACTGTGGCAATGACAGGTCATGCAGAGGAAGTGGGTTCAACTACCGCAACACACAGCAGTTTGAAACGCGTTGTCTTAATGCAGTAAACGAGAGCAGAAGCGAGAAGTTGGGTTTGTATCGAAATGATCAATGGGTTGCTTGCCTTGCAGGTCCGTGGACTGGTATTGCTCCTCATTTGGATACTCGTGATACCCTTCGGGGGCAGAACCTGCCGCAGAGAGCACCCATATACAATCAACACCAAACAAAGTGCAACAATATGATGCATGCATGAGACATGGAAAAATGAGTGTATTGGGCTAATGCAACTAAGACCAGATGGGTTTGAACCATTTTGAATCAAAGATTCAAATTCCAAGCTCATAAATGGCCCTTAATAGTGCTTTATCTTGTTCTGCACTAAACAGCAGGTTAGCTTGCTTAACATGCATGAAACCAGTGCAGATGGATAGATGGATTTTTCTGATCAATTTTCATATATAAATCTTTTCATTTGGAGCTACAGATTAATTTCTATGATTTTTTGAAGTTTGTGGTATTTTCTGGAATTTCCTGTATAAGAATAATTCCAGTAATTAAATTACTGCTTCAGCATTGCGTCAGGGTGACGTCAGCAAGTCAACTGGGCGGTCCAGGTCAAACCTGGTCGGTGGGGCCCGCGTGTCAGTGTCTCTGTTAGTTAATTAAGCTAATTAGAATTAGTTTAAAATTAACCCAGGTTAATTAGCAGGGCGGGCCCCACTTGTCATTGACCCAGGGGAGGTCAAACCCCTAGTCAACTGGGCTGACGCGCCGGCGTTTAGCCACCGGCGAGGCCAGACGCGGCGGGGTGGTGCGGGTTTTGTGCTCCGGCGACCAAAAAGGCGGCGAAGGGCACCTACGTGATGCTGGAGGCGAGCCGCATCTAGTGGTGGTGGTGGTTGGGCTCGGAGTCGCCGGAAACGACGCCGGCGACGAGTTTGGCCGCGGCCGGAGCTCGGGTGAGCTCGGGCTCGTCGCTAGGAGGCACGGCAAGGCGCGTGGAGCGGGGCTACGGCCTCCTGGGAGTGCGGTGAGGTTAGCGGGCAAGGTGGCGTGGCCGTTGTATGGCCAGAGCCTCGTCGGCGACGGGCTTGCCGGCGGTGGGTGCGGTTGAGCTTCGTGCAATCGCTACGGGGCTCGAGAGGGAGAACGGAGAGGATAGGGAGGTGGCCAGGCTCACGGTGGTTGCAACGGAGCAGACGGCGAGGTCGGGGACGAGCTGCTGCAGCGGCGACAGCGAGATGGATCTCTGGCGGTGATCGACGAAGACGGGGTCGGTGGAGACGGTGCAGAGCGTGCGAGCGCTCGGGGTTCGGCTGGCTCGGCGTAGCGGACGAAGGCGGAGGTTGTGGACACGGTGGAGCGGCGCGAGGACGACGGTGGGCGCGGCTACGTCGGCGGGACGACGGCGGCTGCTTCGGCCATGGCGAGAGAGAGCGAGGGAGAGGTGCAGGGGCGGCGAATGGGTCTCCAAGGGCTCAGAGCGGCGCCGAGGAGGCCCTTCGAGGCGTCGCGCTGGCGCGGCGACGCAGGCAGGCAGGGAGGTGGCGTGGCGAGCTCGGTGGCGTCACGGTGTCCCTCCTCTGCCTACTGGTAGAGGTGGGTGGTGACTGGCACGGGCCAGATGGGCTGGCCCAGCCAGGTAAGTGGCCTCCTGGCCTTTCTCTCTCTCTTTTTCTATTTAATTTGCTTTTCTATTTTTCTGTAAGTGTAGGGCTTTATTAAAAATACTAAAACGTTTCCAAAAATCCTGCAAATAATTATGGGCTCTGTTGGGATTATTCCTAACAGCCCTCACTTAAATCCAGAATTATTTGGGCATTTGAATTATTTTATAGCATTTAAATGCCCAAATGCAAATAGATAAAGAATTAATCCAGTGACCTTATGTGTCCTAGAAAATTGTGAACTATTTTGTCAGAGGTCCTAACCCAAGACAAAAAGGGTGGACTTTTTAGAAGGGCATTTCACGTTCATTGAAAACAATTTTAGCAAACCCTAGTTGTTTTCGGGAGGGGGGTGCTGGGGTTTCTGTCATCCCCATTTCAAGTTTCTGGAAAAAGTAAACATGATGCAACACTCTAATGCATGAACTAGCTAGGATGTGACAAATGTCTTGTCAGTTTCGAGCTGGTGTTCCCACCATCCTTCTTCAATATCATGACGCACGTCCTAGTTCATCTAGTCGACGAGATTGTCATTCTCGGGCCCGTATTTCTACACAATATGTTCCCCTTTGAGAGGTTCATGGGAGTCCTAAAGAAAGATGTCCGTAACCGCGCTAGGCCAGAAGGAAGCATCTCCATGGGCCATCAAACAGAGGATGTCATTGGGTTTTGTGTTGACTTCATTCCTGGCCTTAAGAAGATAGGTCTCCCTAAATCGCGGTATGAGGGGAGACTGACTGGAAAAGGCACGCTAGGAGCGGACTCAATAATATGCAGGGACGGGCATTCTTGGTCTCAAGCACACTACACAGTTCTACAGAACTCTACCTTGGTGACCCCGTATGTCGATGAACACAAGAATAGTCTGCGCTCCAAATACCCGGAGCAGTGTGACGACTGGATTACATATGAACACATCAGGACTTTCAGCAGTTGGTTGGAAACACGTCTCAGAGGTGACACCACTGTTTGTGATGAGTTGTACTCGTTGTCCAGGGGACCATCTTCGACTGTATTGACTTACAAAGGATACGAGATAAATGGGAATACATTTTACACGATCGCCCAAGATCAAAAGAGCACCAACCAAAACAGCGGTGTCCGCTTTGATGCAGCAACCGAGAGGGGAAAGGACACATATTATGGTTACATAATGGACATATGGAAACTTGACTACGGACATGATTTTAAGGTCCCTTTGTTTAAGTGCAAATGGGTCAATCCGTGAGGAGGCGGGGTACAGGTAGATCCATAGTACGGAATGACAACAGTGGATCTGAACAATCTTGGGTACACTGACGAACCGTTCGTCCTAGCCAATGATGTGGCACAGGTTATCTATGTGAAGGACATGTCTACCAGACCGAGAAAAAGATAAGATAAGAAAGCGAATACATCATACAATGAGCCAAAGCGCCACATAGTTCTTTCAGAAAAAGGGACATTGTGGGAGTGGAGGGCAAGACAGACATGTCTGAAGATTATGAAAAGTTTCATGAAATTCCTCCCTTCAAAGTCAAGGCTGACCCAAGCATCCTGATAAACGATGAAGATTATCCATGGTTACGGCGCAATAAGCAAATGACACAAGCGAAGAAAAAGTGAAGACTTTCTCCCGCAACTATTATGATGATACCATGCCAACTTTGTAACAGACGAGTATGATACCATTGTCCGTTTTGTACACGATGTGCATCTAGTTTTTGCCGTAACCCTCTCAACTTTCTTGCACATTTTATGTGGATGAAATGATGATACCATGCCAACTTTCAACCTTTTCAGAGTTCGTTTGAAATGCTTTTCAATTTTAGGGTCTTATAGCTCAAAATAATTAGTAAATGCATGAAAAATGGTGCATGAAAATAACAAATAAAATAAATAAGTAATTAGAAACAAAATAATATAAACTTTATTAAAATATATAAGTAGAAACAAAATAAAATAAACTTTAATAAAATTTATGAAACTAAAATTAACAAAGTATTTTTTGTTCAAAAAATTATAAGAAATCTCTAGTATTATTGAAACTAAAATCATATAAAATTGATGCAACTAAAATTATCGCAGTATTTTCTGTTCAAAATCATTAAAAGCAAAAAGAATTTTCATAAAGAACTTTTTTTGATAGAAACTTTAATAGCAGTAAGAATTATCATAAAGTAAAATAAATAAGTAATTAGAAACAAAATAAAATAAAATAAATAAGTATTATGTTGTAAGTAGAAACAAAATAAATTAAATAAAGCAAAAAAGAAAACAAAAAAACTGGGAAAAAATAAAAAATGCCACCTACTGGGCCACCACAGCCTGAATACGACTAGAAACCCATCCATGGGCCAGGATTCAGGCCCGCAGAAGGCCCAGCAGGCCCACAGGCATAACAGTGCAAGATTAGGTGCAGAGGCCTGCAGTTCAGAGGAGTTCAATGGAGATGGCGGGGCAGGGCTTATAAACAGGTCCTGCCGCTCCTCGGCTAGCGAGGTGGGACTAAACATCACATCGCACCGCGGCTTTGGCAGGCGCGGGACATTGGTCCCGGTTCGTGCCATGAACCGGGACCAATGCACACCTTTGGTCCCGGTTCGTGGCACCAACCAGAACCAATGCCCCCCTTTAGTCCCGGTTGGTGCCACCAACCGGGACCAAAGGCCGCCGCTTCCCGCCCTTTGGGCTGCTGAAAAGAGACCTTTGGTCCCGGTTGGTGGCACCAACCGGGACTAAAGGGGGGCATTGGTCCCGGTTGGTGCCACGAACCGGGACCAAAGCTCTGGGTATATAACCAACACTTGTGAAAATTTTCATCTTCATCTCGCAGTTGCCCCTGACGACCCCTCGACAACATCGACGCCGCGAGGCTGCCCCGACGCCGCCCGCCGCCCGCGCCCTCGCCCTCGCCGCGCCCTCGCCCGACGTCGTCGCCGCGCGCCGTCCCTGCCCCGCCGCGCGCCGCCCCTGCCCTGCGCCCTCGCCGTCACCGCGCCCTCGCCCGCCCCGTCGTCGCCGTCGCCCGCGCCCTCGCCATCGCCGCGCCCTCGCCCGACGTCGTCACCGCGCGCCGCTCCTACCCCGATGTATTTTTTAGATATATGTATTTTTTTATGTATGTTCATATATGTATGTATGTATTTTTTACATGTTTTTTGTATGTATGTTTGTATTTTTTCAATTGTAATGATGTTTTAAAAATACATATACGCAAAAGTTAGATTTTTAGAAATTTTTTATCTATATATGTTCTCTGAGTGTGGGTACTGTCATGAAGTTGGAGTAATTTTTGTGGTTGTAAAAGAGTTAGGAAAATTTAGAATGTGCTAAATATGTCAAAAATGTTTTTTTGTTCATAGAAAGTTTTTTGTTCATAGAAAGTTTTTTGTTCATATACAGAAAGTTTTTATATATGACTATGGATATATGAGCAATGATGATCCATGGATGTATGCATTGATATATATGAGAAACGATGTTCATTGAATATTTACCAAGTATATATGTATTTTTGATCATAGCATTTTTTTCCATTTACATATGTATGTGGCTATAGATGGATATATATGAGAAATGATGATCCATGGAAAAGTTTTATATATGCAAAAGTTACATTTAGAAAAGTTTTATATATCTAGCTAGGAACGGAAGAAGAAGAAAAAGAAGGAGAGGAAAAACGAAAATAAGAAGAGGAAGAAAGGAGAAGAAGACGAGAGGAAGAAGAGGAGAAATAAAAAAGAAGAGGAAAAAAGAAGAAAAAGAAGAGGATAAGAAGAAAGGAATAGAGGAGAAGAAGAAAAAAATAGATATTCTATTTTTTCTTCTTCTCCTCTTTTTTTTCTTCTTTTTTTCTTCGATCTTCTCCTCTATTCCTTTCTTCTCCTCCTCTTTTTTTTTCTTTTTTTCTTCAATCTTCTCCTCTATTAATATCTTCTTCTCCTCTTTTTATTTCTTCTTCGTCTTCTTATTTTTAATCGGATATGTCGTTGTCGATATACCCCGTGTCCCGATAACTTCAACACGAGGGGGGGTCGACCTACCCCCTCCCCGATAACATTATTTTCCCATGTATGTATGTCGCCCTTGTCGATATAACCCCCTCCCGGATAACTTCGACCGTGATAACTTATACCACGGGAGCACCCCCCCGGCCCTCTTGCTCGACCAAAACTCTCGAGGACACCCAAACCCTAGAAAAAAACGATGTCGGCCTCCTACCCCCTCCCGCCGCGCCCCTACCCTTGAAGCGTTGCCGAGGCCACCCCAAACCCGGAATAAGCTAGGTCTACGTTTGCACTAATATATCCACCTGCTGTCATGTTTTTGTAATAATTGCCATGTTGTAATATTTGCAGAAACAATGGAGCACGGACGAGACGAGGAAGTGGAAGAGGTGTTGGGGGACATAATCTTAGCCGGAGGTGATATCTTGTCGTATCTTAACGACAATGATGGTCTGGAAGAACAGGGTGAAGAAGCAGGCTACGGTGATCGAAGAGTGGAGGAGGAAAGAAATGATTATGATGGCTCCGGTGACCCAATGCTGGTGCAAGAAGGAGCCCATGGTGACGGCTCCGGTGACCGAACAGTCCGGCCAGGTAAATATATTAGTTAAGCCTGTGCTGACTAGCTAATTGATGCATTCATTGTTTTGGTATGTACACATATTAATTAACTCTCGTCTTTCTTCTTTTTTCTAGCCCTCCGAATCGAGCACAACTTCGGTAAAGAGACGAGGCCCGAAGAGAAAGTTGCGCCCGGATGAAAGGTTTGAGATCACAGCAATCGCGCGCGACGGCCAACCGATTGAACCCATCCGGACAAAAGATGCATTTGCTGCTCAGTGCGGGGTTCTTATTAGGGACAAGATCCCGATCAGCATCCACCAATGGTATAAGCCTAAGAAGGAAGACCCTGAGGTGTATTATGTCAATGATATGCAGAAAGATGATCTTTGGACTGAGCTGAAGGCAAATTTCACCCTACCGCCGGAGGAGGATCCGGGGAAGCCAGTTAAAGAGCAATTAATCAAGTCTCATGCTCTTAAGAAGATGGCAGACCTATTCAGGAGGTGGAAGAATGAGCTGAAAATGATTGTCGACAAAGAAGAGACACCAGAATTCATCGGCCGGTATGAGAAGATCAGAGATCACTGGCCCGCATCTGTGGCCCACTAGATATCAGAAAAGAGTAAGAAGATGTCAGCGACAAACAAGAAGAATGCTGCGAAGAAGAAGCTTCACCATCGCACGGGGTCAGATGGCTACCTCAAAGCCCGGCCTAAGTGGGCCAAGGCTGAGAATGATCTGCTTGATAATTGTATCAGGGACAATTAACTGGCCAGACCGTTGCCGGACATGGTTCTTCGGGGCTGGCGGAAAATTGGACCCTGTATCAGGGAGGTGCGTTTGGACGGACGAGCTTTTGAGAATACCAGTCAAGAGGCTTCAGCATTATATCGATGCAGCGCAGGAAGGGACGTTCGTTCCAGACAGAGAGAACGACGAGCTCACAATGGCCCTCGGGAATCCTCAGCACCCTGGACGGACACGAGGCACGCCAGGCTCCGTTCCGTGGAAGGCTGGTTCTCCGGACGCAGGCGGTTACAAAAGCCAGGAGAGGAGGAAATAAGTGGAGCAGACCCAAATTCAGAAGTTGCACGAAAGGGTTCAAGCGCTAGAGGAACGAGACGGCAATCGACATGCCGAAACTACCCCCAAAGCTACCCCGCCATCTCAGTGGAGAAGCAGTGTGGCTTCCACCGAGCTGCTTCAGCCGGAGCATGTCTTGACGGCTCCTGCTAGCTACCCCGTGGATGCTATCACGAAGTCTCAACATTGCCACCTTATGACGCAATGGCAGAACTTCAAAGTCAAGGCGGTTGTTGGCTCTGTTTTACCTCCTGAACCCGGCGCAACCTACCACTGCCGGCCGATTCCAGAAGGATATGCTAGGGTGATGGTGGATGAAATAACGGAGGGATTTGAGGACCTCCAGCTTGACCACCCTACCAGTGAAGGGGAGACTCGGCTGGGTTCTGCTTTGAAGACTCCATGGCTATGGCGGAAGGAGCTCATCAACCTTCCGAACTGGACGCCTCTGGCGAGTAAGGGCACTCCGCCTCCTCCTCTGCCTCCTCCTCCGACGAGTGATCAGGACACTCAGCCTCCTTCTCCAGCGCGTGGCGGCACTCTGCCTCCTCCTCCGGCGAGTGATCAGGGCACTCAGCCTCCTTCTCCGGGGCGTAGCGGCACTCCGCCTCCTTCTCTGCCTGCGCCGGCGCGCCAGAGCAGCCAGCCTCCTCCTTCTCCGCCTCGACAGCAAGGGCGGAAGAGAACCGCTGCCACTCCGGCTGCTCCAGCGCGTCGTAGTCCTTCTCCTCCGCCTCGTAAGCAAGGAAAGAAGACAGCCGCAGCCGCTCCGTCTGCTCCGCCTGCGTCTAGCAGTACAGCCAGAGGCGGGAGGCAATACAGATTCGGTCCTTCTTTGAAGACTCCAGAGAAGTTACCATACGAGAGGACCGAGGAGGAAACCACGAAGATCTTGCGAGCCGAAGTGACGAACTTCTTTGAAGGGGTGAAAGCAAATAAACATCCACCTCCGGAGGAGAAGGTAGATCCGGTGAAAGCGAAGCGCACTCTGGCTGCCCTGACAAAACCACCAAAGTCTCCGCCGAAAGGCAACTATGAGCGCATTATTGCAAAGACATTTGCTGAAGCGGAGCGGTCGGGAAGTACTGTCAGTGATCAAAGGTTAAAAGAACGACGAGCTGGGAAAAAAATTGCCCAGCTCGGCGAACAAGCGAACCAATCGTGCCCCCTGCTTAAGGTGTCTAGCGACGATGTCAATGATCCGAGGATGGTGCCCGGTTATAGCAATCTTGGAGATTACCTGCCCGACGATGTACATTATGATATCTTGGAGGTGGACGAACACAAATAGCATTACGGGAAGCCTCTCATCAAAGATGAAAGATCTCTAACAACGATGATGCGAAGATTACATGATTGGTACATGAAAACCTGCAGAGAGTCTGGGGGAGGAATAATTTGACGCTGAGAGTTAAACCAGAGCATGGCCTCGTTGGAATTGAACTGTTGAATGTTCCATTTGAGGAGTTCTTCCAGTTTTTCAATCAAAAGGCCCTCGATAAATCAACGATCACTTGCTACTGTCTGTAAGTAGTACTACTTCTGTCATTAAGTCTCTCTATATAGGTCAGCTCTTTCATTGCATGTATTTATAATTATCCTCACTATATTATGCAGATTGAAGATCGCCGAATTGAAGAAAAGACAAATCGGTGATATTGGGTTCATTAACACAAATCTCATAGATGCAACTGAGGTTAAATATCATGCCGAAAATACCGAGGCCAACTTTCTAAGATCGTTGGTAATAAATGAAAACAAAGATATAATACTCTTTCCTTATAACTTCAAGTGAGTGTTACTGTCTTGTGCATATTCGGTTTCCCTTATTAGTCCAGATTATAGTAATGTAATTGATGACTTATGCATGCGTGTGCAGCTTCCACTATATTCTCCTAGAGATTAAGCTTGAGCAGGGAGTAGTAACCGTCTTAGACTCGAGACGAAAAGATCCCCAGGACTATGCGGACATGACTCAAATGCTCGAGAAGTAAGTTAAATCGATCATTATCCACCATATCAGCAACTTTGTTCATTTCCTGATATCAAGTAATTGTTTTCTTTGTCTGGCAGGGTTTGGAGAAAATTCACCAAAAAAGCTCCGGGACTGCCGAAGAAGTTGCAATTTAAACACCCGAAAGTAAGTACTATAGTAGCATGTTCCGCGCATCTCCTAGTGATTCAAGCGCTAGTTTCATCAATACCATTTAGCAAGCTTGCTTATCAGTTTGATTGACCTCTATTTCTTGTAAAGTGGTTGTGGCAGGAACCCGGGAATAATTACTGTGGATACTACGTTTGCGAGTCCATCCGCTACACGACCTGTGAGCGGGGCTACACTGACGAATAATATGAAGTGCGTAAGCAATAACATTCACAATTTTATTTTATTACCATCATTTGTGTTGAGTTTCATTTATTCATATATATATATATATATATATATGTATTGACCCCCTTCTTCAAATTAGATCTTTCGGATGCGGGATGAACTCCTAGCACTAGATCGTATGCGAGCAATTCAAGAGGAATTGGCAGCATTCTTCCTTGACCACGTGATCGCTGAAAACGGAGAATACTATGTGGACCCTGTGTTCTTACAATTTAATTAGGAGATTATATTGTAAGAGATAATTATTGTATATATGTAGCCGGTAGTGTCGGATAGATATACGAGAACTTGTTGTTCGACCAATCTCTCGGAGAAAGAGAGGTGGTCGATATCACTTCTCTCTGTATGCATATGTTCATGACGATCTTCTGTTTCCTTCATTTGATTACTAGCTAGCGTGTCTAGTCCTCTCCATACGTATATAGTACGTAGCGTCGACCAAGCACGGAGATAAGAGAGGACACTTCTCTCTATTAATTAGCTAGCTAACACAATATATGAAACACCTAAATTAATCCCCCCAAAACACCCCAACCCCCCCCCCCCTTTCAAAAAAAAAACAAAAACCCCAGCCCCTGAAATGCTGACGCGTGGATGCCTATTGGTCCCGGTTAGTGCCACCAACCGGGACCAAAGGCCCTCCTGCCTGGGCTCGCCGCACCATCCACGTGGAGGCCCATCTGTTCCGGTTCGTGCAAGAACCGGGACTAAAGGGTTAGGGAATTATTAACGACCCTTTAGTCCCGGTTCAAAAACGGGACAAAAGGCCCTTACCAACCGGGACAATAGGCCCTTTTTCTACTAGTGGTCCTAGGTTTGCTAAGATCTCACGGACTAACACGACGAACTCGCAACACAAAGGACACGAGATTTATACTGGTTCGGGCCACCGTTGTGGTGTAATACCCTACTCCAGTGTGGTGGTGGTGGATTGCCTCTTGGACTGAGGATGAACAGTACAATGGGAAGAACAGCCTCCTGAGGCCAGGTGTTCTTGTGCTTGGTAAACTTGCGTGGGTGAGGGTTCCATGCCTCCTACTGTGGTGGCTAGTCCTATTTATAGAGGCCCTGATCCTCTTCCCAAATATTGAGCGGGAAGGGAGTCAACAACGGCCAATTTGAAAGGGGACAGCTAGTACAGCTTATCCTGACAAAAGCAGTCTTCACCTGCAAAAAGGCTCTGGTGGTGACGCCGCCTTGGGCTTCATGGTGACCTCCGTCTTGTCGTCCTGCTGGTCTTGGTCTCGTTGCACCGATATGGAAACCTTTGCCTGATGCCTCGGTACTCCGCGCCTGCGCTTGCCTCCCTAGCACTAAAGAGGAAACAAGGACTCTGTGCGCGCTGGCGCCCGCCTGGCGCCCGTCTGGTCTCGGTCGTCATGGCTCATGTCACGAGGACCTCGCGAGGTTTGTCTTGCCTTGATCTCTCCGCCCCTCGCGAGCCAACCTGATGAGGCCGCTCCCGAAGGGGTCTTGTGTCATCCTCCTCGCGAGGCTTGGCCCCTCACGAGGGTTTTGAGCGCTTGCTGGTGAAGATGGGCCGTATGGGCCCGCTCGCAGAGCCACGCCATGGGCCGCAGGCAGGCAAATCTAAGGACCCCCGTTTTCAGAACGCCGACAGCTAGGAAGGGGAAGTTCATCCATAGTGGAGTAGTCAGGTCATGGGCAGCCTGAGTCACCATAGGGTCGTACCCTATGCTCGGGACCTACACCTTGTGCTCAAGATGGATGCATTCACCAAGCACTTGTGTTATGGCTGTTTGTCCACGCCCAGCTCACCTCAGAGGGGCACATCATGCTATGAGTCCAGGAAGACCCTCACTACTACGTCGCATAGGAGATTTTGGCCTGATCGCCAACTACGTACACAAGTTTCGGAAAAGCAGGTGCTTCAGCTTACAGTAGAACGCATGTACTAGGATGGTGTCACTGCAGCGCTGTCCGGCGACAGATGGTATGTCCAACGGCGGAGCATTTTCAACCCACTGCGTAAAACATGGCTATCGTACCAGTCCCAGCCACCACATGATCTTTACAACTGGCAACATTTCGTTGCATTAGACACAGCAATATAATTGTGCAGAGTAATATTAGCTAGAAGGTCATAGTCCAATCGACTTTGCTCCAAATAATAACAGTGCCAACATGACTTGTTATTAAGAGTAGCATGGGTTTGCCACCATCAATAGTCTTCTTCTGTAGGCATTGTTTTCATCCGGCCGCTCTTCCATCCTCTGTTCAAACTTTGACTAGTATTAATATTTTTTAGAACGAAGGCTCGAGAGAGAGCCCGGCTTTGAATTAACAAAGCCATCAACCGGCCAGGAGGTACATCGGACAGCACCTTACAAGAGGAAAAAGAAAAAAGACGGCAGATACATGGCACTACTAGACAACTTACAAACCTCAACAACACCAAGCACTACAACAAAATGGACAACAAAGCTTCGCTAGATGTCGATGAAGTCCCCAGCCGCAGAATGAGCACCATAGGTGGAGCGGAAGCACTAACAAGATGAGACCTATCATAGGCATGGAGCATGCCCTCATCTGCACCAGGAGTGGTGAGCTGCAACAAAATACCCGAAACCATCTCCGAAGAGGACCCCTGCCCCTCGTCCTGGCTCGAAGGACGCCGTACCGTCGGAAGATGGGGAAGCTCACCCTAGAGCCAGATAAGATGGCAGCCACGAACAACCTTGAGAGATACTCAGCCCCGCCCCCAGCTGAGACGAGCTCGCCTTGGAAGATCCTCGCCCATACGCATAGAGCCACACACGGAGGGATGAAGCTATCAAGATTGAAGGTGCTGAGGAAGGACGCGCAGAACGATAAAATCGGACCACGCGACCGTCGATCCCCCAATCCCCAAATCAGAACGCCCTCGCATCTCTCGAACCACCTGAGCGGCACCTCCAGGAAGGTGACGGCGTAGAGCGCCGCTGCCGCCCCATCCAAAAGGATGCGGTTTTCACCCGGGGCGAGAGGGGGAGAGGGGAACAGAACCTCGACGGAGCCTCTAGGGAGGGGCACGGCAACAGAGATGTCGTCACCGTCGTGGCCGGGCCACACCGGCCAAGGATTTCTCCCGGACTGCCGCCACTCCCGCACCCCAAACGCACCAGATCCGACGACCAGGGACCGCCAAGGACCAGCAGCGCCGGGGTGGAAGGAGCTATGAGAGGGGGAGGGAAAGACCTGCAGATCTGGCGCCGTCCGTCGGAGAAGACCGCACGCGCAGACCAGCCACCAAACAACCGCCACCACCACGCCGCCCGCGCGGCCGAGGGGGCGGAGCAGCACCCGCGACCACTGCTCGCCGGAGAGCCAGCCGTCGCCTCTCCTTCCGAGGCCGCCGCCTCGGCGTCCGAGGCTCTCCGCACGGAGGCGGAGCAGCAGATCCTCGCCGCCACCGTCCTCGTCGGCCGCCCTGGCTTGCCCGGAGGCCTACTCTGGTGGCGGCGAGGGGGGAGCTAGCAGGGGGCGGCGGCGCGCGCTAGGGTTTCGTCGCCGCCCGAGTCGCCCCGAGCGGAGCGACGCGGGGGCTGGGGGGGCCGACTAGTATTAATATTGACCTTTTAATGGGTGTTTGATAGTTATGGAAGCCTAGGTTGGGCTTGAATACATTATTATGTCTAGCTATTTATTTCTTATTGGCACTGTCTCTCAGTTCATCCGGCTTTCATTTTGATTGGCCCAACTGTAGGCATATACTCTCAAGTACAGTTCAAAAGCTCAGTTTCGCATAAGTTTATTTTGAGACCTGGAAATTGTTTCAAATGACAAAGTATTACTTTCATATTAATTGCTTTCTAAAGATCATGTTCCAGAAATAATAGTGTATTATCAACCTGATGCGGAATTAGGACCCCAACCTGACCATCCTCTTTAGCCAATGCTATAAGAGCCACCAACATATCAGCCACAATATTGAAAAGAATTGGCAAGATCACCATATATAAAGCCCTTATGAGCTTGGAAATAATGATTTATATCATCGCTGACTTAAACCCAACACTCCCATCCTGTACGAAGGATGCCACCGGTTGTCTCCCCATTAGGGTGACCTAGGCGAGACGATGCCCACATTGAGCCGAGTGGGGCTGGCCTAGTGGGGTATTCTTGCGCTGCAATACTATTCGTTCGCTGATAGCACTTGTACAGGAATCCCTAATTAGCTTTGTTCCGATACGAGCACTGGCAGTTTCCAGGCCGCGCGCCGCTAGTGCGGCGCTGCAGATAAGTTCACAGTAGCAGCTCATGGACCGAATGCTACTAGCGCACATGAACTAGCAGCGTTCGCACTGGACGCCGCTACCTTGTGTTCCCCGAGCAGCGTTCCGAAGTAGTAAGCGCTGCGGATATACGACACCACAGTGGCCACCGTGCATGCTGCCCTGAGTGCTTCCAACTATGCGAGGGCTAGTAGCGTTTCCCAGACTAAACTCTGCTAATGTCAACGAAATCTAGCATCATATTTTGGGCCATATAGGCTGATGATTTTATTTTCCGAATAAAAATAATAAAATTGTTTATTATGTTTGGTAGCCTTTTTTTACATATTTTGTTGCCATGCAACATTTTGTAGCCCAACTGTTGCAACTAATACATTTCATTCAAGTTCTACCACACATTGACAAAATTTAATGTCTTGCTTTGTAAACAAGTTTTTCTTTTCGTTTACTGGGATCATTAATATGCCGCATGCATGCAAGGAAGGGATAGAAAGCTGAGTGGAGTGTCATTATGAATGCATGCATGCAAGTGTTAAACATGTTGCTGGTACGAGGAAATTTCATTAACTTTTGACTCGATTACTGTTGGTGGCCTTGTACAGATGCAACTCATACTGGCCTTGTATAAGTAAATGGAGGGAGTAGTAGTCATAACACATAGGAGGATTTTTCTGCCGACAAAGCCTCCTTTTGTAGCCCAACATGGTGCCATGGGAGCTTTTATGGGTCAAAAGGTTAATTAAGCTACCATGACAGCTTTTTGGGCTAGCAAAATATAATGTAACATTACTAGCATAAGCTCAACACATGCATACTAATTAGCAATTTTCTCAAAGCTGCACTATGAAAATACCTATTCGTCGGATGACCGGTGGTGCTTGGGGCACTCTATCCATCCTCCATAGTGGTGGTGGGGTCGTTCTTGGCGGCATTAGCCCCATCACACATTCCCATGGGCAACTGTCAGGGATTTATGGCAAACTGTCTACCTTCGTGTACGTAACTAGCAATGTTTTACTTGTTTGAACCCCGCTAAGTCCCACTGAGGTTATAGCTTGAGATTAGGAGACCTGAGGAATGGAACACTTAGTTCTCCTGTGCACCTTGTAGTGAGATAGGGGGCCGCGCAGTCATTTTACTTCCTGACCGGAGAATATTGAGCACTATTCCGTGCTGAGCACAATCACCACATCATTGATAGGACCGATACCAATCAGCGATATAGTCGATTTAATTCTGGAGGCTACAGTCAGTGGTGAGTTGTGCTAGCTCTGTGACCAGGTGTGTATGGGAGCTAGCGTATGGCCGGATGGAGAAGTGGGATTCAGTCGAACAAAACAAAATAAAATAGGCATTAGGAGGAAATGCAAATGTTTATTTTTTTTCTTTGTTTACTATATACATATAGATAAATAATTATAAACTAGTAAAACTTCATATTAATTCCATGAAACGTTTCCCTCATCACTTTCACTTAATATTTCGATTACAACTTCATTTCACACCTTCATTGCACGTTCAGAGAAATACAACTTCATTTTCCATCGCAACATGGCTAGGCACGGTCGCCATCCTTGTTGCCATGAAACATTACACGTTCAAAAAATAAAAGACAACTTCAGTTTCCATCTCGACATGATCAATAATTGTATCTTAGCATAGAACGAATCATGAAAATCATAATGTTTTTTACACAACACGCTATTATAAGTCTTCTACTAGTGCTACCTTTTTCAGACTTCTCTAAGTTACAAAAGTCCCTTTTTTAGCTATGTTTCTGTCTTCTGAGATGTTTTGAAAAAATATTCCTTTTCATGAGGTCATTAAAGTCCATGACTGGAGTCTTGGCGTTTTCTCTTGATAAAATTAATCTTCGAAAAATCGTTATAAACAACAAAATTCGCATGCACGCAGACCTACTGATTTCTAGTCTAATAAAAAAAAGTAGTGTTTGTTCATGGGTGGATAGAAGGTAGACGCAAATTCGAACCACTCAATGACAATCACGTTCCTTTCTCTGACGTACACACTCTCTGCCCCACTTTGTATGTGTGCACGCGAGCGCACATGCATGTCATTCAATCACATTCAGCGGATCGGAGATGGTCGGTAGCTATGAAGGTCTTATGTGGGAAAGTTGCCGTGTGAAATACTCCCTCCGTTCCTAAATATTTGTCTTTTTAAAGGTATCAACAAGTGACTACATATGGAGCAAAATGAGTGAATCTACACTTTAAAATATGTCTATATACATCCGTATGTGGTAACCATTTGAAATCTCTAGAAAGACAAAAAATTTGGAACGGAGGGAGTAGAATTGAGATAAATATTTTCATCAAGAACGCCAGGATTTATATAGCACCCCCGAGCTTGTGTGTTCCCTCCATGCTTCATGAGTCATTTGATGCATGTCTCATCTACAAACAGTAAGGGAAACAATATAAACAACAAAAAGATCGAGGTTAGCTTGAGAATGCGAGACATAGGGAAGATAAAGTTTAGAAATTGGCCACGATCTTGTATTTGTTAACCTCATTCACCATGGGGGCGCACCCCGTCCTCCGCACATTCACTATCTATGCTCTCTGCAGACCTTGGCACTGTGCACACAGCCAGCTCGTACAGGTGGCGTGTCAGAGATTACCATGGCCCTCACTGCTGCGGAACTCGTCAACGTGCAGTAGATTGCAGGCACAGTGTGTATCCACTGTGGCAGAAGAAATGCACACCTACAAAACTGCATCCGATTTCTTCCATGGAGGTACACCATTCTGTTCAGCAGACTGGTCACTAACTAGTTGTGCCAACCAAGCCGATGCTCAGCAGTCAGCACATGTTTTAATGTTGGCCACATACTCCTTTGGTTGCCATGTGTACCTCGCTATCCTCCATGACCTCGGTGCCTACATTACTCCACGACGGTGTAATCATTTTTCGATGAAAGGCACTGGGATGCCCAACATTAACATCAGTAAATCCCCTAACCTAGAAACTGTTAAATTGTGATCCAAATTCTATCGTATTGGACTAAACGTAGTACATACGGTGTGGGCCCTTGCGTTGGTACCGACGCGTACGAGTACAACTCATTTACTTGTCCTCTAAAGACTCTCATGTATTGCCCACATATATGTCGTTGCCAAACTTGACTGCTCTCTTTCTCTCAGCTCATGCTCATTCACGGACAGAGGTAGGAGAAAGGAGACACACTGGACATGAGAATTTTCCGGCCGGCGCCTGAACGCCGTCACGGGCGCACAAACGCCCCAATCCTTTCTTCCTTACAATGGCTACATGGCTACACTCGGCTCATACCGGCACCTCTGGTAGATTAGTACATGGGGTATTTATACATCGGCGCACACACACGACCCTCCCACCCCACTGGCCACTAACTCCACGCACACACACGCACTGAGCTAGCTACATGCACGGCAACAACCACCATGCACTCACCTCACGTAACAACCTGGACGCACTAATCACTGACCTTATCTTGTACTGGAAACTCTCTAACAGCCACACACGACTTGACCAAGCTACTAACCAACAATCATGCATGGCCCGACTAACAAACTTATGCATGTCAAGATTATGTGTAACAGTCTCCCCTAATCTTGATTTACCGTCGCCGGAGTTGTTGCAGCTCATGTTATTGTCGTCGTCACGTCCATGACCCAGCCCGCGGACCCGACTAGACGCATCGACGCCGGTCGCACCGCCACAGACCCGACCTGGCGCACTGACGCCGGTCGCACCGTGCTCCGTCACGACCCAGGCGGCATACGCCGGGTTCCTTCTCCGCCGATGACACACGCCTGGCATCCCTCTGCGCCGCGTACGTCACGCGCGCACCCGACGTCCCCGACGAGCCTGACCGCACCAGTGCGTCCCGCACGTCCCGCGCGCACCCGACGTGCCCCGACGAACCCGACCGCACCAGACGCTCACCGCACGCTGCCTTCGCGTCCGCCATGACAGCCGCCAGCGACAAACGTCGGAAGGATGTAGCCGAACTCGAGCACGGACTCGAGCACAACGGCGCCTCCTCCCAACGTCAACCGCACGCTCGTACGCGCGCCCGCAGTCCCGGCGCGCCCGACGTGTCCAGTGCGCATCCATAACACACACCGATCGCACCTGGCTCGCCGCCGCGGCTTATTGCCCTGCACTGCTGCGCCTCAACCGCAGCGCAGCACCTCCATGCCGCTATGCCGCTGTGTGACGTTGAAGCCGCCACCACGCAGGTCCTCCGCGACCTCCTCACCATGCCGCCGCGGCCACCGCGGCCTCCTCGCCGCGCCGCGCACCTCCATAGAACGACAGGCGGCCCGGAGCTTCACCACGCAGCCGCCGGCGAATGCCGCCACCGCCGGCATGCCTTCGGCAATGGGACGACACCCAAGATGAACCAGCTCATGATACCAATTGTCGTTGCCAAGCCTGGCTGCTCTCTTTCTCTCAGCTCACACACGGACAGAGGTAGGAGAAAGGAGACATACTGGACATGAGGATTTTCTGGCCGGCGCACGAACGCCGCCACGGGCGCACGAACGCCCCAATCCTTTTCTTCCTTACAGTGTCTACATGGCTACACTCGGCTCATACCAGCACCTCCGGTTTGACCAGTACATGGGGTATTTATTCATGGGCGCACACACACGACCCTCCCACCCCACCGGCCACTAACTCCATGCACACACGCACTGAGCTAGCTACATGCACGGCAACAACCACCATGCACTCACCTCACGTAACAACCTGGACGCACTAATCACTGACCTTATCTTGTACTGGAAACTCTCTAACAGCCACACACGACTTGACCAAGCTACTAACCAACAATCATCATGGCCCGACTAACAAACTTATGCATGTCAAGATTATGTCTAACAATATATACACCATATAGTCGCACCTCAGACGGTTTGTCGACTCGTACTTGTAATACTCCTCTTCATAGTGATTGCGCTTCCATGCGTCCATGGTTTTCTTTCGCAAGGGTTTTCATGTAAAAATCTATACTTTCGTGTCTCGTTTATCTCATTATTATCTAACAAGTAGTATACAGAGCTGAGGTTTAGATACGAGAAATTGACGAGAATTAGGGTTGCGGTCTGTCCGCCGCAGCCGTCTTCCGCGACCCGTCGAATCCGCAGCCGGATCGATTTGCAAGAAGCCGAGACCGAGCCGCCGTACGCCGTTTCATATCAATCCGCAAGTTGCCGCTGCTACGTATAAACGCATGTAGCCCCGAGTACGCAGCGTCGACATCAGCTGGCCGTTCCACCGAGTTCTGCTGCTCCACGTACTGCTCAAGTCCCGAGGCAGCCGCTAGCGCTTTTCTTCGCTTGAAGTGGATTACGTTGCTGCTGCTACTACTGGAAGTTAATCTACTCGACTACTACTATTACTAGTTGATTGCTTGCTCATGTGACGGCTACAGGAGTACTACAGGAGTACTAGTACTAGTTGGCTTATCCTTGCTTGGTCCTTTGTTTGCTACGTCCACTGCCCAATATCTACCAGGTGCTATTTATCCTATTTCGTTTGATCCGCAACTTTAATTGTATCAAGAATTTTTTCTACGGGCTTGTACTACTTTTTGTACACAGATTTAATCGACTCATGGCATCCATGAAGTACGATCTTCCGTTGCTGGATCGTGACACAAGGTTTACCCTATGGCAAGTCAAGATGCGGGCGTTGTTGGCATAGTCCGACTATGATGAAGCACTGGATAGTTTTGGGAAGAACAGAATTCAGGATTGGACTGATGAGGAGAAAAGAATTGATTGTAAGGCTTTGTCACAAATTCAACTCCATTTGCATAATAATATTTTGCAGGAAGTTTTGGGCGAGAAAACTGCCGCCGCACTATGGTTAAAGCTGGAAGGGATTTGCATGACTAAAGATCTCACCAGCAAGATGCATCTGAAGCAAAAATTATTCCTACGCAGGTTACCCGAGGGAGGTAATGTTTTGAATCATATTTCAGAATTTAAAGAGATCATATCTAATCTAGTTGCAATGGAGGTTAAGTATGAAGAGGAAGATACTGCTTTAATGTTACTTTGTTCATTGCCAAGTTCTTATACCAATTTTAGAGACACCATATTATACAGTCGTGATACTCTCACACTTAATGTAGTTTATGAAGCTTTGAACTCTAAGGAGAATATGAAATTAATGGTGCCTCATGATGGTTCGAGTTCACCCCAAGCCGAGGGATTATCTGTTTGTGGCAGGACAAAGGAGAAGAACTCACATAATGAAAACGAAGGCAAAAGTAAGAATGGCTACAGGGGCATGTCGCAATCCAGAGACAATAAATATTGCAGATATTGAAAGAGAGACGGGCATGACATCTCTGAGTGTTTCAAGTTGCAGAATAAGGAAAAGAGAAAAGGTAACAAACAAGGTGAAAATTCTGCTAACATTGCTCGTGATGATAGTTCCGATGATGCTCTTGTCGTTATTGCTGGATGTGCTGAGACCAATGATGAGTGGGTACTTGACACATAGAGATTGGTTTAATACTTTTGATTCCACTAGTTCTGCTGGTTCCGTTTTTGGTTTTGACAATTCACCATGCAAGATTGAAGGCATAGGTTCCGTTGGAATCAAGATGTTTGATGGCATAATCAGAACTTTGACAGATGTTCGATTTATACCGAAGATGAAGAGAAATCTTATCTCTATTAGTGTCCTTGATGCAAAGGGGTACAAGTATTCCGGTGGAGATAGTGTTTTGAAGGTCACCAAAGGCTCCCTTGTTGTGATGAAAGCTGATTTGAGTTTGACCAATGGTCTTTATTAGCTTCGAGGTTCTACCGTTTCAGGTAACGCTACTCCAGTTATTTCAAAGAATTCTGATTGTGTTGCTGCTAACCTTTGGCATATGCGTCTTGGACATATGAGTGAACTTGGTTTGGCAGAGTTAAATAAGAGAGGTCTTCTTGATGGATATGAACCTGGTAAATTGAAATTTTGTGAGCATTGTATCTTTGGCAAGCACAAGAGGGTTAAGTTCAACACTTCGACTCATACAACCGAAGGTATTCTTGATTATGTCCATTCTGATTTATGGGGACCATCTCGCAAGAAGTCACTAGGTGGTGCTAGTTACATGCTGACTATTATTGATGATTATTCGAGAAAAGTTTTCTTGAAGCATAAATATTAAGGAGTGGAAGATTATGATTGAGAGACAAACTTAAAAGAAGGTAAAGATACTTCGCACTGATAATGGTATGGAATTCTGTTCTAAGCAATTTAAGAATTATTGCAAGTCTGAAGGCATTGTCTGACATTACACTGTTCCTTATACTCCTCAACAAAACAGTGTTGCTGAGCGTATGAACAGGACCATTATTTCCAGAGCCCGTTGCATGTTGTCCAATGCAGGTTTGCATATGCGTTTTTGGGCTGAGGCCGCTTCCACTGCTTGTTATCTCATTAACCGTTCACCATCTATTGCTCTTAAAAGAAAACTCCAATTGAGGTATGGTCTGGTTCACCTGCTGATTGGAATCCTGAAACCCAGAAGGTTGTTATTAGCAGAAATGTTTTAATGAAACTGCTATGTTACATGATGTTTCATCTACTAATGTTCCTATTGAGAGTGAAGAGTAGCCTACTATTCAGGTGGAGCATGTTATTGATTCAGGTGATACATCGGGTAATGAAATTGTTGATGCACATGATGAACCCGTCGTTAATAATGATCATGTCACTCCCACTCCAAATCAGCCTATTGTTCCGCCCAGTTGGAATCTTGCACGTGACAGAGTTAGGCGGGGTATTAATAAACCTAACAGGTTAATTGAAGAGTGCAATATTGTTTCTTTTGCTTTATCTGTTGCACAAGAAATTGAAGGTAATGTTGAAGCTTCTTCATATTCCGAGGCTATTATTTCTGGTGATAGTAATAAGAGGATGACCGCTATGCATGATGAGATTGAATTACTTGAAAAGAATGGCACTTGGGATTTAGTAAAATTACCTAAAGAGAAGAAACCTATTCGTTGCAAGTGGGTTTTCAAGAGGGAAGAAGGTGTTTCTCCTAATGATGAGACAAGATATAAAGCAAGGTTAGTTGCTAAAGGTTATAGTCAGATTCCAGGTATTGACTATAACGAAGTCTTTTTCTCCTGTTGTGAAGCATAGCTCTATTGCACTTTACTCAGTATTGTTGCCATGAATGATTTTGAGCTTGCGCAATTGGATGTTAAAACTGCATTTTTACATGGAGAATTAGAAGAGGATATTTATATGGAACAACCTGAAGTTTTGTTATTCCTGGAAAAGAAAAGCTTGTATGTAAGTTAAAGTAATCTCTCTATGGTTTGAAGCAATCCCCTAGACAGTGGTACAAGAGATTTGACACCTTTATGCTCTCTCAAGGTTTCAAAAGGTCTAATTATGATAGTTGTGTTTATTTGAAAACTGTCAATGATTCAACTACTTATTTGCTCCTTTATGTTGATGAAATGCTAATCGCTGCAAAGAGTATGTCAGATATTGATGAACTAAAGAAGCAATTGAGTAATGAATTTGAGAGGAAGGATTTGGGCGCAGCAAAGAAAATACTTGGCATGGAAATATCCAGAGATAGACCATTTCGAAAAGTATATCTAAGTCAGAAAGGATATATTGATAAAGTTCTTCGTCGTTTTAATATGCATAATGCCAAACCAGTAAGGACTCCGTTAGCTGCACACTTTAAATTATCATCAGCTTTATGTTCTAAGTCGGATGCAGATATTGAGTACATGTCTAGAGTTCCCTATTCGAGTGCAGTTGGTTCACTTATGTATGCCATGGTTTGTTCTCATCCGGATTTATCATATGCATTGAGTGTTGTTAGTAGATACATGGCTAATCCTGGAAAAGAGCATCGGAGAGCAGTTCAGTGGATTTTCAGATACCTGCGAGGTATTTCTAATGCTTATTGACAGTTTGGGAAAACTAGAGATGGACTTGTTGGTTTTGTTGATTCTGATTTTGCTGGTGATTTGGATAAGAGAAGATCACTCACATGTTATGTTTTCATCATTGGTGGTTGTGTTGTGAGTTGGAGAGCAACTTTGGAGTCTATTGTGGCTTGTTCCACTACTGGTGCCAAGTATATGGCTATTTCTGAGGCATGCAAAGAAGCTATCTGGTTGAGAGGTTTGTACACTGAGCTTTGTGGAGATTCATCTTGTCCTACCATATTTTCTGACAGTCACAGTGCCATATATCTTACAAAGAATCCAATGTATCATGAGAGGACAAAACACATTGATGTCAGATTTCATTATATTCGAGATGTTGTTGCTGAAGGTGATTTGAAGGTATGCAAAATAAGTACTCATGATAATCCTGCTGATATGATGACAAAGCCAGTTCCGACCAATAAGTTTGAGCTTTGCTCAGGCTTGGTTGGTATTTCTCACTAGTCCTATGGACTTTGACGCACAAGGTGTTTATGCTGATTTGGATGGAGTTATCTACTTTCTTCGACTACTGGAGGGAATTTGGCTCAAGGTGGAGATTGTTAAATTGTGATCAAAATTCTACCGTATTGGACTAGACGTATTACATACGGTGTGGGCCTTTGCGTTGGTACCGACGCGTATGAGTACAACTCGTTTATTTGTCCTCCAAGGACTCTCATGTATTGCCCTCATATATACCCCATGTAGTCGCACCTCAGACGGTTCGTCATCTTGTGCTTGTAATACTCCTCCTCATAGTGATTGCGCCTTCGTGTGTCCGTGGTTTTCTCCCGCAAGGGTTTCCATGTAAAAATTTGTGTCTCTTTGTCTCGTTTATTTCTCGTTATTATCTAACAGAAACATTAGTCTTACAACCATTCATGCCAATGTTATCAGCTAACGAAAGATTAAAGTCACAAAAAAGCTTAAAGCAAACTCTACAAGCAGCGTCCAGGTTAATTATGAATTTCTTTGCTACGTGGTAGCTGCATTGAGACTTCTAAGGGACTCCTCAATCACCTTCTGCGCAATGTTGTCTTTAGTACATTTTTTAGCTGCATGGAGACATCTAAGGGACTCCTCAATCACCATCGGCGCAAGGTGATTGAGGAGTCCCTTAGATGTCTCCACGTCAATGTCTAGCTGATGGAGACGTGGTTGATCATATTCAGACTACTAGAGAGACCAACAGAGACCAAAGCTGTATCCTATCTATGATTGAGACTACCAAACAAACAACTTATAGAGATGATTGTCACTCTATGGTCGATTTGGACAGCTCGCCAGAAGGCTATCCATGAGGGTACACTAGAGAGCCCGCATGCTACTCATTCATTTGTTACTAATTTTATTGTTGAGATGGAAGTGTTAGAATGACCGGTGACAATCCGCAGTGCACCTGGTGAAGATCCATGTCGATGGGAGTTTTTCTAGGGCTGATGAGAGGAGCTGCGGATGTGGTTTGCAGAGATAGTAATGGTGTTTTCTTGGGCTCTTCGGCCTTAGTTGTATCAGGCTTTGCTGATCCAGTTATCCTTGAATCTATGGAGTGCCGGGAGGCACTTTCACTAGCGCTTATTCTTGGAGTAGATAGAATGGTGATTGCTTGTGATTCCAAGACAGTGGTCTCGCACATCAGCGCCCGAATAGAAGGGCGCTACTCGGTGATTGTGAAGGAATTTGTCGGCCGGGCAAGGGAGTTCATGAAGGAAATATGCCCTAGAGGCAATAATAAAGTTGTTATTTATATTTCCTTATATCATGATAAATGTTTATTATTCATGCTAGAATTGTATTAACCGGAAACATAATACATGTGTGAATACATTGACAAACAGAGTGTCACTAGTATGCCTCTACTTGACTAGCTCGTTTATCAAAGATGGTTATGTTTCCTAACCATAGACATGAGTTGTCATTTGATAAACGGGATCACATCATTAGGAGAATGATGTGATTGACTTGACCCATTCCGTTAGCTTAGCACTTGATCGTTTTAGTTTACTGCTATTGCTTTGTTCATGACTTATACATGTTCCTATGACTATGAGATTATGCAACTCCCGATTACCAGAGGAACACTTTGTGTGCTACCAAACGTCACAACGTAACTGGGTGATTATAAAGGTGCTCTACAGGTTTCTCCGATGGTACTTGTTGAGTTGGCATGAATCGAGATTAGGATTTGTCACTCCGATTGTCGGAGAGGTATCTCTGGGCCCTCTCGGTAATGCACATCACTATAAGCCTTGCAAGCAATGCAAATTATGAGTTAGTTGCGGGACAGTGCATTACGGAACAAGTAAAGAGACTTGCCGGTAATGAGATTGAACTAGGTATTGAGATACCGACGATCGAATATCGGGCAAGTAACATACCGATGACAAATGAAACAACGTATGTTGTTATGCGGTTTGACCGATAAAGTTCTCGTAGAATATGTAGGAGCCAATATGAACATCCAGGTTCCGCTATTGGTTATTGACCGGAGACGTGTCTCGTTCATGTCTACATAGTTCTCGAACCCGTAGGGTCCGCACGCTTAACGTTCGGTGACGATCGGTATTATGAGTTTATGTGATTTAATATACCGAAGGTACTTCGGAGTCCCCGATGAGATCGGGGTCATGACGATGACTCTCGAAATGGTCGAGGCGTAAAGATCGATATATTGGACGACTAAATTCGGACATCGCAAAGGTTCCGAGTGATTCGGGTATTTTTCGGAGTACAGGGGAGTTACGGGAATACGGGGAAGAAGTATTGGGCCTCATGGGCCAAGTGCTGGAAGAGAGGAGGCAGGGCGCGCGGCCCCCCTAGCCCAGACCGAATTGGACTAGGGGGCCGGCCACCCTTTCCTCCTTTCCTCTCTCTCCCTCCTTCTCCCCTTTCCCCTTCCTTTCCTCCTCCTAGTAGGAGTAGGAAAGGGGAGTCCTACTCCTACTAGGAGGAGGACTCCTCCTCCTGGCGCGCCCTACAGGGGCCGGCCGGCCTTCCCCCTTGCTCCTTTATATACGGGGGCAGGGGGCACCCTAGAACACACAAGTTGATCATTGATCCCTTAGCCGTGTGCGGTGCCCCCCTCCACCATAATCCACCTCGATCATATCGTAGCGGTGCTTAGGCGAAGCCCTGCGTCGGTAGAAACATCATCACCGTCATCACGCCGTCGTTCTGACGGAACTCTCTCGTGAAGCTCTGCTGGATCGGACTTCGTGGACGTCATCGAGCTGAACGTGTGCTGAACTCGGAGGTGCCGTGCGTTCGGTACTTGGATCGGTCGGATCGTGAAGACGTTCGACTACATCAACCACGTTCTCATAACGCTTCCGCTTACGGTCTACGAGAGTACGTGGACGGTACTCTTCCCTCTCGTTGCTATGCATCACCATGATCTTGCGTGTGCGTAGGAAATTTTTTGTAATTACTACGTTCCCCAATAGTGGTAACAGCGATTCATAACATTGAAGCCAAAAGATACAAAGTTAATCATGACAGTGCAACTTATATGTGGCACTGCCGTTTAGGTCATATTGGTGTAAAGCCATGAAGAAACTCCATGCTGATGGGCTTTTGGAATCACTTGATTATGAATCATTTGATGCTTGTAAACCATGCCTCGTGGGCAAGATGACTAAGACTCCGTTCTCGGGAACAATGGAGCGAGCAACAGACTTGTTGGAAATAATACATACTGATGTATGCAGTCCGATGAGTGTTGAGGCTCGCGGCTGGTATCGTTATTTTCTGACCTTCACAGATGATTTGAGTAAGATATGGGTATATCTTCTTGATGAAACATAAATCTAAAACATTTGAAAGGTTCAAATAATTTCAGAGTGAAGTGAAAAATCTTCGTAACAAGAAAATAAAGTTTCTACGATCTGATCATGGAGGAGAATATTTGAGTTACGAGTTTGGTCTTCATTTGAAACAATGCGGAATAGTTTCGCAACTCACGCCACCTGGAACACCACAGCGTAATGGTGTGTCCCAACATCGTAACCGTACTTTATTAGATATGGTTCAATCTGTGATGTCCCTTACCGATTTACCACTATCGTTTTGGGGTTATGCATTAGAGACAGCTGCATTCACGTTTAATAGGGCACCATCTAAATCCGTTGAGACGACGTCATATGAACTGTGGTTTGGCAAGAAACCAAAGTTGTCGTTTCTTAAAGTTTGGGGTTGCGATGCTTATGTGAAAAAGTTTCATCCTGATAAGCTCAAACCCAAATCGGAGAAATGTGTCTTCATAGGATACCCAAAGGAGACAGTTGGGTACACCTTCTAAAACAGATCCGAAGGCAAAAAAATTGTTACTAAGAATGCATCCTTTCTAGAGAGGGAGTTTCTCTCGAAAGAAGTGAGTGGGAGGAAACTGGAACTTGATGAGGTAACTGTACCTGCTCCCTTATTGGAAAGTAGTTCATCACAGAAATCTGTTCCTATGACTCCTACACCAATTAGTGAGGAAGCTAATGATGATAACCATGTAACTTCAGATCAAGTTACTACCGAACCTCGTAGGTCAACCAGAGTGAGATCCGCAATAGAGTGGTACGGTAATCCTATTCTGGATGTCATGTTACTTGACCATGACAAACCTACAAACTATGAGGAAGCGATGATGAGCCCAGATTCCGCGGAATGGCTTGAGGCCATGAAATCTGAGATGGGATCCATGTATGAGAACAAAGTATAGACTTTGATTGACTTGCCCGATGATCGGTGAGTCATTTAGAATAAATGGATCTTCAAGAGGAAGACGGACGCTGATAGTAGTGTTACTATCTGCAAAGCTCGAATTGTCAAATAAATGTTTTCGACAAGTTCAAAGTGTTGACTATGATGAGAGTTTCTCACTCATATCGATGCTTAAAAGTCTGTCCGAATCATGTTAGCAGTTGCCGCATTTTATGAAATCTGGCAAATGGATGTCAAAACTGCATTCCTTAATTGATTTCTTAAAGAAGAATTGTATATGATACAACAAGAAAGTTTTGTCAATCCTAAAGGTGTTAACAAAGTGTGCAACCTCCAGCGATCCATCTGTGGACAGGTGCAAGCATCTCGGAGTTGGAATATATGCTTTGATAATGTGATCAAAGCACATGGTTTTATACAGACTTGCGGTGAAGACTGTATTTACAAGAAAGTGAATGGGATCACTACAGCATTTCTGATAAGTATATGTGAATGACATATTGTTGATCGGAAATAATGTAGATTTTTTCTGGAAAGCATAAAGGAGTGTTTGAAAAGAGGTTTTCAAAGAAAGACCTCGATGAAGCTACTTACATATTGAGTATCAAGATCTATAGAGATAGATCAAGACGATTGATATATTTTCAATAAGTACATACCTTGACAAGATTTTGAAGTAGTTCAAAATGGAAAAGTCAAAGAAGGAGTTCTTGCCTGTGTTGTAAGGTGTGAAGTTGAGTAAAGACTCAAAACCTGACCACAGCAGAAAATAGAAAGAGAATGAAAAGCCATTCCCTATGCCTCAGTCATAGGTTTTATAAAGTATGATATGCTGTTTACCAGTCCTATTGTATACCTTAGCATGATTCGGGCAAGGGAGTACAATAGTGATCTAGGAGTAGATCACCGGACAGCGTTCAAAATTATCCTTAGAGGACTAAGGAAATATTTCTCGATTATGGAGGTGATAAAAGAATTCGTCGTAAAGAGTTACGTCGATGCAAGCTTTTTACATCGACCTAGATGACTCTAAGTCTCGATTTGGATACATATTGAGAGTGGGAGCAATTAGCTAGAGTAGCTCCATGCAGAGCATTGTGGACATAGAAATTTGCGAAATACATACGGATCTGAATGTTGCAGACCCGTTGATTAAATTTCTCTCACAAGCAAAACATGATCACTGTTTGGGTGTTAACCACATAGCGATGTGAACTAGATTATTGACTCTAGTAAGCCCTTTGGGTGTTAGTCACATGGAGATGTGAACTAATCACATAAAGATATGAACTATTGGTGTTAAATCACATGACGATGTGAACTAGATTATTGACTCTAGTGCAAGTGGGAGACTGAAGGAAATATGCCCTAGAGGCAATAATAAAGTTGTTATTTATACTTCCTTACATTATGATAAATGTTTATTATTCATGCTAGAATTGTATTAACCGGAAACATAATACATATGTGAATACATAGCCAAACAGAGTGTCACTAGTATGCCTCTACTTCACTAGCTCGTTGATCAAAGATGGTTATGTTTCCTAACCATAGACATGAGTTGTCATTTGATAAACGGGATCACATCATTAGGAGAATGATGTGATTGACTTGACCCATTCCGATAGCTTAGCACTTGATCGTTTTAGTTTACTGCTATTGCTTTCTTCATGACTTATACATGTTCCTATGACTATGAGATTATCCAACTCCCGATTACCGGAGGAACACTTTGTGTGCTACAAACTCACAACGTAACTGGGTGATTATAAAGGTGCTCTACAGGTGTCTCCGATGGTATTTGTTGAGTTGGCATGAATCGAGATTAGGATTTGTCACTCCGATTGTCGGAGAGGTATCTCTGGGCCCTCTCGGTAATGCACATCACTATAAGCCTTGCAAGCAATGCAACTAATGAGTTAGTTGCGGGATAGTGCATTACGGAACGAGTAAATAGACTTGCCGGTAACGAGATTCAACTAGGTATTGAGATACCGACGATTGAATCTCGGGCAAGTAACATACCGATGACAAAGGGAACAACGTATGTTGTTATGCGGTTTGACCGATAAAGATCTTTGTAGAATATGTAGGAGCCAATATGAACATCTAGGTTCCGCTATTGGTTGTTGACCGGAGACGTGTCTCGGTCATGTCTACATAGTTCTCGAACCCGTAGGGTCCGCACGCTTAATGTTCGGTGACGATTGGTATTATGAGTTTATGTGATTTGACATACCGAAGGTAGTTCGGAGTCCCGGATGAGATCGGGGACATGATGAGGAGACTCGAAATGGTCGAGACGTAAAGATCGATATATTGGACGACTATATTTGGACATCGCAAAGGTTCCGAGTGTTCGGGTATTTTTCGGAGTACCGGGGAGTTACGGGAATACAGGGAAGAAGTATTGGGCCTCATGGGCCAAGTTGTGGAAGAGAAGAGGCAGGGCACGCGGCCCCCCTAGCCCAAACCGAATTGGACTAGGGGGCGGCCCCCCTTTCCTCCTTTCCCCCCTCCCCTTCCTTCTCCCCTCCCCCTTCCTTTCCTCCTCCTAGTAGGAATAGGAAAGTGGAGTCCTACTCCTACTAGGAGGAGGACTCCTCCTCCTGGCGCGCCCTACAGGGGCCGACCGGCCTCCCCCTTGCTCCATTATATACGGGGGCAGGGGGGCACCCTAGAACACACAAGTTGATCATTGATCCCTTAGCCGTGTGCTGTGCCCCCCTCCACCATAATCCACCTCGATCATATCGTAGTGGTGCTTAGGCGAAGCCCTGCGTCGGTAGCAACATCATCACCGTCATCACGCCGTCGTGCTGACGGAACTCTCCCTTTAAGCTCTGCTGGATCGGAGTTCGTGGGACGTCATCGAGCTGAACGTGTGCTGAACTCGGAGGTGCCGTGCGTTCGGTACTTGGATCAGTCGGATCGTGAAGACGTTCGACTACATCAACCGCGTTCTCATAACGCTTTCGCTTACAGTCTATGAGGGTACGTGGACGATACTCTTCCCTCTCATTGCTATGCATCACCATGATCTTGCTTGTGCATAGGAATTTTTTTGAAATTACTACATTCCCCAACAGTTCACCACATGCGATATCATTTTTGAAGGTTGGGCCTCAAACTGGGAAGCTCATAGTTTTGCTAAATTCTCTAGTTCTTTAGATCCCGGTCACTAGTTGTCCTTAGTACATGGAGACATGAAGGAGACTGTATGGGCCGGCCCAAGTACTGCTAGCACCTGAATAACTGCAAACTTTGTTCTTTTGCTCACAACAGTAACAAAACAGGAGTCTATTGGTCCAAGTTAACCCAGCTGCCGGTTTTTTAACCATTGAGACTGTGATCGTTGATAACGTTGACCCTTGACTTTTAAAAAGAAGAAGAACTTGAGAAAAATTGACTTTGTAAATTGTTCATGAATTTGGAAAATTTGTTCACAAAATTTTAAAAAAGTTTGAATTTGAAAAGGTTCATGGATTGAAAAAAAATTCAAAAAATAATGAAAACTTCAGAAGTTCATATTGTTTTAAAGAAACTCACTAATTTGATTTTTTCATGAATTTGGAAAACATCCAGAATTTTGAATTTTTTTATGAATTATTAAAAAACACAAATTAAAAAAAACATGAATTTGGAAAAAAGGAAAGGAAAACAAGGAAAAAGGAAGAGAAAAAATTGTAAAACAGAACAAAACATATAATGGAAAAAACCAGGAAAAATGGCCCAGAAAACCAAGGGAACCGTCTGTATGGAACAATTCGGCAGCCTGTCGGCTCTACATACCAAATAGGCTATATTGGCCATACATATGCACCAAATAGGATCCGGCTGATTACTCTGCATAGGCCGAGTCCAAAGTTCATGAGACGAGGTCATCGATTTATTTGATATGCTCTAAAAAACGGCGAATGTTTCGCGCTTTGGGCGCCCATTTATATGCAATTTGGAAATGGGCACCGTAGAGTGAATCAAACTGGAGACATCCCGCTTCGAGGGACGCTGCCCTAACCCAACAGCCACTTAGCTACACCTAGTACGTTACAGCTCTTTTTATGTTTTCTTCTTTCTTCTTTCCTTTTTCCTTTTTCTTTTTCTCTTTTTCATTTTATGTTATCATTTTTTTACTCTTTGTTTATTTGATGAAAAAAATCAATTTTGAACTTCTTTCATTCTTATGAACTTTTTGTTGAAAATCGATGAACTTTTTTCTTCAAATCGATGAACTTTTTTATTTTTGTTCAAAATTTTCCATTTCTTATTAAATATTTTAAAACTTCGATGATTTTTTTTCAAAATTGATTAACTTTTTTCCAATTCGATGAACTTTTTAAAAAATTTGCTGAACTTTTTTCAGATTTATTGATTTTTTTTCCAAAATTGATTTACTTTTTTGAAATTGAGATGGCTGGCTTATATCTTTTTTATTAATGAGAGAATATATGTGGGCTGATCTACACCGTAATAACTTGGCCTCACTAGATGAATGACTCTAATTATCAGATTAATGTGGAATTTGTAGGGAGTCTCTAATTGGATCTAAACCGTAATTACCTTGTCCCACCATGTGAATGACTCTAATTTTTTGATTAACATGGAAGTTTTCCGGGAATCTCTAATTAGTTTAGGTACTAGTCGATAACCCGTGCATTCACACGACCTAGTTATATAATAGTAGTATCTTACACTCTACCTTATATTTGTTGTCCTTATAATATAGCATGATATAAAATTTTCAGTAGTATATAGAAATTTGCAATTCAGCTCTATGGAAAATATTAATTGAGGAACTGGTTAACAAAAAATTTGGAGTTACCCCACTTAGAAAACAGCAAAAACATAATGTACACACCGGATCTATCTAATTCGGACCAGAGAATTTATGGGAAGAATGTACCCCATGGAATCTGTTGGCCGAGCTTCTAGTAATGAAAAAAATACAGGAGGAACATCAGGATTAATCTATACTTACACCTGGTTTAATCCATAACTTTGAACAAAATGTGTGGAGTATTCCTCCAAGCTAAAACTTGGTAAGAAATATCTTTGTACATTTTGGGAAAATTTCGGTCTAATTTCAGTCAGTTTTCATTCAACAATTAAAACTTTGGTTTGTCATTTTTGTCCAAAATTTCTCGAATAACCAAACGTCGCCCAGGACCAGTAAAACTTTCAAAACAAATTCCAAAACCTTGGTTTCGACAAGTGTTTTGCATGTTGGTTTGCACATGAATATTGGTACACGAAAAATGTTCTTTACCATTCAAGGGGAGTCTGCTACCAACATCATGATGGTTTGACCTCCTACGATCCCTCTCCCACCGCTCTTGCACTTCCTTTCCATTGAAAACTGTAAAAAAGGGAGACAACAATGTCTGAGGCACACCCATGATCTCCCTCTCCTCTCCCACTTGATCGCGCAAGGAAACAATTTTATTCTTTGCTTAGTCGCCCACGGCTCGTCCCGTCTCTTCTCCTTTTCCTCCTCCTATCCTCTAGAATTCCTACATGGCCCTCATAGCCGCCACCTCTGACCACCGCCACCATCGCGCGCCCAAATATTCAACTCCGTTCTATGCGTCTCCGCCTCCATGGATGGTTCCCCTTTTTCCCCAAGAATGGCGCCCCTGCATTCATATCAACGTCTTTGCCTCAACACCCATATACTCATCACCATAGTACTTTCTCGGCCACGCCATAGCTAGAATGCATACATCCAACACCAACACACACAAAAAAACACACGTTCATATAGCAAAGTCATATAGGACCAAAGCTTTGCATGGACGAGAAAAAGAAAAAAAAACACAATGTGCAATAGGCTCGCAACGCTACACTGCCACCATGGCTCCTCCCGTGTTGAGATCGATGGCGGAAAAAGGTCTTTGTCATCCCACTTTACCAAACAGGAGATCATTGAGGGGTTTCTCGCCATCTGCACGAGTCCGCCACGTTGTCACGTTACCAAAGAAGTTGTCACGTTAACTGCAGAAGCTAATCGATGTAAGCACCGGAGCTTCATATAGGTCCTTGTTGATACCTAATTTTGGGTCTTGGTATTTAATTATGCTTGGTTTGTTTGGAACTACATGTGTTGGTGCTGGGGATCACAACTTTCCCTTGGCTATTGATTCAACTGAGCTGATTCCTCACATCGATATTGGTGGTGTGCACGCCACTGAAAGTGGTGTTTCGAACGTCGCTGGTAGCGTTTTATGCACTAGTATAACATTACATAGAACTCACACTCTAATATCTATCCAAGTATTAATCCCTCTTTGTGTTTCTCAGACTCGTGTTAATTTTGGGTGGAGATCAATATCTATATTGGTTCCCATATTTATCTTGTGCAATTGTGTTGTGAAAATTATCTACATGAAATATTTATTTTGAATCATTCCTGCATTGCACCCGATGGATATGTGCCAAAATATCTGATACTGAAAATCAGAAATAAATATTTTAGGCCCCATCTGCCGCAGATGAAATTTATCATAGATAAATATTCTCAGCAACCGCCAGATGCGTGGCTAACTATTTATATATCAGTACTGATGGAATGGGCATCTCACCACGGTTCACGAGTCATTCTAGCACCTCTCTCTCCAACATCAAATGTCAGCTTCGAAAATGCAACAATAGATCATCAGTTCATCAACAACCATCGGTTGACTATGTAACGCGTGTTTCGTTCATGCATGAGTGTCAACAAGGTTCATCGCCTTCTCACACACTCACTGTTATCATAAACAGTGCAAGAGAAAGAAAATATAAAGGTGGTGAGGATGGGAGGTGTCTGGAAGGGAATCAACGCGGGGTAGCAAGTCAAGAGTCGGTACTGCGTCTGGTTATGCTTTGGCGAAGCACCATACCGCCCTGGACCACCACATGGACCTGGGGTCCGCGGCAACGTGCTTTCACTAACCAGACATAGAAGACTGAAGAAAGTTCATGGGAGACCCACTACAAGACTTTATCAGGGCGTACCTCAAGCCATCCACCATGAGACGTGCAACAAAAGCATCTGACGATGCGCTCTCATGCATGCGAGGCATCTTCCTCAGCCATCTCCACGGTGCCTGCCATGACCTTGGCAACCTCCTTGCTCCTGCACTTTCTGCTTCGGTCCACTCGCCCTCTTCTCGGCTCCAACTTATATTGGAGTTGGGGACCTTAATCTTCTGTTGAATGGAATGCCATCCTGCAAGCTGCATCTATTTTGTAGCGTGCAGTCACGTCAATCCAGAAATTGAAGAATTTTTCCAAGAAAGATTTTATCGATGGGATTGTAGTTAGCTTGTGAATAGCTATTTTGTGCCATCCAACTATTCCGTGAATACATGAAGCAAGTATGTATGAGGATCTTTGTGTGTAAAAATAGATAAATGCAAGTTAGCTCGAGAATGGGAGATGTTGGGAAGGAACACTTAGAATGATGCAAAAATATCAGTATTATGATATTATACCCTGGGGCAAACTCACGATACTTCTCAGAGGGTTTTGTCAGCGTGATATTCATTGGTGGGTGCATTTTCTACAAAAATAAATAGTCATTTGCCACCCCATGCTGACGTACATTCCCTCCACCCCCACCTTCGCCTCCTTCACGAACTCTGGGCATTGTCTACATCTAATGCGTCGGCGTAGGCGCACATTGCAAAAGATCCAGCCTGCCATGGTGCTCAGCGCTTGATTGTATCCATGGACAGACCTGCAAAAACGGTCTCCCATGTGACATGCATGCGAAAATATTGCATTTCTTACACACAAGTTAATCAATATAAATCTAGTATCTATTTCAACTTTTTAATATTTGTTATTCTACAAGTCATAATTTGCAGTACACATATTTTTTAAGGGAGTGTCTAAATGACATCCGGCTGAAATTGAATTTGCTTTCAGTCATATTTTCGACCTAGTAGGAGTTGACAACTGTCCTCGGTCCCCTGTCCTCCTGCTCGACTCAGTCCACGCCTTTTCAAGAACCGCACCAACAAGAACAAGCAAACCCAACATTTAACGGGTGTACAGATGCACATTTCCTAACCCGAACAGAAAAGTACTAGCAAACTGAACCGCGCCAATAATGACAAACTAGACGCAAAAAGCTACTTACTACATCTAACTCCGCCAATAAGTACATAATGGAGAGAAGGACCAAACCAGATCTCACATAACCCACATCTCAGCATCGTCCTCAGCAAAAATTGAAGCAAATCATGGAGGGGGAGAACAGGAAGAAGGTACGAGAAGAAGTGAGGGAGATTCATACAGCAGTTGGGGCACAAACCTGAAGAAATCCATGGAGGGGGAAGAACAGGAAGAAGGTACGAGAAGAACAAGTGAGGGAGATTCATGCAGGAGCTGGGCACAAACCTGAAGAAATCCATGGCCGAACAAACGCAGGGGACAAAGGTAACCAAAGAGATCCACCTCTACTTGCGTTAAACACACACTTCAATTGTGAACAGATTTTGCATCGTGAACAGATCCCTCTCCTACTGTGCAGAAACCTGACATGGTTTACCAGTTTGCTCAAAAAAATCAGGGAATCCAAACAAGAACAGGAAAAGCAAGAACATAATTAGGTGTTACAGTGAACCTAGTTCAACTCCTAGAAAACTGCAAGCATTCAGAGGAATCACGGATACAAGAAACAAAATATCCCAAAATCCATTCAGGAGAAACAAGACTGAAAAAACTGCTTATTTGGGAGCTGTAAATTGATCATGAAGCACTTGGTCTGAATGTTACACCTAGTACTTGGTCTGAATTTTAAACCTAGTACTGAAACATGTATTATCTGTGCTGAACACTTGGTCTGGATGTTCAATTTACAGTTGCTATTGAACTAGCACTTGGTCTAAATGTTCGACTAAACCAGTATTATTTGTGCACTGTAAAAAATACAACTAGTACTGAAACATGAACTAAGACTAGCAAAATACATCTAGATACCACACATCAGACAATATAGCAAATGAGCAAGAACTAGGAGGCAATACAGATCTATGAGAGACAAGCAAACTTCAGAACAATCTCATGGTGATGAACAGTCCTTATGGGAAATGAAGAAGCACCAGCAAAAGATGGGAACTTAAGGAACATAACCAAACCTGAGGTAGGGATGCAATACAAGAGCAAAGAAGAAGGGCAGGAATTCTTCAATTTTAACTGGCATGTAGCCGGATTCTCTGTGACCACTGTCGCTGTATCAAGGACTAAAAATACAGTACTAACCCACTGGAATTACATAGCTAGATCACTCTAAAAACAACTGGAATTACAGTTACAATAAAGATAAAAATTATAGTGCTAAACCACTGGAATTACAGAGCTAGATCACTGGAAAAATAAAAGCTAAACCGGTGGAACTACATAGCTAGATCACTCTAAAAACAACTGCAATTACAGTAATAATCAAATAAAGTTCACAGTACTAAACCACTGGAAGAGCTAGATCACCGGAAAAAAAACAGCTGCTGGAATTACATAGCTAGATCACTCTAAAAACACTGGAATTACAGTAAAAATCAAATAAAATTTACAGAGCTAGATCACTAAGAAACAACTGGAATTACAGTCGTAATCAATAAACATTATAGTAATAAGACACAGGAAATACAGAGCAATGTCACAGGAAAAATATAAACGAAAAATTACAAAGGATTACATTGAAAGTCATGTAAAATTACAGTAGAAAACCAAGAAAAGAACTACTGGAATTACAATCATAACCAACTGGAATTACAAAGCTAGAACTCTGGAATTACAGTTGAAATCAATAAAAATTACAGTTCAAACCACTGGAATTACAGTCGAAATCAATAAATATTACAGTACTAATCTAGTGGAAATACAGAGATATCGCTGGAGAATAAAGCAAAAAATACAATGGTTTACAACTCACCTAAAATTACAGTGTAAACCAAGAAAAAAACTGGATTACAATCATAAACAATGCGAAATCACTGAAATTACAAAGCTATTACACTAAGGAAGCAAAATTTACAGTGATATAGCTCTGTGCTACACTAAGCAAACCACTGGAATATAACCAATCAATTTGGAACACTGACCATATGCTAAACCATTGGAATTACACTAAGCAAGCAAAAATGTCAAGGTGAACCATTGTAATTACAATATCAAGACTAACCACACACTAAACAGTCAGAACTAAATTACTACAATTACAGTTCCTACACACATGAATTACAATGATAAACAAGCAAAAAACACAGGGCTAATACAGTTACAAGCACCCTATAATACAGTGGCAAACCAACTAAAATTACAAAGGCAAAACTACAGTAAATACATGGAAATCCCACAGAACTACCACCTCCACCTAAATGGAATACATTAGAGAACAGAAGACAAGGGACAATCAACACTTACACTAGAGAAACTGAACCCTCTAACATGCTATAACAGAGTAAAATGGATTTAGCCAAGCATTAAGCAGATCTTACAGCCGCCCTAGCTAAAAGTGTTTCAGATTTGTGAGGAAATGTCAGGGAATGATAGTTCCAGTACATGAATCTCTAAAAAATTACTTGCATTTTTTCCAGGTCCGGGGGACGAGTATTATTCTGTTGTTCTTCCTCAATGCAGAGAATATCAGGTCAAAAAGGATCTATTTAGAGCTTCTGCAGATGTTTCTGCCGCTTCTGTGGTTGAAGAGAAAGTATGAGCTTCTGTTGCAAGTGAAACCGCATCAGGTATAAAATATGGGTCTGAAGGTACAACATGAGCAGACAAAGTAAAACTGATGACCTAAATTTCTCCAAGCACAACAAAGAGAGACCAACCCCTCATCTCACCAGCCAAATCAAACTCAGCTCGTACCAAAGGGATACCAGATGTAAAAATCAGCAGGTGCTCAGATCCAAACGAACTAACAGATCGAAACCCCAGGACAGGAACAGAATCAGGGAAACAGAGCCCAGCACACGAGCACCAGCAGATCACATCATACGATCCCCTACCCATCACACGAGCACCACACAGATCGAAACCCTCTCACGGGCCCACCAAAGGAGACCTCCCAATCAAAGTCGCCACGACTCCATCTCTCAACTCACGGAGGTCTCCGCCGCTGGAAATGGAAGGGGAAGAGACGAGAGGAGCTAGAGGAAAATGAAAAGAAAAAAATTCGAAATGAGAGGGCACTCAGCGAGGGGAGGCGCGGGCACACGATTAACGGGTCTCTCCCAAAAAGATATGCGGGCTCGATAACGACCAAACAGCCCAGAGATCCGAAAAAAAAGGAACAACACAAATCTAAACATGGCGATCGGACGGACAGAAAAACGAATGAACGCCAATTGTTTTCATCCAGCTGAAAATTAGCATAACCGTATTTTAATTGTACTAAATTAGTGAATCATAATTAATCCAATAATCTTATATTTACTAATTGGAGGCATCATTAGAGTCTCCACCTTAATCCACATCATCAAAATTAATTTGGTCATTAGATTAAAAATTTAATGGTTGAGATATATTAGAATGCCCTATCTTAATTAAAAAGACAACACGTACGTAAAGGATTAAACATACATATACAAAAGAGAAACGATGCCCCACCACATATATAAGAGCTCAGGCTAACACGTTCAAAGAAAAAGAGTCCTGCAAAAAGAGCGCGTGCCTTCTCCTTGCAAAAGAAAAGAGCCCACGTCTCCATACTCACAGAAACAAATACCACACATGCGTTTGTATTTGAAGAAAAAGAGAAGCCATGTGCATGTATGGAGCCCTGAAGGGTCACGTCACATCAATGAGCCATTGCCCCACGCTAAAAAAAGGTCCCACACCTGACACCTCTATCTCATGGAAACAAATACCAGATACAGTATATGTCTACTTGAAAAATAAGACCTATACAAATAAGGAGTCCTTGAGCGTCACGTTAAAGACATGAGCAAGCGCCTGTTTATAAAAAAAATTCAGACCCACCACCACTATCTCCCTAATGGCTCCCTAATACCACCACTACCAAAGTAAAAAAAGTCAGCAATTTAATATGTGAAGTCACCTAATTATAACAGAAGTAGGAAAAAATATTGTCACATATAAACTATCATATATGCACATAAACCTATTATTAATGGGAAAATGTCATATATGCTGCTACTATGACATGAAGGCTTCAGTCAAAGAAATAACAAAAGTTTCTCTAACATTATTGGGAAAAATAATGCCCCTATCCAAAAATGAAGCTTATAATACATGTGTTTATTATGTGTCATCATTTTTTTGAATCACTTAGAATCACGCCGGTCATATGATATCTGAAAATTAAACTCTTGCATCTCACATGTTAATATAATTTTATAAATAGCTATGTATCCCTATAATAGCTAGACCGTGCAGGTGCACGGGTTGATGACTAGTCGTACATAATTACTGATGTTTTACGAACTCCTTCCCTACCAATTCTATCACCATAGAATTTAACAAAGGTGGGCTCCCCCCCCCCCCCCCCCCCTATTTCCAATCGTAATCCTACACATCAGTTGTGTGACATGCAGTCTTGTTAATCCAGTAGTTCAAGAATTTTCCCAAGAAATATTTTATCGATGAGTTGTAGTTACTGATGTTGCCGTCGGGAGTGTTACTGATTCTAAATGATGGTGGTACAGAAAAGTGGCAATCTACTCGTCGCAGAGGCTCGAGCTCATGTGATGAAAACTAGGTAAAATAATTTTTAGTTCTGCCTGGGAAAATGGAACATTGGCAGCATCATCTACTAATTTGGTTGCACATCCATTATCATGATGTATTTGATGCAAAGAATTTTAATGAAAATTAAGGATCAACCCTTAGAAATGTTTCTTATGTGACTTTTTTGCTTTGCAAGATTGAGTGCTTCCACATAATTTTTTCTTCCGTTGCGCTTCATTCGAAACTAACTATTTCATCCACTCAAACATCTTGGATAGAATCCTCCGGTGCGCGCGCGCTCTGTGTGTGTGCTCGCTCTATCTGTTTGGAAGAAATCAAACAACTCACTCACTCTCTCTCGCACGCTCTCTCTCTCTCTCTGTGTGTGTGTGTGTGTGTGTGTCTGTGTGTGTGTGTACTATTTCGTCCAATCACATGCACGGGGAACGCTAAGACCTTTCCGAGTAAAATATCTCATGAAATTAATATGAGATAAACGTTCTGACCAATCACACCTGCACGACGAATAATTTATGCACCACAACTTTTTGACTACATTCTCTTCAGGCTCTTGGGTCACGGAAGTTCAACACCTATCAATCTGTCATACACACACTATTAGGAAAAAACTGCAGAAAAATAGGGTTGTTGAACAGGCTCACCTCCAAGGGTGCCACCTCGGATTGGCCCATGTTCATTGTGCATTAGAGGTTAGGTAGTGAGCTATTTTGATTTATTTTTGCATCCTTTTTATTTCCCTTGGTACTTGTTCTAAAATTTGTAATGCTTTTTAGGTGAAAAGTGTGAAGGTCACCAATGCTACCTTGAGTGCAACTGCGCGAGACTTTAAGGAGTTCGCTTGAGTGTTCCACGGTGGAAAGGTGGTGGATAAGTACATGGAGCTAGGGGTTCGCCTGAAATGTTTTATTCAACCCTTGCGGGCTGATAAATAGCCCACCTGAGATGTTGTGCATACAAAATAGTTCCAACGACGCCTCACTTCACAAATCACCTGTGCAGTTATCACTTGTGGTTTCCAGTGAGAGACCTGCCAATTGTGGGGATTAGTTAGTAAATAATTTTATAATAGTGTACCACAGTGCACAAAAATCCTCTCTCGTCGATGTACATAACTCTTGCCTCCATGGGGTAGACATGTGGGGATCCAGTGTGTTTTCTTCATGCTTGGGAGTCATCGAGGTGCATTACCTTTCTCTCATAGTCCCGATGATAGCAAAAATAGTGTTGCAAAAAGGGAAATGTACAAGGCGTAAGAATGGGAGACCTCAGGAAGGGAAGCAACACTAGGTACCAATCCGGAAGTCAGGAGAGGTGTACTGCATGTAGAGAATTTGAGATGCTTCAGTGTGGCACCATGACTACTCGGACCACCATGTGCGCATGAGTCATACGGAGACACAATCCGACAATCCAATAAAGTTGGCCACCTTGGGCGTCATGTCCACCCACACCAGATCGTCTCTTTTCTCAATCTTCTGGGAGGCATGTAGAGACATCACTACCTGCCACTCCATCGGCACCTAGAAGTTCTTGTTGAGGCCCTAACTCCATCATGTTGATGAACGCTATCGACACTGCCAATGAATTTGCTTCCTTGTTGTAAGATAATAGATGAGGACATGGAGGTGGGTACCGGTGAATGATGGCACGTGTGAGCTTGGGGATCAGACTACCCATAATGGGAGAAACGCAGATAGTAAAAGGCATGCCATATAGGCTAACAAAAATTATGTGGCAAGTAATTAAAGAGGAGAGTGAGAGAAATGGAGTAACATGACATGTTACCCTCGCATAGCGCTTTCCAATGAAAAATTACTCTGCAAGACATACATCAAGTGCTCTCAAATCCATAAAAATATTCAATCGATAATAACGAAATCTCAAAGGGCAAACTCAATTCATCACAACAAGATAGAGAGGGGAAAACAGCATATGATCCAGCTATATTAACAAAGCTCATGATATATCAAGATCATGCCAAATCAAGAACACGAGAGAGCGAGAGAGAGAGAGAGAGAGAGAGAGAGAGAGCGAGAGAGAGAGAGAGAGATCAACCACCTAGCTACTAGTACAAACCCTCAGCCCCGAGGGTGGACTACTCCCTCCTCATCATGGTGGTCGCAGGGATGATGAAGATAGCCTCCCGTGATGATTTCCCCCTCCGCCAGGCTGCCGGAATGGGCTCCCGATTGGTTTTTCATGGCAACAGAGGCTTGCGGCGGCGGAACTTCGAATCTAGGGTTATTTTTGGAGGTTTCTGTATTTATAGAATTTTGGCGTCAGTCTCACGCTGAGATGGGCATGCTAGAGGGGGGTGGCGCTCCCTGGTGCCTAGTGGGCAGCAGCCCCCCCCCTTTCAGTGCTTCTTTGCTCCAATATTCTTCATTTGTTCCATAAAAAATCTTTGAAAAGTTTCGTCCACTTCCGAGAACTTTTATTTCTGCACAAAAAACAACATCACGATAGTTCTGCTGAAAACAGCGTTAGTCCTTATTAGTTCCATAAAAATCATGCCAAAACCATATAGAATTTTTCTTAACATGGCATAAATACTTCATATATTATATATACGCTGGAGACGTATCAGCGGCGCTGGACCACCCGCTAGCACGAGCCTCCTCCTTCTTGACTATGCAGCAGGCAGGCACTAGAGGGGAAGGGAGAAGGGTGGAGGAAGGAGGGAGGAAGAGAGGAAGATGAAGAAGGGATGAGGGAGGAAGGAGTCGAGGACCGGTGGACATCCGATTGCCGCCGCCACCGCCAGACGGTCACCTTGAAAAGGGCCGGCCAGAAGAGGGGTATGGGGATGGGGAGGGAGAAATAAGGGAGGACGATGTGCTACCTATGGGAGAGGGGCCGAGGTTGAGGGTGCTCTGGTTGGTAGGGCAGGCCGGAGGTCCGGCTGAAGCGGCGGCTGCCAAACCAGAGCCTTTCGTGTGCCAATGCGGGTATGAGAGAAACAGACGCGAAGCGGTATGACTTTTTTTGCGGGTAAAGCGTTATGACTTGGCAATGGCAGTGGTGGGTAAACACATTGCAACTTTCAGGGGACTGCTAAAAATGCCATGCCGAACTTGGGTAACGCCTGCCTGCTGCAAAATTACACTGCGAAAATCTGGTAGCTTTTGCAACTTCTGCTTCCATTTTCCTCCTTTTGTTAGCTTCTAACTTGGAAGTTGGTTCTAAAAGGTCAACCAAACACAGCCTAAGAGTAAAGGGGGTTTGGGAGTGAAAGATCTCCGTAGGCAAAACATGAGGTCTATGGCAAGATGTTGTTAAGGCTATATATCTCAAGTGACGTACGATAGCCTCGGTGAGAGCAAAGTTTGGTGATTCACCTATCTGGAAGGCTATAATGCGAGTGAAAGAGCATTATATGTCTGGGAGAAAAATTATGGTCAAGTCAGGCAAGCTGGGCAGACTTTGGGATGATCCCTTGAATGACAATCCCCCTTTACAGTTGAAGTTCCCCCGCTTTACAGTATTTAGCAAAGGGATCACTATAGCTAAATTTAACTCGGTTGACCCAAATGATTTCCTCGTCTCCTACCTCCATTGTTGGATCAGTGGAATGATCTGCGTTCTACCATTTCAGCTCGTAGTCTAATACCTAAATAGTTCATCCCCACTATGTTATTTCTCTTAACATGCAACATGTCCACCTCAGCAGACCCGCCACATCAACATTCCACTATGGCTTACAGTTGGGCCCAACTACCACATTAGCCCTGCCACATCAACGTCCGTTACACTAGCGCATGCTTTTCCTTCGCTGGCATCATCCGGTTTTTGCCCACGCATTAAAACCATCGCTCCGTAGCCCGACTAAACTGCCTGGGCCTGGTATGCATCTCTTTTCCATTGCACTATCTGAGCAAAATTTCGTACATGGGTTGTACGTCGTTTGTTTGATCTCGACATGTAAGCCCATGAAAGAAAATCACCCCATCACGAATTCACGATTTATGTTGTCTCAAAAAAATCACGATTTATCTCCACATCTGGTGAGTCTCAAAACAATCTCCACATCTTGTCTCCGTTACAAGCACACCAACACTTTCCTCGTTTCCAGGTAGACACACCGTCCCATCAACTACTCCCTCTATTGATTTCTGCCGATCTCTTCATCTTCTTCACCGGATGTCTTTCTGTTTCATCTCCTCCACTATTTTGCAACAAACGGATGTCTCTATTCATATTCTCTCCTATGGGCCTCCCTTTTAAGCAATGGAGTTGCTTCACTCCCTTTTAGGTTGAGCCTCAGAATCAATTACTCGTGATGACGAACTTGAAGTTTCTCGAGGCCCGTCGCCCCACGTCGTGACCCTCACCCACCTCTCAAAGGTCTATTCTCCGTATTTCCCTCACCAGCGTCCACAACTCCTCCATGTCTCGATTCTCCAGCCCCCGTTGTTGTACGCCTTCGACATGACTTTCGAGGATAGCCACCGGCCTCTGCAAACGCCTTCGACATGACTGACACACTAGAATGACTCGGCTGGGCTCCCCAAGCTCCAGCGCTCCCAGGTATTGCTGCTTATAACCTCCAGAACAACAAATCATAGTTCTTGTGGTACATGGAAGGTTGGACTTCCTGATTTAACTTATTACTAGAAACTGTTTGAAACATTCTTAATACAAATAAATAAGACATTAGCTGGCTTCTCACTTCTAACTTGGTGCGCTTTACCTCTCCTATCATATGCCCATATCTCCATATTTACTTTTCAGTGGTTAGAACTTACAACTTGGCTACACTTGAATAAATGCTGAAAGGAAAAGTGTACTAGAATCTATATGTCGGTGTGGAACGACACCTATGGGATCACAAGAATCCCTACTACGGTTGCCGGGGCGCAGGGTTGCAAGAAGAGCAGGATCAGTAGTCAGCACAAGGATCGTTTACCCAGGTTCGGGCCGCGAGGATGCGTAAAACCCTAGTCCTGCTTTGGTGGGTGTATTTCAGAGAGTTCTTGAGCTCTCGAACTAGCTATGGTGAGTGCGTGGTTCGAAAGAGCCGAATCCTTCTCCAGTATGCCATGGGCCTCCTTTTATAGGTGAAAGGGGCTGCCACAGTGGCATACAGGAGGTGGAAAGGCGTACAGTATTGCGAGCTTATCACTCGTATTACAGGACAAAACGCATTTAATGCGCCGCTGAGGTGTCCCCTAGCTTTATCGGGGACGGGGGCGAGGCCCGTCCCGTCCGTCGCCGCTCCTCCTCGCTTCGACACGCGCCCTGGCCAGCGATGCGTGCGGCGCCATGTAGGCAGGCAGGCAGCTGAGGTGGCGCGGTGGTAGGGTCTTCACGAAGATCTGCATGCCGCCACGCAGGCGCCTGCTGAGTTGGCCTGGAAGCTGCATGTTGCCATGCAGGTGCCTGCCCGGCTGGTTTGGGCTGGCAGCTGCATGCGAACGGCGGTGGAGACTTGGCTGGTGCGGGCCTGATAGTGGCCCTGTTGGCGTCTTCGGCGAGAGCCTTGCCGTGGTGCGCTGTCGTCCCCGGCAAGGATCTTGCCGAAGATTGATGTCTTCTAATCCTCATCTGATCTTGAATATTCCTTGTCTTCACAAAGATCTGCATGCCCCCACAGAGGTGCCTCCCGAGCCCTGGCCCCACGTGGATGATGGTGTTGGGGACCGTTGGCTCAAGGGTGGCTCGCTCTGTTTGTGTGGGGCGAGCTGCCCCGGCAAGGGTCTTGCCGGGGTAAACTGCTCTGCCCTCTGCTTCTTTGCCTCCTTGGTCTTGGCGTTGCTTTGGTTGTCTTGGGCTTCGGTTTTACCTTGGTTCACCTCCCCTGTTCTGCTTGTTGTGATCGTGGGCGCGGCTCCGACTGCCCGTGCACAAGTAAAGGGGTACAAAGGTGCGCCCCTTCTTTTGTACACCGACAGGAGCCCCCGGGCCTGGGCCACACATAAGCGCGACACATTGTTGGGCCAGGCCCAAAACGGTGCGCGGGCAGGCGGGGCGGTTTTTACCGCGGTAAAACTTTTTGCGCGCTGCGCTTCCCACGACCCGCGCGCGGCGTGGCGTGAAGGGGTGCGCGTGACGTGGGCGGCATGCGTGGGGCGGTTCCTGCACGCATGCGTCACATCGTAGTAAATGGGCAGCGCGACCCGCACCTTCCCCATAAAAAGGGGAAACCATGGGCGCACTGTTCCTTTTACCCTTCGCGCAATCCCAATCTCGGAAGCCTCCGCTTGTCTTCCTCTTCTTCCCCAAGCTTCGCTCTCGCTCGCCGCCGTTGCGTTCCCGCCGCCTTCTGGCTTGCCCTTCTCTCCCAGCCGCCATGGCACCAAAATCCGTCAAGGGCAAGGGTGTGGCCAAGAACGCCGGAGCGGCGGAGCCGCCGGAGAGTGCGCTGGCGGTGCAGCGGACGCAGTCCGCCTTCTTCCCCTCCACAGTTGACGTATTCGAGCTTCAGGAATCCTTCAGGCCCTTGTAGGGAGTGAAGACGGGGGGGAGAAGTCGGGGCACCCAGCCACACGCGTCATCCCCGCCAACTGCACCGAGGCTGCCCCAAATCGGTACCCCTTCTTTGTCGACTATTTTTCCTACGGGCTTTGTCCTCCCTTCTTTGATTTCTTCAGCGACATCATGCACACCTTTGGCTTCCGCCTCTTGGATTTTACCCCGAATGCGGTGGTGTGCATGGCCCTTTTCGCGCACCTCTGCGATGGTTTTGCTGGAGTGCACCCCAACACAGCGCTCTTCCGCCATTACTTCTTCCCTCGGATCCAGACGGGAGGCGCCATTTCGGGTTGCATCGCCTGGATCCCAAGATCCAAGGGAGCGTATCCGGATGGCGCCATGAAGGAGAGGTGGGAAGAATGGCGGGGCCGGTGGTGCTGGATCGAAGAGGAGGACCCGCCGGCGTTCTGCGAAGTTCGCCGGGCGCCGCCGGTCCGCAGAAGCAACTGGAGCGACGTTGACGCCGACGACGAGAAGCTCACGGTCGCCACCACCAGGATCCTCTGGCTTACCGTGGCCAGGCTCACCCTTGAGATGATCGGGGCGGACTTCATCCGCCGCCGGATCGCTCCACTGCACAACAAGGGGAGGCCAGCCTGGCTCTTCACGAACCCCGCCGACATCATGCGGCTTCACCCCGGCCTCGACCATAACTTCACAGTGATGGGGCATGCCCATTTCTGCCAGCGGCTCTTCCAGCTTGATGTGGGCCGCGATGGCGAGGTCGAGCAGACCGGCAAGGTCGCGAGGGCCGCCGCGAAGGCCGGCAAGGTCTTCAAGGGGCCTTTGTTCAAGCTGCCGACGAGGGTGGTCCCGTTGTGTAATAACTCGCGCCGGTCCGATATCATCGCCATGATGCCGGACTGCAATGCGCATGGCCCTGACCCGAGCTGGCAGGAGCCGGAGGACGCCGAGGTGCAGCAGTTCTTTGACACTCTGCACGAGGGGCACGTCAACGCCGACGCCGAGCGGCTGCTCGTCCAGGATACCACCCAGGCGGAATTGGACTACATCGCCACTAGGGCGAGGGAGGCGCAACTTGCTGAGGAGGCCGGCAATGCTGGTGGTGTGGAGGACAGGGAAGCGACGGCTGCGGAGGAGGAGGAGCTCGCACGGTGGGCGGCGGTGGCCGAGGAAGCCAGCAGCGCCGGCCCTGAGGCTCCTATGGTTGAGGAAGCGGCCGACGAGTCGTCGGAAGAGGAGGCCGGGGCCGTTGACCCTCCAGCCACGGGGAGAGGGCGAGTCCTGCAGCAGGCCACCTTCGGCGAGCCGGTGCGTCCTGTGAGGGCCGCACGGCGGCCAAAGTCCTAGGAGGAGGCTGCGCGTCAAACGAGGGCCGCGGCGGCGAAGAAGGTGGTGAAGGCCGTGGCAGCGAGGAAGAAGGCATCCGCTTCTTCTCCGTCCACGCGCCCGCAGACTCCGCCCTCCTCTCCTCCTCCGGCAGATGCCGACGCGGGGGTCACTTTCGATTATGGATCCCTCAGCCCGAGGAGGAAGAGGAAGACAGCAGAGGAGGAGGCGGACGACGAGTAAGTATCTGGTTCCTTTTCGTTATCTCTGCCTCCTCAATCCGTGTCGCTTGTCTTGACTTGTTTTTGTCTTTGTAGGGACGTGGAGACGCTGGCCCAGAGAGTAAAGAGGGCCAAGGTCTCAGTGGGTGGCCAGCCCCCGGCTTGTACTTCGAGGGCGCGACTGGTGGTGTTGAGCAGCCCGGACAGCAGCCCCCGGCATAGCCCCCAGCGTAAGTTCATCACTCTTCCCTTGTCGACATGTGTCAGGGGCACGACACTTTGGTGCTAATCTTGCCAGGTACGCATGAGGAGGGCAGCAGCAGGAGGAGCCGCAGAGGGCTACTCCCAACACGCTGCCCCCATCGACCACGCCGCCCCGAGGGGCGTCCCCGGCAAGGGCGCCAAGCACCGAGCCCACGCACATGGAGGAGGAGGAGGAGAACTTGGGCACCTGCGGCTTTGCCTCGATGCCAAATGTTGGCGGGGAGGGGACTTCTTTTTCCCTACCTGGTACCGGTGTCGGTAAGTCGCTCGCCTCTCGTCCTTGTTCCTTTTTCTTTCTTGCCGACCCTTGGTCTTGGCCTTGCCTCACCCCCTTCTTCGGCGTCCAGATTCCTCCTCGGTGAACCCAGAGGATGTGGACGCCGTCATCGAGGACGTCGCCAAGGCCGCCGAGGCGGACACCTAGAAGATCGCCGCGGAGGAGGCCGCCGAGGGCGCTGCTGAGGACGCCGCCAAGGGGCCCGCCGGGGAGGCCGGCAAGGCCGCCGCTGAGGAGACCAGCAAGGGGCCTGCCGGGAGGCCGGGGGGACCGCTGCCGAGGAGGAGGAGGTGGCTGATGACCAGCCTTCCTCTTCTGCTGCTTCCGGCTCCGGCAAGTACCTGAGGGTGAGTGACGACTTGTTCGTCCACCTTCCAGGCGCGTCGAGCACCAGGACACCCGTCGAGGGAGAGGTGCTCGACGACGAAGTGCTTGACGCCGCCGGGCTTGAGGTCGTTGACGAGCCGAGCGTTGGCGGCGACGGCTCGCAGGAAGAGAGGCTCCTCCACGCCATGGGCGCCAGCTACCGGAAGCTCCATGCGCTCGACCGCGCCCGCCTGGACAAGGCTAAGTCCAGGACGACGGTGGTGGAGAAGGCGGAGGCGGACCTCCAGAAGCGCGTTGCCGAGACGCAGGACTGGTTCCGCGAGGCTCACAAGGAGCTGAAGGCCGCCCAGGGCGAGCTGGCCAAGCGCGACGTGGAGCTCACCATGAAGCTGGCCGACATCGAGAAGGCCTAGGAGACGGCGGCGGGCTTGGCCGCGGCAGCTGAGGTCGCCCGAACCCAGCACCAGGCCGCGTTGAACTCCCAGGAGGAGGACTTCGCCGCGTGCGAGGAGAAGCTTGCCGCCACGCTCCGCCGCAAGGATGAAGAGGTGGAGAAGCTTGTCTTGCAGCGGACTAGTGAGCTGGAGCAGAGGCACAGAGAGGCGCTCGATGCTCAGGCCTAGGTTCACGCCGACAAGGTGAAGGAGCTGGAGGCGGAGCGGGACGGGCTGAAGGAGCAGGCCCTGAAGCTGTCCCAGGAGAAGGACATGCTCAACAGCGCCCTGACTAAGGCGCAGGGCGCGGTCGTCAGCAGGGCTGGGGAGCTCTCCGAGGCCAACAAGTGCCTCAAGGACCTCACTCTGAAGCTGGAGGGCCTCGAGGGGATGCTCACGGAGGCCAAAGCCCAGGAGGGGACCCTGGCCAAGGAGCTGGAGACCGAGAAGCAGCTGCGGAGGGACGAGGCCGCCGAGCATAAGGATTTCAAGGAGGGCGTGAACTGCAGGATTGACCGCCTCGAAGACGTCGCCGGCAGGATTACCACGCAGCTGCCTACCATGGAGATGCCAAGCGTGAGGTATGCCCCAGAGCGTAGCAGGACCACCAATGCCAGGCTGACCTTGTTCTTCGAGTGTGTTCTTGGGGCCCTGGAGCAGCTTCCCGCCAACCGGGCGGCCTCACTGGCCGACGAGGCCCGGAGGCTTTGCCAGGGTGCCAAGACCAAGGTCCTCACCAAGGTGGCACACTGGTACCCCGACCTCGACTTCGACGCCGCGCTGGAGAGCTTGCCGGAGGGTACTGACCTCGGGCCGCTCAGGGAGCGTATCAAGCCCATCATCAGCCGTGTCGGCGGAATTCTGAGGGTGGAGGGCCAGCGACAGGATTAGGCACCCCGTTTCTTATCGCCGCAGCAGGTTCACAACCAAGACAATTGCTATCTCTAGTCAGAACCGTAGCAACAATTTGATGTAATATGACTCTGCAGCACTTTTAGTATCATGCATGTTATTTTCCTGTTCGATTTTCCTTTGTATGTCCACCCTACGTTAACTGGGTAGGTTTGCCGGCGCGTAAACCCAGGGCGGCATCTTGGGGACGGGTCCCCAGTGGCCTGCCGGGTGTGCTTGCCGTCGGGCGAACCACCTTACCACCCTTAGCGCGGCCGCCCGAATTGTCAAGTTTGACTCGAGTGAGAGTCGGGAGCATTGCCAAGTGCGGAAGGCTACCCCGCCACTCTTGACGCGGCCGCTTTGAGCTGTTGAGCGGACTTGAAACAGAACAAGGGCGTTGCCAATCGCGGGAGGGCCACTTTGCGTGCAGGTTTCTCATACATAGGCAAGATCTCCGAGGACGATAACCTTATATATCAAAGGAAATAACTCAGAGCTCTGAATGACTTAGCTTCTCTGTTGCCGCACTGGCGTCCTTCACGTTCGCAGGCGGCGCCCCTTTCTCCTGGCCATATCCTTCTTGGGAGCTATGGTGACGAAGAACTGCTAGGCTAACTACTAGACCAGATTCTCACAATTGCGCCCCCTACCTGGCACGCCAAAGATGTCGGTGTGGGACGACACCTATGGGATCACAAGAATCCCTACTACGGTTGCCGGGGCGCAGGGTTGCAAGAAGAGCAGGATCGGTAGTTAGCACAAGGATCGTTTACCCAGGTTCGGGCCGCGAGGATGCGTAAAACCCTAGTCCTGCTTTGGTGGGTGTATTTCTGAGAGTTCTTGAGCTCTCGAACTAGCTGTGGTGAGCGTGCGGTTCGAAAGAGTCGAATCCTTCTCCAGTATGCCATGGGCCTCCTTTTATAGGCGAAAGGGGCTGCCACGGTGGCATATAGGAGGTGGAAAGGCGTACAGTATTGCGAGCTTATCGCTTGTATTACAGGACAAGACGCATTTAATGCGCCGCTGAGGTGTCCCCTGGCTTTATCGGGGACGGGGGTGAGGCCCGTCCCGTCCGTCGCCGCTCCTCCTCGCTTCGACACGCGCCCTGGCCAGCGATGCTTGCGGCGCCATGTAGGTAGGCAGGCAGCTGAGGTGGCGCGGTGGTAGGGTCTTCACGAAGATCTGCATGCCGCCACGCAGGCGCCTGCTGAGTTGGCCTGGAAGCTGCATGTTGCCACGCAGGTGCCTGCCCAGCTGGTTTGGGCTGGCAGCTGCATGCGAACGGCGGTGGAGACTTGGCTGGTGCGGGCCTGGCAGTGGCCCTGTTGGCGTCTTCGGCGAGAGCCTTGCCGGGGGGCCCGGCAAGGGTCTTGCCGTGGTGCGCTGTCGTCCCCGGCAAGGATCTTGCCGAGGATTGTTGTCTTCTAATCCTCATCTGATCTTGAATATTCCTTGTCTTCACAAAGATCTGCATGCCACCACAGAGGTGCCTCCCGAGCCCTGGCCCCACGTGGATGATGGTGTCGGGGACCGTGGGCTCAAGGATGGCTCGCTCTGTTGGTGTGGGGCGAGCTGCCCCGGCAAGGGTCTTGCCGGGGGAAACTGCTCCGCCCCTCTGCTTCTTTGCATCCTTGGTCTTGGCGTTGCTCTGGTTGTCTTGGGCTTCGGTTTTACCTTCGTTCACCTCCCCTATTCTGCTTGCTGTGACCGTGGGCGCGGCTCCGACTGCCCGTGCACAGGTAAAGGGGTACAAAGGTGCGCCCCTTCTTTTGTACACCGACACTATAATACCTAAATAGTTCATCCCCACTAACCTATTTCTCTTGACGTGCACGCTATCCACATCAGCAACACTGCCCCGTCAACGTTTAATTAGAGGCTTACAAGCGGGGCCCATCATAGCAAAGAACAAACATGTTGGCTTCAATTATGGTACATGTTGGCTTCAGTTACTCTTGGTAGGCCCAGCCAGACAAGCTCACGACACGTTGGCTCCAGCCCAGCCCATCGGCCTCTCTTCCCCTCCCCCTACGAGAAAGCCCCAGCCTAGCTTTCGTTCGTGACTCCCTCCCCTGCTCTCCCCTATCTCCACCGTTTTCTCCCCACCCCGACGCGCTGCCAGCACGGGATTCCGGTTGGCCGGCTCCCCCTGCGAACGACACACCCTGCGTCCCCACCCCACCCAGGATCTGTTGGTCGATCCCCTCGCCGTTCCATCCCTCTCTGCGGTGGCCACCCTTCCTGCCGCCGCACACCACTCCTTCTGCGGTGGCCACCCCCTTCCTCCTCTCCCCTTCAACCTCCTCCATACTTGGGGTGCCTCCCATAGCTACTTCGCAACAGAGCAGCGGCCGATGGTGTCGTCATTGGGGATCGGCTTCAGTTACTCTTGGTAGGCCCATCCAGACAAGCTCACGACATGTTGGCTCCAGCCCAGCCCATCGGCCTCTCTTTTTTCCCTGCGAGAACGCCCCAGCCCAACTTTCGTTCGTGACTACCTCCGCCACCCTCCCCTGTCTCCACCGCTTTCTCCCCACCCCGGTGCGCCGCCATCACGGGAGTCTGGTGGGCCGGCTCCCCTTGCGCTCGACACACCCTGCATCTGCATATCTCACCAATATCAAGTTTCCTCTCTATGTGTTGAAGTTTTTGAAGTTATGCATGTTTTGCCTTCCTATGCTAGTTGATTCTTGCTCCCATAAATTGTTTGCTCACAAAATCCCTATACCTAGGAAGTGGGATAGACTTAAATGTGCTTGCCATGTGCTTCATGATGCTCTTGTTAAGTTTCAATCCTTACCTTTTATGCGAGCATCATTGAACTCATCGTGCCTAGCTAAAAGGCATTGAAGAAAAGCGCTTGTTGGGAGACAACCCAACACTTTTACCTACTGTTTTTTTGTGTTCACTTGACTACATCAATCTTGCAGATGATTAGGATACATAAACTTTTGCGCTCAGGAAAAGAATTCTCATTTTTTAAAAAAGCGTGATAAAATGCAGATTCTTCTTGCAGAAGATTAATAGACAAATTTCCCAGGTTTTCCTATTTTTTCAGGATTTTTGGAGTAGCAGAAGTATGGTTGGAGTACATATTACTACAGACTGTTCTGTTTTTGATAGATTCTGTTTTCAATGTATAGTATGCTTGTTTTCTAGTTTCCATGGCTTATATTGCTCAATATAAATTGTGGAAATGATATGCTAGAGTTGGAATGGTATGGGAACAATTATGAGTCTTGTCTTTGACAGTACCGAAAGTGAAATGGTTTGCTCCTTATCATACTAACCTATACCTATCTCACAAAGTTCCTTCAAGTTTTGTGTGATTGAAGTTTTCAAGTTTTGGGTGAGATATCGATATGAGGGGAATAAGGAGTGACAAGACCCTAATCTTGGGGATGCCCAAGGCATCCCAAGGTAATATTCAAGTAAGATCCAAGCAACTAAGCTTGGGGATGCCCCGGAAGGCATCCCTCTTTCGTCTCCAATATTATCGGTAACCTCACTTGGAGCTATGTTTTCATTCATCACATTATATGTGTTTTGCTTGAAGCTGTTGGAGAACGCAGTAATTTCAAAAAAATTCCTACGCACACGCAAGACCATGGTGATGCATAGCAACGAGAGGGGAGTATCGTCTACGTACCCTCGTAGATCGTAAGCGGAAGCGTTATGACAACGCGGTTGATGTAGTCGTACGTCTTCACGATCGACCGATCTAGTACTGAAGATACGGCACCTCCCCGATCTGCACACGTTCAGCTCGGTGACGTCCCGCGAACTCACGATCCAGTAGAGCTTTGAGGTAGAGCTTCGTCAGCACGACGGCGTGATGACGGTGATGATGTTGCTACCGGAACAGGGCCGCCTAAGCACCGCTACGATATTACCGAGGTGGATTATGGTGGAGGGGGGCACCGCACACGGCTAAAGATCAATGATCAACTTGTGTGTCTATGGGGTGCCCCCCTCCCCCATATATAAAGGAGTGGAGGAGGGAGAGGGCCGGCCCTCCTATCGCACGCCCCATGGGGAGTCCTACTCCCACCGGGAGTAGGATTCCCCCCATTCCATGTAGTAGGAGTAGGAGAAGAAAGGAGGAAAGAGGGAGAAGGAAAGGGGGGCGCCGCCCCCCTTCCTAGTCCAATTCGGACCAGAGGAGGAGCGGGCACGCGGCCAGCCTAGGCAGCCCCTCCTCTCTTTCCACTAAGGCCCATAAGGCCCATTAAACTCCCCGGGGGGTTCCGGTAATCCCTCGGTACTCCGGTATATGCCTGAACTTCACTCGGAACCCTTCCGATGTCCAAACATAGTCGTCCAATATATCCATCTTTATGTCTCAACCATTTCGAGACTCCTCGTCATGTCCGTGGTAAAATCTGGGACTCCGAACTACCTTCGGTACATCAAAACATATAAACTCATAATACCGATCGTCACCGAACTTTAAGCGTGCGGACCCTACGGGTTCGAGAACTATTTAGACATGACCGAGACATGTCTCCGGTCAATAACCAATATCGGAACCTGGATGCTGATATTGGTTCCTACATATTCTACGAAGATCCTTATCGGTCAAACCGCATAACGATATACGTTGTTCCCTTTGTCATCGGTATGTTACTTACCCGAGATTCGATCGTCGGTATCTCAATACCTAGTTCAATCTCGTTACCGGCAAGTCTCTTTACTCGTTCCGTAATGCTAGATCCCGTAACTAACTCATTAGCTACATTGCTTGCAAGGCTCATAGTGATCTACATTACCGAGAGGGCCCGGAGATACCTCTCCGATAATCGGAGTGACAAATCCCAATCTTGAATCATGTCAACTCAACAAACACCATCGGAGACACCTGTAGAGCACCTTTATAATCACCCAGTTACGTTGTGACATTTGGTATCACACAAAAAGTGTTCCTCCGGTATTCGGAAGTTGCATGATCTCATAGTCATAGGAACATGTATAGTTATGGAGAAAGTAATAGCAACAAACTAAACGATCATCGTGCTAAGCTAACGGATGGGTCATGTCAATCACATCATTCTCTAATGATGTGATCCCGTTAATCAAATGACAACTCATGTCTATGGTTAGGAAACATAACCATCATTGATTCAACGAGCTAGTCAAGTAGAGGCAAACTAGTGACACTCTGTTTGTCTATGTATTCACACATGTACTAAGTTTCCGGTTAATACAATTCTAGCATGAATAATAAACATTTATCATGATATAAGGAAATATAAATAACAACTTTATTATTGCCTCTAGGGCATATTTCCTTCAGTCTCCCACTTGCACTAGAGTCAATAATCTAGTTCACATGGTCATGTGATTTAACACCAATAGTTCACATCTTTATGTGATTAGTTCACATCTCAATGTGACTAACACCCAAAGGGTTTACTAGAGTCAATAATCTAGTTCACATCGCTATGTGATTAACACCCAAAGAGTGATCATGTTTTGCTTGTGAGAGAAATTTAGTCAACGAGTCTGCCACATTCAGATCCGTATGTATTTTGCAAATTTTCTATGTCTACAATGCTTTGCACGGAGCTACTCTAGCTAATTGCTCCCACTTTCAATATGTATCTAGATCGAGACTTAGAGTCATCTAGATCGGTGTCAAAGCTTTCATCGACTTAACTATTTACGACGAACTCTTTGTCACCTCCATAACTGAGAAACATTTCCTTATTCCACTAAGGATATTTTTGACCGCTGTCTAGTGATCCACTCCTGGATCACTATTGTACCCTCTTGCCAAACTTATGCTGACGTACACAATAGGTCTGGTACACAACATAGCATACTTTATAGAACCTATGACTGAGGCATAGGAAATGACTTTTCATTCTCTTTCTATTTTCTGCCGTGGCCGGTTTTTGAGTCTTTACTCAACTTCACACCTTGCAACACAGGCAAGAACTCCTTCTTGGACTGTTCCATTTTGAACTACTTCAAAATCTTGTCAAGGCATGTACTCATTGAAAATATATCAAGCGTCTTGATCTATCTCTATAGATCTTGATGCTCAATATGTAAGTAGATTCACCAAGGTCTTTCTTTGAAAAACTCCTTTCAAACACTCCTTTATGCTTTCCAGAAAATTCTATATTATTTCTGATCAACAATATGTCATTCACATGTACTTATCAGAAATGTTGTAGTGCTCCCACTCACTTTCTTGTAAATACAGGCTTCACCGCAAGTCTGTATAAAACCATATGCTTTGATCACTTTATCTAAGCTTATATTTCAACTCCGAGATGCTTGCACTAGTCCATATGTCGGGGGTTGGGTGCGACATATGCCAAAGGATGGCTTATCATGGTGGGAGCGAGTAGAACGACGCCGGTGCCCGGAAGCGGGATGAGGCGTAGACACGAACGCCGGCGTACTTTACCCAGGTTCGGGGCTCTCCTAGGAGATAACATCCCTAGTCCTGCTCTGCGGGGTCTCCGCATGATCACTAAGGCACTAGTGGATACAATGGTGCTCCTCGAGCTATATGTTAGAGGTAGAAGAAGGCAGGCACGCTCTCTCCTTCCTCTAGGTATGAGTCTAGTTCTAACAGGTTGGGAACCCTTTGCATGGGTGCCCCGGGGGGTTTATATAGGCCTACCCCCTGGGGTACAATAGTAATCCAGCCGGTTGTAGGACCCGGCTGTTAGTGTCTCTGGTCGCCGGCTTCTCCGCCGGTAGCTGCGGCCCGCCGCCTGGTGTGCCCCGCTGACTTGTTTGGTACGGAGCCAACAGGCCACTCCCGCCGCTTGCGGGTCTTGCCGACTGCTGGTTATTGTAGCCGTGATGCTAATGACGTGTACTTGGTCAGGGAAGCGTGGCTACAGTCCCGCCGACTGGTGGGAGATCACTGTAGCCACTCCCTGTCTCATCTGGTTAATGGCGCACGGACCCCGAGGGAGGGGGCCGCCTACTGGAGGCCGGCCTTCCTCGGGTCCGACTGGTCAGGCCTCCGCCGTCCTCCGGGCTCTTGCCGCCCGGTAGGGCCCACCGCCTGCAGGCCGTACCGACAGGTCGTCGTGGGAACAGGGCTCCGCCTGCCAGCAGTGACGTCAGGGGTGGAGTTTCAACAGTGCAGCGCCGGGCGGAGATCTCCGCCTGTACGGAGCACTGTGGCCACGCCCGACCCTGGATACGGGGGTGATGGGCTACACTTTACCCTCACCCTGTCTTGTCTTCTTAATGGGGGCGCAGACTCTGAGGGCGCCGTGGGCCGCCTGCTAGGAGCCGGCCTCTCTGGAGGCCGCCTGCAAGGAGTCGGCCCGTCTTGGTGCTGCCTTCTGGAGCTTAGCCGCCTTCTGGCAGCCGGCCGCTTGGGCCAGCCGTCCATCAGAAGGCGGCGCTTCATCTTGATGTCCCGAGGGGGACAGCCGGCCCCGATGTCTTGAAAGGTTCAGGGACTCGGGTTAGGCTACCCGTGGCCCATTACTCCGACACCATAGATGGATCGCTGGAGCTTGCTCACTTTGTTAGCACCTTTAGGATCGACAAAACCTTCTGGTTGCATCATATACAACTCTTCTTTAAGAAATCCATTAAGGAATGCAGTTTTGACATCCATTTGCCAGATTTCATAAAATGCGGCAACTGCTAAGATGATTCGGACAGACTTAAGCATCGCTACGAGTGAGAAAATCTCATCATAGTCAACATCTTGAACTTGTCGAAAACCTTTTGCGAAAATTCGAGCTTTGTAGATAGTAACACTACTATCAGTGTCCGCCTTCCTCTTGAAAATCCATTTATTCTTAATAGCTCACCGATCAACGGGCAAGTCAATCAAAGTCCATACACTAGTACAAAACAAGGCTTTGGTTGGGGCCTGGCCAGCCCATTAGTCCCAGTTCAGTCACAAACCGGGTCCCATGGGGGCATACGTCCAGGTTCGTGAGCCCAGGGGGCCGGCCAGGGCCTCGTGGGCATTGGTCCCGGTTCGTATGGACACATTTGTCCCGGTTCCTGGCACGAACCGGGACAAATGGGCCTCGCTCCTGGCCCACATACATTGGTCCCGGTTCATGGCTCGAACCGGGACAGAAGGGGGAGCATTAGACCCGGTTCCAGCCACGAACTGGGACAAATGAGTTGCCTATATATACCCCATCACCGCAGCAGAGCGCTCCACAGTGCTATGTTTTTTCTGGCCGGTGAGGAGAGGGCATTTGGGTGCTCTCGCTCACCTCCTATGCACATGAGGTGTTCGATGAAATGCCCGAGCCACACTAGTTAAGCTTTCTCCTCTCGCAGCTCGACCTCCAAGCTCCATTTTCCCCGAGATTTGCATAGGTTTAGTGGTCCATCACGTCCCGTCCCCGTCTTCACCGCCGTCGATCGCCCGCGCCGATCTCATCGCCAGCGCCACCGTGGTGAGCCTCTTGTTCTTATCTTCTTTCTGAAAGAAAAGAATTCTTACTTTAGATGGATACTTGTATAATTTTCTTACTTTTATTATTGCTTGTTATTATATAGTGCGATGGTTTTGGTATCGGCCCCCGTCGGCCCTCGTCCTGTCTATGATTCAGATGTGGTATATATTATCTTTTTATAACTATTTGGTTCATTTATTGTTGATGACAATTATGCCGACCAATGTGACATAGATTTTATTTATGTAGGAGGTAGTTGAACCAAAAATTCCAACTGACCCTATGTTCGAGAGGTTAAATTTAGTTGAAGAAGAAAACAATTACTTGAAGGAAAAAATAAAAAAAATTGAGGAGGAGAAGATGATATTGGAGTTTCATGTTGCGGATGGCGTCGATGATCACAAGATTAAGATGGACGCAATGCGGTTGAAGATTAGAAAGATTAGAAAATATGAGATTCATACCGAGGCTTGGTATCATTACGTCGTTGGATCAATTTTTACCTTGGTTGTGATTATGATCGCATTTGTTGTTGCATTGAAAGGTTTTACATAGTTTCAATGTATGGTTTAACTAGATGCTCCGGAGAGCTATATGTTGTTTGATGAGAACTATGTATGTACTTTGTTTTTAATGTGATGATGAACTTCTATTAATTGGTCACTTATCTATCCATGTGAATCTGTAATGGTTTTTGACACACATAATGTGACGATGAACTTCTATTAATTTGGTCACTTATCTATCCATGTGGATTCGAATGCTATGTGGGTGAAATGATGATACCATGCCAACTTTCAACCTTTTCAAAGTTCATTTGTAGCGCTTTTCAATTTCAGGGTCACTTAGTGCAAAAAGAATGAACTAATAGCAAAAATAATGAACTTAAAATAATCAATTAAAATATTATGTTATGATCAACTAAAACAAAACTATAATATTCTTCAATAGCAAAAACAATCAACTAATTTTTTATATAAAACTCTAATAGCAAAAGGAATCAACTAAAAAGCTTTTATAAACCTCTAGTATTTTTGAACCTAAAATTATATAAAATCTATGCCACTAAAAGCATGAAAGAATTATCAAATCATGAAAAGCAGAAAGAATTATCATAAAGAATTTTTTGTTAGAAACTTTAGTAGCAAAAACAATTTTCATAAAGAATTCTTTTGATAGAAACTAAAATAACAAAATCTGTTTTTTAATATAATGGTAAAACGCAGTAATATTAAATAGCAGGAAAAAGAATCACCTAAAATATATTTTTATAGTGAAGTTATTCACAAACTAGTGATTCACACAAATTTCAAAGAATTCAAATTTAAACTATTCAAATTTGGAAACTAATGGCACTAACAGAAAGTTTATAATTATTCTATCCTAAAAGCAAAAAGAATAAAAGCAATAAAGCAAAAATCAAAAGAAAATAAATAATTCAAAAAACAAAAAAAATATTGGAAAAAATAAAAAATGCCGCCTACTGGGCCACACGGCTTGCATACGACTAGAAACCCATCTGTACATGGGCCAGGATGCAGGCCCACAGGCCCTATAGGCCCAACATGGCAGTGACAAGGGTAGGCAAGTACTGCCTGCATATTAGAGAGGAGCTCAGCACCTGAGCCGCAACGCAGCTTATAAACTCGTGCTAAGCTCTCTCAGCTAGCGAGGTGGGACTAAACTCCCACCACACCACCGCTGTGCCACCCTTTGGTCCCGGTTGGTGGGACGAACCAGTACGAATACCCCCCTTTGGTCCCGGTTCGTTGCACCAACCGGGACCAATACCCCCCTTTGGTCCCGGTTCATGCCACCAACCGGGACCAAAGGTCTCTGTTTCCCGCCCTTTGGGCTGCTGAAAAGAGAGCTTTGGCCCTGGTTGGTGGCACGAACTGGGACCAAAGGGGGGTATTGGTCCCGGTTGGTGCTACGAACCGGGACCAAAGGTGTGACTATATAAGCCAACACTTAGAATAATTTGCCCAACTGCTCCCATTCTTCCCCAACGCCACCAGGCCGCTCCTCGTCACCGTTGCCGATGTCGTGCCCTGCCCCGACGCCGCCCTGACGCCGCCCGACGCCGCCCTGACGACGCCCGACGCCGCCCGCCGCCCCTCCTCCGCCCCGATGCCGCCCGACACCGCCCAACTTCGCCGCCGCCGACGCCCTCGACGCCAATTGCCCCGACGACGGCGCCACTCCCCGCGCCCCTGCGCGTGCCCGCCCCGATGCCGCCCGCCGTGCCCCGCCACCCCCTGTGAGCACCTGCCTCGTGCCCCTACCCTGCCTCGCTCCCGCACCGCTGCCCTACCTCGCGCACCTGCGCCCCTGCCCTGCCCCGCCGGCGCCGCCGCCACCATGCCCCTCTGCCCGGCCGGCCCCAAGGTTTCCATTATTTTTTTTGTTATATATATATATGCTATTTGTTTAGATGTTTTTAGATGTTCTTATATGCTGTTTTCAAATGTTTTTAGTTGTCCATAAAAGAAATTTAGATGTCAAAAATGTTTTTTTGTTCATATATAGAAAGTTTTGATATATGACTATGGATATATGAGAAATGATGATCCATGGATTTATGCATTAATATATATGAGAAATGATGTTCATAGAACATTTACCAAGTACATATGTATTTTTGTTCATATATGTATTTTTTTCATAGCATTTTTTCTATTTATATATGTATGTGGCTATAGATGGATATATATGAGAAATGATGATCCATGGTGTATGCATTTTTTTCCAATGATGATCCATAGATGGATGTATGTATGTGGATACATGAGGGGGGGTCGATATACCCCCTCTCCGATAACATTTCCTTCTTCATATGTTGAGTTAGTTGATTTAGGTTAGTGCATTTTAGGTTAGTTGATTTATAGTGCATTATAGTTGAAAAAAGAAGAAGAAGGAAAATAAGAAAAAAAAATATGAAGAAGGAGAAGAAGAAAGGAGAAGAAGAAAGGAGAAGAAGAGGAGAGGAGAAAAAAATAAGAAGAGAAAAAAAAGAAGAAAAAGAGGAGTAGAAGAAAAAATAGAATATTATTCTATTTTTCTTCTTCTCCTCTTTTTTTTCTTCTTTTTTTCGATCTTCTCCTCTATTCCTTTCTTCTTCTCCTCTTTTTTCTTCTTCGATCTTTTTCCTCTTCTTACATGAGGGTGGGGGGTCGATATACCCCCTCCCCGATAACTTCGACATGAGGGTGGGGGTCGCCGAGGGTTCGAGGGGCGAGGGTCGGGAACTAGGGTAGAGGTTCGAGGGACACCGAGGGTTCGAGGGTCGCCGAGGGGTCGAGAGGTTGCCTAGTGTCAAAGTATTGAAGAAATCCATGGCTTCATCATTAGCTAGATGTAACCGGGGCATGATGATATGAAGTTGTGCAAAGTTGTTTTGGAAGGGAGTTCCGGATAGAATAATTCGCCTTTTTGTACGAATTTCAGCAAAGGCCTTCCAAATAGCAATATTCGGAAGGCTCTTGCTGAACTTTGTATGAAAAAGTAAATTATCCTATCTGGGACTCCGTTCCAGAACAACTTTGCAGAACTTCGTACCATCATGCGCCTATTACTTTCGCCTAATGATGAAGACATGGTTTTGTTGAATCCTTTGACACTAGACAAACATGACATGAGGGGGTCGAGGGTCGGGGGTCGTCCAGGGGTCAAGGGGCCAGATTTATCAAGAATGCCCCCATTATGGATGTGCACAAGTTGATCCAAACCCTAGAAGCGTTGCCGAGGCCGCCCCAAACCCTAGAGAAGTGTCGAGGCCACTAATATGATTCTTTGTTGTGATTAGGTAGCTAGGTCTACGTTTCCCACTAATATATCCACCTGCTGTCATGTTTGTATAATAATTGCCATGTTGTATTATTTGCAGAAACAATGGAGCACGGACGAGACGAGGCAGCAGAACAGGTGTTGGGGGACATAATCTTAGCCGGAGGTGATGTCATGTCGTATCTTAACGACAATGATGGTCTGGAAGGACAGGGTGAAGAAGCAGGCTACAGTGATCGAACAATGTAGGAGGAAATACATGATTATGATGGCTCCGGCGACCGAATGCCGGTGCAAGAAGGAGACTGTGGTGACGGCTCCGGTGACCGAACAGAGTCCGGCCAGGTATATATATATATATTAATTAAAGCTATGCTGACTAGCTAATTGATGCATTCATTGTTTTGGTATGTACACATATTAACTCTCGTCTTTCTTGTTTTTTCTAGCCCTCCGGATCGAGCAGAACTTTGGTAAAGAAACGAGGCCCGAAGAAAAAGTTGTGCCCGGATGAAAGGTTCACGATCACAGCAATCGCCCCGCGATGGCCAACCGATTGAACCCATCCGGACAAAGGAAGCATTTGCTGCTTAGTGTGGGGTTCTTGTTAGGGACAAGATCCCGATCAGCATCCAGCAATGGTTGAAGCCTAAGAAGGAAGACCCTGAGGTCTCTTATGTTAACGATATGCAGAAAGATGATCTTTCGACTGTGCTGAAGGCAAATTTCACCCTACCGCCAGAGGAGGATCCGGAGAAGCCAGTTAAAGAGAAATTGATCAAGTCTTATGCTCTTAAGAAGATGGCAGAACTATTCAGGAGGTGGAAGAATGAGCTGAAAACAACGTCTGTCGACAAAGAAGAGACACCAGAATTCACCGGCCGGTATGAGAAGATCAGAGATCACTGGGACGAATTTGTGGCCCACAAGACATCGGAGAAGAGTAAGCAGATGTCAGCGAGAAACAAGAAAAATGCTGCAAAGAAGGAGAATCACCATCGCACGGGGTCAGGTGGCTACCTAAAACCCTGGCCGTTGTGGGCCAAGGCTGAGAATGACCTGCTTGATAAAGGGGTCGAACCAGGGACATTGAACTGGCCAGACCGTTGCCAGACTTGGTTCTTCGGGGTTGGCGGAAGATTGGACCCTGTAACATGGAAGTGCGTTTGGACGAAAGAGCAAATGCGAATACCCGTCACGAAGCTTAAGTTCTATATCGCCGCAGTGCAGGACGGGACGTTCGTTTCAGACAGACAGAATGACGAGCTCACAATGGCCCCCGGAATCCTGAGCACCCTGCGCGGACACGAGGCACGCCAGGCTCCGTTCTGTGGAAGGCTGGGTTTCCAGACGCAGGCGGTTACAAATGCTAGGAGAGGAGGAAGAAAGTGGAGCAGACCCAACTGCAGGCGCTGCACGCAAGGGTACAAGCAATAGAGGAACGAGAAGAAGTTCGCAGCAAGCAACCTGCCGAAGCTACCCCGCCATCTCAGCGGAGAAGCAGCGTGGCTTCCACCGAGCTGCTTCAGGTGGAGCCTGCCTTCACGGCTCCTGCTAGCTACCCCGTGGATGCTATCATGGAGTCTCAAAATTGCCAACTTATGAGGCAATGGCAGAACTTCAAAGTCAAGGCGGTTGTCGGCTCTGTTCGACCGCCTCCTGAACCCGACGCAACTTTTCACCGACGTCCAATTCCAGAAGGATATGCTAGGGTGACGGTGGACGAAATAACTAAGGGATTTGAGGACCTCGAGCTTAACCACCCTACCGGTGAAGGAGCTCATCAACCTTCCGAACTGGACGCCTCCGCCTCCTCCTCCTTCTCCGGCGAGTCAGGGCACTCCGCCTCCTCCTCCACCTCCTCCTCTGGGGAGTGATCAGGGCACTCTGCCTCCTTCTCCGGTGCGTGGCGGCACTCCGCCTCCTTCTCCGCCTGCACCGACAAGCACGGGCAGCCAACCTCCTCCTTCTCCGCCTCGTCAGCAAGGGCGGAAGAGTCCCGCCGCCGCGCCGGAGCACGTTCTCCTCCGCCTCGTAAGCAAGAAAAGAAGACAGCCGCAACCGCTCCGTCTGCTCCGGCATCTAGCAGTACAGCCAGAGGCGGGAGGCAATTAAGATTCGGTCCATCTCTAAAGCCTCCAGAGAAGTTACCATACGAGAGGTCCGTGGAGGAAAACAAGAAGATCGTGGAAGCCGAAGTGAGGGACTTCTTTGAAGCGGTGAAAGCAAAGAAACATCCACCTCCGGAGGAGAAGGTAGATCCGGTGAAAGCAAAGCGCACACTTGATGCCCTGAAGAAACCACCACCATCTCCGCCGAAAACCAACTATGCGCGCATTATAGGAAAGTCATTTGTCGAAGCGGAGCGGTCGGGAAGTACTATTAGTGATCGAAGGTTAGCAGAACGATGAGCTGGGAAAAAAATTGCCCAGCTCGGCGAACAAGCGAACCAATCGTGCCCCCCCCCCCCGCTCAAGGTGTATAGCGATATCGTCGCTAATGATCCGACGATGGTGCCCAGTTATACCAATCTTGGATATTGCCTGCCCGACAATACAAATTTTGATATAATGGAGGTGGACGAACACAAATACCAGTACGGGAAGCCTCTCGTCAGAGATGGAACTATTCTGACAACGATGATGCGAAGATTCCATGATTGGTACATGAAAACATGCAGCGAGTCTGGGAGGAAGGATACTTTGACGCTGAGAGTTAAAGAGGAGCACGACCTCGTTGGAATTGAACTGTTTCAAATACTCATTTTGTTTTTCAACTAAATTTAACTTCTCGACAAGAGGGTCCGTTTCAAATTCCGGTTCACATAACTCCTAGATTAAAATATCTCTATGTCAACTTGATGGCCATAATTGTCATAAATGCGAAATGCAACAAATAGTTATGAAAGAGAATTTACCACATCCGAATCATAAAGCGGGCGAGGGCCGACCGGGACAGAAATCAAGACCATGGCACTATGTATAAGAAACAATCATACAAAGTAAGAAAATTATAAATACCAACTATATAAATCATACAATCATACAAATAACTATATAAATAAAGTACAACATAAAAATTTGAATACCTAATAATAATTATCGGTAATGACGTGTCGTCATCATCATTAATAAAAGCATCATCATCATCACTATCGGTAATGACATGCTCATCATCATCATTAATAAATGCATCATCATGTGGAAGGCCACTTTTATGTAATCGTTCAAGAATTGACAGGTCATCTCCAGCAGTAACTTCTTCTTCTTCCGGCTCTTCTTGTTCCGGCTCAGGGGTGAAGTCGGATTCACTATCGTTGTCTACTTCAATGTTCTGGGGTGGAGTAGAGCGGTACTTGAAACGTTTTTTGGAAAGACGTGTTTCTTGGAAGAGATCTCCTTCGTCATATGTGTCTTGGTTAATGTGAGGTTCATAATCCTTTTCATTGGGGCGAGGTGGTCTAACACGTGGCGGCACTTCATAAACGACGTCCCAACCACTGAGATTTGGATCACTTTGATAGGCCCACGGTAGATAGAAAACATGGGTTGCCTGTTGAGCCGTAATATAGACATCGGGAACATCCAAATGGGTGCTTTGTTTGATTTCGACTAGCCCTATATGTTCATGAATCCTTCTAGTCTCCCTCGGCTAGAACCAATAACATCTGAAGACTACAACGTTTGGTGGGTTTTCACCATAGAATTCAAGTTCATAAATTGCTTCAACTCTTCCATAATACTGGATACCTCCTTCGCCGATAGCAGAGACACAACAATTTGTAGACTTTCGGTCGGCCATAGATAGCTCTTTTGTTGGAAATATGCCCTAGAGGAAATAATAAAATGGTTATTATTGTATTTCCTTGTTCATGATAATTGTCTATTGTTCATGCTATAATTGTATTAACTGGAAACCGTAATACATGTGCGAATACATAGACCACAACATGTCCCTAGTAAGCCTCTAGTTGACTAGCTCGTTGATCAATAGATGGTTATGGTTTCCTGACCATGGACATTGGATGTCATTGATAACGGGATCACATCATTAGGAGAATGATGTGATGGACAAGACCCAATCCTAAGCATAGCACAATATCGTGTAGTTCGTTTGCTAGAGCTTTTCTAATGTCAGGTATCATTTCCTTAGACCATGAGATTGTGCAACTCCCGGATACCGTAGGAATGCTTTGGGTGTACCAAACGTCACAACATAACAGGGTGGCTATAAAGGTGCACTACAGGTATCTCCGAAAGTGTCTGTTGGGTTGGCACGAATCGAGACTGGGATTTGTCACTCCGTATGACGGAGAGGTATCTCTGGGCCCACTCGGTATGCATCATCATAATGAGCTCAATGTGACCAAGTGTTTGGTCACGGGATCATGCATTACGGTACGAGTAAAGTGACTTGGCGGTAACGAGATTGAACAAGGTATTGGGATACCGACGATCGAATCTCGGGCAAGTAACGTACCGATTGACAAAGGGAATTGTATACGGGATTGATTGAATCCTCGACATCGTGGTTCATCCGATGAGATCATCGTGGAACATGTGGGAGCCAACATGGGTATCCAGATCCCGCTGTTGGTTATTGACCGGAGAGTCGTCTCGGTCATGTCTGCATGTCTCCCGAACCCGTAGAGTCTACACACTTAAGGTTCGGTGACGCTAGAGTTGTAGAGATATTAGTATGCGGTTAACCGAAAGTTTTTCGGAGTCCCGGATGAGATCCCGGACATCACGAGGAGTTCCGGAATGGTCCGGAGGTAAAGATCTATATATGGGAAGTCCTATTTTGGCCACCGGAAAATGTTCGGGATTTTTCGGTATTGTACGGGGAAGGTTCTAGAAGGTTCCGAAGTGGGGCCCACCTGCATGGGGGGACCCACATGAACGTGGGTAGTGGGGGCAAGGCCCCACACCCCTGGTCAAGGCGCACCAATATCCCACCTTAGAAGGAATAAGATAATATCCCGAAGGGATAAGATCAAGATCCCTAAAAAAGGGGGATAACAATCGGTGGGGAAGGGAAATGATGGGATTTCTTTCCCCCACCTTTGCCAACGCCCCAATGGACTTGGAGGGCAAGAAACCAGCCCCCTCCACACCTATATATAGTGGGGAGGCGCATGGGAGCAGCACCAGAAGCCCCTGGCGCCTCCCTCTCCCTCCCGTGACACCTCTGCCTCTCGCTGAGCTTGGCGAAGCCCTGCCGAGATCCCCGCTGCTTCCACCACCACGCCGTCGTGCTGCTGGATCTCCATCAACCTCTCCCTCCCCTTGCTGGATCAAGAAGGAGGAGACGTCTTCCCAACCATACGTGTGTTGAACGCGGAGGTGCCGTCCGTTCGGCGCTCGGTCATCGGTGATTTGGATCACGACGAGTACGACTCCATCAACCCCGTTCACTTGAACGCTTCCGCTCGCGATCTAAAAGGGTATGTAGATGCACTCTTTTCCCTCTCGTTGCTAGAAGACTCCATAGATTGTTCTTGGTGATGCGTAGAAAAATTTGAATTTCTGCTACGTTCCCCAACATCTTTGCCATATCTACGAAAGCGATACCCGTTGATGTCGTATTTGTCAAATGAACGGACCTTATAGTCAAAACCATTAGCTACTTGTCTCAATTCGGCATCCATAATCTCTGAATTAGCCTACAAGTTTAATACGAAAGGATTGTTGCATTAGTCGCAAATTAGCCAAAGAAAAGAAAGGGTCTAATGGAAATTACAGTTTTTTTGAACCAAGAGATGAAACCGGGAAATTCGGCTCCTTGTTTTGCCAGAAGCTCATACTCTTCGACGGAATCCTTTTGGATCACCGCTCCATACGAGAATATGGCGACGTGTCGACTGCATCAAATATCCAGGAATAAGAGATGTTCAAAGGAATTAGAAGTTGTGAAACAATGTAAAGAGATCTTACTCGATGTACGGCCGCACTTCTGTTAGGTTGTTGAAGAGATACAGCGAAATGGTCCGCCATTCTTCAACATCCAACCTTACTGGTTTCCAACCACTAGCTGGTGCAAGATTCCCTTTGAATAGGCTGAGGTTGGATTGACCCTTTTGAGGTTCGTCAGCATTGTACCGAGGCTTCGGATTATGCAAATGACGAATTTTGCCTTCGTAGTGTGTTGTCACGAAGTTTGCCGCCTCCTTAGTGATGAATGCCTCTGCCATCGATGCTTCTATTCTATGTTTATTTTTACATTTTGCTCGAAGCATCTTCTGCATCCTCTCAGTTGGGTAGCACCAACGATTTTGCACGGGCCCCCCAATCGTGCCTCGGTCGGGAGATGCAAAATCAAGTGTTGCATTGGATTAAAGAAGCTTGGCGGAAAGATCTTCTCTAACTTGCAGATCAACTCCGGCGCCAACTGTTCCATTTCTTCTAGGAGGTCAGGCGATAGTTCTTTCGCACAAAGAACACGGAAGAAATAGCTCAGCTCTGCTAGTACTAGCCATTCATCCTCAGGGATGAAGCCACGCAACATCACCGGCATTATCCGCTAAATATATATGTGCCAATCATGACTTTTTAGACCAAATATTTTCAACTTTTGAAGACTCGCTCCCCTCTTTAGATTTGCTGCATACCCATCGGGGAACATCAACTGCATTTTCACCCACAAAATAATTTCCTTCATAGCTGGCCTTCCAAGATTGAACCATGCCTTTCGCTTCGTCCAGTAGATCCCCTTTCCTTTCGGCTCTTTCATGTGTTGTAACGGTCTATCACAAAGCTCCTCTTGACCGACCCTAGCCTTAGTATTATCCTTTGATTTCCCCTCTATGCCGAACAATGTACCAAAAATGGCTTTGGCGATATTCTTTTGAGTGTGCATCACGTCGATGTTGTGTGGGCAAAGGAGGTCTTTGAAGTAAGGCAGATCCCAGAAGCATGTCATGTGTGTCCAGGCGTGTTCCTTATTATACCCCTTGAAATACCCTGGACGCTCTGGATCTAGCTCGAGAGCGTTTAACTGATCTAGGGTCTGTTGGCCTGTCAACGCAGGTGGTGCAGAGTGTTTGACAACTCTACCTTTGATGAAGTTCTTCTTGTCTTTCCTGAACTTATGGCCAGGATGTAGAAACGGTCTATGCAAGTCGAAGCCACTATACTTGCGCCCTGCCGTCAGCCAACGAAACTCAAGAGCTCCCTTGCATGTGGGGCACAGGAACCTTCCATGCACACACCAGCCAACGAATAGCGCATACGCCGGCAAGTCATGCATCGAGTACATGTACCAGGCATGCATTATGAAGTTCTGTTTGCTAAAGGCGTCGTATGTCTTGAACCCATTATCCCAAGCTTCTTGCAATTCGTCCTTAAGCGGCTACATGTACACACTCATATTCTTCCCCGGATAGTTGGGCCCTGGAATTATCAACGTCAGGAAAATATTCTTTCATTGCATAATATGCCCGGGGGAGAGATTGAGTGGAATGACAAACACGGGCCAACAGCTGTATGGGGCTGCCATCTGACAAAACACACTGAACCCATATGTGCTGACGGCGACTCGGGGATGCCTTGGATCTGTAGTTTTTTCCTTATGTAATGCATCGAAGCGCTTCCACGCTTCACCATCTGATGTGTGCACCGTCATCACATTCCCATCTACATCTAGTTCGGTTCTTTTGCCCGTTTTGTGCCATGTCATCTATCTGGCCATCTCTTCGACCATGAAAAGACGTTGAAGTCTTGGTACGATTGGCATATACCGAAGAACATTTACGGGTATTTTGGTCTGCGTCTTCTCACCCATACCGTTGTCTACCACAACATACCTGGAAGAATTGCAAATGGGACAATAGTTCAAGTCCTCATACTGAAGCCTAAATAAGACACATCCTTTCTCACAGGCATGTATCTTCTCATAGGGCATCTTAAGAGCACGGAGAATAGGTTTGGAGGTAGCACATGGCCTTCGGGTAGAAATCGTCTGAATACTGTCATCATCGCGTCGTAGCATTCTCTGCCCAAGTTGAATTGAGCTTTCAAAGCCATTATTTGTGAGATGGCATCCAGCTGACAAAGCTCAGTGTGCTCGTGGAGATGACGTTTTGAGGACTCCAACATTTCAGTGAAGGTATTTCCAGATTCCTCCATCTCCTCGTCCGAGTCCCGAGCATCGTCAAAGTCTTGCACCATGTCTGCGGTCCCGGTACCATGCTCGTCGGTGCAACGACGAACCTCGGCTCTGGCACGTTGGGCAGACTCACCATGTAATGTCCAGACCGTGTAACCAGGCGTAAAACCAAACTTTTGCAGGTCTTTACTCATTTCAAGCTCGTCCCTCTTTTTATAGTTGTCGCAACGGGCACAGGGGCACCAGCTAAATTCCTGGCCATTTGCAAATGCAGCTCTAACAAACCCCTTGGTTTTTGTTAACCATTCCTCGGTCCAAACTTTCTGACTAGTGAAATCGGTGTACATCCATGCACGATCACTCATATTGACTTCCTACTGGACATACAAGAAATATATACATAATTAAGCAAACCATATCCATCAGTTAATGGAGTTTGTTAGTTTTATTACGTCCATGCAACCTACACGCTAATAGGTAAAGATAGGTCCTAATCCCACCCGAGTATGTCTAGATCGGGTTCGTTTTCCCATGATCTGCTCCGGATCCGACGCAAAATTTCGGCAGCACCTCCCCGCTGTTCTCCTAATACACGTCTCGGCAATAAGTAGAGAGAACGTGTACCCGGAGAACAACAGGGAGGCACTGATGAAATTCTGCATCGGATCCGGAGCTGAGCATATGGGAAAATGAACCCAATCTACACATACTCGGGCTGTCCATGGATAACATTGGACAATTCGAAAGAATCACGATTATAAATATGCAAATGCATGCATATTTATAGGTATAACCCTTTCGAACGGGAGACGCATAGTGGTTACGCATACTGATGATTGACACCTATAGCTAGCAAGTTTCATCGGCACGAAGAACGGAACAGAGCAAATGAAGGGGGGAGGAGGAGATGCCATTTGTGCTCACCAACGAACGTAGGGGCGGAGCTCGTCGAACACTAGACCCTCGTAGCGACGAAATACCTGCATATTTAAATCAAAAGATGAGTAACATATCAAGTATTCAACACCAACGGCCACATGTACCTCGCACTGATGATACTTGCTATTTACGGTACCATCGACACCGAGGAACCCTCTAACCCACTCGTCCCCGGTTAAACTAAATAGCAACTACCATCGGTGCAAGGTACATGAGGCGGTCGGCGTTGAACACTAGATCCACATCCCACAAGTGAAGCCGGCGCTCGGCGTCCCACAACAATAGTTTTGGTGGCCGATGACGGTTGAACACCTTGGCGAATTTGTCTGGCAGCTTCTGCGATGAGGATTAAAGCCAAGTTTTGAAATTTCAAACAACCAAACCGACTTGAGTTAGTTTGGGTGTTTCAAGTTTCAACACTTAGCTTTCAATCGTCATCTCTGAGGCTGCCAGACAAATTTGCAATGGAGTTCGACCGCCATAAACACTGAGAACTGTTGCTGCTAGACGCAAGACCCCTGTGTCACTTGTGGGACGTGGATGTAGTATTCGACACCGACGGCCACATGTACCTCGCACTGACGATACTTGCTATTTAGGGTACCATCGACACTGAGGAACCCTCTTTTTCTTCTTCTTCTTCTTCTTTCTCTATTTTCCTTTTCTTCTTCTTCTTCTTCTTCTTCTTCTTCTTCTTCTTCTTCTTCTTCTCCTTTTTCCTCTTCTTAAACCTAGCACTAACCTACAATAAAATAGGAAAAAACTACACCTAAACCTAGCACTAACCTAAATCTAAAAACTCAAAACTACACCTAAACCTAGCACTAACCTAAACCTAAAAACTCAAAACTACACCTAATTAAACGTAGCACTAACCTAAAACAAATCAAGAAAATAGAGAACAAAAAACAGGAAAAAAACAGAAAAAATTACCTCTTGCTCCGGCGAGGTCGGCCGGTTGGGCGGGGCGGCGCAGGGGCCGCGGGGGGGGGACGGCAACGGGGCGGGGCGGCGCAGGGACCTCGGGAAGGGGTCCGGCACCGGGGCGGCCCGGCGCAGGCCACTCCGGCGACGGGGTGCGGCGGGGCGACGTGGCGACGGGGCGCGGCGGGGCGACAGGGCGGCGGGGCAACGGGGCGATGGGGCGGGGATGGCCGGCGGCGGCGACAAAGGAAAGAGGTGGGCGCACGGGAGGGAGGGAGAGCAAGAAAGAGAGAGAGGTGGGAGACGGCTTGGCCCGTTAAGTGGGCCTTCTTTGCCGTCTGTTAGCAGACGGCAACGAGGGCCACCGTTAGGGCTGGCCCACGTTTCCTCTTTGCCGTCTGCAAGCAGACGGCAAAGGACTAACATTGCCGTCCGCCAGCAGACGGCAAAGTAATCACCTCTTTTGGCGTCCGCTAGCGGACGACAAAGAATCTGACCTAGCCACGCCGTGCCCTGTGGGGCCCAACTAGCTCTTTGCCGTCTGCCTTCTAGCTCTTTGCCGTCAGCTGGCCGACGGCAAAGAAGCAGCTGATGGCAAATAGCATTTTGCCATCTGCCCTTTCTTTGCCGTCCGCTTTGTGGAAGCGGATGGCAAAGAGGCTCTTTGCCGTCAGCTGGCGGACAGTAAAGACCTGGCTGACGGCAAAGATCCTGATTCCAATAGTGTACTACTATTACTCCACACATCGACCGCTATCTAGCATGCATCTAGAGTATTAAGTTCATAAGAACAGAGTAATGCCTTAGGTAAGATGACATGATGTAGAGGGATAAACTCAAGCAATATGATATAAACCCCATCTTTTTAACCTTGATGGCAACAATACAATAGCTGTCGTTTTCCTTTCTATCACTGGGATCGAACACCGCAAGATTGAACCCAAAGCTAAGCACTTCTCCCATTGCAAGAAAGAACAATCTAGTAGGCCAAACCAAACTGATAATTCAAAGAGACTTGCAAAGATAACCAATCATGCATAAATGATTTCAGAGAAGAATCAAATATTGTTCATAGATAGACTTGATCATAAACCCACAATTCATCGGATCCCGACAGACACACCACAAAAAGAGTTACATTGAATAGATCTCGAAGAAGATCGAGGAGAACTTTGTATTTAGATCCAAAGAGAGAGAAGACGCCATCTAGCTAGTAACTATGGACCCGAAGGTCTAAAGTAAACTACTCACACATCATCGGAGGGGCCATGGATTTGATGTAGAGGCCCTCCGTGATCAATGCCCCCTCCGACAGAGCTCCGGAAAATGCCCCAAGATGGGATCTCTTGGGTACAGAAGGTTGCGGTGGTGGAAATAGGGTTTCGTGGTGGTCCTGGATGTTTTCGGGGTATGTGAACATATCTAGGAGGAAGAAGTAGGTCGGTTGAGCCACGAGGGGGGAGGGCGCGCGCCCCTGCCTCGTGCACACCTCGTCCGTTTCTTGACATCCACTCCAAGTCCTCTGGATCACGTTTGTTCCAAAAATCACGCTCCCGAAGGTTTCATTCCGTTTGGACTCCGTTTCATATTCCTTTTCTACGAAACACTGAAATAGGCAAAAAAACAACAATTTGCACCGGGCCTTGGGTTAATAGGTTAGTCCCAAAAATAATATAAAAGTGTAAAGTAAAGCCCATTAACATCCAAAACAGATAATATAATAGCATGGAACAATCAAAAATTATAGATACGTTGGAGACGTATCAAGCAGGGACTAGTAACCGTCTTAGACTCGAGAAGAAAATGTCCCGAGACCTATGCGAACATGACTAAAATGCTCGACAAGTAAGTTCAATTGATCATTATCACACCATATCGGCAACTTTTTGTTCATTTCCTGATATCAAGTAATTGTTTTCTTTGTCTCGCAGGGTTTGGAAAGTATTCACCGGACAATCTCCGGGACTGCCGACGGAGCTGCGATGGACATACCCGAAAGTAAGTAGTACTAGCTAGCTAGTTTCGCGCATCTCGATCCCGTTGATTCTAGCTACTTTCATCAATGCCATTTATAATGCTTCATTATCAGTTTGATTGACCTTGCTTTTTCTCGTAAAGTGCTTGTGGCAGGAACAAGGGAATGATTACTGTGGATACTACGTTTGCGAGTTCATCTACAACGCGACTTGCAAAAAAACCCGGGGCTACTCTAAAAGACAATTTGATGTGCGTCAGCAATAATATTCACAGTTTCATTATATTACCATCATTTGTGTTAAGTTTCATTCATATATATGTATTGACCCCCTTCTTTAAATTAGATGTGACCACAAGATCGCATCAAAGCAATTCAAGAGGAATTGGCGGGATTGTTTCTTGACCACGTCATCAATAAAGCCGGAGAATACCATCTGGAAGCTGAGTTCATATATAATTAGGGGATTATATTGGAAGAGATCTTAATATTGTATATATGTAGCCAGTAGCGCCGGATAGATATACGAAAACTTGTTGTTCGACCAATCTCTCGGAGAAGGAGAGGTCGATATCACTTCTCTCTGTATGAATATGTTCATGACGAACTTCTGTACTTAATGGTTTCCTTCATTTGCTTACTAGCTAGCGTCGACCAAGCACGGAGATAAGAGAGGACACTTCTCTCTATTAATTAATTAGCTACCTAACACAATATATGAAGCCCCCCAAAATTAACCATACCAAACCCCCAAACCCCCCCCCTTCAGAAACAAAAACAAAAACCTAGCCCCTGAAATGCTGACGCGTGGTAGCTTATTGGTCCCGGTTGGTGCTACCAACCGGGACAAAAACCCCCTGTCAGGGCAAGCCGCAGCGGCCAAGTGGAGGCCCATCTTTCCTGGTTGGTGTAAGAACCGGGACTAAAGGTTTAGGGCTTTAGTAACGACCATTTAGTCCCGGTTCCCCAACCGGGACAAATGGGCCTTACGAACCTGGACAAATGGCCGTTTTTCTACTAGTGATACTTTGTTCTAGTACATGGATCTCATCTCCGATTTCATGGTTTCAAGCCATTTCGCGGAATCTGGGTTTATCATCGCTTCCTCATAGTTCGTAGGTTCGTCATGGTCAAGTAACATGACCTCCAAAACAGGATTACCGTACCACTCTGGTGCGGAACGTATTCTGGTTGACCTACGAGGTTCGGTAGTAACATGATCTGAAGTTTCATGATCATCATCATTAACTTCCTCAATAATTGGTGTAGGAATCACTAGAACTGAATTCTGTGATGAACTACTTTCCAATTCGGGAGAAGGTGCAATTACCTCATCAAGTTTTACATTCCTCCCAATCACTTCTTTCGAGAGAAACTTCTTCTCTAGAAAGGATCCATTCTTAGCAACGAATATCTTGCCTTCGGATCTGTGATAGAAGGTGTACCCAACAGTTTCCTTTGGGTATCCCATGAAGACGCATTTCTACGATTTGGGTTCACATAAGCATCATAGCCCCAAACTTTAAGAAACGACAGCTTAGGTTTCTTGCTAAACCACAGTTCATATGGTGTCATCTCAACGGATTTAGATGTTGCCCTATTTAACGTGAATGCAGCTGTCTCTAATGCATAACCCCAAAACGATAGTGATAAATCGGTAAGAGACATCATAGATCGCACCATTTCTAATAAAGTACGGTTATGACGTTCGGACACACCATTACGTTGTGGTGTTCCATGTGGCGTGAGTTGCGAAACTATTCTGCATTGTTTCAAATGAAGACCAAACTCGTAACTCAAATATTCTCCTCCACGATCAGATCGCAGAAACTTTATTTTCTTGTTGCGATGATTTTCCACTTCACTCTGAAATTCTTTGAACTTTTCAAATGTTTCAAACTTATGTTTCATCAAGTAGATATACCCATATCTGCTCAAATTATCTGCGAAGATCAGAAAATAACGATACCCGCCACGAGCCTCAACACTCATCAGATTGCATACATCAGTATGTATTATTCCCAATAAGTCAGTTGCTTGCTCCATTGTTCTGGAGAACGGAGTTTTAGTCATCTTGCCCACGAGGCATGGTTCACAAGCATCATATGATTCATAATCAAGTGATTCCAAAATCCCATCAGCATGGAGTTTCTTCATGCGCTTTACACCAATATGACCTAGACGGCAGTGCCACATATAAGTTGAACTGTCATTATTAACTTGGCATCTTTTGGCTTCAATATTATGAATATGTGTATTACTACGATCGAGATTCAATAGACCATTTATATTGAGTGTATGACCACAAAAGGTTTTATTCATGTAAATAGAACAAAAATTATTCTTTGACTTAAATGAATAATTGTATTACAATAAACATGATCCAATCATATTTATGCTCAACACAAACACCAAATAACATTTATTTTAGGTTCAACACTAATCCCGAAGGTAAAGGGACTGTGCAATGGTGATCTTATCAACCTTGGAATCACTTCCAACTCATATCATCACCTCGACCTTAACTGGTCTCTGTTTATTTTGCAACTCCCGTTTCGAGTTACTACTCTTAGCAACTGAACCAGTAACAAATACCGAGGTTTTGCTATAAACACAAGTAAAGTACACAACAATAATATGTATATCAAATATACTTTTGTTCACTTTGCCATCCTTCTTATCCGCCAAGCATCTAGGGCAGTTCCACTTCCAGTGACCATTTCATTTGTAGTGGAAGCACTTAGTTTCAGGCTTGGGTCTAGCTTTTGGGCTTCTTCATGGGAGTGGCAACTTGCTTGCCATTCTTCTTGAAGTTCCCTTTCCTTCCCTTGCCCTTTTACTTGAAACTAGTAGTCTTGTCAACCATCAACACTTGATGCTTTTTCTTGATTTCTACCTTCGCCAATTTCAGCACCGCGGAGAGCTTGGGGATCGTTTCTGTTATCCCTTGCATATTATAGTTCATCACGAAGTTCTAGTAACTTGGTGATAGTGACTAGAGAATTCTGTCAATCACTATCTTATCTGGAAGATTAACTCCCACTTGATTCAAGTGATTGTAGTACTCAGACATTCTGAGCACATGCTCACCAGCTGAGCTATTCTCCTCCATCTTGTAGGCAAAGTACATGTCAGAGGTCTCATACTTCTTAACACAGGCATGAGTTTGAAATACCAATTTCAACTCTTAGAACATATTATATGTTCCGTGGCATTCAAAACATTTTTGAAGTCTCGGTTCAAAGCCGTAAAGCATGGTGCACTAAACTATTAAGTAGTCATCATACAGAGCTTTTGTCAAACGTTCATAACGTGTGCATCTGCTCCGGCAATAGGTCTGTCACCTAGCGGTGCATCAAGGACATAATTCTTCTGTGCAGCAATGATGATAATCCTCAGATAACGGACCAAGTCCGCATCATTGCTACTATCATCTTTCAACTTCTTTTTCTCTAGGAACATATCAAAAATTCAACGGGAAGCTACATCGCTAGCTATTTATCTACAACATAGATATGCAATTACTATGAGGACTAAGTTCATGATAAATTAAAGTTCAATTAATCATATTACTTAAGAACTCCCACTTAGATAGACATCCCTCTAATCATCTAAGTGATCACGTGATCCATATCAACTAAACCATGTCCGATCATCACGTGAGATGGAGTAGTTTTCAATGGTGAACATCACTATGTTGATCATATCTACTATATGATTCGCGCTCGACCTTTCGGTCTCCAGTGTTCTGAGGCCATATCTGTATATGCTAGGCTCGTCAAGTTTAACCCGAGTATTCTGCGTGTGCAAAACTAGCTTGCACCCGTTGTATGTGAACGTAGAGCTTATCACACCCGATCATCATGTGGTGTCTCAGCACGACGAACTGTAGCAACGGTGCATACTCAGGGAGAACACTTATACCTTGAAATTTAGTGAGAGATCAACTTATAATGCTACCGCCAAACTAAGCAAAATAAGATGCATAAAGGATAAACATCACATGCAATCAATATAAGTGATATGATATGGCCATCATCATCTTGTGCCTTTGATCTCCATCTCCAAAGCACCGTCATGATCACCATCGTCACCGGCTTGACACCTTGATCTCCATCGAAGCATCGTTGTCGTCTCGCCAACTATTGCTTCTACGACTATCGCTACCGCTTAGTGATAAAGTAAAGCAATTACATGGCGATTGCATTTCATACAATAAAGCGACAACCATATGGCTCCTGCCAGTTGCCGATAACTGTGTTACAAAACATGATCATCTCATACAATAAAATTTAGCATCATGTCTTGACCATATCACATCACAACATGCCCTACAAAAACAAGTTAGACGTCCTATACTTTGTTGTTGCAAGTTTTACGTGGCTGCTACGGGCTGTGCAAGAACCGTTCTTACCTACGCATCAAAACCACAATGCGGTATAGTGATTGCTTTTTGATCTTCAGAAAGAACCATGTTCATTGAATCCGATTCAACTAAAGTTGGAGAAACTAACACCCTCTAGCCACTTGTGTGCGAAGCACGTCGGTAGAACCATTCTCGCGTAAGCGTACGCGTAATGTCGGTCTGAGCTGCTTCATCCAACAATGCCGCTGAATCAAGAATCAACTAGTGATGGCAAGCAATATGTATATACCTACGCACAACTCCTTTGTGTTCTACTCGTGCATATAACATCTACGCATAGACCTGGCTCGGATGCCACTGTTGGGGAACACAGTAATTTCAAAAAAATTCATACGCACACGCAAGACCATGGTGATGCATAGCAACGAGAGGGGAGAGTATCGTCTACGTACCCTCGTAGACCGTAAGCAGAAGCGTTATGACAACGTGGTTAATGTAGTCGTACATCTTCACGATCGACCGATCTAGTACCGAAGATACGGCACCTGCGCGATCTGCACACGTTCAGCTCGGTGACGTCCCGTGAACTCACGATCTAGTAGAGCTTCGAGGGAGAGCTTCGTCAGCACGACGGCATGATGACGGTGATGATGTTGCTACCGGAACAGGGCTTTGCCTAAGCACCGCTACGATATTACCGAGGTGGATTATGGTGGAGGGGGGCACCGCACATGGCTAAAGATCAATGATCAACTTGTGTGTCTATGGGGTGCCCCCTCCCCCGTATATAAAGAAGTGGAGGAGGGGGAGGGCCGGCCCTCCTATGGCGCGCCCCATGGGGAGTCCTACTCCCACCGGGAGTAGGATTCCCCCCTTTCCATGTAGTAGGAGTAGGAGAAGGAAGGAGGAAAGAGGGAGAAGGAAAGGGGGGCGCCGCCCCCCCCCCCTTCCTAGTCCAATTCAGACCAGATGGGGAGGGGGCATGCGACCAGCCCTGGCAGCCCCTCCTCTCTTTCCACTAAGGCCCATAAGGCCCATTAAACTCCCCAGGGGGTTCCGGTAACCCCCCGGTACTCCGGTATATGCCCGAACTTCACTCGGAACCCTTCCGATGTCCAAACATAGTCGTCCAATATATCGATCTTTATGTCTCGACCATTTCGAGACTCCTCGTCATGTCCATGCTCAAATCCGGGACTCCGAACTACCTTCGGTACATCAAAACACATAAACTCATAATACCGATCGTCACCGAACGTTAAGCGTGCGGACCCTACGAGTTCGGGAACTATGTAGACATGACCGAGACATGTCTCCGGTCAATAACCAATAGCGGAACTTGGATGCTCATATTGGTTCCTACATATCCTATGAAGATCTTTATCGGTCAAACCGCATAACGATATACGTTGTTCCCTTTGTCATCGGTATGTTACTTGCCCGAGATTTGATCGTCGGTATCTCAATACCTAGTTCAATCTCGTTACCGGCAAGTCTCTTTACTCGTTCCGTAATGCTACATCCCGTAACTAAATCATTAGCTACATTGCTTGCAAGGCTTATAGTGATGTACATTGCTACCTCTTGAGCACTGCGTTGGTTTTCCCTTGAAGAGGAAACGGTGATGCAGTAAAGTAGCATAAATATTTCCCTCAGTTGTTGAGAACCAAGGTATCAATCCAGTAGGAGGCTACGCTCGAGTCCCACGCACCTACACAAACAAATAAGAACCTCGCAACCAACGCGATAAATGGGTTGTCAATCCCTTCACGGTCACTTACGAGAGTGAGATCTGATAGATATGCTAAGATAATATTTTTGGTATTTTTATGATTAAGAGAAATAAAGATGCAAAGTAAAATAAAAGGCAATAGAAATAGCTAAGTGTTGGAAGATTAATATGATAGAAAATAGACCCGGGGGCCATATGTTTCACTAGTGGCTTCTCTCAAATTACTATCGAGCATAAATATTACGGTGGGTGAACAAATTACTATCGAGCAAATGATAGAATTGAGCATAGTTATGAGAATATCTAGGTATGATCATGTATATAGGCATCACGTCCGTGACAATTAGACCGAAATGATTCTGCATCTACTACTATTACTCCACACATCGGCCGCTATCCAGCATGTATCTAGAGTATTAAGTTCATAAGAACAGAGTAATGCTTTTAGCATGATGACATGATGTAGAGGGATAAACTCACGCAATTTGATATAAACCCCATCTTTTTATCCTCGATGGCAACAATACAATACGTGCCTTGCTGCCCCTGCTGTCACTGGGAAAGGACACCGCAAGATTGAACCCAAAGCTAAGCACTTCTCCCATTGCAAGAAAGATCAATCTAGTAGGCCAAACTAGACTGATAATTCGAAGAGACTTGCAAAGATAACCAATCATACATAAAAGAATTCAGAGAAGATTCAAATATTGTTCATAGATAATCTTGATCATAAACCCACAATTCATCGGTCCCGACAAACACACCGCAAAAGAAGATTACATCGAATATATCTCTAAGAGAATCGAGGAGAACTTTGTATTGAGATCCAAAGAGAGAGAAGAAGCCATCTAGCTAATAACTATGGACCCAAAGGTCTGAGGTAAACTACTCACACATCATCGGAGAGGCTATGGTGTTGATGTAGAAGCCCTCCGTGATCAATGCCCCCTGCGGCAGGACGCCGGAAAAGGCCCCAAGATGGGATCTCACGGGTACAGAAGGTTGCGGCGGTGGAATTAGGTTTTCATGGATGCCTCTGATGGTTTGGGGGTACGTAGGTATATATAGGAGGAACAAGTAGGGCGGTGGAGCCACGAGGGGCCCATGAGGGTGGAGGGCGCGCTTGGGGGGGGGGGGGGTAGACGCGCCCCCCTACCTCGTGGCCTCCTCGCTATTACTTGACGTCCACTCCAAATCCTCTAGATCACGTTTGTTAGAAAAATCACGTTCCCGAAGGTTTTATTCCGTTTGGACTCCGTTTGATATTCTTTTTCTGCGAAACTCTGAAATAGGCCAAAAAAACAGCAATTTGAGCTGGGCCTCCGGTTAATAGGTTAGTCCCAAAAATAATATAAAAGTGTATAAATAAGCCCATTAAACATCCAAAACAGAATATATAATAGCATCGAACAATCAAAAATTATAGATACGTTGGAGATGTATCAAGCATCCCCAAGCTTAATTCCTGCTCGTCCTCGAGTAGGTAAATGATAAAAACATAATTTTTGATGTGGAATGCTTCTTGGCATACTTCTTAATGTAAATATTTTATTGTGGCATGAATATTTAGATCCGAAAGATTCGAGATAAAAGTTTAATGTTGACATAAAAACAATAATACTTCGAACATTCTAACCAAGCAATTATGTCTTAAGTAGTCATGTGAATTTGGTATTCGTTCGATATTTTGATGAGATGTATGCTGTCTTTCCTCTAGTGGTGTTATGTGAACGTCGACTACATGACACTTCACCATTATTTGGGCCTAGAGCAAGGCATTGGGAAGTAATAAGTAGATGATGGGTTGCTAGAGTGACAAAAGCTCAAACCCTAGTTTATGAGTTGCTTCGTACGGGGCTGATTTGGATCCATATGTTTCAATCTATGGTTAGGTTTACCTTAATACTTCTTTTGTAGTTGCGGATGCTTGCAATAGGAGTTAATCATAAGTGGGATGCTTGTCCAAGTAAGGACAACACCCAAGCACCGGTCTACCCACATATGAAATTATCAAAGTACTGAACGTGAATCATATGAACGTGATGAAAACTAGCTTGACGATAATTCCCATGTGTCCTCGGGAGCGCTTTTCTCTATATAAGAGTTTGTCCAGGCTTGTCCTTTGCTACAAAAAGGATTGGGCCATCTTGCTGCACTTTATTTAAACTTGTTACTTGCTACCCGTTACAAATTACCTTATCACAAAACTATCTGTTACCTATTATTTCAGTGCTTGCAGAGAATACCTTGCTGAAAACCGCTTATCATTTCCTTCTGCTCCTCGTTGGGTTCGACACTCTTACTTATCGAAAGGACTACGATAGATCCCCTATACTTGTGGGTCATCAGGAACGAGAGATGATCTACGAAAGGACCACCTACACCGATTTTCTAGCCAACCCGAATCTCGAGGACGAGATTCACCTTAAGGGGGATAGGTTTGTAACATCCCAAATTTTCAACTGGGAATGTTATACATAGGTCATCATATGCATATCATATTTTATTTGCATTTTGGTTTGGATCCTAAAAATCCTAAGCAACTCAAGGACCCACGGAAAGAGTTGGGGATTTTATTAATTTCATATTTGAATTTTCTCAAATATTAAAAAGAGGATCATTTTGGTTTTAATTATTTCTATCTTCGAAATATTTCAATATAAAAATAAATGAGAGGAGATAATATGACTTCTCCAAAATCAAAGAAATATTGAAGGAAAAATGTTAAAATCAAATAAATAATTTATTTGGATTTTATTTGCTATTTTTATTTGAATTACAAAAATATTTTACAAAATTGCATATTTAGGCCAAGAAAATGTTCGCCTTGTTCTAAAATTTTTATTAGACGGTGAATAAATGTTTTTGGCATTTTTAGAAAAAAAATACTTATTTCGGATTTTTTTTTCTTTTCGGCGGAATTTATTTATTTAAAAAAACTCGTCGCCCGACTGGGCCAACGGCCCAGCCGAGCCGGGCCAAGCACACCAGCGCCGCCGCCTCCCGCAGCCGTGCGAGCGCCGGACTCCCGCCGGAGTCCGGGTCGGCCTCGGCATCCGTGCCCCCTCCCGCAAGACACCGCCGCCCCCGAGGCCTTGATAAGCCGCGCCACCCCCGCCGCCTCTCACTACCACCACCGCCGCCAGGACCGCCCGCCGCCACCGCCCGCACCCGCTGCCGAGCGCCGCCGTCGCCCCGCGCCGCCACCCCGCGCTGCGCCGCCGTCGCCCACGCCGCCCCACGCAGCCCCGCTGACGGTGTCCCGGACTAGGGGGTACTCACCACGTCGTCTCCCGACCAGCTGGATCGGGCCGAGAACCCCCATGGCGGTTCACTATTGGGCCAGTTCGGACAGCCCATGCCGCATACAAAAAGGATTCTACAAGACTTGGCGCCCAAGACAAGGACTCCTCTAAACCCTAGGCCTACGATGCATATATAAACCGAGGCCAGGCTAGTCAATAGACAATCTCATATTCATTACTACAATCTCGTGGTAGATACATATACTCTGTACTATACCCATATGAATACGATCAAATGCAGCATGTAGGGTATTATCTCATCAAGAGAGCCCGAAGCTTGGTAAAACCCCGTGTCTATGTTACCATCGCTCCTAGATGCCTAGCTTAGGACCCCTACTACGAGATACGCTGGATATTGAACCGACATTAGTGCTTTCATTGAGAGCCTGCTAGCGGTCGCCACGGGGCGATGGGAATTCGGATCGTCTCTGGCGCGATCTACGCATCGGAGCCGAGCTTTATGGTCGATGTCATCATCTTTTGTCGCCGGCTCGACTGGCCACCTTGGCTTAACCAAGGACTGTGCCCTACCTCCGATCATCATGTTCGGACGAGGGCCTTCATCAACATCAACTCCGATCTCTATCATGATCATGGAAGAATCGTCCATGGAGCTCGGGGGCTCAATGTCAACATTGCCCTCGGGCGACCGTGCAGTTATTTCCGAACAACAAACTTTTATCCGCTGCCACCACCTCCTCGAGCATCGCTTTGACGATTCCTTCGGTGGAATTGTGCAGAATTAAGTGTACAACAACCATGCCAAATTTGGTCGAGTTTCGATGGAGGAATCTCTGGCGATCTACGATATACCGGAGCCTTGTCAAATCTGGACGGGAATCTGGACGAATTTAGGGTGTGGTCTCCAGAGCCCAACTCGGAGGTCTTTTGGAAGATCCAACCGTTCATCTGCTGCGGAATTCCCATATCTACCACCCCTCCAAATTTCAGCTCGATCCGACGGTTCAAACTCCGGGAACCTTCCGATGAGTGGACCAATTTTCGGATCTGTTTTCTGCGCGAATACGAATCCGGCCCGAGTTCATGTTTCTTCATGAACGGAATATTGGACAACCCTTTTGAAGGAATTTTTTCTAGGGTATTGTGCGTTGTTTTTAAACACGTAGCCATTAAATTTTAAGCCTCCTCCGAGGTAATCTTCACCATCACGCTAGTGTCAAACCAGTCCGGCAATATTGCTCCACGTCTGCCGACCTGCGCTAGACACGTCGCCGCTTTGTTGAGCCGAGCACAACTTCATCGATCATCGTCTCGGCAAGCCGAACAAGGGTTCGGCATCGCGAAGGATAAATCATCACCAACATCTCTGCCCCACGGATTACACGGAGCGGGCACACCGGCATCACCGCATGGTCACTTCATCAAGCCGGCATCGACCGCGTCACAAGTCACGACCTGCGTCAGCATGGCCGCACTGTTGCTTCTTCAAGCCGATGTCCATCACGCTGAACTGCTTCAACACCTTGTCTGACATGGCAGCTGCAACGTCTCTTCACCGACCTGCTCCGTCACCTCGGCTGGACCAGGGACTTGGCTATTTCTTCATCAACATACTCCGGTGACTTCGACGTCACCAGCCGACCAGCTTCATTACGTTAGCTGGACCGAGGGCTTTGCCTCGGCAAGCCAACCTTTGCCAGCATCGTCATGCCGTCGCTTTATCGCCCATCAGGCAATGGGTGTGCGGATCGAGTCCCAATTTTGGGAGTCGCCTTTCTTCGGATTGCTACAACAAATAAACCAGGTGCTATTGATCCTAGTAATTTTTGCTTGTTTGGGTTTATTTTTCCCAAGGAATTATTACTCGGGTTTGTTCCATCATCTGTACGCAGGTCTATCAAATGGTGGCCGCATTAACGATGGTCACATGGTGGTTTGGGAATGGACTTCGACTACGTCACGTGGTCTCTTCGACAAGCCGACGCCGTCGTCCCAATCGGCGTAAATCGGCTTGCGTGATCACCTTGTTGGTCGTGTTGCCATACCGACGTGTTCGGTTGCCTCGGGGACTTCGGCATTGTTGAGAGAGCTCTACCTCATCGAGTGTTTGGCACACAGGCCATATGTCTTTTATTACTCACTTTGCATAAATTATTAATTATGCAACATTTTAAAAAAATATATTATTATTCCTACTATCTCCAGCTTGCACTATTTTCTGTGCACAGATAAAGGATCCGGATTGGGCAGCGCTGTCACCTCTGCGTATCGACGTACCACGTCACCTCGGCGTATCGACGTACCACGTCACCTCGGCTGGACCGAGGGCTTCGTCATCACCTCATTAACCCACACCGGGGACTTCGGCGTCACACTGCGGGCCTGCATTGGCCGGGCTATGTCGCCACTTCGGAGTGCCGAGCTCTTCGCTCCGCCACCTCGGGACCGATTTGGGGGCTGGGACCTTGTCCCACCGTATGCTCGGGTCGTGCATCGACACCGAGCACATTAACCAGGTAAGTCGCTTTTATGCTCAGAATTTTCAATTTTAAATTTTGTTCGGTTCGACCAAGCATTATACTTTTTTTGGCAAAAAGTTGTTTGTGAAAACTTCCTTGTCAAAACTTTGTTTGTGACACACAAATTCAAATACCCCGTTTGCTTGGGGGCTTCCTTTATGAAGCCTTTCCTCTTGCATATGATTATACTTGTATGGCTTCATTCCTTGTTCGTGTATTACGCCACAATATGCACCATGTTGACTTAAGTGTTCCGCAAGCAGGGTTGCCTTGCTCCTGTGTTTACCCCTACGTTCCCGATTGTTCGGCTAGGGAGTAAAGGGAGCACCTCTGCGATTGTCACGACCAGGTCATCCGAGCTCGGACCTCAGACTGGGTGAAGCCGAAAGCTAGCGCTCTTATTGTTTTCAATTATGGTCGGCACACAACGGAACTCATGAGTACAAAAAATCTATTGCACAAGTCTCATAGTGACAATGAGCAACCGAAGAAAGGTATCAGTGGAGGTACTATTTTCTTCGAAGATGCCTCTTACACTTCGTCAGTAATATAGCATAAGTTCCCTGAGCGCGCTTTGTCTGTTACAGCCTTATGGCCTGATTGCCTAGTTATTGGAAACACCGTCGATATTCTCGACAGGTGGAGTACATAACACTTTTCGGTCCTTGACCGAAGAGGGAGAAGCCGACAGTCGGTTAAGACGCGTTTAAAGTTCGGGTGAACACAGTATGATATAAGTACTTCCGTACATACAATCATTATACATAAAATTCTTTTGCCCAAATCACTCGGGGCTCTTAAATTAGTATGAGCCGTTATATAATATTAGCCCCTGACCATCAAACCCTCGCAACTTTTCAACCATTCGTCCAAATCCAGTGAAACCAATGCCAAAATCTTCGTCTCGAGCCCCTCTTTCTGTTTAATCAACTTGAACATGGTTTTGACAATTTAAAATTTGGTTCCAAGCAGATTTGAATTTGAAGTTCTTTTTACCGTAGTTTCAGTTCCGTAGCTCCGTTTTGACTGGTTCTTTTTGCAAATCGAATCTCTTCAGTTGAACTTTCAGATTGGATCTTCTTATTTGAGTTTTACCCGTGCATCTATGCTTGAGTGCTTATGTATGCTATTGTTTCTTTGCGATAGAATTCCCGGAGTGCGAAGCGTGCTACTACGAGTCTTTAGGATTTGCGGATCATCAGCAAGGCAAGTAACACATTGATCATACCCTTTATTACCCAATTTGTATGCATTAGTTCACCCCTCAAACATTGCATGAGTAGGATCTGATTAACTTATGGGTACTGGGAATTAGTTGATGATGTAGAACCTATTGCCTTTTGTATCAAACCCTTGGGAGTTACTTCTACGTTATGCTTATGTTGCCATGCTATGCGGGTAGACGTGGATTGGGTTTGAGTGTATCCATGACAGATGTGAGGTTATTAATTAATGGTTAACTTAAGGTGGCTACTTAAATAAACATCTGGGTGGATTGGTTGCGGGCACCTGGGGATATACCAGTGATGTCCTTTTTGGTTCGCCGCCTAGGCTCCAAGGGATCATAAGATTATTCTTGCTAGAAAATTACGTGTGCAGCCACAAGCTATTGTGGGCTCTAGCATAGTTGAGTATGTTGCATGACCTCTTTCAGTGGAAGACTAGCAGATGTAGGGGATGTAGGTTGGTACTGTCTACCCAGAGTAAATAATTAATGTTTCTGGAAGACTGTGTCTCGGTCATCCGTTTCTCAAATACCATGTAGGTGAGGAATCCAATGGAGGAGATCGAGTTGTGGGGAAAAGTGCGCAAACCTGTGCAGAGTGTATAAACTAATCATGGTTAGCCGTGTCCCCGGTTATGGACATCTTGAGTATCTGGTTCTTGGATTATCATGTTGATCTCACTCTAAATTAATTTGTTGGGTTGTTAATTACTTCTTAATTGGGATTGAGATGGGTATTTACCATTCTCAATGTTTCAACTACCATGATAGTTAAATAAAATACATTCCTTTGTTGTAGGAAAAAATTGTCTTTTCGCAAAACATTGTAACCTTAGAGCCTCCACCAGCCATATATGCATGTAGTGATAGCATTTACTTGTTCATGTGCTCTACTGTGTTATGTTGCCAGCATATTCCATGTGCTGACCCATTTCCGGGTTGCAACATATCATGTTGCAGACTTTTCAGACGAAGAGTAAGGTGCGCTAGGTCGTTTGTCGTGCACTCAGCTCTGTTGGAGTTGATGGACTCGCTTTACTCTTCCAAGCCTTCCGCTGTTATCTTATTTAGATGGCCTTAAGCCATATTTATTGTAATAAGTTCTCTTTTGAGACATTCGATGTAATAAGTGTGTGATTGCACTTTGTTATAAATCCTTCAAGTACTGTGTGTGTCAGCATTACCGATCCAGGATGACACTTATACACAGAGATTTGACCGCCTGAGGTTGGATCGCTACAACCCACATCAAGTTTGTTCTCGACAGTGCTCTGTTTTACTACGGCGTATGGGGTGGAGAGGTCAAGGACAAGAAGAAAAGGGACGGCAGGCCCGCCTTCGGCCATAAGACCGACTTCTGTTGCGTCCAGCAACTTAGTGATTCTCTTAATGATGGATTCTATGTCCTACACCACATGCTGGATTACAGACAGGATCATCAGAACCTTCGCATGTCACCTACATCCGGCGATGCCCATATTCTGCAATGGGCAAAGAACTTAGGAGATATCAAGGATCATCGACTTCGAGCTGAGTTCTATCACATCCAGCGTGAACTTGCCCAAATCATCATGAAGGAGGTCGTCGAAAAAACAGGGATGTTCTATGAAGAACTTGTTGCGGGAAGACGTCCGAACATGCGTAGCCGCTCAGCGTCTCGACCTGAAGCCTTTCACTAAGCTGGGGGACTATCTCCCTTACTTGGATGGATGGCACGACATGTTGGAGTGATTGGCGATATATGACAATGTGTCTGTTTAGTCCATACTTTTTGTGTGACGAAATTTTGAGTTATGCACGACGAAACTTTATTTGTGATGTAATTAAACCGTCCTCCACAACTAGCGAAGATCACTCTAGTTGGGGCATTTTGGGTACGATGTACTTTGTTATTTATGCTTATGGGATGTTGCTTCTATTTTTGCCAATTCTGTCTCTTTCTGTTGCTCAACTATATATGTTGCATATCATCGACTCATGTGACGATGCAGGTGCATAGATCATCGATGGCGAAGAAGTGCTACGTCAGGAGTATACGACGAGTGGCCGGAGTGTCAGTCCCAGGTGTACCGGTTTCCGATTTCTGAGTGACAGCCAGTAGTTAGTTTAGGTTCACGCTAATGCGAGAGAGGGATACGAACTCATGTACTGCATAGTTTCGCTCTCACTCATAGTGATAGCTCTTCTCACGTATATCATTGTTTCGATGGATGACGATGTAGTTGCAAGTAATCGAGACTTGTATCGCTATTTTCAAGATGATGACGAGACCACTTCGTGTTGGATGATGACTATGATGATGACATGATTTGACGGGAATATTTGTATGTATATGCTATGATTACATTTGTACGTGTATGATATGCTAAAGATTATTGTATAAAGCATGTTCAAATACAAAACAAATATGCAGAAAAAAGCAGAAACTAATAGAACTAGCAGTAGCGCTCCCTTACCAGTAGCATTTTCTGGTAAAAAGCGCTTGAGATATTAGCAGCAGCGCGTTGCACTAAAGCTCGCTACTACTAGCCATGTATAGCAGTAGCGTTGGATGACATGCGCTACTGCTACATGTTAGCTGTAGCGCCTTATTAGTAGCGCGGCATCACACTACTGATAGGCAAAATACCCGCGCTACTGATAGGCTTTTCCCTAGTAGTGTCCCCTCGTCCGTGCGACTCCACCCCCACCTCCTCCTAGTGCCCCCGCCTCCTCCGGCGTGATGCCACCCCCGCATCCTCCAGCGCACCGCTGCACAACCCCTCCCGATGGGTCACCACCGCCGCAGTAGTCAAGGCGTTTCCGGCCGCTGCGAGCGCCGCCCCCATCTCACCTCCTCCCGGGCGCTGCGGCCGTCGCCGATCCATCCCTATGTGCTGAGCACGCACCCTGTAGCAATCGCAGCCGTGCTACACGACCACCTCAGCCGTGTGTCCTCAGGAACTTGCCCTGTAGGCCTCCACCATGGGCGATCCAGCTAGTGCACGCACATCAACTGCCATCCATGCTGGGAAGCCTCTGTTTTGGATCCCTCTATTTGTTTTGGCTTTGGTTGCATCTATTGATCCATGCAGATGTGAACGGATTTATATCTTGTTGCAGAAGTTCAGACAGACGAAAAAATTCAGTCCAACTTCTTCTTGCATTATTAATTGTTAGTAGAAAGAATCTTCAGAGAAGAAGAAATCTTGTCTAATGTTCAGGCGTAAAGATGTTTGGTGCTTTTTTCTACTGATTATGCTCAAAATTTTGGTGTCCAGGATCCTTCTTGCCGCTCTGCCACCCACTACGCACGTGAACATAGGAAGGAAGGTCGCCATGCGGTAGGGGAGAAGGTCACATGATGTGCTTTGGACAGAATTGTTGCTGTTCATGAGGAAGATGGTCGGAGTTCATAACAGGTTGTGTGATCTTTGTGTTGTTTCCGGGATGTAGTTGAACAGGGCAAAAAATTACTTCCTGTAGCGAGTATATGATTATAGATTCCGTAACATCGCTGTTCTTGTGTTCAACTATCAGCTTTGAGATTTTTATATTCATTCCACATGGAGTTTGGATGTTCCAATACATGGCCAGTAGTGGAAAAGCTACCATGTGAAGCTAGTTCATGCAATGGAAATTTTGGTCATGCTTTCCATGCCATGTGGATTGCACGACTTGGTTTTTGTGCATTTTACTAGTTTTTTCTACACTTTTCCTACAAGATGTGCGAACTTATGAAGTTCAACAATTGTGCATGCTTCAGTTGGTTGTATAGAAAAAAACAAAATTCATATGGATACTAGTAACTCGCTGGTTTAGTGTAGGCAAGAAAGGAAAATTCCTGAGAGCAGTACACTACTTGAAGGTCTACAAAAATATTGAGACTGCAACCTGTGAGGCTTGCTAGGAAAAAAACCATGGAAAAGTAGAGAAAGAAAACAATTTAAAACACATGGAGAAAAATTTCATGGGTACATGGAAAAAGGTTAAAAAAATGTGAAGTTCAGTTTTCAGAAGTTTGTAAGTGAAAGATAATAAACCGGATAAATAAGTGCAGAGAAAAAGAAGTTACATCAAACAATAAATACACCATGTTGTAAATTTCCTAAATAAAAAATGCACAAAGGTGTGAACTAAACCAAAGAAGAGAGAAAGAAAACATGTTGTCAAAAGTTTACAGTCGAGGGTCCGAAAGCTCAAAATAAGTAACAAAAAAACATGTTTTCACAATAAAAAAAATCTGAAGAAGGTTAAATTAAAATAACAAAGCACTTCAAAAAGTCATAAAAACATATTTCCTCCGTGTCTAAAACATGTACAAGTTCAAATTAAAATAGCGCAGATACAGACATATGATTTTTTCGTTACTAAAAAGAAACAAAATCAAGAAGTCCAAATTAGAAATATGCAGTAGTTCGATATTTATAAAAAAATTAGATTATCCTCGTTATTAGTGAATGGAAGCAAGAAGTTCAAAAATAAAATAACGCGGTAGTTCAATACGCAAAAATTGGAAAATCCAAATTTACTGAAGGAAGATCATAAGAAGTTCAACTTTAAATAATTTGAGCAAATTGATATTTATTACATAACTAGGACTTTTCCCGTTACTAATGAATAACGCCCAGAAGTCCATGAATTTAAAAAAATATATGAAGTTCTTTAATGTTTATAAAAAACTTAGATTTTCCCCAATGCTAAAAGATTAAAACCAAGAAGTTCAATTTCGAAAAACGGAGTAGTTCAATGTATATAAAAAAAGCTCAGGTTTTCACGTTACTAGGGAATAAAACCAAGAAGTTCAATTGGAAAAAGGTGAGTAGTTTGATATTTATTTGGAAAAATATGGATTTTTCTAGTTACTAAATAATAAAAGAATAAGTTCAATTTCAAATAACAAAGAAGTTCGATGTTTCTAACAAAACTTCAACTTTCACATTTATAAAAAGCACAAAGAGAAGTTCAAAAAAAAGTTAGAGTGGTTTGAGGTCTATAAAAAACTTAGATTTTTTTCGCTACTAAAGTGAAATACAGAGAAGTTCGAATTGACAACTTGTGGAAGTTCACGTACTGCATGGAGTGTGTTTCCTATGAGAAAATATGAATAAAAAGGTGAAGTCTAAAAATTTTGTTGCTAGAAGTTCAAGTGCACATCCCGGGAATGTTCAAAAAGGTCCTCCTGTTCAACAAGTTTCTACAACGGAAGCTCAAATTAAAAAACAAAAATAGTTTTGAAAATTTAATTAGAAATGGATTTCCCCTTTTCTAAAAGAAACCTAGAAGTTCAAATTAAAGTAATGGAGCGGTTCAATGTTTATTAAAAACTCGGATTCTAACCGCTAATAGAAAATAAAACCAACGTGAGGTTCGAATTAAAATAACATGAAAGTTTGGAGTTTGTTAAAAACTAAGATTTACATGATAAAAAAAACCAATGCCATTTTGGCATTTTTAAAACCAACTCATAAAACGAAAAACATTTCTTGCTAGAAGTTCAAGTGCTCGACAAGGGAAAGTTGGGAATTGCTACCCACTTTATGCGCACATAATTATCTTTCCCGTCTGTGTCTATGTTTTTAAAAATAAATCAAAATTTTAAAAATGTCGAGGAGGTCCAATATTCATCACAAAACTAAGATATTTTATTGCTAAAAGAAATAAACCAAGAAGTCCAAATTACAAAATAGAGAAGTTCGATATTTATAAAAAAACTCAAATTTTCCTTGTAACTAAAGAATAAAAATGATGAATTTCAAAATAAAATAGAGGAGTAGTTCGATGTATACGGGGAACTCAAATTATTACCGTTTCTAAAAAAACTATGAAGTTCAATTTACAAAAAAGAAATGTTTGATGCTTATTTAAAAACATATATCCTTTCTAAGAATATGACTAAGAAGTTGAAATTAAAATAATAGAGAAGTTCGAAGAATATAAAAAAACTCAGATTTGTTGCAAGAAGTTCATGTCCACCTCTATTTATCAAAATTTTCAGTCAAAATAAATCAAAATTTTAAAAATGTGGATATTTATGACCAGACTAGGATATTTTGATGCTAAAAGAAATAAGCCAAGAAGTCCAAATTATAAAAAAGAGAAGGTCAATATTTAAAAAACACATGTTTTCTTCGTTACTAAAGAACTAGCGGGGTAACCCACGCATTTGCGCCGCTAGATTTATAGGGTTTTATGTTTGTGCTTTCTTACATTTCTTGTACTAATAGTTTATTTTACCGACACTTTAATATTTTATTTAAAACTTGAAGCCTAACTATACCATGTGAACACTTATTTTATTATATGTTAGCCAGATATTTTTGGAAGACAAACTATTTTAGATTTATTTGATTCCATAGCACCACTGATTTATTGTTCAATACATAAGAATATTTCCGGCAATAAGTATACCTTGTGAAACAATTATTGAGCTTTTGTTAAAATATTTTCATTATTTGCATGAGTTTGCTGGTACGAATTATGTTATGTTAATCTATATAATAAATAAATATAGAGTCCCATTCTACTTTAGCTTTCAATTGTGATTTTATATCATTCATTTGTGTCCATCTTTCCATCAGAAGCTAAATGAAAACCTAATGTCCAAATTGTACGTAAATATTGGTTGTATGCTCTTGTGTTTTTTTTCCGCAATACCATCCCGCAAAATATTTTCATGCATTCTCATCTTCATTTGACAATTATTGACCAACTCTCTCTCACACACAATCTCTCTCTCTCTCTCTCTCTCTCTCTCTCTCTCTCTCTCACACACACACACACACACACACACACTTTGTTACAGTTGACATTTGCTTCTCAATAACGAATGGGTAGAACACATCTTAACATGTGAACACATAAACTATTCTTGCTGGATAAGTTTATAAATATTTACATTCTATCTTCTATATTCTACTATAATTCGGTTTGTGTGCATGGCGCATGCTTTTCTTAGTTTTAATCTTGCATCGGGCAATATGCTCCTCTTTCGTACAGACACTCGGAATTTTTCCTAACAATTCACTTTTCGCTCGAAGTTAAATTTCCATCTTCTTCCGACTATTTATTTTTTGCTGTAGTTCAATAAAATTATTTTTTTACAAATTGAACCGTGTAGAATTTGAGTTGACTTGAAATTGTAGTTCCGGAATATATTAAGACAGTAATTCATTATCAAAATTATCTATTATGGGGGAAAGCATTTTATGAATATGTAATATATTATTCCTACAGAAATTTCTAGTTGTTTTCATTTTTATCTTCTATATCTTACAATCATTCAGTTTGCTTGCATGGCGCGGGCTTTTGTTTTTAGTTTTAATGTTCTATATTGCACTGTCCTTTTCTTACTTATGCTGGCCGGCATGATTCACTTTTCTAGAAACTCTTTGTTTCATTATCTTTTATTAAAATTTCGTAGGATTGGAATTTTTCCTAACAACTCACATTACGTTTCAAATATAAATTTCCAACTGATAAAAAATCACTACAATAATTTTCTCTTCACTGTGTTGCAATCATTTTTTTTACAAACTCAGCCATGTAGAAAATTGATATCAAATTGTGATTCCATGTTTTGTGCTTTTGTATTTTAATTATCATGCAAGTTAAAAGAGGCCCTGATTTTGGCAATATGTATATATGTATCCTACACATATTAAATTCTATGTGCACTGAGCTCAGTCTGATTGAATGGTAAGGAAATATGCTACATGCATGGGATGCTTCGTATGGACGTGCTTCAGTGTTAGAAAAGAAGAAATAGAAAGAGAGTTGGGCTAATACTGCTTTGACGTACATGCAGTGGCCTTGAAACGTAAATGTAGTGGAGTTCAAAAAGAAAAAACATACACAAAGTCTCTCTGTTCCGGTTCCGGGCTCCACTTTTTCCTGCCGTGTGTTTCGTACTCCAGTTAGGCTGCCGGGTGACAACTATTTATTGGATGTACCTAGTTTACAATCGCTTAAGCTAATTTGAAGAAAGGACCAAGTCATATTTTTATAGTGACATCAGCATGATATCATGCATGCAATATATATGTCCGACTAGACTTGCTTGCTGGATTGGCTTCCATGATGGTTTAGGCACCCACATGTGCGTACGTTAGCTTTCTATATTTGGACACATACATGATACCATATACTTGTAGTCCACTTAAATCTCCACCGCTATATAGACCTGTAGGTTTCCTTCTCCACACGTCTTCCAGATCTTATATGTGACGGTGTTTGCACCTTTTATTTATTTATTTATTTATTAATATATGTACTACGTGACAGACTCCCTACACGTCTACTCCACTTTTGTGATTATGATTGCACCCTTCCATCTAATATGTCCTACGTGACAGAATTTGTAAGTCAAAACCATGTAGACAACTATATTTGTATGTTACGTTTTCTTCATTAAATCCTGGCCGTTTATATCTAGAATTAATGGTTGATATAATTTAACATATGTGGGCAAAGGTGATGGCTTGTTTGACTCTTGATTTAATTAAATAATAATAGATAAAATTAAAGAAGTCCAAATTAAAACAAAAAGAGTAGTTTGATGTTTATGGAAAACTCAAATTCTGTCCATTTCTTGAAAAAATAAAAGTACGAGGTTCAATTTAAAAAATGTTTGATGCTTATTTCAAAACATATTATTTTTCGAAGAATAAGACTAAGAAGTTCAATTTGAAATAACAGAGAAGTTTGAAGTATATAAAAAATTCAGATTTGTTGCAAGAAGTTCACGTGCACCTCCGTGCACGGTTCAGAATTTATATTGCGGGACGTTCGACCTCCTATTACATGTTTTAAAATGGCAAAAAATGACGTTCGACCTTCAATTGTGTGTAATTCGACGTATACTCAAAAATGTGAAAAAAGTTCATAGTGAAAACAACGAGAAATTCAAGTACTGCAAGGAATGCATTTCAGCTGAAAATAAAAGTATAGAAAAATAAAAGCTTAAAAGGTTTGTTAACAAAAGTTCAAGTGCTCTGTCCGCGGAAGTTCAAAAATTCTTGCGAGAGAGGTTCACCTTGTATTTCCATGTTCAAATACACAAAAAAGAATATTTTTCGCGTTTTCAAATAATTCTCTCAATCCACGAAGAAGTTCAGTTATTAGTTGGGAGCAATTTAATTTTAAAAATAAAATAAAAATTCGAATTATAAAAGTGGAAAAAGTTCGTGTACTACATGGTGTGTGTTTAATATGAGAAAAATGAATTAAAAGGCAAGGTCCAATTTTTTTTTGTTATAAGTTCAAGTACTCGGTCGAATAAAGTTGAAAAAGTTATTGTGAGAAGGGTTTGTACAAAAGGAATATCATTTGTGTAACACTAAAGAATGGATGAAAAAATTACAAACGAAAATACGTCACAGAAGTTCAACGTGAAAACAGCAGGAAGTTCAACTACTACACTGGATGAATTTCAAATGAAAAACTTTTAAAACCGTCGCGAGTATGAAAAAATTATCAACACAGGAAAGTTTCGTGTTTATAGCAACTTTCCATCGGTATATCACTTGCTCAATTCCGATCAGTGGATGGAGAGCTAGAGCAAACAAAGCACGTCGAAAACAGAGTGAAGTTCAAGTAGACATGCCAAGAAGTTCAAGTTCTTAACGCGGTGCATTTTTGAAGAATCGGTTTCGCGATAGAGGCAGAACGAATGATCTTGTTGTTTTTGAAATTACTTGAAAACGGCTAAGAATCCGAGAAAAACCAGCAACATCAAAAAGTTTCGCATTTTTCGTAGGTTTTCAACGGTATATTATTCCCCCATTATGATAAAGTTTGTAGAAATTAAGGCGAAAATACATTTGTAGCCATTTTCAAAATTGACTTATAACCTTAAGGAATTGGGAGAAACAATATATATCAAAAAGTTTTGCATTTCCTCAAGCTTTCCAAAGCCATATCATTTGTTGCATTCAGACGTACAATTAAAAAATTAGCTTGAAAATACGAACTTGGTGGGCCTTGTATGGTTTTCTAAATTAGTTTAAACCGTTCCAAATTAGAGAAAACTCTTAACATGAAAAAGTAGCGCATTTTCATAAGCTTAGCAACGCCATATCATTTGCCTCAATTGGACTTGCCGTTTAGAAATGACATCGAAAATACAAACTCGGCTGTTCTGTTTGCAAAATTTTACGATTTTCCAAATTACTCTTTATCCATAGGGAATTAGAGAAAACTTTCAACATATGGAAGGAGCGGTTTTGCAGCAGCTTTCCAATGCCATATTATTTACCTCATTCCGATAAATGGTTTACAAATGCGATCTAAAATACAATTCACGTTTTTTGTATGAAGAAAAAACGGTTTTGAAAACTGCTCTTATACCGCTTACATCTTCCCAAAAATTTAACTTGGATCATGATAGTCGTGTCCATAGCTTTCCAACGTTATATCGCAAGCTCCATTTGAGCAATGTTTGCGGAAGTTCAACCTAGCACTGGGGAAATTTCAACGTACTACTGCCGGGGCAGGTCAGGTTGTGATCAGAATAGTGTTCTTGTTGACAAGGTGCGTTTCGCTAATTTTTTCATCCGTTCACCGCCAAAAATATTTTGTTTTCTATTCGATGTGGTACTAAATTCTTATGTGTTTGTCTATTAGAAAAAGAATTTTCGTGCGTGGGCCGCGCGCTGTGGCCCAGCGAAGCCAGCCCCCTTATTTATTCTGCCCACGTAGCTGACAAATTCTATTTTACGCGATGGGCGAGAAATAGCTGGAGTTTCGCACAGGACAACCAATTATTGGCTGTCTTTTTCTTAATTCGTGTGTTTTACATATATTTTTATTCTCCTTTACCTATTTTTTTCAATCCCAGTATTTTTAGAATGTATTTCTTAAATAAAACTCTTAAATGCCCTTGATCAATGAATAATGTTCGGGGATCAAAGATACACATTTTCTGAAAATATTATGAATTCTCAATACATGTTCCCATTTCAAAAAAATGTTCATAAATTCAAATAATGATCATGCTTTTTAGTTGAAGTTTCCCCCAGGCCAACAAATAATGGGCTGGTGCATTTTTCTTTGTTTCTGTGTTTTCCTTTCATTTTTATTCTTCTTTCCCTATCTCATTTTTTCCTTTGAAATTTATATTTCTTTGAGAATTTATTTAGTAAATTAAAAATTATCAAAAACCATTCAAAAAAATGGGAAATTTTCAGAATTCCAAATTTTCGTCGTTATATTAAAAATATTTGGAACTTGCAAAAAGTTTCCAATTTTCCAAAAACAATTATTTTTTTCAAAATTGTTCGAGATTTCTAAAAGAAAATGGCATTTCAAAAAATGCTCTAAATTCGAAAAAATATTCTTGTTTTGCTGAATTTTTCACTATTTAAAATAATGTTCGTGTATAAAACATAACATTTTCTAAAAATCTTATGAATTTAAAACACATATTCCCGTTTGAAAAAAATGTTCAGAAATTCAAATAATGTTAATGTTTTGATAAAAAAAAGTTGGTGTTTCCATAAAAAATTTCTGAATTTTAAAATAAGTTCCCTTTCATATTTCTTTTGCGATTTTCCGAAAGTGTACACAATTTTCAAAAAAAATTCAAGATTTAAAAAATTGTTCATGTTTCTTAATATATTTAGAAATTTCTTACCTTCGAATCCCCTCCACTAAAAGGATTTTAAAGGAAAAGTAGATTGACTAACTCATGGGCCTTCTCTGACGTACAATTTTTTTTAAAAAGGAGGATAACCCTTGGGCTCTACACAGGACGATCCATGCAGCCATATATTATTGAAAATCCAAAATCCAGCAGCCAAAGAAACTCGACTCGAAAATAAAATGGAAAACAAACCCTGAGGCCAAATACCTCGTGACAGCAACTTCCCCAGATAGCCACTAACCATATGTTACAAGGCACAACAGAGACAAAAAATACACAACTCCTAGGCTACACCTTCAAGAAGAAAACGTCGGACGTGCACCAATGATGGCGAGTCCACTACAAGGTTGAACTCTGGATTCTCATCCCCAAAGCCAAGTTTTGATCCACCACCTTCAACAAAAACACGACGCAGGTGCGACATGACATAGCCCGATCTGAGATCTTGTGTTTCCACCGAACTGCATAAAATCGTCGTTGAAGCCTCCTGTACCATCCGCCTTTATCCGTCTACCAACCCCTCGATATTCGGATACCTCTGGTGAAGACAATGGAAGATAAAGACGTCCCATACCGCCTGCCTCCCACTACTGCCGCACCACCTTCGATCCAACAGCAACAGGCTAAGCATGAGCCCTCCACCAGAGCCATCGCGCATCACCAGCCGATAGCAGGCATGGTTTGACGTCTACACATAAGACGTTATGCCTAACATCCTTCGGTAGCACATCCACCCGGTAGCTTCACCTGCCTACGACAGGTACTGCCTAACAACTCCGAAAGAGTCACATGTGTCACCTGTCGAGCCGCATCGAACCCGATCTATTGATGGAAGGGACGTCCCATACCGCCACTAGCCTTAGAAGGTTGTCGCCACCTCGAGATCCAGACTCCGAGTCGCCCACACAACCCCGGTGTCCGCCGCCGTTGATGAAGAGGGGCCGCTGCCCCCGATTCCGGGTGCTACAGGGAGAACCCACCACCGCGTCAGCCGCTGTCGTCGCCCATACAATGGCAACCGCCACCGCAATCCCGCATCAAGCGGGGTCGACGCCGAAGAAATCTCCGGCCGCCATGCGTGCCCTGCATGAGCTCGGAAACTGGATCCCAAGATCCACCGCCACCGGCGCTGCCACAACATCCCACATCAAGCACTGACGTACGATGATGTAACAAAACTCTTAAATGCCCTTGATCAATGAATAAAAAAATAGCAGACTGATTCCTTCACACACGATGAAACCGAGAAGCTAAATGTTCTTTTTTCGTGTGCGCACAGGGTTTTGCATGCACTTATAATTCTCACTGACTTTAAATGCATATTATCTCCCGTTGCAACGCACGGGCATATGTGCTAGTATATATATATATATATATGTCAACAAGACTCAACCAATAAACAATGATTCCACCAATCCCTCTCTAACTCTTCTAACTTGGTACCAGCCTAACCGATCCAAACCCTAGCCGCCGCCCGCCACTTCTGCTCCGCTCCGCCCCCGAGGCGGTCGATCTCCTTGATCGCCACGGTGGGCCACGCCGCCCGTACCTAGGGTTCATCCACCGGTCATCTTGATCGGCGTTGTTTTCTTTTTGGTTTCTCGATCTAGGATTGGTTCGCGTCGCCCGCCGACGCCGTCGACACCCGCACCTCTACTCTGGCAACGGCGTCGGCTCTACACCGGCTGCTTCGTCATCAACCGCGCAGCAAGGCTGGAAACGCCGCCCAAGGGACGCTTATGTGCGTCGCCGCCGGCCGCTCACCCGCGTGGTTGCCATTGCTGGTCCGTCTTCATCATCATCACCCCGGGACATCGCTGACAATGTCGCGATCGACCCCGATCTGCGCATCATCTCTGCCATGGCGCGTACAACGCCGCTGTCGGCCTGTTCAAACGATCACGCGCTTGTCCCCGAGCACACGCCTACCGCAAATCGAGCCAGAGGTGGCCGTCATGTCATCCCTTCGGACCGCTGAGTCGCCTCCCCAAGGTCCTCCTGTTGGCAGCCCCGACTCGCACGCCTCTCCCCGCGGCCAACCCAAATCGACATCGACCATGGCATTCTTCACACGGCTACCTCGACCACAGCTTCACCACGCTACGCTCTCGGCTACCTCGACAACGGCAGAAAGGGCTACCTCCTTTGCTTGAGCAACCTCGTCGATTTACACTCCAGCCACGCCTACCGCGATGCATTGACCGTTAAGACAGTGGGGGAGGTTGGCGCCAGCTTACCTTTGGATTCTTCTCCAGTCTCACCGTTTGCATCGCTGCCGTTGTGACTGAGGGGATGTTGAGTGCTTTGATTAGATTGGAAATATAGCATGGAGTAGATAAGATAGTGATTGGCAGAGTTCTCTAGTCACTATCAGCAAGCTACTAGAACTTCGTGATGAACTATAATATGCAAGGGATGACGAAAATGATTCCCGAGCTCTTCACGATACTGAAACCGGCGAAGGTAGAAATCAAGAAAGAACATCAAGTGTTGATGGTTAATAAGACCACTAGTTTCAAGAAAAAGGGAAAGGGAAAGGGAAAGGGAAAGAAAGGGAACTTCAAGAAGAATGGCAAGCAAGTTGCCAGTCCCGGGAAGAAGCTGAAAGCTAGACCCAAGCCTGAAACAGAGTGCTTCTACTGCAAAGGAAATGGTCACTGCAGCGGAACTGCCCCAAATACTTGGCGGATAAGAACGATGGAAAAGTGAACAAAGGTATATTCGATATACATGTTATTCAACAGAAAGCTCTGTTAAAACTTATGGGCCTCAAATACAGTGTGGTGTACAAGAAAGGATTGGAAAATGGTGCTGGCGATGCTCTGTCTAGAGTGGAAACACAGCATGTAATATTCTCTTTATCTTATTGCACACCCCAGTGGTTGGAAGAAGTAGCTGATGGTTAGTTACAGACCCGCAAGCAAAAGAATTGCTCACTGAATTAAGTGTTACTAGCAGTAATAACATGGGTTTCTCATTACAGAAAGGGATTATCAGGCACAAAGGGAGAGTTTGGTTGGGAGCAAAAAAAGAACTCAGCAAGCAATTCTTCTCTCATTACACTCGAGTGGCATTGGTGGGCATTCAGGAGTTTAGGACGCATATCAACGAGTGAAAGCCTTATTTTCCTGGCCTACTCTCAAGCAATCTATTGAACAGTTTGTCAAAACATGTTCTATTTGTCAACAAGCTAAGTCAGAACACATAAAGAAACCAAGTTTGCTAAGCCCTCTTCCAATTCCTAAAGAGGTTTGGAATATGGTTAGTATGGATTTCATCAGTTCTCTTCCCAAGAGTAAAAACTATGATACAATCTTGGTTGTATCGACACGTTCAGCAAATATGGCCATTTCATACATATGTGCCACCCCTTTACTGCTCTCTCTCTATTGCACAAGCATATTTGTACAATGTCTATAAGCTGCACGGCCTGCCTAAAGTTCTCATCACTGACAGAGATCCTCTGTTTACTAGCAATGTGTGGTAGGAGCTTTGTAAACTCACAGACACCAAAATGAATATGAGTACCACAAACCACCCTGAGACTCATGGTTAGACAGAAAAGTTAAATCAATGTGTGGAAACATTTTTTAGGTGTATGGTGCATTTTGCACCCAAGAAGTGGGCCCAGTGGATTTCACAAGCTGAATACTGGTACAATACAAACTTCCATTCTGCTTTGGGACACACTCCCATCAAAGTCCTCTATGGTTATGAGCCGAGATATTTGGTTGTGGAAAATCAGTAGTCAGATACACCCACAGATCTTACGGTTTGGTTGTCTGAGCGGAATGCAATGACTGCACCTATACATGATCAACTCCAGCGTGTTCAACAGCGCATGAAAGCTCAGGAAGACAAGCATCGTTCTGAGAGAGTGTTTCAACCAGGCGATTGGGCATATCTGAAACTTCAACCATATATGCAGCAGTCGGTTGCTCGTCGCACTAACCACGAATTGGGTTTCAAATACTTTGGTCCATTTCAAGTATTGGAGCGAATTGGTGAAGTTGCTTATTGCCTTCAATTACCTACAACTAGTAAGATGCACCCCATGGTTCATGTTTTCTTACTCAAGCCCGCCACACAACCAAATGATGGTGCCAATCCACCTGAAGAGCTTCAGTACGTGCAACAATTGGCCGTGTCATCCAAGCTTGCGCAAGTCCTGGCGTCTCGATTGGTGGACGTCGGAGGACGCACACGCAAGCAATAGAAGATTGCTTGGTAAGGATTACCGCTGTCTATGACAACCTGGGAGTTGTCCAGTGCACTGACGGAGCTTCCTACAGCTTGAGGTCAAGCTGTTGCTTAGGGAGGGAGGAGTGCAACGACCAGTTGCGCCTGTGCTTTCGTTCGTGGGCAGAGAGGGCTGGCCCATCATACTCAACTATGTTAGCCGCTGCGTATGTAGGTGTGAGGGTATCGTTGATCATTTGTATCCACTGAGATCTTATCCCCTGATCTTCTTCTTCTCCAAGTCTCCTTCCCTGCTGTAATCCTCCTCTGAACTCTTTGTAATTCTGAGAATCTATGAACCATACCCTAGCTATGGCAGGGAATGCTAGCAATATCATAGCAGATAGTTTAGTGAAGGGTTGTTCAATAATGGGGTCGAGATTCGTTGGCGAAGACCAGTAGTTATGACTTACGAAGATCCCCCCCCCCCCCCCTCTCTCCCTCCCTCCCTCCACATTTCATTTATTGGAGAGAAGGCCATTAGTTCAGAAGATCTTTCAATGCATAATTATCTTGTAATTCAATTGATATAAATGTTTTCAGCAACAACCCTCCATATGGCCAATGATCTATATAGTACCCTGCCCTCTAGTGTGCTCTCTTCATGCTTCATGAGTCATTCGATACATGTCTCGTCCACAAACTATCAGACAACCAATGCCCAAAGAAAGATAGTCAATTTAGCTTTGGAATGGGGGACATAGGGAAGGGAAGATCAAGAAGAGACGAAAGTCCTGGTATTATTTATCCTCGGTCGCCGTGGAGGTGCATCATGTCCTCCGCACATTCACCTTCCTCCATAAGATCTAGGCAGCAACATGGCAACCTGCCGCCCTCTGTATGGACAGAATGCTAGCATGGTGGGCAAGTCATCCTAGAAGGTTCTGAACGCCCTTACTACCACCAAACTCGTCAACGTCTTGCACATGGCAGTCACAGGGTGTCTCCAGGCTGAACCAAGAAATGCACCTGCGAATTAAAGTGTGTGTGACTTGTATGAGAAGGTGCATAACTGCATTCAGCCTGATCTGAAAGTACTTGGGCTACCTCTCTGTTAGAGATATATTTGGTAGTAAAGATTGCCCGGAATTAGATAGAATTACTTTCATCTTATCTCTAAAAGGAGTCTTATACTCAATATATACTCGCCTTCGAGGATCAGTAGTACATCCACCTTGTTACGTCAATCCTCAAATATCCCCTTCAAACATGATATCAACCTAACCGATCCAAACCCTAGCCGCCGGCGCTGCTTCCGCTCCGCGCCGCCCCCGGGACGGTCGGCAGTGGCGGAGCTTCTTGGGGGCCAACCTGGGCCATGGCCCCGAGCTCATCGAAAAATATTCGTTCGTCGGTCGTGTTGACTGACTACCCTACAGAGTCTTTTTCCCTGATCACTTGATCCGTGTTTTTCTCTCTTTCGCCGGTCGCATTGATCGGTGTTTTTTTTTCCATCTAACATCGGTCATCTACAATGCGTGTCTCCTTCATTGACATCTTGATTGTTTCCGGCTGGGTCAATTGCCGACTTCATGCATAGCCGCGCGGGTACGGCTGCCGCTCACACTGTGCATTCCGCGCTGCCTGGCCTGCGAAGGCTGCCTGTTCGAGCGCCGGGCGCTGGCCGACCGGTCTCCGCGAAGCAACACGGCCTGGCTGCAAGAACGAGCACAGGTTGTCTCCAGGTTGCTCACGTGTTGTACGTGTGCAAACCATGAGACCAGCCTCCGTGTGTACATGTGCTCCTGTGCTGTCCTGGACCGCGCCACGTGGCCTGCAACAATGCAAATAAATAAGTTCACCGCCAAGTGAAGTGCATTGTATTCATGTTTCAGCCAGACGTTAAACATCTTTCTCTTATACACCTATTGTGAGCAAGAATAATACAAGAAAAGGGAAAGAGAAAACAAATGCTAACTTGGAGAAGACATCGGGAAAAGAACAGTTAGGACCAAGATTAGGCTAGGTACCACACGCTACGATTCCTCGGCGGGTCACCTTAGTGCCTCACGCAAGCATGCATGTGTGAGGACCAAGGCAACGCGCTCCAACCCGTTAGGCACAACTGCCGCTTTTGCCACCATGAATTCCTCCGTATTGTCATTTTCTTCTGTAGGCTCTACGTAGCACAAGACGAGATGGCCACCCCACGCCTAGGTTGCATCGCGGGCACATGGACCCAGTTGTCACTTCATGAGATGTTTGGCCCAAGTGCCCAGTTGCGTCACGTGACAAAGAAGGGAAAAAACCACAACATGCCTCGCCTCAGGCAACAAACCGGGCCGGGCTAGGATAGGCTCCGACACATGCAGCCCATTAAGAGTGGTCGAATTGATGTATAGCCCCCCTAATAATACGATTGGTCGATGCGGTGTCGGCGATTTGAGCAAAGGTGCAGCACCTCCTGCTCTTGTCACCAGGCCACCAGCCGAGGCGCATCGCAGGTTCGCCCTCCTGATCCTGGGCTTGTAGGACTCCGCTAGGCCTATTTAGGTCGTGTGGCCTGCTGAAACCGCCACTAGCCGGATGGGTATTGGGTACACAGGGTCGAATTGATGCATTCATCAATTTGTCTAGTCGTCTTCCTCCCACTCCCCCTACCCCTCTCCAACTTCCTCTCTCGCGACCCTGTCCCTGTGTACCCAATGGCTGCGGGCTGGACCGAGCCTGCACTGCCCAGCAGCGAGGCAGTGGACGAGGATGGCAAGGCGGGGCACGGCATGAACGACCTGTGCTAGCTCCCGCACAAGGTGCTGCACAGGAGCCTCGTTGCTAGTGTTACTAGTAGGTAGTATAACTATCCATGTCACGACGTAAATGTCTACGCCAACCATGCCCTGGATGACTAACCATTTATTACCACCTATCAAGTGTTTGCTCGCTATGCATGCTCCACGAGTTATTTCAACACATTTCTCTGATAAACAAATTCTCAACATAAACTATGCAAGGAAAGCATTATATGGCCACCTATCGACAGTGTCATCTCCATGTTTCGGAGTCGTTCAAGTTAAAATACTTCACTACCCTCCCCAAATAGTTTACAAAAGAAGCGCATGAAAAAAAAGGAAAATTAAACAAAAGGATGTTACCTTGAGACTGGGAGGTGCCAGGAAGAGAACTCTTAGCCGGAGGGTGATACAGTGTACATCACATTCTGAAAATCGGGCATCACGCCATAGAACCTCCGATCGTTGCAGGCTCAGGAGGTTGGGGCACCGGCTCCAACAAGCTCTTGAAGAACACAATATCTTCACTACACCATGTACTCCTCTTCATCCTTCGGCATTTTTGGCGCACACCCAGCCATGTATCATTGGTGCAAAAATTAACCACGCAGGACCACGCTCTTCAGCAGCGTGATGTCCACACTTTGACACATTGCTGTTGTGAGGCTTTCAACGATGACATCGCCACCCGCCAGTCCATCTGCGCTCAACTGACAACATGATGGTGTTCAGTCTACAAGACTCATGAACATGATAGTCTTGTACTTGTGTTGTCTCTAAAGGCACTCTGTAGCATACGTGGAGATCTCGCTGTGGTTAGTGATGGCAGCGCCAGCTGATGGACCAGGTGCCATATCGTACATGTCGACAAGTAGGGGCCAGATCGCCTTTGACATAAGTGCAATGTTTGACAAAATAAGAGGGATAACATGCCCTAGCATGAGAAACATTGCACCAAAATCCATATGAAACTTCCCTTGCGCACTCCAAATCCATTCAAGAAAGTAAGTGGACATTCGAGGAAATAAATAAAGATACGTATTGGGAAAATACCATAAGTGGACAACATAATGCACATTTCATTAAACAAAATAAGAACATATGAAAGAAAGAAACTAAAATAAACAAAGCTATATCGCCCATCCTTGAATAGTACAACTTCGAGAAAAATATCTGTAGTGAGTTTTTGAATGGTGTCGTAACATGGACTTTATTTCAAAATCGGAAAAACTAACACCCACACGTGTGGGCGTTTGCACATCGCTCACACGCCTTCATCACCACTTATTTTCCCACATATGAAGAGATGACATCAGCAGAATTTTTTTTGGCTTTCGGCTTAAAAATGTTTTATCTCCTAATTAAAAAAGCGAATGAAAAATTTGTTTTCACCATTAAATCCGTCTCAACGAGATCTTCAAAACTAGACCCCATGTTGATATGTTTCGACGAAATTTTTTTTGCCCAAAACTTGCCATGATGTTTACACTATAATTGCCATAGTGCTTAAACTAAAGTTGCCATGTGGCAATTTTAGTTTGTAGATCATGGCAATTTTAGTTTTTTGATGATGGCAATTCTAGTACTTTGACAATGAAAATATTTTTTTGTATGAACCATGGCAAAATTAATTGCATCTATCATGGCAATTTTAATTTATGGTGCATGGGAAGTCTACTTTCTTAATTCTCCGTTTTATAATATGTCAAATTTTACTTTTAAATGTACAAGAAAATAGCTGAAACATATTATGGCAACTTCAGTGTAAACATCATGGCAATTCATGTGCAATAGACACGGCAACTTTTAATCAAAAAAATTCGCCGAAATACATTGATATGAGGTCTAGTTTCGAAGATCTCGTCGCGAGGGATTTAATGGTGAAAACGGATCTTCAATCGGATTTTTCATTTAAGAGTTAAAACATTTTGAAAATAGAAAATCCAAAATTATTTCCACATGCATGCGGTGACATGTCGTAGTCTGTGTGTTATATGGCGTGTGAGCGGGTTTGGCTCCCACCACACGTGTGGGTGTTAGCGTTGTCCTTTCAAAATTTACAACATAGTACATAAATAAATTTCTCATTATTGACTTATGTTGCACCTTTCACCAAATGAATAATTAATCCTTGGTCTAAAAATAATACAACCACATTTAGGATTGTTTACAAATCACATCTCTCTCTCTCTCTCTCTCATATACAATGGACATTCGTGCAAACATATTATGTGAAATTGACTATAAATATTATTGGCAAGCACTCCTAGACTTGCATGACTAAGAATTTATTTACCGCACACGAGCAATATAGTGGGTTCCCTGCAAGTTAAATGCCAGGGTGCATGTGACTCAGACCCGCCGACTAAGTGTATGTTGAACGTGTATGTACGTATGTTGAACGTGTATGTACGTATAGGTTAGGGTCATGTATTTATCACGCCTCCTTTCTACGCCATATAGTGTATAGCTTGGGAGACAAGTTGAGATTATACACCCTTTAACCTATATATGTGCCTTGACGTGATCAATGAATTGTGTCGCATGCAATCTCATCTTTCCTAACAATATGGTATCAGTTTCTATTTTCTCTCCCGCGACCTAGTTTCCGCTCCAAGCCGCCGCCGCACCTTGCTGCCGCCGCCGCTGTCTCCAGCCGCCCCAGCCGTAACCTGCCACCGCCGCTGTCTCCCCACGCCGCCGCCGCCGGAATCAGGCGCTCCTGGCGGCGCCGCTACAGCCGCCCGACGGTAGCTACCCGCTGTCGCCGCCACCCCAGCTCTATGGGGTCCCTGCCATGCCGCCGGCCCCCACGTCCTGGGATCCCGCCCCTCTTGTGGCACTGCACTCGGCTCCTTCAGCGACTATCTCCGGCGGTGGTGCTAATTGGTACATGGACACGGGCGCTACCACCCACATGTCATCCCATCCCGGTAACCTCACATCTTCCTATCTGGTTAACACCTCCACTCGCATCACAGTCGGCGACGGCTCTTCTCTACCTATCACACATATCGGTCATAGTTCTGTTCCCTCTACGTCCATGTCGTTATCTACGTCTAACATTCTTGTCTCACCTGCACTAATCAAGAATCTTGTTTCTGTTCGTTCTTTACTCATGAAAATCCTGTCACCGTTGAATTTGACGAAATCGGCTTCTCTGTTAAGGATGCCTGTACCAGGATGGTCCTTCACCGATGTGACAGCCCAGACAAGCTCTACCCGATGCACCCCTCCTCCATCGACCCATTCGCCCTCTCCACCAGTGTCGACCTTTGGCATGCTCGTTTGGGTCATCCCAATTCAGCCGCATTTCGTCATAATCACACCTGTCATGCTTGCCATATCGGAAAGCATGTTTATCTTTCTTTAGAGCATCCACCACCATATCTTCTTTTCCGTTTCAATTATTTCATAGCGATGTATGGAAATCTCAGGTCGCGTGTAGTTCTGGCTATCTTTATTACCTTGTGATCTTAGACGATTTTTCTCATTATGTATGGACGTTTCCTCCACGTCGCAAGTCTGATGCGCTCGCGACTCTCACGGCATTTTATGCCTACGTCTCCACACAGTTTGGTTGTCCTATCCATGCACTCCAAACCGATAACGAAAAAGAATTTGACAATCTCGTTGTTCGTACACTTCTCGCATCACATGGCACCACCTTTCGCCTCACATGCCCATACACATCTCAGCAAAATGGCCGCGTTGAACGCGTTCTCCGCACTCTAAATGATTGCGTCCGCACCCTTCCCTTTCATGCTAAGGTGCCACCTCGGTTTTGGGCCGACGCGCTTGCCACCGCATCTCTTCTCATTAACATACGTCCATGTCGTGTTTGCTGGAACTATGCACCTCACCAGCTCCTATTTGGCACTTGTCCCTCGTATGATGACCTTCGTGTCTTCGGGTGCCTTTGTTACCCGAGCATCGCCTCCACCACCCTTCACAAGCTCGCACCACGTTCCCTTGCCTGCATCTTCCTTGGTTACCCACCCAACACCAAAGGTTACCGGTGCTATGATCCCGTCTACCACCGTGTTCACTTCGCGACATGCTTACTTTGACGAGAAGTTTTTCCCTTTCACCAGGTACCCCCAGCAACGGCATCTTGGCCGCCTGCTCCCGAGGCGCTCCAGTCCTGGCGTCCTAGCCGGACGCGGGCCCCTATTTCAGGCGCAGCTCCCTCGGGTGCAGCTGCTTCGCCGCCTCCCTCGAGCGCGGCAACCTCACCGGCCCACTCGAGTGCGGTGATCTCACCGACCCACTCGGTCGCGGCGATCTCGCCGGCCTCACTGACCTACCCGGGCACGGCGCCCTCGCCGGTCTCACCGGCCCACTCGGGTACGGTGCCCTCGCCGACCCACTTGGGCGTGGCCGCCTTACCGGCCCACTTGGGTGTGGCCACCTCGCCGGACGGCAATTCTGGATCCACGCCGGGCTCGCCACCACCTTCGCCTGTGGCTCCTCTGGTGGTGCCCCACCACATGACGACACGTGCTCGTGCCAGCGTCCTTCATCCTAGCACACGATATGCATCCGATGAGTACGCCTGCACCACGTCGACCGCGTCACCTTCACCGATTCCCTCTTCTGCTCGCGCTGCTCTTTGCGGCCCTAACTGGCTCGCCACCATGCAAGAGGAGTTTCATGCGTTGCAGCGTAACCGCACGTGGCAACTTGTGCGGCGGCCTCCTAACGCCAACTTCATCACCGGCAAAATGGGTGTTCCGTCACAAGACCCGCCCAGATGGTTCCCTCGAGCGCTACTAAGCGCGATGGGTGGTCCGTAGTTTTCGACAGCACACCGGATTTTAACTTCACCGACACCTTCACCCCGATAGTTAAACCTGGCACGATATGCGATGTTCTACAACTCGCGGTGTCTCGTGCATGGTGCATTAGTTGGATATATCCAACGCATTTCTTCACGGCCACCTAGCCGAGCAGGTGTTCTGCCAGTAGCCCACCGGATTCGTCGACGCCACTCATCTGGAACATGTGTGCCTGCATTCTCGATCCCTCTATGGGCTCAAGCAGGCTCCCCACACGTGGTACCAGCGCATCGCGGCCTTCCTCTAGCGGTTGGGTTTCCGCACCACTCGCTCCGACGCCTCATTGTTCTTCTACCATCAGGGCGCTGCTACTACATATCTCTTGCTCTACGTCGATGACATCATCCCGACGACATCCTCTACTGAGCTTCTTCAGCAGCTCACTGCTCGTCTTCGCGATGAGTTTGCCCTCCAGGATCTGGAGCCCCTGCACTACTTCCTCGGCATCGAGGTTGTACGGCGCGATGAGGGTTCTTTCTTCATCAGCAGCGGTATGCTCATGAGTTCCTCGAGCGTGCGGGCATGCTTAACTGCAAGACGGGTCCCATGCCTGTCGACATGAGGGCCAAGCTCTCTGCCCTTGATGGTTCGCCTGCATCAGATGCGGCATTCTATCGCTCCATGCTCGGTGCGCTGTAGTACTTGACACTTACTCGCCCGGATCTTCAGTATGTCGTGCAGCATGTGTGCCTTCACATGCATGCTCCTCGTGACTCCCATTGGAACCTGGTGAAGCAGATCCTATGCTATATTCGCGGCACCATGGCTCTAGGACTCACGCTGACGGCGTCCTCCTCCACCGACCTCGTGGCCTATTCGGATGCCGACTGGGCTGGCTGCCCGGATACTCGACGCTCTACATCAGGCTATTGCGTCTATCTGGGGCCTTCACTGATCTCGTGGTCGTCTAAACGACAACCCACAGTTTCCTGCTCGAGTGCTGAGGTGGAATACCAGGCGGTAGCTAATGCTACCGATGAGTGCTCTTGGCTTCGCCAACTCCTTCAGAAGTTGCTTTGTGATGTCCATAAGGCCACGGTCGTCTACTGCGACAATGTCTCCGCCGTCTACCTATCCGCCAACCCTGTTCATCATCGCTGGACGAAGCATATTGAGCTCAACATACACTTCGTTCGTGAGCAGGTTGCACTTGGGTGGATACGGGTTTTGCATGTTCCCACTACTCAATAGTTCACCGATGTTAAGACCAAAGGGCTACCGACATCCACCTTCCAGGAATTTCGGTCCAGTCTCTGCGTTGCTAGCGACGTTTTGACTGCACGCGGGGGGGGGGGGGGGTGTTGAACATGTATGTATGTATAGGTTAGGGTCATGTATTTGCCATGCCTCCTTTCTCCTCCCCACAGTGTATAGCTTGGGAGAGAAGTTGAGGTTGTGCACCTTTGTACCTATATATATGCACTTACACGTGATCAATGAATTGTGTCGCATGCAATCTCATCTTTCCTAACTATATTCTCTCTTGCACCAATTGTTAGTTAGTAAATACAATGTAAGAGAGAAGAACGAGAAAACAAAAATAGGAATATGTGACGTCAGGAAGTGTTTAACATGAGAAAATTATACTCGGTAGAAAAGACGAAGTGTGTTTCTCCCATGTTTAGGGGAACAACGCACGGAAGCTTTTTACCTTGGCGTATGCCCAGCTTGATGCATTGATGAGTTGTACACCAATGCGGTCATGGCCGGAGAGGTGTTCTTGGTGCTGCAGGCTCCAAGTGTAGAGAATGGTTTGGTGCATCGTTGATCGTGCACTAGGCACATATATATAGGTACACACTAGTAGAAAAAGAGGCTTCCATACGCCCCCGTTAGTCCCCAAAATAATCGAACCGCGACCAAAGGGGTCTTTAGTCGCGGTTCGGGAGGAGACCCGCGACCAACTATCTGGGCCCAGCGCGCGCTGGCGGACGGGAGGGGCTTTAGTCCCGGTTGGCCTAGCCAATCGGGACTAAAGGTCGTCAGGCTGGCCCGAAGGCCTTTAGTCGCGGTTGGCCAGGCCAACCGGGACTAATGGCCCGAACCTTTAGTCGCGGTTGGCCAGACCAACCGGGACTAAAGGTTAACCTTTAGTCCCGGTTGGTCTGGCCAACCGCGACTAAAGGGATTTTCAAACTCTACCCCCCCCCCCCCGGTGGATCGCCTTTTTAGTTTTAGAAAAAACAAAAGAAAATGATGGAAATGTCAAAAAATAAAATGAAATAAGTTTCCCATGTGATATGTGGTCTAGTTGTTGGGAAAATTAACAAATATGAATTTCGACTTTATTTGCAAAATCTCTCTGGAATTTCTTAAAATGGGCATAACTTTTGCATACGAACTCGGATGAAAAAGTTTTTTATATGAAAAATCATCTACTCGAAAAGTTACATCCGAATTTAACTGGGGGAACCCCGTTAAACATTTTCTAAATCCTCAAAAACCCAACAGAAAAAAAGATACGGGGCTTTTAAGATCTGGAGAGGCAAAAAAATTCAAAAAATTTCAAATTGTGGTCAAACTGTGGTCAAACAATGGTCAAACTAATTATTCTAGAATATTAGTGTTACTAAATAATTATTTCATTTTTTTTAAATTTTGGTCAAATCTGGTCAAACTGTGGTCAAACAATGGTCAAACTAATTATTCCAGAAATATTAGTGTTACTAAATAATTATTGTTTTTTAAAACAATAGTTTCAAACTCAAACAGTGAAATGTGTCACTTCATGCTCAAGCTAAATTCCTGAGGGTTAATAGAATTGACATCCTACTATTGTCAGGAAAACAACAAGTGCAGACTTGGAAACGAGGGAGAATAGAACCCGGAAGTTAAGCGTGCTCAGGCTGGAGTAGTGAGAGGATGGGTGACCGTACGGGAAGTTAGATGATTTGGAATGATGAGGGGTGATTAGAGATTAGAAGATAAATTGAGCAGTGATGAGGGGTGGTGATTAGAGATTAGAGGTTAAAATAATTCAGAAATTTGAAAATAAAAAAAAAATAAAAAAATCACAAAAAAACCAGGTTTAAACCTGCGGAGGAGGCCTTTAGTCCCGGTTAGCCATGAGAACCGGGACTAAAGGACGGGCCTTTAGTCCCGGTCAGCCACAAGAACCGGGACTAAAGCCTTTAGTCGCGGTTCCTAAGAGGCGCGACTAAAGGGGGGGTCTTTAGTCGCGCATATTTAGTCCCGGTTGCACAGCCGGGACTAAAGGCTGTTGCGAACCGGGACTAAAGGGCTTTTTTCTACCAGTGACAAGGGGTGTGACCGGTATCGTGTCTCCTAAGATACACGTACATATAGAGGGAGACAGATACAACCGGTATTGCATACAAGTCCCAGACCTACGTACATGTACACATGTTCAACACCCCCGCAGTCCAAGCGTCGCCGGTGACGCAGAGATTGGACCGAAAACCCTCGAATGTCGAGGTGGGTAGTCCCTTCGTCATAACATCGGCGAACTGCTGATTGGTGGGCACATGTAGAACTCGAACACGACCAAGTGCGACGTGCTCCCTGACGAAGTGAATGTCGAGCTCAATATGTTTCGTCCGTCGGTGATGGACAGGGTTGGCAGCGAGATACACCGCGGAGACATTGTCACAGTAGACAAGTGTCGCCTTGGTAACCTCACATAGCAACTCCTGAAGTAGCTGTCGTAGCCAAGAGCACTCCGCGGCGCCACAGCCCTGTACTCAGCCTCAGCGCTCGATCGTGAGACCATGGGTTGTCGTTTAGACGACCACGAAATCAGAGAGGGCCCGAGGTAGACGTAGTAGCCGGAAGTGGAGCGTCGAGTGTCGGGACACCCAACCCAGTCGGTGTCAGAGTAGGCGACAAGGCTGGTGTCAGGTGATGCCGTCAAGGTGAGACCCATAGCAGTGGTGCCACGTAAGTACCGGAGAATACGTTTCACCAGAGCCCAATGAGTATCACGAGGAGCATGCATGTGAAGGCACATCTGCTGGACAGCGTACTGAATGTCCGGACGCGTCAGCGTGAGGTACTGAAGAGCACCGACGATGGAGCGGTAGAAGGGAGCGCCAGACGCCGAAGAACCCTCGATGGCAGACACCTTAGCCTTCGTGTCGACAGGCGTAGGAGCAGGCTTGCAGTTAAGCATGCCAGCTCACTCCATAAGCTCGTAGGCATACTTCTGCTGATGCAGGAAGAAGCCAGTGGCCCGGCGAACAACCTCGATGCCGAGGAAGTAGTGGAGAGCCCCCAAGTCCTTGAGGGCGAACTTTGTGCCGAGGGAGCTGTAATCTGCTGAACTAGCGCCGGCGAGGACGCAGTCAGGATAATGTCGTCGACGTAAAGGAGAAGATACGCGGTGGCGGTGCCCTGGTGATAAACAAACAGGGAGGCATCGGACCGTGTGGACCGGAACCCCTGCTGCTGAAGGAAGGCCGCGATCCACTGGTACCAGGCCCGAGGTGCCTGCTTCAACCCGTAGAGAGAACGGAAGAGCATGCACACTTGGTCCGGATGGTCGGTGTCGACGAAACCAGTAGGCTGCTGACAGAACACCTGCTCGTCGAGGTGGCCATGCAGAAAATCATTGGACACGTCGAGCTGGTGAACGGGCCAAGCGCGAGAGACATCAAGCTGGAGAACAGCGCGAGTTGTGCCTGGTTTGACAACCGGGGCGAAGGTGTCGGCGAAGTCCACGCCGACGCGCTGGCGAAAACCGCGCACGACCAAACGCGGCTTGTAGCGCTCAAGGGAACCGTCGGGGCGAGTCTTGTTGCGGAAGACCCACTTGCCAGTGATGACGTTGGCACGGGGAGGCCGCGGGACAAGCTGCCACGTACTGTTGCGCTGCAGGGCGTCGAACTCCTCACGCATCGCAGCAAGCCAGTTCGAATCCCGAAGGGCTGCGCGAATGGAGGTTGGGAGCGGGGACGGGGCCGAGGTGGACGCGGCACACGCGTACTCGTCAGAGGTGTAGCGCGTGCTAGGACGGAACATCCCAGTCCAAGCCCGAGTGACCACACCGGTGAGAGGTGCGGCGGCAGCGGCGGAGCCGAGGGGGGGACCGGCGAGGATGAGCTCGAGCCGAGAGGGGGACGTCCAAACATCACTATGCAATAACTGAAACGGAAAAGTGGAAATGTTTGTAGACTCGCTAAAGGGAAGATGAACGTGCTTGCCAAGACGGCAAGCCTCACAAGAGTGGTCGTCAACCTTATGACATGAGAAAGAAAAACTCCGAAGAATCTGGCATAACGGTGGAGTTAGGATGGCCGAGGCGGGCGTGCCAAAGATCGACACTACCAGCGAAGGCGGTGGGACGACGGGTGGTGGCGGCGCTGGAGGGATGCACCAGGTAAAGCTCATCTGAGCTGTCACATCGGTGGAGTACCATCCGTGTACGGGCGTCCTTCACAGAAAAGCCGATATCGTCAAATTCAACAGTGATAGGGTTCTCACGAGCAAGGCGATAAACAGAAACAAGATTGGTAACTAAGGTAGGAGACACAAGAACATTAGACATGTTAACGGGAGTAGAAGTAGAAGGAAAAGACATATGCCCGACATGTGTAATGGGAATGGAGGAACCGTTACCAAGGGTGATGTGAGTGGGAGTATGAACAAGCGTGGCGGATGTGAGGTTACTGGGATGAGAAGTCATGTGAGCGGTGGCGCCCGAGTCCATGTAGCAGTCACCGCCGCCGCCGTAGGAGCTCGGTGACGGGGCGGAGTGCAGAGCAGCGACAAGGGCCGGGTCCCGCGGCGGCGGCACCTGGGGAGGGAGAAACCCTCCGTAGGCCGGCGCGGGAGCGGCGCCGTTGGCAGGTGCGGCGCCGTAGGCGGGCGCGGGCGCTGCGCCGTAGCCGCTGTAGGGGCGGCGTTCTGCGCGGTGAAGAGCACCTGGTGGCTCGCCGGCCGAGGCCCAAGGATGCCCGGAGTGGGAGCCCGAGGAACCGGCATCGAGTACGCGTGTACGATGCCCGTCCATGGGTTGGTGCCGTAAGTCCAGGGCATGGTGGCCTGCTGCTGCTGCTGACGAGGGGCCCCGCCTTGCGCCTGTTTGCGACCGCCCCCGCGGCGGTTGCCGCGCCGCCCACCACCCTGCTGCGGCTGCGGGGGGCAGCGGGTGGTGCGGGAGGTGTGGGCGGGGCAGCCGGTGGAGGGGCACCACGCGAGGTGCCGGCGGCGAGGGCGTGACGTTGCACGCGTGATACGTCCATTTTGCATCATGCTTTTATATCGATATTTATTGCATTATGGGCTGTTATTACACATTATTTCACAATACTTATGCCTATTATATATTATTTTACAAGGTTTACATAAGGAGGGAGAATGTCGGCAGCTGGAATTCTGGGCTGGAAAAGGAGCAAATATTAGAGACCTATTCTGCACAACTCCAAAAGTCCTCAAACTCCACGAAAGTTATTTTTGGAAATAATAAAAAATATTGAGCGGAAGAAGTACGTCAGGGGGGCCCCACCTGGCCACGAAGGCGGGGGGCGCGCCCTACCCCCCAGGACGCGCACCCCTGCCTCATGGGCCCCTGTTGGCCCTCCGGTGGCCATCTTCTACTATATGAAGTCTTTCGTCCGAAGAAAAATCATAAGCAAGCTTTCGGGACGAGACTCCGCCGCCACGAGGCAGAACCTTGGCAGAACCAATCTAGGGCTCCGGCAGAGCTGTTCTGCCGGGGACACTTCCCTCCGGGAGGGGGAAATCATCGCCATCGTCATCACCAACGCTCCTCTCATCGGGAGAGGGCAATCTCCATCAACATCTTCACCAGCACCATCTCCTCTCAAACCCTAGTTCATCTCTTGTATCCAATTCTTGTCTCCAAGTCCGGGATTGGTACCTGTAGGTTGCTAGTAGTGTTGATTACTCCTTGTAGTTGATGCTAGTTGGTTTATTTGGTGGAAGATCATATGTTCAGATCCTATATGCATATTAATACCCCTCTGATTATGAACATGAATATGCTTTGTGAGTAGTTACGTTTGTTCCTGAGGACATGGGAGAAGTCTTGCTATTAGTAGTCATGTGAATTTGGTATTCGTTCGATATTTTGATGAGATGTATGTTGTCTATCCTCTAGTGGTGTTATGTGAACGTCGACTACATAACACTTCACCATTATTTGGGCCTAGAGGAAGGCATTGGGAAGTAATAAGTAGATGATGGGTTGCTAGAGTGACAGAAGCTTAAACCCTAGTTTATGCGTTGCTTCGTAAGGGGCTGATTTGGATCCATATGTTTCATGCTATGGTTAGGTTTACCTTAATACTTTTGTTGTAGTTGCGGATGCTTGAAATAGAGGTTAATCATAAGTGGGATGCTTGTCCAAGTAAGGACAGCACCCAAGCACCGGTCCACCCACATATCAAATTATCAAAGTACCGAACGCGAATCATATGAACGTGATGAAAACTAGCTTGACGATAATTCCCATGTGTCCTCGGGAGCGCTTTCCTTTATATAAGAGTTTGTCCAGGCTTGTCCTTTGCTACAAAAAGGATTGGGCCACCTTGCTGCACTTTATTTACTTTTGTTACTTGTTGCTCGTTACAAATTATCCTATCACAAAACTGTCTGTTACCTATTATTTCAGTGCTTGCAGAGAATACCTTGCTGAAAACCGCTTATCATTTCCTTCTGCTCCTCGTTGGGTTCGACACTCTTACTTATCGAAAGGACTACGATAGATCCCCTATACTTGTGGGTCATCAAGACTCTTTTCTGGCGCCGTTGCCGGGGAGTGAAGCGCCTTTGGTAGGTGGAATTTGGTAAGGAAAAATTTATATAGTGTGCTGAAATTTACTGTCACTTGTTACTATGGAAAGTAATCCTCTGAGGGGCTTGTTCGGGGTATCTTCACCCCGACCAGTAGAGCAAAGAGTTGCTCCTCAACCTACTGAACCTACTGAAAATGAAGATGTCCACTTTGAGATTCCTTCGGGTATGTTAGAAAAACTGCTAGCAAATGCTTTTGCAGGAGATGGAACAAAGCATCCTGATGAGCACCTAATCTATGTGGATGAAGTTTGTGGATTATTTAAGCTTTCAGGTATACCCGGTGATGTTATTAAGAAGAAGGTCTTCCCTTTATCTTTGAAGCGAGATGCATCGACATGGTATAGGCTATGTGATGATACGGGATCATGGAACTACAAACGATTGAAATTGGAATTTCATCAAAAAATTTATCCTATGCATCTTGTTCATCGTGATCGCAATTATATATATAATTTTTGGCCTCGCGAAGGAGAAAGCATCGCTCAAGCTTGGGGGAGGCTTAAATCAATGTTATATTCATGCCCCAATCATGAGCTCCCAAGAGAAATAATTATTCAAAGTTTTAATGCTCGGCTTTCTGATAACAATCGCACCATGCTCGATACTTCTTGTGCTGGCTCTTTTATGATGAAGACTATTGAATTCAAATGGGATTTATTGGATAGAATTAAATGCAACTCTGAAGATTGGGATCTCGACGAAGGTAAGGAGTCAGGTATGACACCTAAGTTTGATTGTGTTAAATCTTTTATGGATACCGATGTTTTCCGTAAGTTTAGCAGTAAATATGGACTTGACTCTGAGATGGTAGCTTCTTTTTGTGAATCTTTTGCTGCTCATATTGATCTCCCTAAGGAGAAGTGGTTTAAATATCATCCTCCCATAGAAGTAAAAGTAGCTGCACCTATTAAAGTTGAAGAAAAGACTATCACTTATAATGATCCTATTGTTCCTACTTCTTATGTTGAGAAACCACCTTTCCCTGTTAGAATAAAGGATCGTGCTAAAGCTTCAACTGTGGTTCGTAAAAGCAATATTAGAACTTATACACCTCCTGAGCAAATTAAAGTTGAACCTAATATTGCTATTGTTAAAGATCTCTTGTCTGATAATATTGATGGGCATGTTATTTATTTCTGTGATGAAACTGCTAGAATTTCTAAACCTTGTGCTAAAGATAAACATAGACCTGTGGTAGGCATGCATGTTATTTCTGTTAAAATAGGAGATCATTGTTATTATGGCTTATGTGATATGGGTGCTAGTGCTAGTGCAATACCTTTTGACTTATACAAAGAAATTATGCATGATATTGCACCTGTCGTGATGGAAGATATTGATGTCACAATTAAGCTTGCCAATAGAGATACTATTTCAGCAATGGGAATTGTTAGAGATGTTGAAGTCTTGTGTGGGAAAACTAAATATCCTGCTGATTTTCTTGTTCTTGGATCCCCACAAGATAGCTTTTGTCCCATAATATTTGGTAGACCCTTCTTGAATACTGTTAATGCTAAGATAGACTGCAAAAAAGATGTTGTTACTATTGGTTTGGGTGATATGTCTCATGAGTTTAATTTCTCTAAATTTAGTAGACAACACCGTGAAGAGGAATCACCTAGTAAGGATGAAATAATTGGTCTTGCTTCTATTGCCGTACCTCCTAGTGATCCTTTAGAACAATATTTGCTAGACCATGAAAATGATATGTTTATGAATGAAAGAAGGGAAATAGATGAAGTATTCTTTAAACAGGAACCTATCCTGAAACATAATTTGCCTGTTGAAATCCTAGGGGATCCTCCTCCACCCAAGGGTGATCCCGTGTTTGAGCTAAAACCGTTACCTGATACTCTTAAATATGCTTATCTTGATGAGAAAAAGATATATCCTGTTATTATTAGTGCTAACCTTTCAGAGCATGAAGAAGAGAGATTATTGAAAACTCTGAAGAAGCACCGTGCTGCTATTGGATATACTCTTGATGATCTTAAGGGCATTAGTCCCACTCTATGTCAACAAAAATAAATTTGGAGGAAGATGCCAAACCAGTTCGTGATCATCAACGACGGCTGAATCCTAAGATGAAGGAAGTGGTAAGAAAAGAAATACTAAAGCTCCTTGAGGCAGGTATAATTTATCCCGTTGCTGATAGTCAGTGGGTAAGTCCTGTCCATTGTGTCCCTAAGAAGGGAGGTATTACCGTCGTTCCTAATGATAAAGATGAATTGATTCCGCAAAGAATTATTACAGGTTATAGGATGGTAATTGATTTCCGCAAATTAAATAAGGCTACTAAAAAAGATCATTACCCCTTACCTTTTATCGATCAAATGCTAGAAAGATTATCCAAACATACACATTTTTGCTTTCTAGATGGTTATTCTGGTTTCTCTCAAATACCTGTGTCAGCCAATGATCAATCAAAGACTACTTTTACTTGCCCTTTTGGTACTTTTGCTTATAGACGTATGCCTTTTGGTTTATGTAATGCACCTGCTACCTTTCAAAGATGCATGATGGCTATATTCTCTGACTTTTGTGAAAAGATTTGTGAGGTTTTCATGGACGACTTCTCCGTCTATGGATCCTCTTTTGATGATTGCTTAAGCAACCTTGACCGAGTTTTGCAGAGATGTGAAGAAACTAATCTTGTCTTGAATTGGGAAAAGTGCCACTTTATGGTTAATGAAGGTATTGTCTTGGGGCATAAAGTTTCTGAAAGAGGTATTGAAGTTGATAAAGCCAAGGTTGATGCTATTGAAAAGATGCCATGTCCCAAGGACATCAAAGGTATAAGAAGTTTCCTTGGTCACGCCGGTTTTTATAGGAGGTTCATTAAGGACTTCTCAAAAATTTCTCGGCCTCTGACTAATTTATTACAAAAAGATATACCATTTGTCTTTGATGATGATTGTGTAGAAGCATTTGAAATACTTAAGAAAGCATTGATCTCTGCACCTATTGTTCAGCCACCTGATTGGAATTTACCCTTTGAAATTATGTGTGATGCTAGTGATTATGCTGTAGGTGCTGTTCTAGGGCAAAGAGTTGATAAGAAATTAAATGTTATTCAATATGCTAGTAAAACTCTAGACAATGCTCAGAGAAATTATGCTACTACTGAAAAAGAATTCCTAGCAGTTGTATTTGCTTGTGATAAGTTCAGACCTTATATTGTTGATTCTAAAGTAACTATTCACACTGATCATGCTGCTATTAAATATCTTATGGAAAAGAAAGATGCTAAACCTAGATTTATTAGATGGGTTCTTTTGCTACAAGAGTTTGATTTGCATATCATTGATAGAAAGGGAGCTGAGAACCCCGTTGCAGACAACTTGTCTAGGTTAGAAAATGTTCTTGATGACCCACTACCTATTGATGATAGCTTTCCTGATGAGCAATTAAATGTCATAAATGCTTCTCGTACTGCTCCATGGTATGCTGATTATGCTAATTACATTGTTGCTAAATTTATACCACCTAGTTTCACATACCAGCAAAAGAAAAAGTTTTCTATGATTTGAGACATTACTTTTGGGATGACCCACATCTTTATAAAGAAGGAGTAGATGGTGTTATTAGACGTTGTGTACCTGAGCATGAATAGGAACAGATCCTACGCAAGTGTCACTCCGAGGCTTATGGAGGACACCACGCTGGAGATAGAACTGCACATAAGGTATTGCAATCCGGTTTTTATTGGCCTACTCTCTTCAAGGATGCCCGTAAGTTTGTCTTGTCTTGTCATGAATGTCAAAGAATTGGTAATATTAGTAGACGTCAAGAAATGCCTATGAATTATTCACTTGTTATTGAACCATTTGATGTTTGGGGCTTTGATTATATGGGATCTTTTCCTGCCTCTAATGGATATACCCATATTTTAGTTGCTGTTGATTACGTTACTAAGTGGGCAGAAGCTATTCCAACTAGTAGTGCTGATCATAACACTTCTATTAAAATGCTTAAAGAAGTTATTTTTCCGAGGTTTGGAGTCCCTAGATATTTAATGACTGATGGTGGTTCACATTTTATTCATGGTGCTTTTTGTAAAATGCTTGCTAAGTATGATGTTAATCATAGAATTGCATCTCCTTATCACCCGCAGTCTAGTGGTCAAGTAGAATTGAGCAATAGAGAGCTCAAGTTAATTTTGCAAAAGACTGTCAATAGATCTAGAAAGAATTGGTCCAAGAAACTTGATGATGCATTATGGGCCTATAGAACTGCATATAAAAATCCTATGGGTATGTCTGCATATAAAATGGTTTATGGAAAAGCATGTCACTTACCTCTCGAACTAGAACATAAGGCTTATTGGGCTATTAAAGAGCTCAATTATGATTTCAAACTTTCCGGTGAGAAGAGGTTATTTGACATTAGCTCACTTGATGAATGGAGAACCCAAGTTTATGAGAATGCCAAATTGTTTAAAGAAAAAGTTAAAAGATGGCATGACAAAAGAATACAAAAGTGTGAGTTTAATGTAGGTGATTATGTATTGCTATACAACTCTCGTTTAAGATTTTTTGCAGGAAAACTTCTCTCTAAATGGGAAGGTCCTTACGTTATCGAGGAGGTCTATCGTTCCGGTGCCATAAAAATCAACAACTTCGAAGGCACAAATCCGAAGGTGGTAAACGGTCAAAGAATCAAACATTATATCTCAGGTAATCCCATAAATGTTGAAACCAATGTTATTGAAACCGTAACCCCGGAGGAATATATAAGGGACACTTTCCGGAACGTTTCAGACTCCGAAAAGGAATAGGTATGTGGTACGGTAAGTAAACCGACTCCAAAACAGTTTTTATGGCAATATTTCTCCGTTTTGGAATATTTAGAAAAATAGAAAAATAAGAAGCAGTCCGGGAAGGACACGAGTGCTCCACGAGGGTGGAGGGCGCGCCCTACCCTACTGGGCGCGCCCCCTACCTCGTGGGCACCTCGTGCGCTCTCCGGACTCCGTTTTCTTGCACGATATGTATTTTGGTCGGTAAAAAATCATTATATAATCTCCCGAAGGTTTTGACCACCGTATCACGCAAATATCTCCTGTCTTTGTTTCGAGCTGTCCTGCTGCAGATTAGAGCAACATGTCGTCCCAGGATTCGGAAGGAGAAAGCTATGTGGCTGATTACCTTGCAGATCCTAAGGTCTATGGGGATGTGGAGCATTGTGGTTGGACTACGGAAGAAGAAGAGGACTATGAGCCAAGAGAAAGGAGGAGACGAGCTTAGATGAAGATGAAGTCCCATTACCTCAACTTGGGGACATGCATGTGGAGTTCAAAAAGTCAAGCCTCCCAGATAAAGCAAAGAAATTTAAGATCGAGTTTATCCCTTTTCGTCTCTTGCAGGAAAACAAGCAGGAATTATGCAAAAAGATATTAAGCCTGGAGCAGGAGATTAATGACTTGAGGGATCAAAATTCTGTCCTCAAGCGCAAATTAAGGAAGAAGACTACTCCATCATCACCACCACCTTCATCACCGAAAAAGGAGACATAATGACATGGGTATGGGCACTCCCCTTGGCAACTGCCAAGCTTGGGGGAGGTGCCCCGGTATCGTATCACCATCACACTCCTATCTTTACCTTTTTCTTAGTTCGATCCTATTAGTAGTATCTTGATCTAGTAGAATAAAGTTTTGGTATGATCTAGTTTTGAGTTTTGCTTTATGATCTCTCTATGTAATCGAGTCCGTGAGCTATATAATAAATATTAGTGTTGAGTCAAGGGCTTGATTATTTTGCCATGATCTTGAGTGAATAAAAGAAAAGAGAAAAGAATAAAAAGGAATAAAAATATCATATTGATCTTATTGAGAGTAATGACTTCACATAGAAAGAGTATGATGATTAAAAATTGTTGAGAGTTGACAAACATAGCTTTGGTCATCATTGCAATTAATAGGAAGTAATAAAGAAAGAGAGGTTTCACATATAAATATACTATCTTGGACATCTTTTATGATTGGGAGCACTCATTAAAATTTGACATGCTAAAGAGTTGATGTTGGACAAGGAAGACAACGTAATGGGTTATGTTTTCTTATATCTGAGATAAAGTATATTGTCATGGATCATTCAACATGTTGAGCTTGCCTTTCCCCTCATGCTAGCCAAATTCTTTGCACCAAGTAGAGATACTACTTGTGCTTCCAAATACCCTTAAACCAGTTTTCCCATGAGAGTCCACCATATCTACCTATGGATTGAGTAAGATCCTTCAAGTAAGTTGTCATCGGTGCAAGCAATAAAAAATGCTCTCTAAATATGTATGATTGATTGGTGTGGAGGAAATAAGCTTTAGACGATCTTGTGATGTGGAAGAAATAAAAGTGACGGACTGCATAATAAAGGTTCATATCACAAGTGGCAATATAAAGTGACGTTATTTCGCATTAAGATTTTGTGCATCCAACCCTGAAAACGCATGGCAACCTCTGCTTCCCTCTGCGAAGGGCCTATCTTTTACTATTATCTTCTACCTTATGCAAGAGTCATGGTGATCTTCACGTTTCCTTTTTATATTTTATCCTTTCGCAAGCACAGGATGTTGGAAAGATCCGGATATATATATATATATATATATATATATATATATATATATATATATATATATATATATATATATATATATATATAATTGGATGTGGGTTAGCATGAACTATTATTGTTGACATTACCCCTGAGGTAAAAGGTTGGGAGGCGAAACTATAAGCCCCTATCTTTATCTGTGTCCGGTTGAAACTCCGTAACCACAAGTATTGCGTGAGTGTTAGCAATTATGAAAGACTAAATGATAGCTGAGTATGTGGACTTGCTAGAAAGATCTGTCATAGGCTCTTTCTGATGTTATGATAAATTGCAATTGCTTCAATGACTGAGATTATAGTTTGTTGGTTCTCAATAAAGTTTCTGATTCATACTTTGCATTGTGAATAGATTATTACTTGAGCATAAGAAGTCATATGACAATATCCATATATGTTGCTGTTATGGGAATAATCATGATGCCCTCATGTCCGTATTTTATTTTATCGACACCTCTACCTCTAAACATGTGGACATATTTATCGTTATCGGCTTTCGCTTGAGGACAAGCGAGGTCTAAGCTTGGGGGAGTTGATACGTCCATTTTGCATCATGCTTTTATATCGATATTTATTGCATTATGGGCTGTTATTACACATTATGTCACAATAATTATGCCTATTCTCTCTTATTTTACAAGGTTTACATAAGGAGGGAGAATGTCGGCAGCTGGAATTCTGGGCTGGAAAAGGAGCAAATATTAGAGACCTATTCTGCACAACTCCAAAAGTCCTGAAACTCCACGAAAGTTATTTTTGGAAATAATAAAAAATATTGAGCGAAAGAAGTACGTCAGGGGGGCCACCTGGCCACGAGGGTGGGGGCGCGCCCTACCCCCCAGGGCGCGCCCCCTGCCTCGTGGGCCCCCTGTTGGCCCTCCGGTGGCCATCTTCTGCTATATGAAGTCTTTCGTCCGAAGAAAAATCATAAGCAAGCTTTCGGGACGAGACTCCGCCGCCACGAGGCGGAACCTTGGCGGACCAATCTAGGGCTCCGGCAGAGGTGTTCTGCCGGGGACACATCCCTCCGGGAGGGGGAAATCATCGCCATCGTCATCACCAACGCTCCTCTCATCGGGACAGGGCAATCTCCATCAACATCTTCACCAGCACCATCTCCTCTCAAACCCTAGTTCATCTCTTGTATCCAATTCTTGTCTCCAAGTCCGGGATTGGTACCTGTAGCTAGGTTGCTAGTAGTGTTGAATACTCCTTGTAGTTGATGCTAGTTGGTTTATTTGGTGGAAGATCATATGTTCAGATCCTATATGCATATTAATACCCCTCTGATTATGAACATGAATATGCTTTGTGAGTAGTTACGTTTGTTCCTGAGGACATGGGAGAAGTCTTGCTATTAGTAGTCATGTGAATTTGGTATTCGTTCGATATTTTGATGAGATGTATGTTGTCTATCCTCTAGTGGTGTTATGTGAACGTCGACTACATGACACTTCACCATTATTTGTGATGGGATTTCTTTCCCCCACCTTTGCCAACGCTCCAATGGACTTGGAGGGCAAGAAACCAGCCCCCTTCACCCCTATATATAGTGGGGAGGCGCATGGGAGCAGCACCCCAAGCCCTGGCGCCTCCCTCCCTCCCGTGACACCTCTTCCTCCCCGCTTGCGCTTGGCGAAGCCCTTCCGGGATCCCGCTACTTCCACCACCACGCCGTCGTGCTGCTAGATCTCCATCAACTTCTCCTCCCCCTTGCTGGATCAAGAAGGAGGAGACGTCCCCACTCCGTACGTGTGTTGAACGCGGAGGTGCTGTCCGTTCGGCGCTAGGATCATCGGTGATTTGGATCACGACGAGTACGACTCCATCAACCCCGTTCTCTTGAACGCTTCCGCCCGCGATCTACAAGGGTATGTAGATGCACTCCCCTCTCTCTCGTTGCTAGATGACTCCATAGATTGATCTTGGTGATACGTAGAAAATTTTAAATTTCTGCTACGATCCCCAACAATTTGGGCCTAGAGGAAGGCATTGGGAAGTAATAAGTAGATGATGGGTTGCTAGAGTGACAGAAGCTTAAACCCTAGTTTATGCGTTGCTTCGTAAGGGGCTGATTTGGATCCATATGTTTCATGCTATGGTTAGGTTTACCTTAATACTTTTGTTGTAGTTGCGGATGCTTGCAATAGAGGTTAATCATAAGTGGGATGCTTGTCCAAGTAAGGACAGCACCCAAGCACCGGTCCACCCACATATCAAATTATCAAGGTACCGAACGCGAATCATATGAACGTGATGAAAACTAGCTTGACGATAATTCCCATGTGTCCTCGGGAGCTCTTTCCTTTATATAAGAGTTTGTCCAGGCTTGTCCTTTGCTACAAAAAGGATTGGGCCACCTTGCCACACCTTATTTACTTTTGTTACTTGTTGCTTGTTACAAATTATCCTATCACAAAACTATCTGTTACCTATTATTTCAGTGCTTGCAGAGAATACCTTGCTGAAATCCGCTTATCATTTCCTTCCGCTCCTCGTTGGGTTCGACACTCTTACTTATCGAAAGGACTACGATATATCCCATATACTTGTGTGTCATCAACGCGCTTCTTGACCCCCTTCATCTGGCGCTCCTCCAACCGCAAGTATGCCACGAACTTGGGGAAGGAGTGCTCCGGTATGAGGGAGAGGTTGGAGGCAGTGTTACCGATGTCCTCGTTGAGGCCGGCGGTGAGCATGCTGAGGAGGAGGTCGTCATCAACCTTGGCGCCAATGTCACGGAGCTTATCTGCCAACGTCTTTAGGCGGCGGCAGTAGTCATCGATAAACTAATCATCCTGATGACAGTCAAAAAACTCCTGCTGCAAAAAAACGCGGCGCTGAAGCTTGTTGTCAGTGAAGAGGCCTTTGAGCTTGACCCACACGGCGTGGGCGTCATCACCATCGCTCACGACGGTGTGAAACAAGTCCTTCGAGATTGTGGTGAAGAACCATCGGATGGGTGTGGCGTCGATCGCGGTCCACTCGGAGTCGCCCACCATGGCGCGGGAGTTGACGGAGCCGTCAACGTGATCCATGAGGTTGTTCTCACGGAAGAGCAGCAAGAAGTACGTCTTCCACGCGAAGTACGTGGCGTCGGTGGCATCGAGGACAACAGGGACGCGGTCGTGGATGTTGATGTCGTGGATGTTAGCGGGGTCCGGCCCAGCGAAGGGGTTGGAGTAGGAAGAGGCGGAGGAAGACATGGCGGCTCGGCGGTGGTGCGGCACGGCGATGCAAGCGAGCTGCGGCGCGGGGTAATGAGCGGTGCGGGTGTGCAGGACCGGGCGTGGGCTGCGGGATCGGCTGGAGACGGCTCGGCTGAAAGTAGCTAGCGGCGCGGCTGGAAGCGGCTCGAAGGGCGGGCGACGCGACTGGAAACGGCTCGGCGGGCGGGCGACGAGAGAAGCGGCTGGCGACGGGTTAGCGGGCGGGAGCTGTAGCGGGTAGCGGGATCGATCGGAGCGGGAGGAGCGACCGCGAGGCGGGCGGGAGCGGGTAGCGTGATCGCGCGACGCAGGGAGCGGGGCGGGATCGCGCGCGAGGCAGGGACCAGCAGCCGGCGCGGAGGTTGCGCGAGCGGCGGCGGCTGGGGTGGCAGCGGCGACGGCGGAAGCGAAAAAGAAACCTAAAAAACTGATACCATGTAGAGAATGGTTTGATGCATCGATATCTCATTGATCGTGCACTAGGCACATATATATAGGTCTAAGGGGTGTGACCGGTATCGTGTCTTCTAAGATACACGTACATAAAGAGGGAGACAGACACAATCATTACTGCATACAAGATCCAGACCTACGTACATGTACACATGTTCAACACCAAGGACTAGCGCTTGAAACATGCAGAAAAGATGGGAGGGGAGAGACAGATTTAGCCATGACCTTCACCATCGGCGGAGGTGCTTTGCACAACCATCATAAAAGAGGGAGCACAACCATATAATAATGAGATTGCATGGCATTCTATTACTATACCGCCAGCTAATCTGGTTGAATATAGCCCGTGTGATAGTGTCGGCTAAATTTAACATGGTCACTCTTACCTTCTCTTTTCACATGAGAAATAAGAACGTAAGAATTAATTAGATGACTACTTACTAAAATCAACAGCTCAAAATCTATTATACAATCTTACCTCTGATGTGAAAATAAGAGGTAAGAGGGACCATGTTAAGGCTGCAGCAAAAAGCCATTGACGCTTGAGCCTACACATGTCATAGGAACATCATATAAGAGCAACTCCAACGGGCCGACCCAAACGGACGCACACTTTGTCCGCTTTTCGTACGTTTGGGTCGGCCGCGCGGATATGTTCGTCCGCTTTTTCATTTGGGTCAGTCGGTGTGCCCAATGGCAGTCAGACCCATTTTTTACATGTTCGCCCCGGCATTTTGTCAAACACGTAGTGGGCAGCGGAGCTCGCAGTGGCTGGGCGCGGGGGGACGAGGCCAAAGTCTGCAGGAGCACCGGCCGGGCGCGAGCGTGGGCATGAGGCGAGGCCGGCGATCGAGCTCGAACCCCACGCCTGCGAGACGAAGCAGGATGAGCGGCGCGACACGGCGGCGTGTCCCGACAGGGCGCAGTGAGGCGACGGGGCTAGGCGTGCGGCGCGTGCGGCGGGGGGAGGCGGCTGGACGTGCGGCGCGGGCGGCTGGGCGCGGCGAGGCGGCTAGCTACGCGGCACTCCGCGTCTGGGCGGCTAGGCGCGTGAGCTACAACGGACGGACCAGAGCGGACGACGCTGCAACTTGCCGCGAGCGGGGAGGCCGGCAGCTGCAGCAGGCCAGCTGCTCCTTCCGAGCCATGCCAGGCTCCAGCTGCTGCGTGGCAGAGCGAGCGGGGCGTGCACGGCCATGGCGAGCGGGGCGTGCGCGGCCATGGCGAGCAGGGCGAGCGAAGGCCACGGCGAGCACCGGACCAGCTAGCGACGCCCGTGCACAGCCACCGGATCGGCTAGCTACGCACGCACGCAGCCACTGGACTAGCTAGCTACGCACACGGTCACCGAAGAGCAAGAACGTCTGACGTGTGTCTGGCCAGGATCCGACGAGTTGACATGTCAACTCTGAGACCGCTGCCCACCGCCGCGTAGCCGTAGCTTACCTCTGCCGCGTAGCCGTAGCTCCCGGTAAGCTGGCACCGAGGTATACAGACGTCGAAGAGCAGCGGGTCGGCCGTCGCGCGCTGCACTTGCTCAAGCGGCCCCAGGTTGATGGACACGGCCAGCGCGACGTACCGGCACGCCCTGGTCTGCGCCCACCCGCGCCTCCAGCCTCCTTTCCGTGGCGAGCAGCCCGTCGAGCTCCTTCGCCAGCGTCGCCGTCGCGCCCTCCATCCCGGTCCTCTATTCAGTTTCAGCAAACACTAAAAAAATATTATGCGAGTGGATGGCAGGTGGACCACGCGGGACCGGGAGAGGACAGAGGCGGACCAGAGGGAGGTAGAAAACGTCCGCTTTGTGTCCGCCTCGGACCCAAATATGACTCAAATTTGGGCCTCAAATGGGTCCACGCGGACAGAAAGCGGAAGCCTTTTGAAAATGGGTCTCTGCGTTGGGCAGTCGTTTTTGTCCGCGCAGGCGCAAACGGACATGGGCGGACGAAATGGGTCGCCCCATTGGAGTTACTCTAAGGATACGGCATTTATCTCTCAAGATAACATGCAATTTTTTTGGAAGTTTTGTCTTGTCAAAAACACAATCACTCTAACAATCCGGATAGCCCACACTAAAGCGCATACTACCACCTGGATGTAACCTTTAAGTTTGTGATGAACCCTACCAACAAATTTCTTAAGATGTCGATTATACTGGGTGGTGGAAAACTGTAATCAACATGGACAGTGCATCGGAGTAGGGCCCACAAACAGGAAAGTAACACACTTTGACTTTCTTGGGTAGATCATCTATTATATATAAAAAGTGTTTGATGGGATCACTAGAAAAAAGAGAATATTTTAGAAATTCCCACAATAATTAGAAAGATCTGTCCGCTTACTTAGTAGAAAAAGAAAGCATAACCGTTGGATGAATACAATTTTTTTTGCAACACAAATCAGTGAAAATTACCCACCATTGCCAACTCCTTCATCACGTCCTCTCCCAGTGGCCTTCCCTCGAGAGATTTCTCCTGAGGACCACGACACCACCGAGGATCGGCGACTATGATGACAGATGCATGCTCACAACTCCGTCTGCCATTGCCACATGGACCGCCATAGGATACATCTGGTGGCTGCTATAGTGGTTGATGTTATAGCAGCATCAACCTGGAGATGAAAGCTGACGCAGACATGTGATCTACTACTGCCATGCAAAAAAGCCATGGAACTTGAGATACGATGGAGGACCTGATAAGTAATTACTATAGCAAAGCACAAAGAGAAGAGGATGGACGAATTGGCGCAAGAACAACAATTAGCGACTCAGAAGAGGATGGATTAATTAGTATAGCCACCTGAAGATGGTGTCGAGGTGCACAGTCAGAGAGGACTCCGGCAGAGAACTTTGCCAGGTGAGTTCGGCAAGCTTGCTGTCAAATATTTTTAGTCTGCTTAAGCAGGTCAGCTTGCTAAGTGCATGTACACAAAACTACAATCATCATGTCCCACACACACGTACAGAAAATGCATGCATGCATGTATGCGAGCAAGCATGTATTAACATGCCTCTAGATCCCCGTGTCCAATTCTGATCAGGAGAGCTCAGCCACCTCTTCCACCGGTGTGGAGGTGAACGGGTCGAGGAGTAGGCACAAAAGGACAGGAGGAGAGGTAGGGCTGGCGCTGGCGACAACGCTGCTAAAAATTGGCTCAACTTCCTCTGCCTCAGCGCAGGCCAAACTACCTCCAATCAAAACTTAGATGTGCAGTTTTGCCGGCTTTCATCGACCAGTTTCTTCTACAAGCTTGGTGCTTTCCGGTTCCAACGTCGTTCCATACATCACGACAACCAGCTGCTTCCATTCTCTTCTACATCAAGGGGTCCATCATTGATTTCAGAACTTAGAACATGGATCGAGGTATATGTTTGAGGGGAGATCCATCCACACTAAGATCAATTTTTTTCTTCCGGAACTTATTTCCTTTAATTAGATACTCTGATGTATAAAGGCTTTGTTGTTGTTTGTAGATACTCTGATGTATGATTTGGTTTCTTATCGCCTCTCCACCAGATTGTGTTGTAGTATTCACAAGAGTGCAAATCTACGTAAGATTCAGATGTGGCTGCAGTAGCGATCTTTCAGTTATCTATTAACGATTTACTATATGTCTCATATTTTCACGAGCCTACACAATTTTCATCCTTTGTTTCACTTACATTTATAGTCCATCATATGATCTGACAGATGGTACGGATGGAAAAACTATTTAGGCCGTCATTGAATATGCATTCCATCCCCATGGCATGCAGGATATAAAGTACATATTTAGTTAGCTGCTATCTTTTCTACAGTGCTCGGTTTAAAGAATTCGTTTGTGTAATTAGTATGAGCATGAGACACACTCATAGATGTACTAATTACAAGGGAAGCGTACTTCGTGCATGCAAGCTAAAAATGCTACTAATCAGTTTTATGCCACCTAGAGTAAATTTTGTACCTGGCTTGAAATCTCTAAATTTAGGTAGGTTCCGATGTACAAAATACTATGTCCTAAAAAACATCATATGACTCAGTACTTTGTTGTTGGGAGCTCTGGCCACATGAACAAGCATTTTCAGAACTTCATCTAAGCATTAATTAGGTTTTTCTTGGTCTGCAACCGAGATCATAGTTCTTCGCACAAGAACAACCATTTTCGTAACTTCATCTTAAGATGCAAGAACTAATCCAGAAACCATCGACTATGCTTGGCTGAATTAATTAACTTTACCTTGGATCAAGCACTAATGGCATGATGATGACATGGCATTACAATTTTATATTAAAAAATAGAGCAATAAGGATGATGCCAACTTCCCTTTACACAAATCAAATAATATGTGCCCTTATTAAATTGTCTTAGAAACTAGGCCGCGCATCGAGCGTGCCACTTTACTAGTTGATAGTTAATTATGGAATGGGAGCACTCTAAGATTAATCGGAGTTATCTCAGAAACTAGTCTGCGGCTTTCAGTTTGATAGGCCCAAGTTGCCAATTGACATATTCTCTTAGTCACGATTATCAGGAATGCTCAACCAGAACACTAATGGCAAGGTGATGGATGTATATACTTTTGCTCATTCATATATTACTAGCAAACATTCCCGTGTGTTGCAACGGGAAAAAACAAATGTAATGCAAACAATGCACATATCTCTATCTATTAAGAACAACGCGCACACTGTGCCGAGCTAAAGAACATGTGCATTGCAACACGGGACGAACAACAATTTTGAGAGATCGGAATGCACATAACTACGGAGGATATGAATAATATTCACTGAAAAGATTAAATTATTTCCTTTGCCTTTTTTAGTTTCATCACCGAGAGCATTTTCAATGCGTTTGACGACTATGTCATCTAACCAAAAATTCCAGCGTTGCGGAAGTAAGAGGGCATGGAGTTTGGCGGCGTGCAACCGAGCGCCAAAATTTGAATTGCAACTTCAAGCATTAGATAACAACAATGATACTGAATGTGACAAATCTACAAGAATTACATAAGTTGCTTCACAAATTTTGAAAGGTGCTAGTCTTTCCAAATATATCCAACTGAGCATCAATCCTCCTAATATAGAACTTCGACCAAATCAGATTAGAAAACACAGGGGAAGAAATAATACAAACTTTTCGGCATCTACAATGCGAATAAATAAATACCAGCTTGTACAAAGCGTAGGACTATGATCAACCCTAAACCTGGCCCAAAACCACGAAAGCCCAAAGTTTATGTACTGCTTCAATTGCATAGCCATAAAAAAATGCATAGCCGAGGTACAATTTGATTTCATAGTTGAACAACAGATCCTGCATCAATATTCATGTATTGAAAAATATGTATAACCACAAACCTCAGTCTGCAGCAGTAATAGACAGATGTACGATCCAAAATATTTATCTGTTAACACAGTGGTTGATACTTATCTGACAGCACCCAGAATAGTTGCACTACAATGACAATCTTGTGCACTGCAACTTGCAAAGGACCATTGCTCTGCTCTTTTATGTTATTTGCAGAAGAGTATTTTTAGTCTAATGCACACGTATATGCATCCCATTCCACCTACCTTATCCATAATTATAGATTTCTGGTGTCTCCATTGCATCTCTCTCTCTCTCTCTCTCTCTCTCTCTCTCTCTCTCTCTCTCTCTCTCCATGAACAAGAAGCGTTACCTTTAGGCACTGAAAAAACTGAAGGGCACGGAAAAGCAATGTCGTGACTATTTTAGGCATTCACTTGTTCAGACCTTACAGAGCATGTACTAATGAACATATAGAACTAATAAGTAGTAGTTGATGACATGCAAATTAGACTGTAGTATGTACCTCAAGTCAAACGTAATTCCGGCGACCGTGTACAGGCACGGCGATGTCGGAAACTTGCGGCACGGCGATGAGCCGAATAACTACAAATTAACCTAGAAAGTTAGAATACACAAAATTATTCAACCTTGAAATTAGAATCCAAAGGGTTCGGTGATATCTTTTCCCCTTGATGACAGATGCAAATTATCTAAATGTGCAGCAATCAGCCTCTCTCTCTCTCTCTCTCTCTCTCTCTCTCTCTCTCTCTCTACCATGTCCCTTTTTCTCCATAAGACCAGATCAGCAGGCATTCAAACCTTGTCTCTCCCTCTCGAGCAGCAGTGGCCAGCAGCAGCTCCAGCAAGCCCACACAGTCAACTACTAACAACAGGCAGTGCCCAACATGCCATCCTTTTTCTCTTTCTATTGAATAAGATGCATGTCGTTTTTTATGCCCAAGATCGGGCTAATGCGGCCGGAGAAGCAGGCACACCAGGGACGTGACGCTGGACGCGCATGCAGCTGATTAGCATGCTTTGTCACCTGCATGTGCACCATGCGTCGTACACTACGCTTGTTGGACAGAGCCGCTGCATGCCTCGCATGCATAACTGCCACCACCGCAAACCTAGCACGGCGGCTGCCGTCGCCAGCTCCATGCATCAGAATAGAGAGGGGAAAGGCTGGAGAGTGAGCGGGAGATGGAGGCTACCTGAACCGCGGCCGTCCCTGTTGGCGCTGCCTCTCGCAGCGCCGCTTCTTCTTCTCCTACCTCGGTGGCTGCTTCTCACAGCTCACATATACACCATTGGAGACGCAAGATATTTGGTGGCTGGCTGCCTCACACAGCCCAACCTTTTCCTCTCATCTTTTATTCCTCTTGGCTCAACTCAGACAACAAGCTTTACATCTTTTATATAGAGACTCACGCGCATTCACACAGCCAAGGCCACACCGGCCACTAACCCACGCACGCACCACTAACTAATCCCTAGCTACATGCACGCCCACGTCCAGACTACATGGCCAAGCCATTCAACTAACTGACTGCATGCAACCACTAACAACCGACCAATTTTCTTGGCTCCAACTTGATCTCAACTTGATCTATCCAGCCAGCCGGTTTGGCTTCATCCTGCACGCGTCTCGCCGCTTCCCACGGCTGTGCCACATCACGCAGCACCCCGGCATCAAGCCTTGCGCCATATCACACGGCACCGCGCCTTGTTGCCGTTATCGGCATCTCGCCGTGCTCACCGTATCGCACGGCGGCCTGGCATCCCGCTTTCTCCACGTGTCTCAACTGAAGCTTGGACGACTAGCTACTTCCTAGACCAACTAAGCTATATGCATACTCAAAACCAAACATGCAGATACATCATGACATGATTAGCGCTAACAGTCCCCCTCGAGCCTTCGCCAATGACCTCGACCGGTGTTGTACAGTGCACGAGACGCGGATCCCCCGGCGGCTCGTCTGCCTAACGTGATGGATCAGGCGATCCATCTGTGCTCTTCCATGGCCTTTGTTCTTTCTTTTCTCGACTTAGCAACAACATCGACCTATATTTATCTCTTGATTTTAATCTGATCTTTTCTTCTCTCTGTCTTCTCTCGACTTGAACAACGGAGAAAGCGATCATCAGGGCGTGCATACTGGCACGTTCACCGAGCAGCCGCCGCTCCATCCGCTCTTGCACCTGTTCGGGGCTGCAGGACAGAAGGGCGACGATGAACAAAGAAAAGCTTCCCAACGTGAGGAGATCGAACCCTGCTAGCGTACTTGTTTTTATTACTCCTCCGTAGGAGTCCCATCCGGACTACACATAGGGCAGGAAGCCTACACGCGTCTCGTGGCCCATAAATCCGTTGGATATGCAAGCAATAGCCAGAATTGATGTAGATCTACTTTTAAATCTCAACCATCAATCTTTATGAATAACACAAAATCAACGGATATAAAGAGGTGTCTTATGGAGAACTATGAAAGTCTTCTCCCTTTAATATTAGGTAAAGAAGAGTGTCGGCAAATGGAGTTCGATCGCCATAGAGTATTGCTCTGTGGAAGGAATCACTCATTTGTTCCTTGACAACTTAAAAATTATTATGTTTAGAATATAGTTGTTGTTTTGAAGTTGGCAGCTAGCCGTTTAGCAATAGTTGTTTACTGATATTTATAGTTACTAGTAAATGTGCCCGTGCGTTGCAACGGGAGAAACAAATCTTAAGTGACTATATTTATAAATTTGAAAAATAGAACTTCCGGAATTAAAACCGATTACTGCTATTGAGAAAATTGGGTTTTTGTACACATAGAATTTGATTGTCAAATATATTATGGAGCAATGTAAGGAAACATAGTTATATAAAATTATCAACGACCGGTCTAGAATAAATGTTTAGAAATGAAAAGCAGAAGTCAACAAACCACACCGTAAATTAGAGGACAATAAAACACACATGTAAGCTACCATCTTTGTTCTTAGCAAACATGGTACTATACACTCTGGTAAAAATTGGTGAACTAAATTATCATCTAAATTCGAATAATTTTGGATCACTTTTTATTAGAGATACTACAATAACCTCAAGATATCCAGTAATGCAAATACAACATAAAACTCTGTAAATACTGTATTTTGCACATTCCAAATCTCATATTTTTTTGAAGACTTGTTGTACCATAAGAATTATATAGTTTACTATTCTTTCACATGAAGTTAGTTCAAAAGTTCAAAAGCATTCTATCCATTATCTTACCAGGACATACACATGAACAACTCAACATGATGTAACACTGTTTGATGAATGAAATGAGGTTGCCCCTTTATAAAAACTTCAACCCGAAGGTGCATGTTTCTAACATCTTTGTACCAATTCATGTTAACATGTTCTTACATTTGAGATGGATGACGTGAACACTAATTCAAAAGCACAAAAATGTTAAACAGTTCCACATGGCGAGAAAATCCATAAACTCCAAATCTAGGCCAGGAATTTCCTTCTCTTCTGTTTTCGTTGATAAAATAGATTGATTGTATTATGCAATAAATTGAACAAAACACATGAAAAACTATAGCGATTACAGGAATACAACATCTCTATACTTAATTTCATCATATCTCTTCCCTGCAAAAAGTAAAAATAAAATCCCTCATATGTACCCTGCTTCATAAGAAACAACACCAATCGCCACACTGATAAAAGTCTAGAACCCAATTTCACTGAGATCCATGTAGAAACAGTACATCTGAAAAAGAATAAAAAGAATAGTCAATAACACAACCTCGAACTAATTAAGTGCACTGGTTTCCACCTGGTTGTCTTGCACGTCCTCTGCATTTTTCTATTTAAAAAATAAATAAGTAAACCAAGCCATTCATATATCTCGTGAGCAGGAAACTACACGAGCTCCCAGTCTTTGTGATAAGACATTAGCACTAGTAAAAAAAGGGCCATTTGTCCCGGTTCATAAGGCCCATCTGTCCCGGTTGGGGAACCGGGACTAAAGGGTCGTTACTAATGCCTAGGCCTTTAGTCCCGGTTCTTACATGATCCGGGACAGATGGGCCTCCATGTGGCAGGAGGCCCTTTAGTCTCGGTTGGTGGCACCAACCGGGATAAATAAGCATCCACGCGTCAGCTGTTCAGGGGCTAGGGTTTTTGTTTTTTTTCTGAAAGGGGGGGTAGATTTGGGGGTTTTGTATGGTTAATTAAGGTGTTTCATATACTTTGTTAGGTAGCTAATTAATTAATAGAGAGGAGTGTCCTCTCTTATCTCCGTGCTTGGTCGATGCTACGTACTCGACACGCTAGCTAGTAAGAAAATGAATGAAACCATTAAGTACAGAAGTTCGTCGTGCATACCGAGAGAAGTGATCGACCTCTCCTTCTCCAGGAGATTGGTCGAACAACAAGTTTTCGTATTATCTATCCGACGCTACTGGCTACATACATATACAATATGTAAGATCTCTTACAATCCCCTAGGATTTGAACTCAAGTTCCACATGGTATTCTCCGGCTTTATTGATGACATGGTCAAGAAAGAATCCCGCCAATTCCTCTTGAATTGCTTTCATGCGATCTTGTGGTAGGAGTTCATTCCGCATCTGCCACGTCTAATTTGAAGAAGGGGGTTAATACATATATATGAATGAAACTCAACAGAAATGATGGTGTAATAAAATGAAATTGTGAATATTATTGCTTACGCACTTCATATTGTCTTTTAGAGTAGCCCCGCTTATCTTTGCAAGTCGCGTTGTAGATGAACTCGCACACGTAGTATCCACAGTAATCATTCCCTTGTTCCTGCCACAAGCACTTTACGAGAAATAGAGGTCAATCAAACTGATAATGAAGCATTATAAATGGCATTGATGAAAGTAGCTAGAATCAACGGGAGATGCGCGCAACTAGCTAGCTAGTAGTACTTACTTTCGGGTATGTATATCGCAGCTCCTTCGGTAGTCCCGGAGCTTCTGCGGTGAACTTTTTCCAAACCCTGCAAGATAAAGAAAATAATTATTACTTGAGATATCAGGAAATGAACAAAAAGTTGCCGATATGGTGTGATAATGATCGATTGAACTTACTTGTTGAGAATTTTAGTCATGTCCGCATAGGTCTCGGGATCTTTTCGTCTCGAGTCTAAGACGGTTACTAGTCCCTGCTCAAGCTTAATCTCCAGGAGAATATAGTGGAAGCTGCGCACGCATGCATAACTCATCAATTACATTACTATAACCTCGCTCGAGTAATAAGAGAAACCGAATATGCACACGACAGTAACACTCACTCGAAGTTGTAAGGAAAGAGTATTAAATCCTTGTTTTGATTTATTATCAATGATTTGAGCAAGTTGGCCTCGGCTTCTCTGGCGCTCTTTTTAACCTGAAATTCATTTATGAGATTTGTGTTAATGAACCCAATATCATACATTTCTGCTTTTCTGCACTCGACGATCTTCAATCTGCATAATATAGTGAGGATAATTATAAATACATGCAATGAAAGAGCTGAGCTATATATAGAGACTTAATGACAGAAGTAGTACTTACAGACAGTAGCAAGTGACCTTAATTTATCGAGGGCCTTTTGATTGAAGAACTGGAAGAACTCCTCAAATGGAACATACAACAGATCAATTCCAACAAGGTCGTGCTCCTCTTTAACTCTCAGATACAAAGTATCCGTCCCCCAGACTCTCTGCAGGTTTTCATGTACCAATCATGGAATCTTCGCATCATCGTTGTTAGAGATTTTTCATCTTTGACGAGAGGCTTCCCATACTCGTATGTGTGTTCGTCCACCTCCTAGGAATCATAATGTACATCGTCGGGCAGGTAATCTCCAAGATTGCTATAACCGGGCACCATCCCCGGATCATTAGCGACGATGTCGCTAGACACATTGAACGGGGGGCACGATTGGTTCGCTTGTTCGCCGAGCTGGGCAATTTTTTCCCAACTGCTCGTCGTTCTTTTAACCTTTGATCACTGACAGTACTTCCCGACCGCTCCGCTTCGAGATATACCTTTTTAGTAACGCGCTTATAGTTGGTTTTCGGCGGAGACTTTGGTGGTTTCCTCAGGGCATCGATAGTGCGCTTTGCTTTCACCGGATCTACCTTCTCCTCCGGAGGTGGATGTCTCTTTTCTTTCACCCCTTCAAAGAAGTCCTTCACTTCTTTTTGCACGATTTTCTTGTTTTCTTCCACGGTCATCTCGTACGGTAACTTCTCTAGAGGCTTGAGAGGTGGACCGTATCTGTATTGCCTCCCGCCTCTGACTGTAATGCTAGATGCCGGAGCAGACGGAGTGGTTGTGGCTGTCTTCTTTCGTGCTTGCTTATCAGGCGGAGGAGAAGTACTACGACGCGCCGGAGCAGCCGGGGCGGCGGCGGGTCTCTTCTGCCCTTGCTGGCGAGGCGGAGAAGGAGGAGGCTGGTGGCTGCTCGGGCGCGCCGGCGCAGGCGGAGTGCCGCCACGCGCCGGAGAAGGAGGCTGAGTGCCCTGATCGTCACTCGCCGGAGGAGGAGGCGGAGTGCCCCAACTCGCCGGAGGAGGAGGAGGAGGCGGAGGCGTCCAGTTCGGAAGGTTGATGAGCTCCTTCCACCATAGGCATGGAGTCTTCAGACAAGAACCTAGCCGAGTCTCCCCGTCACCCGTAGGGTGGTCAAGCTAGAGGTCCTCAAATCCTTTTGTGATTTCATCCACCATCACCCTAGCATATCCTTCTGGAATCGGCCGGCAGTGAAAAGTTGCGCCAGGTTCAGGAGGTGTAACAGAGCCAACGGCCGCCTTGACTTTCAATTCCATCCACTGCGTCATAAGGTGGCAATGCTGAGACTCCGTGATAGCATCCACGGGGTAGCTAGCAGGAGCCGTGAAGACAGGCTCCTGAAGCAGCTCCGTGGAAGCCACGCTGCTTCTCCGCTGATATGGCGGGGTAGCTTCGGGTGTAGCTTCGGCAGGTCACGTGCTGCGAACTGCGTCTCGTTCTTCTAGCGCTTGTACCCTTGCGTGCAGCGCCTGTAGTTGGCTCAACTCCTTTTTCTTCTTCCTCTCCCGGCGTTTGTAACCGCCTGCGTCGGGAAATCCAGCCTTCCACGAAAGGGAGCCTGGCGTGCCTCGTGTCCGTCCAGGGTGCTCAGGATTCCCGAGGGCCTCTGTGAGCTCGTCGTTCTCTCTGTCCGGAACGAACGTCCCTTGCTGCGCCTTTTCGATATACTCCTGAAGCTTCTCGATGGGTGTGTTCAGCTGCTCGTTGGTCCAAACGCACTTCCCTGTTACAGGGTCCAATTTTCCCCCAACCCCGAAGAACCAAGTCCTGCAACGGTCTGGCCAGCGCCGCGTCTCTGGTTCGATCCCTTTATCAATGAGGTCATTCTCAGCCTTGTCCCACAACGGCCGGGCTTTCAGGTAGCCACCTGACCCCGTGGGATGGTGATGCTTCTTCTTTGCCGCATTTTTCTTGTTTGTCACTGACATCTTCGCTGCTCTCTCAGATTTCTTTTTGGTGACAAATGCGGGCCACTCATCTTTGATCTTCTCAAATCGGCCGATGAATTCTGGAGTCTTGTCTTGGTCGACAAACGATGATTTCAGCTCATTCTTCCACCTCCTGGATAGCTCAGCCACCTTCTTAAGAGCATAAGCCTTGATCATTGGCTTTTTAACTGGATTCTCCGGATCCTCCTCTGGCGGGAAGGTGAAATTTTCCTACAGCGCGGTCCAAAGATCAGCTTTCTGCCTATCGCTGATATAAGACACCTGAGAGTCTTTGTCCTTAGGCTTCAACCATTGCTCGATGCTGATCGGGATCATGTCCCTAACTAGATCCCTGCACTGAGCATTAAATTTTTGCTTGGTCCGGAGGGGTTCAATCGGTTGGCCAGCGCGATCAATTTCGATGATCATGTACCTTTCACCCGCGCGCAACTTTCTCTTCGGGCCTCGTCTCGTTACCGAAGTGTTGCTCGATCCGGAGGGCTAGAAAATAAGAAAAAGAAGAGAGTTAATATGTGTACATACCAAAAACAATTAATGCATGAATTAGCTATAGTCAGCACATGCTTAATTAATTAATATATATACCTGGCCGGACTCCGTTCGGTCACCGAAGCCGGCATCACGGTGTCCTTCCCCCTGCATTCGGTCACCGGAGCCGTCATCACGGTGTCCTTCCCCCTCCATTCGGTCACCGGAGCCGTCATCACGGTGTCCTTCCTCCTCCATTGTTTGATCATCGTCGTAGCCTGCTTCTTCACCCTGTCTTTCTAGACCATCGGTGCATGTGTCGTTGAGAAATGACAAGACGGCATCACTTCCGTGTGCGATTATCTCCCCCAACACCGCATCTTTTGCTTCATCTCGGGGGTGCGGATCCATAGTTTCTGCAAATATTTACAACATGGCAATTATTATTCAAACATGACATATGGATATATTAGTGGCAAACGTTGAACTAGCTAGCTAAGCACAATAAGGAATCATATTAGTGGCCTGGCCTCGACACTTCTCTAGGGTTTGGGGTGGCATCGGCAATGCTTCAAGGGATTGGGGTGGCCTCTACAACGCTTCAAGGGTTCGGGGTGGCCTCGACGACAACGCTCTTTTAACTTGGTAAATTTGGGTGGCCTCAAGAGAGTTTGTCGATCGGGTAGGGGCGCGGCGGGAGGGGGTAGGAGACCGACATTGTTTTTTTCTAGGGTTTGGGTGTCCTCGAGAGTTTTGGTCGAGCGAGAGGGCCGGGGGGTGCTCCGGACGCCCCCCTCACTTTAACAAAGAACTATCTTAAAAAAAGACTTCCTTCGCCGTGGGTCCTTCTTCATTTTTTCCTTTGTTTTTTCTTATATGTTTGTTTTCGTTTTCATTCTACATTTTCGTACATATGAAAAAAAATAAAGTTTCTATACAAAAATGCACAATTTTTATGAACAAATTACAACATCTAAATTAACTATACATCTAAATAAATATAACTATACATCTAAAATTTTCCTAATCTTAAAACTAAACTAAACATAAACTAAAATAATCTAAAAAACATCTAAAAATAGCATCTAAAACATCTAAAAAAACATCTAAAAAAACATCTAAAAACTTCTAAAAATCTAATAGCTAGCACGACGCAGGGGCGGAGGGGCACGACGGAGGGGCCGGCCCCGGCGCCGGCGGGGCAGGGCAGGGGCGCGGGACAGGGGAGGGGCGCAGGAACAGGCTGGTGCTCACAGGGGGCGGTGGGGCACGGTGGGCGACGCGTCGAGGCCGGCAGGGGCGCGAGGGTCGACGCCGTCGTCGGGGCAGAGGGCGTTAGCGGCGGCGGCGATGACGTTGAGCAGCCTGACGGCGTCTGTGGCGGCGGCGACGGCGACGTCGAGCAGCCTGATGGCGTCGGTGGCGGCGGTGACGGCAAGGTGGAGCAGGGCGTCGGGCAGCGAGGGCGAGGAGGAGCAGGGGCGTCGGGGGAAGAAGTGATGGATTTGGTCGAAACTGCTGAGTGTTTTCTTATATACCCAGGGCATTGGCACCGGTTCGTGGCACCAACCTGGACCAATGCCCCCTTTAGTCCCGGTTGGTGCCACCAACCGGGACCAAAGGTCTCTTTTCAGCAGCCCAAAGTGCGGGAAGCGGCGGCCTTTGGTACAGGTTGGTGGCAGCAACCGGGACTAAAGGGGGGGGCATTGGTTACAGTTGGTGCCACGAACCGGTACCAACGCACCACTTTAGTCCCGGTTGGTGCCACCAACCGGGACCAAAGGACTTGCACAGCAGGGTGGTGGTGGGAGTTTAGTCCCACCTCGCTAGTTGAGAGGGGCGCGCAGTGGTTTATAAGCCCCACTGCCGCACCCCTCTCGAGCTCCTCTCCATTGTAGGCTTACGGGCCTAATTGTGACTGCTATGCCTGATGGGCCTACTGGGCCTTCTGCGGGCCTGAATTCTGGCCCATGGATGGGTTTCTAGTCGTATTGAGGCCGTGGTGGCCCAGTAGGTGGCAAATTTTATATTTTTCCCAGTTTTTTTGTTTTCTTTTATGCTTTATTTTTTTGTTTTGTTTCTACTTACAACAAAATACTTATTTATTTTATGTTATTTTGTTTCTAATTACTTATTTATTTTATTTTAGGATAATTCATTTTGCTATTAAAGTTTCTAACAAACAAAGTTCTTTATGAAAATTCCTTTTGCTTTTAATGACTTTGAACAGAAAATACTTTGATAATTTTAGTTGCATCAATTTTATATAATTTTAGTTTCATAAATTTTAGAGGTTGCTTATAATGTTTTGAACAGAAAATACTTTGATAATTTTAGTTTCATAAATTTTATTAATGTTATTAAAGTTTATTTTATTTTATTTTATTTTATTTTGTTTCTACTTATATATTTTATTAAAGTTTATATTATTTTGTTTCAAATTATTTATTTATTTGATTTTATGATAATTCGTTTTGCTATTAAATTTTCATGCATTTACTGATTGTTTTGAGCTATAAGACCCTGAAATTGAAAAGCATTTCAAATAAACTCTGAAAAGGTTAAAAGTTGGCATGGTAACATCATTTCACCCACATAGCATGTGCAAGAAAGTAGAGAGTGTTATGGCAAAAACTGGATGCACTTCGTGTACAAAACGGACAATCTCTTTCGAAGTATCAGGGTTTCATACGGAAACTCGTCTGTTACAAAAGGATTTCATTTTTTTAAACTTATTTGAACTCCATAGTTTTTCTATGTTCAAAATGCACCATTCAAAGCCACATCATCAATTTTCAACCCTTTCTGACTTCATTTGTTATTTTTCATGCATTTACTGATTTTTTCAGCTATAAGACTCTGAAATTGGAAAGCACTACAAATGAACTCTGAAAAGGTTGAAAGTTGGCATGGTATCATCATTTCACCCACATAGAATGTGCAAGAAAGTAGAGAGGCTTACCGCAAAAACTGGATGCACTTCGTGTACAAAACGGACAATCTCTTTCGAAGTATCAGGGTTTCATACGGAAACTCGTCTGTTACAAAACGATTTCATTTTTTTGAACTTATTAGAACTCCATAGTTTTTCTATGTTCAAAATGCACCATTCAAAGCCACATCATCAATTTTCTACCCTTTCTGACTTCATTTGTTATTTTTCACGCATTTACTGATTTTTTTCAGCTATAAGACCCTGAAATTGAAAAGCACTACAAATGAACATGAATAGATAAGTGACCAAATTAATAGTAGTTCATCATGACATTAAAACCAAAGTATATACATAGTTCAAATTGAACAACATATAGCTCTCTAGAGCATCTAGTTAAATCATACATTGAAACTATGTAAAACCTTTCAATGCAACAACAAATGCGATCATAATCACAACTAAGGTAACAATTGGTCCAACGGCATAATGATACCAAGCCTCGGTATGAATGGCATATTTTCTAATCTTTCTCATCTTCAACCGCATTGCATCCATATTGATCTTGTGATCATCGACGACATCCGCAACATGCAACTCCAATATCATCTTCTCCTCCTTAATTTTTTTATTTTTTTCTTCAAGTAATTGTTTTCTTCTTCAACTAAATTTAACCTCTCGACAATAGGGTCGGTTGGAGTTTCCGGTTCAACCACCTCCTACATAAATAAAATCTATGTCACGTTGGTCGGCATAATTGTCATAAACAATAAATGAACCAAATAGTTGTAAAAAGATAATATATACCACATCCGAATCATAGACAGGACGAGGGCCGACGGGGGCGGATATCAGAACCATCGCACTATATAATAACAAGGAATAATAAAAGTAAGAAAATGAGACAAGTATCTATCTCAAGTAAGAATGTTTTTTCTTTCAGAAAGAAGATAACAACAAGAGGCTCACCACGGTGGTGCCGGCGACGAGATCGGCGGGGCGATCGACGGCGGTGAAGACGGGGACGGGACGTGACGGACCGCTAAACCTAAAAAATCTCGGGGAAAATGGAGATCGGAGGTCGAGTTTCGAGAGAAGAAATATTAACTAGTGTGGCTCGGACATTTCATCGAACACCTCATGTGCATAGGAGGTGAGCTAGAGCACCCAAATGCCCTCCCCTCGCCGGCAGCAAAAAACAGAGCAGTGTGGAGTGCTCTGCTCGCCGGCGATGGGCTATATATAGGCAAATCATTTGTCTCGGTTCTGTCTTGGAGATGTAGGATAAGAGCTTTCCTTTTTTTTTGGGGGGAGACCTTTTCTAGCTACTGCAGGGGCTGTCATCGATGTGAAAGATGCTAAGCTCACGCTTCAATTTGGTGAGGAGAAAGTCTCATTTGTGGCTGGAACCGGGACAAATGGGTCCAGACGAACCGGGACCAAAGCCCACGAGGCCCCGCCCGGCCACCTGGGCTCACGAACCGGGACGAATGCACCCATTGGTCCTGGTTCGTATAAGAACCGGGACTAATGGGCTGGCCAGGCCCAAACGAAAGCCCCTTTTTCTACTAGTGTAGGGATCAAGCCGTTTAATTTAGAGCTTTCTAATGAATCCAACATTAGTGCAATTTTCCGTTTTAGCAAAATATTGATGGGCTTGAACTGAAACCGTGTTGGGGACGGCAAACCTGTCTGACTGATCATGGCTGACACTGATTTGCTTCAAACCTCAATACTGTGCACTTCCTCGAATAATTGAACCACAAAGCCGATTTAACAATGATCCTAGGCATGGTTTGCCAAAAGTAATATGCTCGACTGCAACAAGAATAGAAAGAAAGAGAAACACGTGGAGGTTCTTATCCACTAACTTTGAGGGGTCTTCATGTCCACTCGTCTCGAAGGGTCTTCTTATCTACTTGACATGCTTAGTTCTCTGTCTCAATCGCATGGAGAGAACCCCCTCATTCCAGTTCTTTGTCCTGGTGCTTGTCAGGGTGGACGTACTGAGCGGGCTTTTCGGCCCGCTCATGGCCTGCTAAGGACCAGACCGAACGGTCCCAGCCCGTTGGCATATTTGGCCGGTATAGTCTTTATAATTGGGTCTAAAAACATTACCTGTCTGGTTCGGATTTCGCCCGGTTCGACCGAGCGGACCGAGAACTGCCGCCTGCGCCGGCACCCATTTCCTTCCTCTCTGGCTATGGAGAGGCGTCCCCCGGCACAAGCTCAGGGAGGCTGCTCCTTGTAAAGGCGGAGACCCACCGTGACGTGCGGATGTCCTCAGCGTTGTACTTGGACAACCCTATACTTGACCATCCACCACGGCATGAACTGAATTGAGTTGGCCGCACACCCGCCGATGAAGAACATGACAACCGTGAATGGCGTGCCAGGCGACGTGGGCGCTGCCATCGAGGCGAACCTCGAGTGGCGTGTTCGAGTTTGCTGAGAACGGCGCGTTCAGCGAGCAGCTGCAAGTCGACGGTGGCGAGGTGCTCGGGTGGAGCCAACATGTGCAGGTTGCGCTGCACGTGGAAGGCGGACTCAACTACCCACACAACTACGCCGATCCTCCCTACGTGCACAACAATCTCAAGAGCACCAACGTCCTCCTCGATGCATGCTTCTGCACCAAGTTCACAAACTTCATCCTCGCGTTCGCGATCACCGCGGACACCGAGGACGACGCCCTGCGGATGAGCCGGCAATGTATGTTCGCAGTTCCTGCCAAACTTTCTGAAAATTCAGTTTCGTCAGACGAACTGTTAGAGTTCAGTTTCCTTAGTTAGGATTTTTTTTTCAGTTAGTTAGATAAGTGAAGCTGGGAGTCTCCTGTCCATTGCTTTCTGTACGTAGCATAGAAAAAGCAATAAAAAAGACAGGATCGACACGGTCCGTGGCTAAACAAAATCTTCCGATCCGTTTCTTCCGTCCCCAAGTATCACGAGTGTTTCGCTAGACGCCAAGGGTTTCCTGTCTGAGATCGATCGTTCCCTTGTCGCTAGTGAAGCCAAGTTCGCGTACGTACACGTACTATCCGGCTAGGCGTGCATGCGCCAAGGCACTGTTCATCAATTAAGCTATGTGCTTGCCTGCTTGGAGCTAGCGTTGCACGTCTGTGTTGCAGTCTCTAGCGATATCTTTTACCTTGCTCAGTTTTAGTTGAGGCTGATACACCTCGCGTGAGTTTGAGTTCGATGTAATTAGTACCCTGAACACGCACGAGCAACGGCGGCCGGCGGCAAACACGCACGTACGCTGAACAGTGTCACCCCGACCACCTCGTGCAGGCCCTGCAAGGCACACGCACGGACGCTGGACACGGCCACCATGGCGTCGACCCCGATCACACTGTGCAAGTCGGTCCTTCGGTACTGGGTGCGAGTCCGGCCGGGGAACGCTTCAATGTACCAACAAAAATGCACGCTGGCAAAAATAATTGTTGTGTTTCCTCAGACTCGCTTTATGCAACCGAGCAGGACATAGGTCGCACGCTGGCAGTTTGCCCGGGGAACGCTTCAATGTACAAAAAAATATTCTTCGGCTTCTTTTAAATCTCAACCGTCAATCTTTATGTTTAACATAAAATTAACGAAGATAAAAAGGTGACGTATAGAAAACTATGAAGGTCTCCGTCCTTTAATATTAGGTAAAGATTTCTAACTAATAGTGTACTTTTTTTTGGAAAAGGAGGAAGACCACTGGCCTCTGCATCTAGGCGATGCATGCAACCACTTTATTAGTTATTTACAAAAGACCTTACAAAGTAATACAACAGTAAAACTGAAGCCACCGTCTAGGCAATATCTGTCGCTACTCCTATCCAATTGATGAAGGGATGCTGATAGTCAGGGCCTAATACCAAATAGTCCTCGCAGCCAAACCTAACATCTAAGACCTGAGGCCCCAACCAAGCCACCTGCCGGGTATGAGGCATCCACCGGTCCGGTGGACACTCAGAAGCCGCCGCCGCCGCCAATTGCCACCAATCCATCTTCAGAGATGTATTGACGCATCAACCTTGCCCGGCCTAGCTGATGTCGACGCCACCACGACGCCAGACAACGCCACCATCCTGCACTCATCCATCAACACACGCCCAGCAGCGAGACCACGCTGCTCCATGCCGCTGGGACCCACCATTGTCAACGTGTCAGATTCAATGTCGCACCTCCTTCGTGAACACCACCTACTGCCACCGGTCCCATCCCCTCCACATGCAGTTCCTCTGCATTCGCAACCGAGCCCCAAGGCCCCAGACGACACCTCCACGAAGGTCACGACGTGAAGTGCCGCTAGGCCGGCCAGACCGGCCAAGGTTTCCCCCGGACCCAAGGTGACGTAGATTAGGCATGAGATCGGGGTGGGTAGATTAGGCCCTCAGTTGCGCCTTCATGAAGGAAAGCGACGCCCATGGACAACGCCGCCGCTAGGCCGGCCAGACCGGCCAAGGTTTCCCCCGGACCCAAGGTACACCACCAGGGCTCAACATCACCGAAGCCTGCAGCCGCAAACCACCGGGGCGACGAGAGAGGCAGCAGAAGGGAGAGGAACCAACAAATGTGATGTCGCGACACCAAACCGCCGAAGGATCACCGGCCACCCGATCCGATCCTCGGCAGCCCACCTGCCCCGCCGCGCCCGGACGAGGAGGCCAGCCTAGGGGCTCACTACTAGGAAAATGCTTATAGGTAGACATTTAGCAGTAGCGTGGGTTATATACCCCACGCTACTGGTATGTACCAGTGGCGCCTGGTAAAGAACGCGCTATTGCTACTTAATAACAGCGGCGTTTGTTTGCTTGGGCCACGCTGCTGTTACGTGGGCCGCAGGGCAAAAACGATAGCCCACTTAGCTGTAGCGTTTGCTTTGAATAGGCGCTACAACTAGTGGGCTTAGCAGTAGCACAGGCCCGTACGCAGCGCTACTACTACACAAAAAGAACCACCCCCCTCCCCGCGCACACCTCTCATACTCTCACATCGATCCTCTCTTTGCCCGAAGACGCCGCCGCGGTTAGGGTTCGTCCGCGCATCACCCCAGCCGACGGCGCCGCCGCCGCAGCACCCCAGCCACCACGTGGGTACGTCTCCAACGTATCTATAATTTTTGATTTTTCCATGCTATTATATTATCTGTTTTGGATGTTTAATGGGCTTTAATATACCTTTTTATATTATTTTTGGGACTAACCTATTAACCGAAGGTCCAGTGCAAATTGTTGTTTTTTTGCCTATTCAGTGTTTTGCAGAAAAGGAATATCAAACGGAATCCAAACGGAATGAAACCTTCACGAGGATCGTCTTTGGAACAAACGCAATCCAGGAGACTTGGAGTGGACGTCAAGAAAGCAGCGAGGAAGCCACGAGGCAGGAGGGCGCGCCCCCACCCTCGTGGGCCCCTCGCAGCTCCACCGACCTACTTCTTTCGCCTATATATACTCTTATACCCTGAAACCATCGGGGAGAGCCACGAAACACCTTTTCCACCGCCGCAACCTTCTGTACCCATGAGATCCCATCTTGGGGCCTTTTCCGGCGCTCCGCCGGAGGGGGATTCGATCACGGAGGGCTTCTACATCAACACCATAACCTCTCCGATGATGTGTGAGTAGTTTACCACAGACCTTCGGGTCCATAGTTATTAGCTAGATGGCTTCGTCTCTCTCTTTGGATCTCAATACAAAGTTCTCCTTGATCTTCTTGGAGATCTATTCGATGTAATTCTTTTTGCGGTGTGTTTGTCGAGATCCGATGAATTGTGGGTTTATGATCAAGATTATCTATGAACAATATTTGATTCTTCTCTGAATTCTTATATGCATGATTTAATACCTTTGCAAGTCTCTTCGAATTATCAGTTTGGTTTGGCCTACTAGATTGATCTTTCTTGCAATGGGAGAAGTTCTTTTCTTTGGGTTCAATCTTGCGGCGTCCATTCCCAGTGACGGCAGGGGCAGCAAGGCACGTATTTTATTGTTGCCATCGAGGATAAAAGGATGGGGTTTATATTGTATTGCTTGAGTTTATCCCTCTACATTATGTCATCTTTCCTAATGCGTTACTCTGTTCTTATGAACTTAATACTCTAGATGCATGCTGGATAGCGGTCGATGTGTGGAGTAATAGTAGTAGATGCAGAATCGTTTCGGTCTACTTGTCACGAACGTGATGCCTATATACATGATCATGCCTAGATATTCTCATAAGTATGCGCTTTTCTATCAATTGCTCGACAGTAATTTGTTCACCCACCGTAATATATGCTATCTTGAGAGAAGCCACTAGTGAAACCTATGGCCCCGGGTTCTATTTTACATCATATTATTTTCCTATCAACTTGCTATTTCTTCCGCCGTTTATTTTCCAATTTTTACTTTCCAATCTATACAACAAAAATACCAAAAATATTTATATTATTATCTTTATTAGATCTCACTTTTTGCAAGTGGCCGTGAAGGGATTGACAACCCCTTTATCGCGTTGGTTGCAAGGTTCTTGATTGCTTGTGCAGGTACTAGGCGATTTGCGTGTAGTCTCCTACTGGATTGATACCTTGGTTCTCAAAAACTGAAGGAAATACTTACGCTACTTTGCTGCATCACCCTTTCCTCTTCAAAGAAAAACCAATGCATGCTCAAGAGGTACCACACACGCGCCACCGCCGGCGCAGGTAACGCTCGTCCTCCCCTAAGCAGCGCTCCTCCCCCCTCTTGCCGCCCCCTCTGTCGCCGCTCGCGCGCTGTCGCCGGCCGCCTCCCCACTCCCCCCTGCTGCCCCACTATCCTATGTTAATTAGTATCACATATGGATTAATAGGATTAGTATCACATATGCATATCTAGATCCTACTGTTAATTAGTATCACATATCATCTTATATGTTACTAGATCTTAGGATTTGGCATGCACCCTTGAAGTGTTGTTCGCATATGCTTTTATGGGCTGTTAAGTCAAGTGAGCACTTGCAATGTGTTGGCCTTCATGATTTAGAGGTTGGTACTTTGATTTTTAATTAATTGTAATTACTTGGGTTATTAGTTGAGTGAGAATGCACACTTGCATTGCCCCTTGTGTAGATAGTCTTATCTTGCTATAGGAACTTTTTTAAAGGATGGTAGCCACCAGATATCAATTTTGGCTCCAGGGATCATTTGCTCTTACACGCTCAAAATGGTTTTGCAAATGTAAAAAAAGGAAAACAAAAGTTTAGATATACATGTTCATGTACAAATGTTATATGTTATTTGAATCCACAGATGCTCTCGGCTCCATGGGCAAAATTTTGGCCAAAATTTGGCTGCTTTTCAACTACATTTGCTTGTCTGCTTGCGCAATAATGGCAATATGCCATTTATCTTATTATTAGGCTCTGTTTGGGTTACATGATCTCTATTAGGTTATGGCTGTCTGAACTGAACTATAATTTGGTTGTTATTTTGTTTGCCATGTGAACCTGATGTGTATTCTCTATGGTGTGAACCTAATGTTTCCTATTTTCCTGTGTATATTATTCAAAATCTGTGAAGTGGATCATTAATCCTTTAAACATATTGCTTTAGGAAAATGGCGCCACCAGCACCACCACCATGTCGACTGTGCAAGTCAAGGTGCGCCAGCAGCCTTGCACCTGGCACGCTGTTCGACATCTACTTCGGGTCGAGTATTCTTCATGGGGCGGTAACAAATTATATGTAACTTGTAACCACTATTTTGTTTTTAGTGTTATTGGCATTAATGCATGGTGTATATATCATTTTGCTTTTTTTACACAGACCGTCCCGTGCAATGTGAGGTTGGAATTCAACAAGATGACCGGACACACTGTGACCTTTGAGGCTCCTGGGGGCCCCTACACTATGGAGGTCGAGAAAGGATGAAATGTGATGCAGGTGGGAGGATATGGATGGGTTCGTTTCATCCCCCACATGTGTATCACTGGTGGTGAGTTGATCAGCTTCTCCTTCAGAGCAGAAAGACCCAAGCTGGCCGTCATTTATGTCAACAAAGCGGAAGATGATCAAGATGATGAGGATGATGACGACCCACTAGATGAAGCCATCGTAGATCAAAGAATGAGGCTGAGCGAGGAGGAGGTGTGCAAACTATGGGACAAAATTCCGCCACGTGCTGACTTCGTCGGGGTGCCATTCGTGACCCGCCTGACAAGTACCATGGTTGATCGACATGTCATGGTATGTTGCAATTGATGTAGTAATTTGATGATATGCTTTGTTGTTATACTTATTGTAGAGTCCGATGATATGCTTAGTGCATCCGATGATATGCTTAGTGTAGAGTCCAAGGATATGTTGTGTAGAAGCTAGCCGATGATATGCTTTAGTGTAGAGAGTCCGATGACATGCTTAATTAATTAGTGTAGAGTCCAATGACATGCTTACTGTCCGATCAATGATATGCTTTAGTGTGTAGCTAGAGTCCAATGATATATATGCCTAGTGTAGAATCCAAAGAGCTGTTAATAGTGTTGTATCCATATATACTTATTAGTAGAATTCATGCTTAGTAGAAATGCAGTATTGTCTTTTGGTAGTGTAGAATTAATGTGTGAGGCTACTTATTAATTGATATGTTTTTCTTATTCAAAAATTGCCAAAGAGCCTATCTGTGAGTTGTGGTATCATGCCTGATGAAGAAGGCACTGCTGGAATACGCCTTACCGTGAGGGGCTCGGTCACCACCTTTGCGTACGGCGTGGACACGGATAGTCGCACACACACTTAAACTCGGTTGGGTGGAAGAGCTTCCTCGTTGGCAAGAATCTTCATGTTGGACAAGCCATCCTAATTACTATCAGGAACACCGACCGCCAAGGCTTGAGGATGATGATCGTCATCGATATCATCTAGAATTACATATGCGTGTGGCTGTTGAACCATATATATGGTAGTATGACTACCTAGTAGACTTATCAACTATGATCTATCTATGCATGTTGACTATATATGAGTACCTACACAATGTTTATGAGATGGTGCGGTTATATTAAATCTGGTATTGTGGTTAATGTTTGAGAGATGCCTGGTTCTGTGAACTTAGTTTATTTGCACTGGACTTGTCTTGATTTCCATCCATGAATATTGCATCTGACTTTTATTTATTTATTTAATTTCTATTTAGTTAGTTGTAGCGTGGGGAGCAAACAGGGCGCTACTACTACGTTATAGTAGTAGCGCCCGGTAAAACAAGAGCGCTACTACTACGTTATAGTAGTAGCGCCCGGTAAAACAAGAGCGCTACTACTACTTAGAAAGTAGTAGCGTTCGTAAATAAAGAGGCGCTAGTACTAAGTATTTTAACTGTAGTGCTGGTTTAGAAACGCGCTATTGCTAAAAAATAGCTGCAGCGTCGTAGCAGTAGCGCGGGAACCTGCGCTACAGGTAGCTAAAAAACCAGTGCTACTGGTGAGGTTTTCCCTAGTAGTGGCTGCTACCCCAGATCCAGCACCCTCCGCCCCAGATCAGGCAGAGCATAGCTAGGCTGCCGCCACGGCCGCCCCTAGGAAACGGCCAGCTGCCATGCCGCCGCGCTCATGGAGACCGCCATGGGCCAGATCGGGGCCTCATCCTCGAGATCGGGGATCCCGCGCATCCCTAGCCCGAAGTGAGAGGGTGATACCTCCGCCACCACCATCGCACGCACGGGCTTAGCCCGCTGCCGACCACCGGCGGCGGCGGAGGGGAGAGCGGGAAGGAGGGGGAGGGGGGGCGGCGGCGTAGGGTTGGGTCCCCTCGGTCGCCCACGCGGGGGGTGACGGAGGGGGGGGGGGGGGGGGGAGGACCGGGAAAACTCATTTGTGACATGATTATTCTCTTTACAAAATAATAGATTTTGATCCTAGGTAGACATGGAGTACATCCACGTCTTGGACCAGCAAAGCTACGAAACCATTTTACCTCTGTATTTATTTCATTCAAAGACATGCACCAGATACAACCATTATTTGTGTAGATCTTTCCTTGCACTAATATCTCCTCTAGTTGATTAAAAATGAATTTTCTCAGCAACCATGACTAACAATTTCTACACCACCACTGATCCTGTTCCTTCTATAAATACTTCATGGTTCATTCAACATATCTTATCATCGGCAGAAATAATGGAAGAAAAAAAGTTATATGAACCAGACATGATGTGTGTTCTCTCCATGCTTCGGAGTCATTGAGGTTTCGAACTTATTTATTATACACTTACAGTGTTAACCAAAACAATGCAAGACAAAAATAATGAGAAAAGAGATGTCAGTTTGAGAATATGAGATGTCGGGAAAAGAACACTTGGTGTCAAGTCAAGATTCTGTACTGAACATTGTGATGTCCTGAACCGCTATACCTCCAATAACCACAGGCAGCCAAGGGCTGAGGCTATGGGCTCCGATCTTACTTGTCAGGCCAGCATGGGCTTCTCTTGATTCGCGTCGGTCTTGGGCTTCTCTCTTGCTTCTTGCCCACGTCGTCCTCAGCCCTTGAATTTTCAGTTCCCGCCTTGGAGTGCAGAGGAACAGAGTCGCTGACACTATGGGCTCCAACCTGCCGTGGGCGCTTGCCAGCTTCGCAGCCACAACTTCCTTCACACAGTCACCTTCTTCATGAAGCTCTGAGTGGCCCACGATGATGTTGAAGGCGCCTGCCTCATCCACGCGAAGCTTACCATACAGGCTGTAGTGGTTTAGACCCGCGTTGAGGATGACAAAGAAAATGCCCGGTGACCCTAGGCAGCTGCTCCGGCTTCGCCAATGAGATATTTTGTACGCTCCTTGGCATTGCCAAGGTCATCCTTGTTGTGCAGTATCCTGAAACCGAGCATGTGCAACATTGACTGCCATGACATGCACATGTGAGCCATGGAACGACACGACAAGGGCATGCCAAGTTGGCGTTGCTGTCATGGTGTCACGGCATCACGGCATGTATCGTCCTCACATGAGCAGTTCAGCACCTGGTGTGCGTTGTCACCTTTTTAGGTGTAATAATACTAGTTTGCCTCACTACCTTCTGAGGAAAACTAACTAGTTTGCTCATGCGTCCATAGGTGCAGCTAGGTGAGTCAATTAGACGTATGCTAATTAAACTCATACTCCCTCTGTAAAAGATCTAAACGCTCTTATATTAGTTTACAGAGGGAGTATTTGTCTGTACCATCTTCTTAAAAAAAATGAAAATTTGCAATTGAACTCGGTTCTTTCTGGTGGAATCTGTCCACCCGGTTGAACTTCTGGACTGGTGTTAATTTCGGTGTTGTTTCTTAAACGGTATGGCATATCCTGATATCCATCATGTCTTCATCAATCTCAATATCTGTTTGCTCTATTTTCTTTTATGTTGGCAGCTCTACTTTTCAAAAATGCTCATAATTAAGGGCGGGCTGTATATGTATGTGCATTATTGAGGATGAGTGTGCATACATATATGTGAGCATCTATATCTACTTTTGTTTCTGAAAAAATGATATGTGTGTGCTCAGATTTTTTAGTCTTCCTAAAGTATTACCAAACTATTTTCGCATGCATCTTCTTTGTTTGTTTCGCCTGTTCAAGAATATGCAAAGCTCCATGCCCATCCTCTAGCACTCTATTTAACGCTAGACATGGTAAGCCATACAGAAGATCACACTCACATTAAAATAAAATAAAAATGAAAATACAACGGCTGTCTGTGCAGTTCAAATGGAATATGGAAATGATGCAGACGATGTACTGCAGTTACCTCCTCACATCAGAATTCTCAGATTTCAGTTTATATATTCATTCAATTTTAATTTAATATATCTTTTATATACATTACGCCCGCATGAGTATGGGGCATCAACTTCCATCGATCTTATGGCCCCAGTTGATCTATACTACCCGTTTACTCGAGGGTGTCTGGCTCCCTGAGACCCCGGCACAAGTAGTATCATCAGGGCCGAGCCGGCAAAATCGGAGGCCCTGTGCGAAACTCTAAAATGGGCCTTATCTCAATAAGGAAAACACTACATAAACATAACTATAATAATATAAAGTTCCTAATATCTTAGATAACAACAGGAAAATATAAAAATTGTACCTATTATTGATTGTATGGTCTTGAGTCTTCACTTAAACAACATCATTCTTTTGTGTTCTTTGTAATAAAATCCTCAATAATATCATCATAATCAATCTTGTCCAATAGATTACTCTCCAGTGCTATTGTGGCCAAATCGGTGAGCCTTTGTTGGGTCATGGTAGTGCACATATAGGACTTCAATAGCTTCAATTTAGAAAAGCTCCGTTCTGCCGAAGCAACAGTCACAGGGATAGTCAACAGAACTCTATATGCAATACATGCATTGGGGAAACAATCATGCCGCTTCAAAAACTTTAGAATTTCAACTGGCCCAATATTTTCCTTTGGCATGAAATTTTGAAGAAACATCAACTCCGCATAAAGTTCATTAGCATCAATGTCAGACTTCCCATCCTTTTTAAGAGCAACCTCAAGATTGTCACAAGAAGTTTTCAAGCTATTCTTATCCGATGATTGCAATGTTTCAGAGGTAAACAAGAAACCAAATATTTTTGGTAACCCTGATATTGGTCAAATCTGCTTGTAAGTGAGAGAATTGCTTGATCAACAATACATAAAAAATAGTTGACTCTGAATGATTCCTCTGCAGACTATGTGGCAACATTTGCATCATCTGGGTTCTCATCAAAATGTCTCTTTCTTTTAATTTCTTGTCTTTTACGAAATGCTTCTAAAAAACCAGTGTCCCTGTAACCCTTGAAGAAAGAAAGCAATCCTTGCACTTTCTCAATAGCAACATCAATAAGCATATCCTTTGCTTGCAAGTGTTTGCTTACTAAATTAACAGCATACAATACCTCATACCAAATGACTATCGCCACTATAAATTCATGTTCTCCAAGTTCATTATTTGCCAAACTTTTAGCCTCACTGCTCGTTTTTGTATCATTATCAGTCTCAGATACCTGAAATGAAAATAAAGAAAATATATGTTATAGTTTGAGAAAACTAAAGAATTACATCATAACAATATGAAAATATTGGGTACTTGAAGTAGGGCCTCCCGAATGTCTGCACATTGGAGTCGAATAGCTTTAACACTGTCAACACGACTCTCCCAGCGTGTAGCTGACACTGACTTGGGAGTTAATCCTGTTATGTTATTTTTCAGAATCTGCCATTTCTTAGTAGAATTAGCAAAAGTCGTATATATGCGCTGGATGATTCCAAAGAAGTCTTTAGCTTTACCGCAAGTCTTAGCCATATCACAAAGTGTCAAATTAAGGCTATGACAACCACAAGCAGAATAGAATGCTCTAGGATTTACATTCAAAAGTCTCCTTTGGACACCTTGCTGGTTTCCTTTCATATTTGACCCGTTATCATATCCTTGTCCTCTCACATCATCTATGTCAAGATCAAGAAGCTTTAGTTCATTCTCTAGCACTTCAAAAAGCCCTTGCCCAGTCGTATCATTTACATCTAAAAATCCTAGAAAGGATTCTTCTATGCAAACATGACTAGAAGATGAATCAACATATCTTATGATTATAGACATTTGTTTTTGATAGCTTGCATCTGGGGTACAATCAAGTATGAAAGAGAAGTACTTTGCACTCTTTATTTTCTTAACAATCTCATACCTAATAGCAGAAGCAAGCAAGTGTATCAACTCATTCTGAATCTTAAAATCAAGATAATGAGTATGAGTTTCTTAATTTGTAATACTGTATCATCGTCTCAATGAGTAAAACTAAAAAACGTGGCTGTTAAAACAGAAAACTCGGGCCATGGGCCAATCGAGATGAACATGGATCTTGAGCTGCGACGCGAAGAAAAAAACTTAGGCATCGAGGCGGGAGGCCGGAGCGTATCTTGTCAGCGATGGCAGCACCGATGCAGGTCCCTGGCCGTGCATGGAGGCCTACCGCCTCCAAGGTGGTTCGTGCAAAAATCGAGCAGCTGACCTGATGGTGTGGGTGGCGCTTGACAATGCACGGCATGGACAGCTCACCTATCCGTTGTCGTGGGAGGCCTCCGTTCAAGGAATAAATTCGACACATGTGTATTATAATGACATGGAGTTCTAGAAAGGAACTGAAATGGATATGACGCACTCACTAGTGATGAACCTGGTCATACTAGAAAAGCGAAGTCCCCATGGATTTAGTCTTAGTCGTTATATAAGAGTGTCAAGCAAGTAAGCACCTCTGCCACAAGTCCACCACTGTTCTTTCACTCGGCATCCTCATCGGTGGCGGCGGCCGTCCAATCTATTTATATACAAATTATCTGCTATACGAATAGTGGTTTGGCAAATTCAGCAAAAAGTGTAAAAATTGATGTTTGATTACTGCCTGGCAAGAACATGAAATCTAATGAGATTGAAGATTTGACAACTGACGTTTAGAAGCTAGTTACACGCGTGAACACAACAGGCAATTCAGTCGGGTGGAAACACAACATGCAGACAGGCCAAAATGCTGGGCTGATTGCATCAAATCAGGGTACAGTACAGGGAAGAATATCAAAGTACATGTATATAAATAGCTAGATCTAGCCAAATACATGATCAATTCTTGCTTCTTTCTTGAAAAAATCATCATAGGAATTAGTGATCGATTCTAGCCCGAACCAGATGTATGTCAATTCCAATAAGTAGACAGCAGGAGAGGATGGATAGAAGCGCTCGTAGATATACACACATATAATTCCTCTTGATGAGGTTGGGGATCAAACCAACTAGAAAATTCAGAGATGCCGCGTGACTTACCTAGGGAGTTTTAATGACACCATTTCTGTAGTTCCATTCTGCTGTAGTTCGTCCACCTCCTACCGCTGCACCATAGATGTTTCAATTCATGGACTGGTTGTCTTAAACGGGGAGGTGGATTGGATCATGATGGCCTGGAGATTCACAGGTTGAAGGGAAGGCCATCGTGGATCTTGGTCAGCTTTCAATTGCAGTGTGGATGCTTTTCCATTAACAACTGTAGGTTCAGAAGGGCATGGATAGGCCGCGCACTGAGGAAGAGAATATGAGGATGTACGACGCTTGTGTAAGCCCTAGCGCTATTGTTAGATTTTGTTTAGGTCGCCTGTTGAAACGCCCTTGGTTGCCAACGGATGCGGACAACTGGACAGAAAGATCAGATGGTTAATTGTTTTTGGAGCTAGCCATCTACACATGGTCGTTTAGCAGTCAAAAATCAAGGATTTGAGTTTCAAAAAAGGGATTTTGTTTATAGCGCTTCTCGCCCGTCCTGCTAGATCCAGTCTCGCGGTGGTTATTGGGCCTACCGCTCTCGCTGCGAGATTGCCGATCATTGACATGTCAGTGTGCCCTTGTCACCATGTATTTTACAGAAGGAAAAAAATAACGCGCTATATAAAATATCGTTACCCCTTAAAATATGCTACGTGCTATAGCTCGCCATAGCTTGGTATTAGCAAGAAATATTATACACTAATTAATTTAGTGAGACAAATATCTAGACGCTATAGTGTGCTATTAGCAACGTGCTATTTTTTCCGGTGATTTTACACGTGAGAATGGGGATCGAACATAAATGAAAAACAATTATTTTAGCTTATAATTAATTATTAGGCTTTTACCCTACACTTATAATTTCGATGTATTTCTAGTAGATCGATACAAATGGATGGCTCCTATTTATTTTGAGGGACGGTAAAAAATATCTGATCAAGTGAGTGGATGACATGCTAGATTGACTTGTGTGCATTTCTTTCGCCTCTTTGTCCCATCGAATTCCCCTCTACCTGCATTGATACCCCTAAGCTTTTCATGGTGTACATGTTGGCGGGCTCAATGGCTAGAGGGCCTTTGTGGCGAACGAAACAAGATGAGGGTGGCATGAATTTTTTTTAAAGGATCCAACATCGCTGGCATTTCATTGATAATAGCAGGAAGCAGCGGAAAACAACAAGGTGGTGAAGGTCCTAGGACCAGATCCAGAGATCAAAAAAAGAAAAAAGAAAAAAAACAGCCCTAATAGCTGCAGCACAACACTCCATACAATAGCGCAGCTCCGACTCCGACGAAGAAACTACTAAGGAAACAGGCAGGAGTGGCGTCACGGAGGATCACCGAACGAGCCATCTGTCACGCGTCATCGTATACCACCGGCCCCCCACCGTGGCTTCGACTTCACAACAACAGGCGGTCGAGGCACACCCACGGACACGCCGGAGAAGAAGAGCCGACTACCCCGACCATGGCCACGCCTCCGACATTGCTCACCGCCGTCATCGTTGCCACAGAAGCCACCATGCACGTCCAGCCGTAGGAAGCACTAATGGGATCAAGGTCTTCAAGAGGGCGCCCTAAAGAGGGGAACGACATTGAAGACGTCGCTACCGCCCGACCCTACAGCAGGATCTAGGCTTTCACCCGAAGAACTTGATCCGGGAGTTGAGGCTGTGAAGATTCCCGACGACGCCTCCAAGGAGGATAGCGACGCCCACGAGCGCCGTCGTCGCCGGCCGGCTAGCACCGGCCAGGCTATTCGCCCGGGACAGCCACTCCCACGCAGCCGGCCGAGGCCGACCCGTACCTCCACTGGACCGTGCACCCCCCACACAGCGAGAGCGCCAACGCTGTGCACGGCCACCAGCAAGCCTCCTCGTCGACGGGCCTGCAAGAAACCAGATCTGGTCCTGCACCCCGCGTCCAAACCACGGGCGAAGCCTTCCTGCTCCAGCAATCGCCAACGGGCACCGCCAGCCCACCGCAGACCTGCCAGATCCAGGTCCCCCGCCTAACACCACACGCAGCCGCCCAGCCGAGCAGCCACGTCGCGCAAACCACGGCGACCACCGTCGCCCAGCCGAGCCGCAGCAGTCACCACGTGCGCCCGCGCCCGTGCCCGCGAGCCGGCCACGACCACCACACGCCGCGCCAGATCCCCGCGCTCGCGAACCGGCCGCGGTCAGAGCCGCCCCTCGCCAGATCCGCGCGCCCCAAGGCCCCGAGCGCCTCCGTGCGCGTCCTCGGCGGCCAGAAGCGCCGCCCCGAGCGTGCGCCGCCGCTCGAGCTCCCCCCGATGCCACCGGCCCGCGCCAGCCAGCCCCGGGCGGAGGAGGAAGAGGGCCCCGCCGCCGCAGAGCCGCGCGGGCTTCGCCCGGCGACATCCGCCGGCGACGGCGAGGGGGAGGAGGGGAGGCTGGGTGGGGCGCTGGCGGCGGCTAGGGTTTGCTCCCGAGCCGCTCGCGGGAGCGACACGGGAGCGAGTCAAGATAAATGAAAACTAGGGTGGCATGAACGGCAGGTGCATATATAGCAGGACCGTGTGAAACAGAACTTGAGCAGGAAGGAGGGTGTACACAACGTACGGGGTGTGCAGCTGAATATTGCTGATGAGGATATTGCCATCAAAGAGGCGCCTTGTCGTGGCCCTGGGGCAATCATAGTGCTCAGAGGTGACGTGTCACGTCCAGCTATCACACAATGAAAGTAACCTAAAAACCCTCCGTGCATGAGTTCATGTAAAATTTATGAGAGTTCACATGTGGGAGCCGTGGCGACAGAACCCGACCACCCGGGCACTTTCTGTTTATTTTTTGCCAGGCCCTCCCCTCTGCAAGGCCACCAATGACGCAGGGGCCAACGAGTCCCTCCGCTTTATCACACAGAAGAACGGGCGGCATGCTAGGTGCCAAAGCGAACACAATCACCACAACATCCACGTAACAAATGCAAGGCAGAGACAAAGTGGACGAGGCTGTAGATGGAACAGTTAGCGAGGAATTATGCTAGCTGTGGGACCTGGTGTTGCAGGCGATGCAAAGCAGCATGGCACGGACATAGCCTCCTAGTTTCTCGATAGTGCCAAGACGCAGCTCCTAGTTCTCACCATTTGCCATGAGATCGCTCATTGTTAGGCTGCTGCGTTCTTTGACCAGTAGTCATGCTCTTTCAAGTCCCTCCGCTACCATATCACCTGCACGACTTTCAAGGAGAACCATCGATGAGATGTTTTTCTTGTTTGCTATCCATATTCTATTCCTTGCTATACGTGATCATCTTTTTTTTGCCATATATCCATATAGTGAAATGCAAAGTTGAATACATGTTTGGTACAAGCGCGTGGTGCTCTGGATGCATCTTTTTTGTTTGTTTTGTCTGTTACGAAATGTACAAAACTCCTCATCCATTCTTCAACATCGTAGTTCAGACGAAACGATGTACCATGTTGATGAAACCCACACAAAAAGATTGAATATTGCAAATGGATTAAAAAGGTAATGTGGAGAACAGAAGTTACGTCATCACCTAAAGCACGAACTTAACTGAGTTTTACCTCAGTACACCCCACCCTACAAAAGTTAACAAATTTCGATGCAGATTAGAAGATACCACTTAAATAAAAAATGATAGATTGTTCGGATATCTTGTTTGATGCATTGGAAGAACAGGGATTAGAATTTGTTGGCCATGAATGTACGAGAAAAATATTTCTAAGAAGCTTTAATATTCGTGTAAACTTTGATGTAAATGAGTCACTCTGCAATTTCCCACATATATTATATAGTAGAATGAGTCTTTCATTTTGTTTACTCATTGCTAGAGGCCGTGGCGGCCATGTTCACCATGGTCCTTTATAGTGTCTCATGAGACAGAAAGATAGATAGGCAGCGTAATGGGAAAGATCCGGTTGGTAGAGTATGTGGATCGTATTTCCTCAAACAATGTTAATCACCATTCAGTAGAGTGCACAAAGTGGTTTCAGAAAATTCTCTTCAAATATCTGATCAAGTGAATGGATGACATATTCGTTTGACTTGCGTGCATTTCTTTCGCCTTTTGGTGCCATCGTATTCCTCTCTACCAGCGTGAATACACCCTAAGTTTTTCATGCTGTATATTTTTGCGGGCTTGGTGGCTAGAGGGCCTTTGCAGAGAACGAAACAAGAAGAGGTTGGCACAAATGGCACATACGGTGCGTATATAGCAGGACCGTGTGGAACAGAGCTTGAGGAGGAAGGATATGAAGTACACAATGGGCGTGCATCTGAATAGTGCTGATAAGGACATTGCAATGAAAGCTGTGAATTAGGAATATCTTGTCGTGGTCCTCGGGCAATCATGGTGCTCAGACGTGACATGTGTTACGTCCAGCCATCACATAGTGAACGCTCCGTGCATGATTTTAAGGGAAATTTATGAGAGTACATATTTTCAGCAACTATACAATGTATTACTAACAACTTACATATACTACGACCAAGGAAGTGTGTCTCTCTCCATGCGTCACAAGTAGTTTTAGGTAGAAACTACACAAGAGAAAACCAATTAGTTCATGGCCACCAATCAGGTGTTTTCTCCGCATCCTTCCTGATCGACTGTGTTTTCTTCATGCTTGGGAGAGTCACGGACATATCCGACTTTACCATCATAAATTTATGGCTAGAAAAAAGTAATGCAAGAACCCAAAAATACAAATGAGAAGCTGGTGAGAATAAGAGAAGTCGGGAAGGGAAAGCTCTATTGGAGGTTACACTATGGTACACTAAACCATACAGCCTCCAAACACCACTTGCTCATGAGATCCGTAAAGACTCGCTCCGACCACTTGGGTTTGCTAGGCAGCTCGGGAGCCAAGACCTCGACTGCTAAATCTCCTGGTTCCACAAGTTTTTTTGAGATGCGATGTAATATAGTGGCGCTCTGTCTGCCGCCAGCAGACCGCAACATGGCTCACCTCCGACTCTCGTACACATGATGACTGCATTAGAACGAAACTGCACCCAAGTGGTTAGCTGGGGGTCGCTGATGCCAGGCACTGGCTCTCAAAATACCTGCCTTAGGGTACTTTGGAGTGCATGCAGGATGGTTTTAATGATGTAATTGGTGCATCTCTTCCCCGTTAAGGGGACAAGTACGACATCCCGATTGTCACCTGCTGCGATCTTGGCCCTAGGCTGATGCATGCTCGTCCCATGTGCCGCCCACATTTATGTCCCCCACCGCTGCATCACAGGTAGGTATACTTCCTTACACTGCAAGCTGCCCTATGTGGCTTGTGTATGATTACTTATGCAAAGCTCAAATCATAAATTTTGTCCCAAAAACTTGTGGAAATTGATGAAAGATTCGATATTCGGACATATATAGATCTTAGCCCCATGGGTTTATATAGAGAACAACTTAGGGCAGATTGCAGTGTAAGGAAATATAATGTTATTTACACTAATTCTATATCTACTTTGAAGTTTATATGAAATAGTTTCTACATGGTCCTATAATTAGACATCTAATAACCCCAAACTGTCTTAGCGGGAGCTAAACAGACGATTACAAATGAATCTGATGTCTTGCACTTTTGTCGTTTTGTCTTTTTTCTAGAAGAGGAGGATGACCCCGGACCTCTGCATCTGGAAGATGCATGTAGTCATTTTATTAACTATTCACAAAGACCTTACAAAGCATTATATCAATATGTCTGCATCCGCCATCTTGGCAACATCTTGTCGCTCCTCCTATCCACTTGACGAAGGGGTGCAGAAATACTGAGGCAAATACCCAGATCTCTCACTTAACCCTGACATCTAAAACCGGAGGCCCCTGCCCAGGCACATACCGGGTCTGGGACACAAACCGGTCCGACGCACCCTTATGGGTCGTCGCCACCATCTTCTACCGATCCAACTTCAGCACGGGTGTTGATGCATCAACTTTGCCAGGCCTGCCATCGACACCACCACGGTGCCAAACAGCCCCACCGCCCTGCGCTCGTACATCCGGCCTAAACCATCTTCGAGATCGAGCTGCACCATGTCGCCAATACAAGCCATCATGGACGCGGTAGATACAAGGCCGCTCCTCATGCCATCATCAACTTTGTGTCTGATGGGTCGCCTCTGATCGTCTGGTCTCCCTTGCTATTTGCCCTGAGCTGGCGTGACTCCACGAATAGACCGCCACACTTTTTCGCTGAAATTCATTGGGATGCCCAACTTTATCATTAATAAAACACCAAACTAACAAACTATTATCTTGTAACCACTGACGCAGAAAAGGATAAAATGAACGGCAAAAGCAGGATCCAACTAAATTAGGGTCTTCTTTGTTGTGTGGTAGTCGCATGGAGTTGTCTAAGCGACTTAGTCATCCAGCAGCTTGAGCGAACACTAGTCTTTCGCTCTGGCCTTCCTCGTCCACAACTAAAGAAAAATCATCATTTTGAAAACTAGCATGGTGGCCCATTCCAATGTGCGGGCAACAATTTTAGTTCATCTAATATATTTTTCTGTAAAGAAATGCTATCATTTTAAAATCATCATTTTGAAAACTAGGATGGTGGCCCATTCCAATGTGCGGGCTACAATTTTAGTTGTGTAGTCAGGATTGTTGAACGCCCCTGGCCAACCTTGCATCTACAGTACTACATTAGTGAATAGAAGTTGTAGGCATGAACCCTATACAAAGGATTATGCCTCCAGGCCCCAAGCCAAGGCTCCACTTGCCCGGGGCTTCTCTACGCCACTGGTCGCAACCATTGCTGCAAGCGTGGAACTCACCCACACGACATGCCGCAGTGGGTGCTTCAAGGGTGGTCGCAGTACCATCGTTGCTGCAGTTGAGGAGCTCAGTGATGCCGCAAACCACGGCCGATGCTGCAAGTGGTGGTAGCATCGATGTTGTCATTGCAGCCACAGAGCTAACAGATGCGGCAAGCTGCGGTCGGTGCTGCAAGGAGTGGTTGTAGTAGCATTGTTGCTTTAACTGACGACCTCATCGGCACTGCAAGCCACAGTCGATGGTGCAAGGGGTGGTCGCAATAGCATTGTTGCTGCAACCGACGGGCTCATCAGCACAGCAAGCCATGGTCGGTGCTACTAGGGGTAGCGTCGTTGCTATAACCCATATTTCATCGATGTTGCAGTCCTGACTTGTGAGTGGCGAGCCCATTGGTGTTCTGCTCCAATCTAAATGGCAACACAGATGCTGCAAGCTGGGGGCTGCGGGTAAGGATGCTGCAACCTGGCATGCAGGCGTGGTGCATGAAGCCGGGATGCTGCATGTTGCGATGAAAGCGAGGTGGTCCTTTTATCAGGGTATCAAGCCGTCCAAATTGGAATGAATCCGGCAAATAGACGGCTGGCAAAGTGGTTGATCCTTGCCCAGGATTAGCTGCTGAAGCTTAGCAGTCACCTCGTAATTAATATAGATCGTTGGCTCATTAAGAAAGCTTCTAAAACTATATTTTTGAAGAACACATATAAAACTGCACTGCATAAATATCAACATGGCCAGTCGACATTGCTGCCACCCAAACACACACTGCGTTGGGCTTCACACGACCACCTCTTTTTTTTTGCGAAATTCACACGACCACGTCCAATCATTGTCTTGGGCTGGGATTTTTTTTTCCGAGAAAGAATGCAGCTCGCTGATGATGGACAATGTGTGCTATTTGGGCATTTCCGACGGACCGAACACACGGTGACTGTTAGAGTATTCCAAACATAAAATAGTGATGTCCGGCAGGAATACAAGTGTGATCAAGCTTGCCGCATATTAGCTTAGGAAAGTTTATTTAGGTCCGTGGCTGGCGAAAGGAAGAAGAAGAAGAAGAGTTATCTTGCTTCAGGCACGAACATATACTTGTGCTCCTGTGATCTGTGTGAATCACAGCTAGGTGTGGTCCGCTGATGGCTTTTCTGACGTCCCTATCCTCTCCCTCTCCCCACGCCGACCATGGCCGCCGATCAGCGGTGCCGACGACGCGCGTGGTCGCCGACGCGCCGGAGTCGGTGGTTGTGGGGCACGTCCGTGTACCGCTGGGCTCGCCCCGTGTACCGCAGCGGACGGCTGACCCGGGGGTCCTCGGACCCGCACCCGACACGCGCCCATGCCGGGGCCGGGGGGTGGGGCAAGCCCGCGCCAGGTGGGGCCGCCGGCTACAGGTCATGCGGCTAGGGTAGCGGAGGAGATAAGATCCCCACCGACCCGCTCAATTCCAGATCTCGATCTCCTTCTCCGCCACTTCTGGGAGGCGCCTAGGGTTTCGACGCCTAGGGTTTCTCCGTCGTTCGGCTGGTGGGAGGGGAAGGCGGGAGGAGACCACAGATCCTTCGCTCAGGTCGCTGCATCTCCACCACGCGTGAATCCGCCCACTCCCATGGCAGATTGAGGAGCAGAGAACCGTGGCCATCGGCTTGATGGCTTCGGGGCGGGCCGGGCTGGCCAGGGCGCCGGTCGCTTCAGGCGGGGCGCCGGGCGTGGCGGGGGTGGAGGTGGCCGCAACATGGTTTGGACGCGGGACATCGAGGAAGGCGGTCAGGTCTCCACCAACATGGATCAAGGGCGCGTGCTGCCAGATCGAGCAAGGTGGGAGGCGGCGGCCATGGAGACGCAGAGCGATGGCCGTCGCACGGAGAGATGGGGCGACAACAACAACCAAGGCAAGGCGACTACGGGAGACAATCAGCGTCCACAACAAGATATGCGTCCTCAACAAGATCTACGCCCCCAACATGATGCGCGTCCTCAGCAAGATCGACGTCATCCAACTCCGGGAAGAAGGAATGCCACCCCACTAGTGGGTGGTGCTGAGGTTTGCGTCACTTGCAAAGATCCTGGGCATGTCCCAATGTGCTGTCCTAGAGCAGTTTGTGGTAGATGTGGTTTAAATGGACATCTGGTTCCTATTTGCAATACTGTTCTTCCTTGGGAATGTGTGGCTCCTATGTGTGGTTTTCAAGCTAAGGGGAAGGGTTTCTTCTACATACATGACGCTAGTACACCCAAGCAAAATACTGATAGGAACAGATATATTATCATCTCTGTGATAGAAGGGCAAGCTAGTGGCAGGCAGTTGGAGGAGTTCTTTAATGCGTACATTAACACAAATTGGAAGTGTTCTGCTAGGTCGATTGGGCCAAATACTTTTGTGATGAGATTTCCTTCACCTAGAGATGTTGACAAAGCTTGTTTCGCTGAAACTATGAATATTAAGAGCTGTGGTGTTGTGGTGAGTCTCAAAAAATGGTCTGAATCTGTGGGTGCCAAGGGTGTACTTAACATTGCTTGGGTCAATGTTAGCAACATCCCTTTGGACAAAAGGTGTGAAAAAAATATTGCTTATGTTGGATCTTTGGTGGGTGTGAATTTGGACATCGACAAATCTACTATCAACAGACCCGAGTCGGTCAGGATTAAGTTGGGTTGTAGAGATGCTGAGAACATCCCAGCTAAGGCAAAGGGGGTGTTGGGAGATCATTTCTATGATTTCTTCTACTCGGTGGATAAAATTCTGGTTAAAAATAATCCTAAAGGAACTGTGACAATTACTCAGGATGCAGACAAGGGGGTGTCACCCAAGAGGGCTAGAATCACAGAAAATGTGCAAAATGGTGACCAGGGGGGCTCTTCTTCCACTCTGGGGAACTTTTCTGCTCCTCCCAATTCTGTTGTGAGGGGAGTGGACATGCCAACTTTAACGGAAAATATGGAAGAGGGGAATGATGCTGGGAAAAATCAAAAAGAAAATGAGGAGAATTTCTCTGAGGAGGAAAGTGAGGAGATTGATAATGAGCTTCTTATAGACACTATTGCTTCTGAAAACAGAGAAAAACAAATGGGGGGTGTCTCCAGAAACCATATCATATGAAAAAATTGTGGTGAATACCATGCAGATCATACCCAGTGTTTCACTTGTCAGAGCAAAAACATCTTATCTAGATGCTGTGTTGGGGCAACCTGATGTCACTGAACTGGATCCTGATGATGTATCATGTCAGCAAGTGCCCTCGGTGTATTCTGTGCAGTCTCCTGATACTTCTGAGGAAGAGAATGTGGAGGTGATCCCTACCCCACCTATGGTGGAGGAAATGCAAGTCAGGATGAGCCAAAGAACAGCTGGAGGTAACATGGAACATATGGGGGCCCGAGCTGAAAAATTGACCAAGAAGAGAAATCTTCAACGTAATGAAACAACTCCTAATTCCAACTCTTTTGAGATTTTGTCCAATCTAGAAATTGTTGATACTGCCTCAATGATGGGGGTGGATATCCCTGATAATAATTTTACTGTTATTGATGTGATTAGAGAACTGGAAAAGTCCAGAGCCAATATAGCTGAGAAAACTGAAAATGGTGAGAAACAAAAAGATAATATGTTGTTTATTACCAATGCTGCTGGGGACAAATCCCCTCTAAATACTGACTGGGTGAGAGATGATGAGGTGGATGAAGAGGAGTTTACTGTTGTTAGATCTAGAAAGAAGGATACGAAGAAGGTTAATGTAGTAATTTCCAAATCTGTGACTAGAAGTCAGAAAAACAAAGTGTCTTTTGATGCTGGTTCGACCATGCTTCCTGGTAAACCTAGCAACAAAAGACAATCTCCCAAATGTAAGAAAAAATGATTAGCCTCTTCTGGAACTATAGGGGAGTGGGGAAGAGGGGTATGGCTACTTGCTTATCTGACCTGGTTAGAGATTACTGTTTAGATTTTATTGGTATTCAGGAAACAATGAAGAAGGACTTTTCCTCTAAATTCTTGAGGAAATTTGATCCAGGACAGTTTTTTGATTGGAGGTGGATCCCTTCAATAGGTAAATCTGGGGGAATTCTTTGTGGTACTAAGGAAGATACTTTTGAAGTTAGATCCTGTGAGCCAGGTAAATATATCATGAAGCTTGAACTATGGGATAAGAGAAAAAAGTGGTATACTGTATTCTGGTAGTGTATGGCTCTGCTCATGAAGAGTATAAAATGGAATTTTTGACAGAGTTGTCTGACATGTGTAGCAATATTACTTGCCCTTACATTGTAGGGGGAGACTTTAATATTCTTAGATATGCTAAGGAGAAAAATAAGAAAACTAGAATGAGTCATGCTACTGATCTCTTTAACTCCATCATTAATACATTCTGTCTCAGGGAAGTTGACATGAATGGTGGTATATATACTTGGTCTAATAAACAACAAATTCCTACCCTGGAAAAATTGGACCGTATACTTATGTCCAGTTCTTGGGAAAGGCAATTTCCTTTGACTTCTGTCAGGAAACTTACTAAAGAGATTTCAGATCATAGCCCTTTGCTCCTGAATACTGAAGACTTTATTCCTAATACAAGTCAGAAGAGAGATTTCAGATTTGATTTGAATTGGCTCAAAAATCCTGAGTTTATACCCTTAGTTGCTAAGGTGTGGATGAAACCTATGAATGCAAATGATCCCATTGATGTTTTGAATATCAAAATGAAGAGATTCAAGAAATTTTTCAAAGGTTGGGGATCCAACTTGTTTGGGAAATCTAGAAAAAGAAGGAGAGATCTTAGAGAGGAACTTGAACATCTAGAAAAACTAGAAGAAACTGATGTGCTTTCCCCTGAATTATACTGCAAGAAAGTTGAGATTTTGGTGGAATTATATAATCCACTGGTAGAAGAGGAGATTACATGGATGCAAAAATCCCATGAAAATTGGTTGTTGAAAGGGGATAGAAATACTGACTACTTTCACAGAATAGTAAATGGGAGAAGGAGGAGGAATACTATTTTCTCACTTAGTTGTGGGGATGAGATGATAGAGGGGACTAAAAACCTGTTGAAACATGCAACAAAGTTCTGTAAGGACCTATTTGGACCTGCATCTGGAAATCTATGCAAGGTAAAAGAGGATATGTGGGAGTCCAATGAGAAATTGACAGATATTGATAATTTCATTCTTACTAGGCCCTTTTCTGAAACAGAAATAAAAAATGCTCTCTTTTCTATGAAGCCAAATAAAGCACCAGGACCTGATAATATCCCCATTGAATTTTTTCAACATTGCTGGGAAATAGTAAAAAGTGAGGTGATGCTCCTGTTTGAGTGGTTTCATGACAACAAGCTAGATGTGCAACGCTTGAATTATGGGATCATTACTTTACTACCTAAAGTTGCGGGTGCTGATAAAATTCAGCAGTTCCGCCCCATATGCTTGCTGAGATGCATTTATAAACTAATCACTAAGGTGCTTACTATTAGACTAGAGCCTTATGTTGATATCCTCTTTAGTAGACACCAAAATGCTTTTATTAAGAAAAGAGATATAATGGATGGAATCATGTCTTTACATGAGATTCTCCATCACACCTATAGTAAGAAAAAATCCGGGATCGTGTTGAAGCTAGACTTCGAGAAAGCTTACGACAAAGTTAACTGGAATTTCCTGTTCAATTGTCATAAGATGAGGGAGTTTCATCCACAATGGACTAAATGGGTTAGGAAAATCCTGGTAGGAGGCACAATTAGTGTGAAGCTGAATGACGAGGTGGGGCCCTATTTTCAAAGTTCAAAAGGGGTGCGCGAGGGAGACCCATTCTCACCTTTCCTCTTTAACTTAGCCGCTGACTGCTTGACAAAAATGGTGATTAAAGCTCAGTAGAATGGCTTGTTCAAAGGGTTAGCATCTGATTTGATACCAAATGGGGTGGCTATCTTGCAATATGCGGATGACACGATCCTATGCTTCGAGGATAACCCTAGAAATGCTCTTAATATTAAGTTGTTGTTATATCTTTTTGAAGTCATGTCTGGGCTGAAAATCAATTTTCTGAAAAGTGAAATCTTTTCGATACGTGCTGATGATACTACTATGCAAAAATATGCTGAGATGTTTAACTGCCAGATAGGTAACTTCCCTATCAAATACCTAGGCATGCCTGTGAGCTATACTGGTTTGAAGTGTAGTGATTAGGCCTTTGTAGATGACAAATTCATCGATCACTGTGAAAACTGGATTAGTGAAGCTTTATCCATGGGGGGAGGCTGATTAAAGTGAACTCTGTGCTATCTCATATTCCTACTTTTTACATGTCTATGTTTCTTCTGAATAAGACTACCTTGGAGAAGTGGAACAAACCTAGAAGAACATTTTTCTGGCATAGAAAAGGAAAAAAGAGAGGCTACCATATGGTTAAATGGAGCCGTATATGTCGATCCAAAAAGAAAGGGGGTTTGGGTGTTAAAGACTTGAGGAAACAGAATATTAGTCTTTTAGTGAAATGGTGGTGGAAGCTTGAGAAAAAGAAAGGGCTCTGGCAAGATATAGTTAAGGCTAAATACTTAAAGAAAACTTCGGTTGCTATGGTTAAACACAAAGCCAGTGACTCGCCTTGCTGGAAATCACTTCTGAAAGTGAAAGACCTTTATCTGCTGGGTAGAGGTATTAATTTGAACAGGGGAGATGTGGCTAGACTCTGGCTTGATAGCCTGGATGGTAGAATCCCTTTTAAAGACAGATTCCCACTGCTCTTTGAGACTTGTATTGACCAAAACTGTACTGTTGACAAATTTAAATGTCTTGATCAGATCTCCTCTTTTAGGAGGAGGATGTCTCATGAGATGACGAAACAATGGGAGGAAATGAAAAAAGAGATGTTAACTCTGAAACAAGTGATTTGCCAGATGAGGTTTATTGAAAGCTAGACAGGTCGGGCAAATATAATACAAAGTCCATGTACACATGGCTAGAGAGGGATATTGCACGATCTAACTTTAAATGGATCTGGGATGCAAAACTGCCTCTTAAAATACAAATATTCTTGTGGCAGATGGCACAGAATGCCATCCTGACCAGGGACAACATGAAAAAAAGATTATGGCCAGGGGATTCTTGCTGTTCTTTTTGTGACCAACCAGAAACAACTCAACACTTGATGTTCTTGTGCCCTATTTCCAGGATGGTGTGGAGAACCGTAGGTTCCGTGCTTGGAACTGATTGCTGCCCTAATACTATCTGGCAATACTATGTGTGGATGTATAGTTTCTTACCTGGGCTGGACAAAATATACACCGTTGGCTTGGCTGCTATATGTTGTGCTATTTGGCTGGCCAGGAACCGAGCCACTTTCGAACTCAAATGGATTAACTCTCCATTTGAAATTGTATTTACAGCTTGTGCCTTTTTGATGTACTGGGCAGGTCTCCAGAAACCAGAGATAGGGGAGATGGTGAAAAAAGGAGCGGAGATGCTGAAGGAGAACACAACACAGATGCTGCTGCTTTGCGGTCCCCCGATTCCAACTAGGGACGGACGTGATGGGAACTGAGAAAGAAGACGCTGCGGATCCTGATCAGTAAGTCTCTGGTGTTTTTGCGAAGAAGAGCCGTCGATGCATCCTGGAGTCTCGTGTGCTGGATGAACAGGGTGGTGTATTTTGGTCCTTACAGTGGGTGCTCTGGTAGTTCCTTTGGGTTGCTTTGTTATGGCCGTTGTGGACTGGTGCCTGATGGTGGTGTCTGTAAGACTGGTGATACTTTGCGTAGGTGTTCGTAGTGCGGTTTTGGGTGACACTCAGGTTTTCGCCCCATGATCTGTTGTTCCTGATGACAGGCGCAGATAGTGGGTTTCCTGGTGTTACCCCGAACTCGCTTTTTCCTCTTTCTATCTAGCCTTGCTGGTTTCAGTTTCTGAGACTCTGTATTTCCGTTATGAAAGTAATGGAAAGGGGAAAAGCCCGGTTCGAAAAGGTCCGTGGCTGGCTGGCTTGTAGCCAGGAGTTGGCATGTCCTAGTACGTAGCGTGTAAGAATTGGAAAGTCTAGGTTGAGTCGGTTTCTGTGTGCTAGTCAGGTACGAGGATGTTTCTTTGCTTGGGTCGTGTAGGAGTCGGCTTTGTTAGCCGGTAGGCCAGATCGACGCATATAAATATGCGTGTACGGGGTCATGTAACCACAAGTTGTAACACCGTGAAGAGAAAACCAGAAAAGAAATAAAGAGGAAAAAGGGCACGACAAGGGTGAATTTTCAACAGTGACACGGTAGGTCAACTGGTGCCAGGTGCAGCAGCTCACGGAAGCACTTGCGTGCTACTCCCTCCGTTCCTAAATATTTGTCTTTTTAGAAATTTCAAATGGTCACCACATACGGATGTATATAGACATATTTTAAAGTGTAGATTCACTCATTTTGTTCCGTATGTAGTCACCATTTGAAACCTCTAGAAAGACAAATATTTAGAAACGGAGGGAGTATTTTTTTTCCGAGAAGAATGCAGCTAGCTTCCGTCCGGCGGCCAGGTGCAGCAGCTCACGGAAGCACATGCAGGAGCATGACGGCGTCGACGGAGGCATCATTATTGCCACCCGCTTCCGTGAGTGAGGCAGCACGTAGTTTGACCTTGGGTAGATAGAGGTTATGCCCATATAAACAGCCCCATCTCCCTTCGTTCCTGTGCAAACATAACTCGCTAGATAGAACGAGAGATAAATCACTTCAGTAATCACACCCTGCACCACCGCCTATTGAGTTGGTTCAATCCATACCTCACAGATATTTTTTTTTATTTTTTTTTAAAATAACCTCACAAATATTGACACTACTAGGGATAAGCTGGCGCGGGGTAAAACCCAAGCAATAGCGCGGAGGGCTGCTACAGCTAACTGGTTAGTAGTAGTGCGGGTCAAACCCCGCGATACTAGTACTTAAGTTAGCAGCAGAACGGTGTTTGACCACCGCTACTACTAACTTATAATAAAACCACGCATTTAAAATATGGTTAAGACTTTTACTAAATGTACATGACTTTCGCAAATGTTCATGAATTTCAAAAATGTCATTGAATTTAACAAAATTTCAATAAGATGTAAAAATATACATGATGTTCAATATGTATTCTGAAAATACTTCATGTATATTTTAAAAATATTGACCGTATACATGAAAAAGTCTATTTTTGCAGTTCTCTTATGCATTTTGAAAACATATTCATGTAAAAAAAATTATATATAAATGGATAGTGTATTTCTAAGAACCTTTTTTGTATTTATATTTAAGAGGTAAAAGGAAAAATGGCAGAAAACAGAGAAAGTAAAAGCAAAAAAATAATAAGATCCAGAAAGACAAAGAAAAGAGAACAACACTGTAGGAAAGGAAAAATAAACATAAAATAACAAGAATAAAGAAATAGATTGAAAGAAAAATGAAAATAGAACAAGAAAGAAAAAGTGCGAGAAAAACACTACAAATTGAAAGCCAAAGTCCCCGTTAGCCAAATTAAAGCAAACAAAGAAAGAAGGGATTTATATAAGAATACGAGATGTCAGGAAGAGAATACATAGTGCGATGTAGAAATGATGCTTAGCATGAAGCGAAGAAGTGATGTCGAACCGTATGATGGCCCGATGCAAGACTTCAGCAAGAAGCATAGATTTGGGTCCAACAACTAATTTTCCTTTCGCGCCTACTTTACTCACTCTTCGATCTTAGGAAGCCGTTTTATCTGCATATTGTATCATCTACCATGTATGTCTCTTCTCATTCTAGAAACTAATTTACAACACCAGTGAAAATTGAAGGAAATCAGATTTTTTTTCCTTGAACATTGCTTCGGTGCACCCCCCAAGAAAAACTTATGGATTTCGAAGGAGATTAAAGGTGGAGATTAGAATCTACACATTCAATAAAAAAGGATATAATCTTTTGTATCCAAATCAATGCACTAAATATGTTTGATCTGCAGTCTAGTATGGAAATAGACTTTTTAAACAACTTTAAAATTGATCGTGCAAATATTTTAGACGGAGGGTGTACCTAAGCAAAAGCTTTTTTCTTTATTGTCTGGAGGTGGTTCGAATCTTCCAAATTTTGCCTGAACTCCCAACTCACCAACAATATCGAATTGTTTTCTCCGTAGCCTTTTCCCGTTAGTAGTAGCCGCACTATAAAATGTGTGCTATTTTGTGACAAAAATCTTAGAGACAAAAAAAGTCGCCCAAGATCCACTTTTTGTGATTTTCTCGTGGGGCAGCGCCCTGGCCAACTTTGGTTACATTCGCACCTAAATTTACGCGGCTTTTTTTATCCGTTAGTAGGCTAGTCTATTTTCTAGGGTGGTTATTACTGCCATATAAATTATTTAAGACGTGCCTTTATGAGTTATTTTAGGAGATTAAGAACAGAAGGCCACGTGTCAGCATCTGCTGACATTCGTGTGCACATGCCCTTTGCAACAACTTGCGTCAGAGTTTCTCACCGGAAGGCATGCCTTTGACCGCCGGCCGTGGTATCTAGTGCTTGGTGGAGGTGGGAGAGCAGGCCACGACAGCCTTTGATCGCCCTCCGGCTGCCCACCTGCCACCTACACAACTACCTCTCCTTATTGGTGAGCTCGCCCGCGGTGGCTTATAAAATAGCGGTTGTCCCTTCTCTCGACCTCAACCTGTTTCCGGCTACTCCTTTTCCCATCTCCAATGTAGCACAAATACTTTGTCCATGGCACACCCGTTTGAGCACCACCCCCCCCCCCCCCCCCCCCCCCCCCTCTCGTCTTCTCTTTTGGCATCAGTGATGTGGAGCTGCAAGAGGATCCTCTGGCCACCTTCTGGGGGGAGATGGACATGGCGCTGGAGATGTTTGCACAAATGGACGCAAAAGGCCAAGAAGATGGACGCTCCTGCACCCACACCCAAGCTCGGGTTCCCGCCCGAGCTATATAAAATGTACGATTGGATACAGTGGGCTGTGGCCACTGAAGCGTATTACCCTGACAACAAAGCCACGTTCCATGCATTCTACAACAACGGTGGCCACGACGGTGGCGTCGGTCGTGGCACCTGACTAGTCGTTGGCGCCGGTCGTGGACGGAGCGGCTTCCATGGCATCGGTGAATGCCTTCGCCGTGGCCGTGGCTGTGTCTGTGGCTGTGGCCAAAACTAGGCGGCGACCGCGGTCGTGGCCAGAACTATGTCGTGATCACAAGTAGGCTGTGGGCATATTCTATATTAGTTTTTTAAATAGTTTGTATTATTATGTGTTGTATCAGATGGTATCACGGTGTGACAAATTTGGATGGAAATCAATGAAGTTTATCTTAATCTGTATGATGCTTTTAAAATTATGTGACTGCATAGTTAATATTTTGATATGTAATACAATGACTGTAATTCAATAAATTTTCGGTGAAAGTGAAAGCAATGTTCTATACTAACCAAAGGTTCCACTTACAAAGGCATATGTGATGCCAGCATTTCCCAGTCATGTATAATTAGTTGCTTCAATTTGCAAGAGTTGTGCAGTATGATCATGTTCACAGACAACACTTGCATCCTTCTCATATCATAGCATATAGTTAATACCCCTGGCCATGGCAGCACTTGTCAACGTGACTGCGACGACGGTCGTGACTGTGGCCGCAGATGCAACGACTGCGGTGCCAGTTGGCGCTGCGGCAGCAGCAGATACGTCCTTCGACGGCGGCGAGAAGGAGAGGGGGCGGCGCGGCGGGAAAAGGAGAGGTGGCGCGTCTGTGATAGTGCATCGAAGGAAAGAGGGGTGATGGTTGGGGCAAGTGATGGTTTTTTGCGTTTGGCGAGAGTCCTTGCCTGCTCCCCATTTAGTAGATGACGGTCTGCCTTTACCGAGTTTTGGAACTCAGGATAGGAAGCCCAACCATCAGCTAGTAGTTGCTACGCGCCATGTGGGCCCACCACTCAGCTGTTTTCCGAGTTTATCTCTTCGGGTGCTCGGCATAGACACGACTCCTTGAATTCCGGAATAAAAAAAGGATAAAAGGATGGGTGCTCAGAATATACGTGACCCACAAAATTTCCTAATAAAAAATAAAAAGGCAAAAGTATTGCCGAGTTTCCGTTAGTGGACACCTAGCAAACATATACTGCCATCACGGCTCCTTCGCTTGGTCGTTGGTAGGGCCCACCTGTCAGTCATTGCGAAGTTTAATCCAGGAGGTACTTGGCGAGTGTGCGACAATGTCGTGTTCGGGAGAAAAATAAATGTGAGGTTATCTGATTGAGACTATGCATCATCATTACTCCCGAGTGATGAAACTTACAGTTTTCCAGCTTTCATAGGAAAATTATGTGTGTGGCGACTGTGAATTCTGCTGGCATTGACATTTTGATTTTGTATCCTAATTCAAGAGATCAGTGTACAATAAATTCTGTGATTTCCAACATAGTATGACCAAAAGTGAGACATATGGTAACATTACATAGAACTCACTCTCTAATCAAAATCCAAGTATTAATCCTTCTTTGTGTCCCTCAATGTGTTGTTAATTTTAGTTGGGAGATCAATATTTATATTGGTGCCCATGTTTATCTTGTGCAATTGTGTTGTCAAAATCAAGCGGACAATGTTAGTTCCACTCAGCAAATCATGAAGTATTCAGTTTGAATACTTCATGCATTTCACCCGATTGATATGTGCCAAAACATTTGATAGAGAAAACCGGAATTAAATATTTTATGCCCCATCTGCCACATATGAAATTTATCATAGATAAATATTCTCAGCGACCAGAAGATGTGTGGCTAACTATATATACATCACTACAGTTGGCTTGTGCATCTCAGCATGGTTCACGAGTCATTATAGGACCTTTCTCTTGGTCATAAATTGTCAGCTTAGACACTGCAACAGAAGATCAGTTCATAATGGACCATCGGTTGATTGTGTGTGTTCTGTTCATGCCTGAGTGTCAACAAAGGGTCATCGCCTTTTTCTCATACAGTCACTGTTATTATCAAACAGTGCAGGAGAAACAAACCATAAAGGTGGTGAGAATGAGAGATGTCTGGAAAGGAATCAACGCTGGGTAGCATTTCATGAGCAGGGATTAAATATGGACATGCTTCAGCGCCGCAACATGCCGCGTCAGACCACCACGCCATCCCGGGGTCCGCGTCGACGTGCTTTGAGCTACCAGTCCAGAAAGACCGAAGAAAATTCATCCGAGATCGACTACAAACCTCTATCCATGCATACCTCAAGCCACCTGCATTCAAACCATCTATCTCCTCCATCTTCGTGCAGTCCGCTGCGAGCTTGCGGGCTGGCTAGCTGCTGCATATTTTTGCTTTGGTCCATTCACCCTCTTCAGTCTTCAGTCTTCTTAATCCAGTCTTCAGTCTTCGGTTCGGCGGAATGCCGTCCACAACCTGCATCCTATTGTATGACATGCAGTCCTCTTAATCCAGCAGTTGGAGTATTTTTCCACAAAAGATTTCATCGTTGGGTTTGTAGTTACGGATGATTGTAATGGCCGTTTTGGCTAGGGGGAGATTATGCTCCTTGATGAACAGTAAATTCAAAACCAATAGTAAATAAATTTTAAAAGTACGGATTATTTTCTAGATGTTCATGATACTGTAAGTGTAACAAGCATACTTGACAATATACATGCACAATGGGATAGCAGTACTTCGTCGGTGAAAATTACAAAATAAGTGTAACATTTGAAGATAACATTTGGCGTTCGACTTGTTTTTTGTACAGGCCAAAATACTTAAGCTTTACCCTTCCAAATTTGCACGTAGCATGTGTGTGTGACGATGAACACATCTATTTTTAAAAATAGTTTTTTTCATATATGGAAAATACATATTGGGCGCACAGGAGTATATACTCCCATGAGCCAAACTGGATTTCCGCTAATGTTGCTGTAGGGGATGTTAGGGCATCTCCAACTAGGACTGGGCGTTCAGTTCCCCCGAACCGATCTGTTCGGATCTCCAGCTTAGGTATTTGGACATGTGTAGAAAAAACAAATCAAATGACAAAGGTTACCTCCAAATATTACACTTGTTTTTTCACCGAAGAAGCACTGCTATCCCGTTTCGCATGGAAATTGTCAAGCATTCTTGTTAGACTGACATGAACATCCAAAAAAATTCAGACTTTTTAAATTCATTTACTATTTATTTTGAATTAACTGTTCATCCAGGAGCATGTGCGATGCTCCCTAGAGCCAAAACGGCCCTTAGTACGAGTTGTTACTTTTTTTTTTGCGGTTGATGTTTTTTTTTTTTGGTTTACTCACTCTCATGGGTGGAACGTCTTCGCTCTCTATATAAGCATGGCTGCAAAGCCTACTTATGAAAAAACACAATCTGACGAGGAGTCACGTTTGAGAAATACAGCATGCACGCAGAAATTACCACGTACTCTAGTTATCCCCTTTGTTTTGTCCATCCACTCAGTCGGTGTCTCTGCCATCCTCCTCAAGCAAGAAGGTTCCGCTCCGTGTCGTGCCTAGATGAACGTTGCGACGCCATGATAAACAGTACAGCCGTTGGTTAGCACGGAAACGGTGCACGAGCACACACGGCCGTAAATAAAGTTCTGAGCCACGTTCTCCTCCATCACCTTCAAGTTGTTGCAGGTGCAGGACGAGCACACACGGGTGTACAGAAAAAAAAAGGTTAGCTTGGGACTAGGAGACATCGGAAAGGGCTTACTTATTTTGATGTTAATATTTCATTCTTTTAGTTGTTGCTCTCCTGAGGTCCAAGGCGGCACACCCAGACCTGTCGGGCGCGCTTGCTCCCTTCACAGGCATGTTTGTGCTTACTTTCTTGAAATTTTGCGAGGGGCGTGGCTATATTGTTACAGTTGATTCCTTGGGCGGGCCAGCCTCAAAAAGGAAGCATAGAAAAGAGACGAGCCATGCCACTTGGCAGGCTAGTTTTGCAGTGTTTCAGCTAGGCAAGACGGGCTAGAGCACAGGTTGGCCCCAATGTAGCTCTGCCACTGCTTGTAGGGGCTCGTTGCCATTGCATTGTCCAAACATGCCTGATTTGAGTGCCGTTTGCTCTCTACTCTTTTAAATATTGAACTATTTTGACGTTTTGTAAAAGAGAAAAGTTTGAAAAAAAACATTGAACTTCCATTCCCTGGAATTGGCACCATAAAACTTACTTATCCCAGTCAATTCTAAGTTTAACCTAGTCCTTGACTTGTTTGTTGCACCAGGAAAGGATAATTCTTACTGGATACACTGCTTCTCTCGCCATGTGTGTGGGCCTACCACTGGTACGCGTCGGTGCTAAACAAACAGTTTTTAACCCCTTTCCGCGACGGCATTCGGAACCGTCGCCAAGTGAGTGTGGGCGATAGGGGGGTCCTTCCCACACCACCCAGAAACCGCCGGGGATATGCCGTCCCGGCACACACGCTCGGCAAAATGAGGTCGTGTGCGATCGGCGAGCACTTAAATACAGAAATAAGTACAGTAGTGCTAAAAAAATACAATTATATAGGCGACATCATTTCCGGTCGTAAATACATCCCACACAGTCAGTCACCGCTAAACGTTTCCGTTCGTGTATAGATCTCACACAGTCACTCCAAGGAAAACGTTTGCGCTAGGTGACGTAACGCAAACAGTTTTCAAGAGAATGCCGTGTGTGATTGTTCATTGATCAAACACGGTTTATTCCTAAAAACTGTGTGCGTTGCCTGAGGTCATCGCCCACGGTGTTTTCTTATTAACCGTTTGCAATAGAAAAACCCAATTAGCAAGCTAATTGCCCTATTATTAATAATATATTTACTAAACTAATTGACATTCATATTAATCATATAATATATTCCATTTCCATATTAAGGAAGCAGGATTTCATAATTGAAATACATCATAGTACAACATGATATAGCTTCAGCACTCAGCAACCCCATTACACAACTGCACCAGCAGCAAGTTTCACATGCAACATCTAGAACCTTTTGAAATTAGCATCATAGATGGTACATAGAGAGATGCATCTCATCTGGAAAACTGCTGAAGGTCTTTGCAACTTTAGGCCAGTGCCTGTGGATGATTCACCGTCCATCCTTCGACCTATCCAGGAACACTTCAATATTGAACCGTGGGTGTTGTATGAAAACTTTTCTCGCCTCCTGACCGCTGAGGTGGTTTGAGAGGTAATCATCAGTGAAGCCTGAAAACAAGGATGTGCATAAATATCTTCTCTATATTGGAAATGGGGCAAAGGAATAAAAAAAAGGCAAGGTATAATAGTTAGTACCATCTTGTAAACCTCAGTGCTTCCCATTGTTTCCCTGCAACACATATAAGGTAGTTAGTCATCAGGTTAAGTAAGGGTTCACATGCTATCAGTAAAATATGTTGATGAAAAATATGCACATTGCAGATTCATCAGATTAATTCAAGCCACATGAAAAGCCCATTTATCCATACCAAACATGATTAAGAACTAGGAAATATAGCACTTGTATATGTTTCGCATGTATTAAGTGCAGACAAATTCGATTTATTCCTCACATGGTATACAATAACAGAATGCAGCCACATCAATTGAACATCGCATTGCAGAATTGAACCAAGCACTTAACTAAACACCACAACAAATAAACCAAACATTAACTGAGCACCACATTGCACAATATAACATACTCCTAATAGAAGATCAGACAGTTAACCAAACAAAGCATGCTTAACAACTTGGAAATCTAGCAATTGTATTTGTTTCTCATGTATTTAGTACACCCAAATTTGATTTATTCCTCACATGATATACAATAACAGAATGCAGCCACAACAATTGAACATCGCATTGCAGAATTAAACCAAGCAGTTAACTAAACACCACAACAAATGAACCAAACATTAACTGAGCACCACATTGCACAATATAACATACTCCTAATAGAAGATCAGACAGTTAACCAAACCATGCATGCTTAACAACTTAGAAATATAGCAATTGTATTTGTTTCTCATGTATTTAGTACAACCAAATTCATTTTATTCCTCGCATGGTATACAATAACAGAATGCAGCCACAACAATTGAACATCGCATTGCAGAATTGAACCAAGCAGTTAACTAAACACCACAACAAGTGAACCAAGCCACAACAAATGAACCAAGCAGTTAACTCAACACCAATTGAACAATATAACATACTCCTAATAGAAGATCAGACAGTTAACCAAACCAGTATGCTTAACAACTTTGAAATATTGCACCCTGAAGAATTGAACATCACATTTGCAGAATTGAACCAAGCAGTTAATTCAACACCACATTGCACGACATATGAAACATATACACTATAGTAGAAGATTGCATGGTAAAAGTAGATAGCACAATTCTCTAGAATTTGTTAAGGAAAGGCAGTAGCTAGCAAACTGAACATGGGTCCTTATACTGAGCTAATAAGACAAGCTACTCCTCATTGTCGGAGATATCGATGACGATTGGCACCTTGGACATGGAAGAGGGCGAGGCCTCCACATCATGGGTGCCCTCGTTGTAGTGGTGAGTTGCCTGAGCCACTCCGGGCACCAACCTGCTGGCTCTCGAGATGACGTAAGAACGTGCACACTGAGAAAACACCTCGTAGTATTCGTCGAAGGCACTGACGATGGCCTCGCGAAAACGCCACGAACTTTCGTTTAAAGCAGCCAACCGCGTCGCAGCGTCGCGGCGCGAGGCGTCAACAGTGGCCTCGACGGCGAGGTGCTCCTCCAAGATCTGGGGTTCGGCACGAATGGCAGCCATCGCGACCTCATCCGCGCGTGTGGCCACGATTTGCTTCTCCGCTGCCAAATGCTCCTTGAGGTCCTGGCTATACTGCGTGCACCATGGCTTAGGCCGGCGCTTATTTGGTGGAGGGGTCGGTGATTTGGGTGGAAGGTGTCGCGCTCGCGCCGGCGGTCGGGGCATGTGGGATGTGGAAGGAGGAGGAGGATGGGGGTCGGGTGTGGATTACCTGCCTAGATAGGCGAGGCTGAGCAGCGTGAAGGAGGGTCGCCGGCGAGGAGGCGGCGGCGCTGCAAGCAAGGAATGAAGGTTTCAACTTGGAAAGGAAGGCGAAAAGAGGGGGAAATGTGGCTTTTGGTAAGGGGGAGGGGGCGGGGAGGTAGATATTTCCGTGGAAGCCGAAAATTTGGAATCGCTTCAGCCAAAAAACAAGCGCGCAAAGTGTCATCAGACATGGTCCCTTACTCAGAACCGTGTATGATATGTGAACATCACAAACGATTCAGATAGCTTAAACCGTGTGTGTTGAGTTTGAACGTCAAAAATTTTGGTTCGAATTTCCCTGGTTACAGTGGTCATCCACGTCATTGCATAATTTTGTCCTATTTGGGGCAGGTTTGGGTATAAGCTTCTCACAAACCAGAGCTTCTCACAACAAGCGTGATGGTTTAGGTAGGGAACGTGCCATCTTTGGGGACGAAACGATATCCGTTGCCTCTTATTGCTTTCAAACTTTTTCGAGTGTCAACATAGAACAACAGGAGTGTTGTGTTCAATTTTAGAATTTTTCAGGGTTCGTTTGGACATTTTTATATTAACTGGGTTTTCTAGTCATTTTATGCGCATAATTCAAATTTGAACTACATGCACATTCTCATGCAAGAAATTTGAACTACACGCACATTCTCATGCAAATTTTAGAACTATGTGCATATAAACTGGTTGAAAAATCAAATATGTGTCCTTGGTTGCATGCTTAGGTCCCATGCAAGAAATGGGAATGAATTTCAAACACCCTGCCACCATCACTCGGCCGCAAACATTGAGATACATGGCTTTTAATTTCTAGTAAGTCAAAAACTCGTCTGAAATTCATGAAACTTGGCATGCTATCATGGAGCGGCATCAACATGCCGTGTTAAATTTTTTGTCCCATTTGGGGCAGGTTTGGGTATAAGCTTCTCACAAACCAAAAGTTCTCACAACAAGCATGATGGTTTCGGTAGGGAACGTCCCATCTTTGGGGACGAAACGAAATCCATTGCCTATTATTGGTTTCAAATTTTACCTCGTGTCAACATAGAACAACAGGAGTGTTGTATTAATTTTTGTGATTTTTCGGGGTTCGTTTGGACATTTTTATGCATTAACTGAGTTTTCAATGCATTTATGTGCATAATTCAAATTTGAACTACGTGCACATGCTCCAGTGCATATAAATTGGTTGAAAACTCAAATCTATGCCCTTATGTGCATGCTTAAGTCCCATGCAAGAAATGGGAATGAATTTCAAACACCGGGGCACTGTTGGTTGCCGGTAAAACATTGAGATTCCTGGTTTTAAATTCTAGTAAACCAAAACTCGTCTAGTGCGTAGGTTCATTGGGAAGCGTGCGAGATGTTCAACGCAGGATTTGTGCATCTCTTCAACGCAAACGGTCCAGTGAAGCAGTAAAGCGGCAGAAAATAAACCAAAAAATATACGCGCTGCCACACGCCCCGTGTGTCGTGCGAGAAGACGTGAGTTGACGGGACGCATGCGAGCAGTCCGCCGCGCAAGCATACTAGGAGGCGTGCGTGCAGGTGTGTATATTGACAGGGAGGCGTGCAAGTAGCTGTGTGAAGTGATGGTAGGAATGGCAGACGTCCGCCGCGCAGGCTCACCGGGAGGCGAGACAACTTTTCACCGCAGCCTGCCTCGCTCCCACTGGCCCGTATTAATTGCGCGCTCGAGCCGCCGGCCATAATAGGCGGCCGCACCCCCGGTCCACAGTGGTGACCGACGTCTAGACTCCGGATTGTATGACGATGCCGCCGAAGCGCACCATCAGAGGGAGTGGCGACGCCGGGGCTGGTGAAGCACCCGCACAACACGTCAAGCTGGCCATAGAGGTTTCCGTCGCCACTGACGAGGTCTTGCACGGGCAGCAGCACGACCTTGAATTCGCCGGCGCCGTCGTGCCTCCCCCCCCCCCCCCCCACAGCCTGAGCCGGAGGTCAACAGCATCTCCGGCAACAACTGCGACTCCGACGGATAACCGGTCAGTCACCTACATATATGTTTGTGCCTTTTTTCTTCCTGATCTTGAGAATTGATTTTGAATGTCCTACATGTTATGCCATTTCTTTCTTTCAGATTGGTATGTACACAGATGAGGCTCCGTCCAGCGCCGCCGCCGGATGTAGATCTTGGACCCGGCTGTGCGGCCAGAAGCGCCCCCCTGGACCTAAGGAACCAGTAGAATCTCCGGCGGGCCGCATCAGCGATCTCCCGGATGGCATCCTTGGGAAGATCATCTCCCTTCTCCCCACCAAGGATGCCTGCCGCACACAAGTCCTCGCATCTCGGTGGCACACTCTGTAGCGCACCGCGCCTCTTAATCTCGACTGTCGTCAGCTATCCGTCGATGATGATTCTGGACTCACCGGAGCCATCATCTCCTCCCACGGGGGCTCCGTTCAACGCATCTGCATCCCGGCATGCTACTTGCTGGACATACCCTGCATGGTGGCCGCCTGGCTGACATCCCGTCAATTCGATAAACTCCAGCAGCTTGAGTTCTACCATTACTACAGCGATAGGTTACCACCAATAGCTGCATATGTGCCCTCACCCCCGATGCCCATCTCATGGTTTTCCTCCTCTCTCTGCACCGCCACCTTGACCCGGTGCCATGTAGCAGACAATCTGGTACAAATGCTTCGACTGCCACTACTGAAAAAACTTGCGCTTGTGTTGGCTCATCTCTCAGAGGCCTCAGTACACAGCATCATCCACTCCAGCTGCCCTGCACTGGAGCGTTTGCTGCTTGTTTTTGAAGTAGGAATCGATATCCCTTGTCTCAAAATAAAGTCGCCTCACCTTCTAAGCATTGGAATTAGTTTTGAAGGACAGGAGCTCATCATCGAAGATGCCCCATCACTTCAAAGGTTGGTCCTTGATTGTTGTTATAAACCTAAGCAAATAAATATGGTCTCTGCGCCTAAACTGGAGACCTTGGGTGCAATTCGTGGTCCGTTTAAATGGTTCGAGATGGTGTTTGCCTCCACACCTACTAAGGTACTGTATATTATTCATGTACACTTTTTTAATTTGCATTTTTCATTTGTGCGCATAAGTTAAGTATCATCTTGGAGTACACTTTCAGTGCTAATATTATGTTCTATGCTCAATGAAGTGCTTGTCCATCCCATCAGTGGTGGTGGATTCTGTCAAGACCTTATATATCAGTATGTGGTGTTTTTATCTCAATATCATTATTGTCTGGAGAATTTGTATATAAAGGTGATGATTTCACGCACATTGAAAGCCCATATATAATGTACTATAATTAATCGTTCAGCTATCACTCTTTCGACATAATCTTTTTTAGACATTAACTGTTTTCAATCTTCATCTCTATTTAGGCAACAACACATGGCGAAAAAGGTATAACCAATCGATGGTTGGTGAAGCACCGGGATTTTCTCAGATCTCATGACATTGTTTGAAGACAGTAACGCTGGAACGATATTCATCCAACAGTGCAAACACTAGCTTTGTCAGATTCTTCATGTTGAATGCGAGGGCACTATTGTCCGTGAGGATTAAGTTTTTCAACAAGAAATTACTCACGGCTTCAAGTGTTGAAGAGCATAAAAAGAAGTTTCAGGTGGACCTAAGGGCTTCTGATCGTGTTCGGCTTCTATTTACAACAGCTTGTGGTCATCATGGAGCAGTAGAATTACTGTATTGGGATCTTGATTTTATGGATCAGACTGATCCATTTGATTGTAACTGTCGAAAACTTTGGTTGAGTTAGATGTTATTGTCCTATTCAATCTGGGTTATGTGTAAACCTGATGAACAATTAATCCTTGTGCTTTTGTACCTTTTGTAAGCTGGAATTAGACATTGTTGCCCTTTTCAACTAGGGTTTGACCCACATTTTTTTTCATACTGGGCCAATGGCTTGCCATTTCTTTAATTAAGACATAAATATTATAAGCTTTCACAACATAGGGAAAGAGCCTCACGCTCGCGGGATCTTTGAGATCTTTGTTCATTACAGAACCGCAAGTTCTTAGCGCCCACCAGCACCCACAAACTTATTTTCAACTAGCACACCAAATGGGCTGTAATTCTTAATAAGAAAAGCTGCATGGTAGTGACAGATTTGGATTTGTCATTTGGGACCCACGAGAAAAAAGCCTATCCAGGGCGGTGCCGAATCGACAGTAAACATTGAGAAACCTGGTTTTAAAATTACTGTAAATCCAAAACTCGCCTCAAAATCATGAAACTTGACATGGTGTTATGACATAGCACCATCATGCTGTGGTAAAAAATTAGTCCAATTTGGGACAAGTTTCGGTACAAACTTCTTACAAACCGGAGCTTCTCTCAAAAAGGCGCATGGTTCCAAGAGGGACCTTGTCACCTATGTGTGTGAAACGACATGCGCTGTCTCTTCCCGCCTTGATTTATTTTCCGGAGGCAACATGCAACTATAGTAGCGTCGTCCTAAAAATATGAAATTATTCACAGCTTGTTTTGCCTTTTAATACATTATTTGAGTTTCCTGGGCATTTTGGAACGTACTTTGGTGTGTGCAAAGATCATGTGTGTACTAGCCATATATGTAATTGGATGTTCAATTTGTTTATGGAATCAAGTCCTTATAAGTTATAAGTACATATGTTGTTGTTCTGTGTGCAATGACATCGCACACGGAGCATACTGGGAAACCCGTCGGTGATGATTTCATCAATCGCTGACAATTGTATACCACCAAGCGTTTGCCCACAACACACATGACTTATTAGCAGCAATCGTCTGTCTTATTATCAGTCTTCGCACACATTTCTGATTACAGACCTCTTTACCGCGTATAACACACATCTTATTATATTGAACCGTTTCTATTCTCTTGGCTCAAAGCAAATAGTTCATCCGATTGAACCGCATGCCGTATATCGCACACACCTTGATCTGGCTGACCGTTTCTTTTGTGTTGCCTAATCACAAACAGTTCATTCAAGTGAACCGTATGCTGTATATCACACACACCTTCATCTGGCTGCCCGATTCTTTTGTTCCTCATCATCGCAAACAGTTAATTGAACTGAACCGTATGCCCTGCATCGCGCACGCAACCAAAATCCGAACGGTGTTTGATGCATCCTCCATTGCAAACGTTTTGCACCTTTTTTGACGTTTTTTTACACCACCGTTTGCGATTATTGCATCGCGTACAGTTTCGTCGAAGGGTCTCTGATCGTAGTGTCGCGTTAGCAGCATGCTGCAGTAGTGTACATTGAATATCCAATTTTGAGCAAGGGCTCATCTACACCCGGTGAATAGTAAATTCAAAAATAATACTAGAAAAATTCAAAAAATCCCTTTTTTTTGTGAAGATGGCCGAGTGCTTGAGGTGCGTGCCAAATTTCAAAGCATTTGGACATCTGACTTGCTCTCAGCAAAAAAAAATGGTCCAAACAGTGCAGAAACAGTAAACTTTTTCCTACATCCCAAATTTATCTTTTTTGCAGAGAGCTACTCTGACACCCAAATGCTCTGAAATTTGGTATGGATATCACGCACTTTGTCATCTTTCTCCACAAAAAAATTTGGAATTTTTTGAATTTTTTTAGTATTTTTAAGGATTTTTTAATTACTCTCGGGCTCATCTGAGCCTGGGAGCCAAAACGCCTCACTCGGCCTACATGCCATATAAATTTTCTTTGTCAATCTCTCACTCTCTTCCCTCTTCCTGTCTCCTCTCCACTGTCCTAGACATAGGCGTTGGCATCTTGCTCATCCACCCCGACTCCATCTCCGCGGCTGTCACATGCTTTCCACACTCCACGCACCCCTCCATGTTATCAGCTTCACAACTATCCTTGTCTTCCTCCCGGTCTTCATCATCGGTCCAGCTCTACCCTGCCGCCATGCCGCTATTGGTCTTGGCTGTGCTTGGCATGATGGTTGTCGGGCTTGTTATCACGGTACCGGGAACTCACGGCTGGCGTACATGGCGAGCTCCATGCCATGCCATGAGAAGGCTGAGTAGACACCTACAGATGCGCGACGTGACCTCACGTTATACGTCTCTCCGGTTGACCGAACCATTTTTATGTGACTTTGACTGAATTTGGGGTTGTATTCTTTTGCACAGCAAGTGTTTGATTAAATGTGGATGGTAGGTGAAGGCTCTCAGTCGTCTCGTCTCCTCCGGTACATATTGCGAGGTGCCGTGTCCAAACTGCGAGATGATGTGGGACATCAACAGCGGCATAGGAGGCGTGGACGAGGACTTTATGGAGCTGGGTACATACTTGTTTGTGGTGTTGCTGAAGGACATGGACGTGTATGTCGCCTGAATGTCCCGGGAGCATAGATGCTATTCTCATTCTCAGTCCATGGCCTGGAGAGCCAGCAAGCTAGCGATGATGTATCGGTGCATGATTTTGGATCTGCACCTGATACAAAAAATGGAGAGAGAGTGCCAGTGTCAGCAGAGGATGAAGACATGTGGGTCCGTACAGTCAGTGAGACAAGCACGTGATCCCCGCCGAGATCATTCTTTTCCTGGTGCAATAAACAGGTCTAGGGTTAAGATTGACCGGGATCAGTAAGTTTATGATGCCAAATTTAAGGGAATCGATGTTGAGGCTTAAATTCAGACTCCCTCTATGAAGTGGACTTTTTTCCTTTATAAAATGAAGTGTGCATCTAAATATTGCTTTTACCGACGGCGACACGTGTCATCCACTCAATGAATGAAACACATTAATCTTCATCCACATTAGTTAGCCTCCTCATCTTTTTACTCTGCCTGCTTCCTGACTAACGGGACGGTCACCCAAGTGTTTCTCGGATTGCAACATGGGCTGGGAGTAATTTAGCTAGTAACATAGCGCACCCCAAGGTAAATTTGCTTATGTGGCAACTAATTAATAAGGTGAGAGATGTTTGTGACAACATAATATGTTACCATAATAGAACACATCCCAAGACAAAATGAGTCTACATTTAAATAAATGAAGGCTTTCCTGATATCACGTATATGTTACTATCCATTACAAGGAGCCAACCTACGTTGTGTTTAATGCCCGCCGGCTCACGAACAGACGTGTGGCCGGAGTAGGTTAGTGGCGGTAAGCAGGCAATCCGTAGCCATTTGAATGCGGTAAGGAGGCGTGTTCAGCCGAGCGTGCACCAGGCAGCGGTCTCTCGATCGGCACGCGACTCCAATGTGGCTAGTAAGAGGTCGTGTCCGCTTTGGATCGGCGTGAATGCGAGTAGCTGGCGCCATGCGGGAAAGCATGTCGACGAGGGGAGGAGGGTTTTGGGTGGGCCACAGTTGCAAGACGCGGACGTGGCAGCGGTTCGGACGCCCGCACCGCCCCTACTTTGTCATCGGTTTGCGGGAAAGATCACGTCCGCACCGCTCGGCGCACCTATACATGCCCACGTTGGATGGGACAACACGTCCGAACCTCGTGGTCTGGACGTTTGCTGGCGGTTTTAGGGTCAGTGTTGGAGATGTCCTTATCTAGGTGGTTGTGTATGATTTTAATTACTTTGGAGATATGTATAAAAGTATTGAAATTAAATCTGGTTCGTATTAGCTCAGTAGAATATTGGATGCATGCAGATGTAGGGTAAGTGAACCATAGACACAAAAATGACAGAGAGCGTGACTAGGACTATATAAACAATTTAATATACGCAGCCGAACCATTGTACGTGGTGTGGTTGTGCGTGTTTTCAGTCACTTTAGGAACAAACCGCCACTGCATATCAATGCTCGAACCAACCAGGTCTCTCTCTCTATCTATCTTTCTCTCTCTCATCCAAATCACATCCATGGGTGACAGCTGAGACCTTTCCGAGTAATATTTCTCATGAAATTAGTATGAGATAAATGCTCTCATCAACCCCGCCAAGCACAACTAAGAATTTATATGCCACCGCATGCCGACTGCATTATCTCCATTCTTTGGAGTCATGGAAGTTCAGTTCCTCTCATAGACATGATGTTAGCCAAAACAATGCTTGAAAAAAAGGAAAAAGGAAAGGGAAGTTAGTTTGGTAATAGGAGATGTCAGGAAAGGAATGCCTAGTATCAAGGTACAGTGTAGTTCCAAATGAAATGTTGGTGTTGCGCAAAACCATGCCACCTCCAAGCACTAGAAATGGGATAGAGACCATGATAATGCGTTCTCACCTGTTCGTGTTGGTCTAGCTTGTCACAGTCCGAGAGGCGGTTGTGTTTAGCTGCAGGCACTCTGTGGTACGCTACCGGAGGTCACCTCGAGGGGTGCCACCGTCGATCCGAAACTGGCTGTTGTAACTAAGACTTTATGATAGGTTTCTTATTACATAGACCACATGAGCTCGGAAGCTTTTCCATGCCATTGAAAATCCAAATTCCACTAATGTCCAGCTTACATTTGAGCTAGTTCACTCACTGACAGTGGTGTAGCCAGGATTTATTTATCAGGGTGGTCCAATTTTTCACACCATAATTAAAACATATCAACTTACTAGTATATAATTTATGAAAGGGACATATTAATATGGCCTTTTGAAGCATATTGAAAATTACAGCTAGGTCTTATATCTATACCTAATATTAAAGGGAGAAACCTTTCATAGTTCTTCATCTGTCATCCCTTCATATCCGTTAATTTTATGTTAACATTAAATATTGAGGGCTGAGATTTAAAGTAGATCTACACAAAAAAAGATTCACACTAACAATGCTCTCATGGCCGCGTCGTACTATGACCGTTCCTTCTTCGAATGTCTGCGATGTGGGATTTTCTATCGGTTGGCCTAATTGTAGTCTTGTAAGTTGCGTGCATATAGACAAGAAAAACACCGCCAATAAAAATTTGTCGTGAGATTACCATGTGATCGTAATGGACTCGGGTAAGGTCTACTCATATTAAGACAAGACTGTTCAAACAACACGCCTCACAGAAGCACTCGCCCTGCACGACGGCGAGCGCTGCGGCGCCAAGGGTCTCGAGTGTACGAAAACGCGCCGGTGGGGAAGCTTGGAGGACGGCGGCCACGTGGACGTCGCTGCATAGGGAGTCAGCCACTTGCCTCGGATACTCCCTCGAGGGGTGGTAATGGCAGTCATCCATGCCGGCTAGCGATGCATACGGCGAGGATGGCCTCGGGCACAGGGGTGCATTGGCGAGGCAACATGAAGGTTCACAGAGGGGAAGCAGTTATGTGGCGGTCACTCGTCTTAGATATTCCAATGAGAAAGCAGTGGCACGATGATGAAGAGGCATGAAGAACGGCGGCTGAAGCACATGGTTGACTAGCACACCGGAGAGAGAGGCGCGTCCCATCCGATGAGAAAGCACGGTAGAGACCACTCATTAAACCAGCTGAACCATTGCTAACCCTCCATGGAGCCGCCGCCGCAGTGACGAGTACAGAGCCGACCACCATCGCCATGCATGGACGTGTCAGACATGAACTCTCACCTGTCTCATATAGATTAAGGGTCAACCGGGGCAGAGAACTCACAAGGTACTTAGCAAAGCTCAATGGAATAATTAGCTACTGGCCGATGGCTTAGCTAACAGCACACGTACACATACACAGGTCGACTACCCAAGCCCCAAGCAGGTAGGTGTATTGATTCTGCCAAAATAAACATACTCATTCGTTAAGAAAAAAAATTACACATACTCATGTGTGGACAAATATGTACATCCTGCTTAATTCTAACATATCAGCCCTTTCAAATTTGTTGTGTTTTCATTTTCCTTTGTTAATCATAATTTTCTCCTGATTTAGGGTACCTCTGAAATTATTAATTTCTCTCGTGAGTTTTGTTTGGAGATTTTATTACACTATCTTCCCACAAAAAAAATACATTTCACTAAATGTTGCATGTTTCACTAATTTCTTTGATTGGCGGATTTTTCATTTTTCTTATAGTTTTAATCTATAAAATAATGATGTACAATAAATGATATTAATACTTCAATGTTTTGTGTTTTGCTAATTGACTAGCATATGGAAAATAAAATATACTCCCTCCGTCCCATAATATAAGACATTTTTGCAAGTTAACATACCTTGCAAAAACGTCTTACATTGTGGGATGGAGGTAGTAGAATCTAAGTAATTGTTCTACGCGAATGCGCTGGTTTGTTGACTACAAAGAGGATTTTTTGTGTGCCTCCATTCCATCATCTGTTGCCTTCTTCACAAGTCAAATTGTCCTTTATCATGGCAACTGGCGTTTGCTCCCAAGCGAAGCATGGTTATACTCTATTTTAACCGGTTATCACCAACATATATTAAAGTTATCACAAAATTAATAAATAAGAAACACATATTGTTTTTGGCAGGTGAAATTAAATGATTGTTGGACCAAGTAAAATTCAATTGGCAAAAATAAAAGAAACCATAAATCACTGAAAAATGTCTTAAAATTTAGTAATAATAAATCATTGAAATTGCTCTTGACTCGAAAATAGTTCTCTCATCTGTTGCAACGCACGGGCATGTTTCCTAGTTTCAATCAAAGAAGATAGCACACCTTATTTCAGTTGGTTTATGGAGGTCTCTTGCATAAAGTGTTGGGGTTTTAGGAAGGTATTTTGCCTTCTAATGCATGTAGAATTGCCCCCCTATGTACAGTTTGTGTTAATTTGTTTCCTTAAGAACCTTCCTACTCGCTAGTTCCCAAAGAAAAGGAACATTTTAACTTTTTGGGAACAAACCCTCAATCTATATCAATGCTCGAAGATTTCTTGGTTGCAACCGTACTGTAGCTGCCTATGGCATGTTTGTGTTCGGAAAAGGTCAATTTTTCATCGAACATACAAATTCTGATATTGACAACAAATTCATTTCATATTATCACAGAAAGTATCAAAGGCATATGATTTCCATTACCAGTGGAAGTTTTTGAAAATTTTGTTGCGTATTCATCCAAAATCTAACGTTTTAGAGAGCTCAATGACTTCATCGACACCATGGAAGTTGCATAATGAAGTCCTCTAGAGCCGTTATTTTACAAGCCGCCGCTAGGCACTAATCGTCGGGCATCAGTGACACCCATCTCCGACTCCTTATCAACAGTGCGGTCAGCTAGGATTGGATAGAGCGCCACAAGATCGCACCCCGTACTACCAAACTTGTAAAAAGAGCCACTTTAGCTATTGAGGACTTGTTGCCCACTATGGTTAGCACGGAAAAGTGGTCAGACCGAGTCATGTTGGGAGAGCAGAAGATGTTGTACTGCCTCCCGAGTTGCTGCTGAATGTTCCCTTTCCGACATCTCCTATCCTCAGCTATGTTTCATTGTTTTTGTGTGTGTTCTTGCGTTACTTCTTCTAAGTAAAAATGAAGCATATGTCCATGACTCCCTCAAGCATGAAAGAAATACACACAATCAGTAAGCATGCACGAAACACACTCTATTGGTGTCATGTATAATTTATTAATTGTATTTTTCTTGTGTTGCCTCTTCCTAAAATGACTAGCGAAGTATGGAGAAAGACATACTTGATTGGTGGTAGTATATATAAGTTGCCACTCATACTGGTGCAGTTGCTGAAAACATACTATCATAAATTTCTCATCAACTTTTTTCACATAAGTGCTTTATATAAATTTCATTGTATCATGGAAGAGCATAATAATGTCACCTCTGAGCACCAGTACCCGAGGGCCACGACCAGGTAATCCTACTTTATTTGAGGGCCACGACAAGGTAATCCTACTTAGTAGGCGGACTGGTAACTTTCATTCTAACACACTTCATGGTCACGCCCCGGTTGTCCGCATCGCTTCCTTCCCGCCCTACCTCTGCCACACATTCCAAATATGCACCACATGTGCCATTAATTCCTTCAGGGAGTTGTGTGTGCTCGTTGTACAGGCCTTCTAGCCACGCTTGCTATCCACCCGTCATTGAACCCCGAAGCAAGCTGTCTTGATGCGGGGGAGGCCAAAACAAACGGACGGTGTGGAGGGCCTTCCCTGCGCGTGCGGGGCAAGTGGGCAACACGCAAGGCAACACTCGAGGGAAGCATAGGGAGAATATTAAACCCTCACATCCACATGTGATCTACATCGAAACCTGCATCTACTCATAGAACTGCTCGTGATATCACTGTTGGGAATCGTAGTAGAAAACAAAAATATTCGCCCTACGATCAACCAGGAACACTATGAAGATGTGGCTTCGATCGGATCGTTACCAACTCCGAGTTGCAGCGGAAGTCAGGTGTAGATTGTGCTTAAAATCCCTCTAACCGTAGATGAACGATCCCTCAAACTGTCCACGAATAGTCTCTTGAACGGAAGGCCAAAAGCATTATCTCTCCACAGTTTGGAGCATATGGTCTTCACTATTCGGCAGCGCTTCACCATACAGAGCTAATCTTCGCCGAAGAATTAGAGGGAGGAGATCATAACCACACTGAGTTTCTAATTATGATGGCTAGAGAGCATCTACATCTAGCTTTAATTTGACCAACCAGAACTAGAACTAGAGAATTAGAGGACGCTCCAAAAACTTGTATCTAAAAGTGCCCAAAACATCTAGTATATACTAGTAATGTGCCCGTGCATTGCAACAGGAGAACAAAATCTCGCCCACCTCTGGAGACCCATTCGCGTTACAACTTTTCCTCTTCGCCACCATCAACAATTGTTGCATTGTCCATTTATTCATGTCGCACGTGATCGGTCCCAAGGTGTTGAGCTTGGTCATCATACCATAGCACGTCGCTTTCACAAGCCCCTCCATGCATTGACTTGTAATTATGGGGCCTTGTAATGATGGTGGGTGCCAGTCATGTCTCATCCACACTTGCTAGATGCATCATTCCCGGGGATGAGGATTGCTTCCGCTGATCGTTACAAGTGGAAGGGGTGGAACTTTACGGGCGTCGGCACCGCGCGTGCAAGTTGGGGCACTCGCTTACAGCGCAAAAACTATTTATGTCTGAGCAAGGGCAGTGGCCATCACGCGAGGAGGTTTGTGGCACCATGGGCAACATCCGACGCTAATGAGTTTTGGGAACACCAACGGTTCCCGGCTAGCATCTAGCACTGAGGCAGTGGCCCCGATGGTATGGCAAATGCTTCAGTTTGTCTCGCACCGTTGTGGAGCGAGATGGGGTAAAGGCAGTCCCCCTTCTATTGTCTTAGCGGTGGTCTAGGTGGAGAGTCGTCCCACCAATTTGCCACGGCGCAAACGAAAGTTGCCATGAATAACAAATAGTTAAATAAATATGAACAATAGTTGAGTTACAGTTGAACAAATCATATGAATGTAGGCCACTAAAAGTATCTGCCTACCACACATGGGTGAAGGAAACTTGCAGCAAAATCGAATGTAATGTGTCCGCCCTAGACAATTCGAATCCAATGACCTCCTTAGATAAAGTTAAGCTATTTCAAAGTCCTCAATCAATAGTAATCTGGTTTTGGGGTGTTAATCTGAAGATTATGTGTTTTTCTCATCTTGTTCATGCTTCCTTTCTCCTTCACTTTGCATCTCCTCAAATAAATTTGGAAGCTCTAGCAGGAATAATGTTTACTAGACAGTTTAGTATATCAGGGCTCCAGGAAAAGTAATAATCGGATGGAAGTCTTTGCTAGGTCGAAACTGTGGGGGTACTAATGAACACGCACATGCAAATAAGTTCACAATGCCCTTTGTGCTCGATGGACTGTGATAGTATTCATCATGCCTTGTTCTAATGTTTGCACATGAAGGACGTATGGAAGTACCTCGAGATAGAGAAGGTTATTGAGGACATATGTGATATCAATATGAAAGTTCATCAGTTTTGAGTGACCTACACGATTGATGTGTGAAGCCTCCTCTACTCAGAATTTCGTCAGAAGGTACCAGCAATTCTTCCAATGATTTGGTTGCAACAGAAAATTATTTTCGAGGAAAGTTTTAACAAAAACATGGTACCTATGGTGGACCTTGCGATGAGAGTATCCAGCCACGAGCAATGATGGTGCATGTCACTCAGCATTGGTAATGAACCACTCCAGATACCTCAAGAAGTGTTGCTCCAAAGTAGCTAGACATGGCTGGTGAAAATGAAAGAAAATTTATGTCTTGTACAATGTTCATGCTCTGTTTCATGAAGAAAGTGGTCCATGAGGGATGTGCATGATTACCCGCGATGAACATGGTTTCTTTCTCACGACGGGGAATTGTGATATCCCGTTATTGCATTATCTCGCAACTACCGAGGCACGGGTTCTTCCGAATGGTTTATGCTGGCAGGAAAAGTGGGATACAACCGTATTATGATTTATTCAAGCAGTATGTAGGTCGTCAAGGTGATGCAAAAAAGGAAGAAATTCTATCAGGTAAATGGCTGCCATCTGTGAGGTGTGTTCTTTCTTATGTCGCAATTTTAATCATCTCATTTTAGCCATCGTCCTAGTGAGCCCAATAGGGCGGCTCATATTCTTGCTATTAAGGTCACTCATGCACACACACAAAAATGAATGGAACACAGAGCCACTTGATTTTCTCATTCATTTAATAGTGGATGGTGTTTCTCTGTTTGCCAATGTAATATAATCTGACATGAAAGCTTTCCCTAAAAAAACAACTCTTTTAAAGGTGAGCATTTATGTGGCTTTTCTTGTTCACGTCGCTACTCTAGGGTTATTCGTGGTGGTGTTGAGCATCAAGGCGATGAGTAGCCACGACAGCGAGCTATGTATGGATGCTGCATTCCACGTTGTCGAGGTAATCACATAGAGATAAACAACGAGGAGAAGGTGTGGTGGCCAGAGTGCAACCTTACATGGGTGGATGCGGAGGACATGGTTGCGAGTCAGTGGAATCAACCTAGCAGGTCAGAGCATGCTGCCACAACCGTTATATGATGGCTGCAAAGCATCATAGTGTTACCTAGAGGAATAACACCGTGCAACACCTTGTCTTTGCATTATGGTAAGTGTTCCCTTCCCAACGTCTTCTATTCTCAAGCTAACATACTTTTTTGGTGTTTACACTGAATAACCTTCGTCGATGATTGTCTCCTAGTCTGATGACATAATGGCTATCTCGAGCACATACAACTGGATGAAGTTCAGAGGAGGTGCATGGCTGGCGATTGCTAGTATACAGATAATATAGTATGTTGCAATAATGAAAGTTAAATGACATGCGAGTGGTAGCTGCTCTATCAATCAATGGTGATATTTCCACAAGGATTTTCAGCAATAACATTACCAAATACCGTATCCTATCTACGATGGGACAGAAATGAGGCCTATCTTGGGTGGTTCATTTGTATGATAGACATTCAAAGACAAGCCTTTTTTTCCGAATGCCACAATTTAAAAAGTATTATTCAGAGGAATATAGCTAGACAAAAATAATAATAATCCGAGTGGGTTATAACTGCTAGGATATAATTCAAAAGATTTTGGTGGGAAAGATTAATTGATTAAGTGGGTAGGGCCATATTAGATTAAAAAAATCGTATCGCCCATTTGTTACAACTTACACTTAAAAAAAAACATGGTAGATCTACACAAGTTTTTTTTATTTTCTACCGGTATTTAAAATAAGTTATAATGTTGTCGACACCAGTGTGATAAGACAAAGCGCAGGAGAATATATTTTTTCCAGCTCTACTTCGATCGAGGGCTGTGTGGATGTTTTGAGGCTGACTTGCTCGTACCAAGAGACTGTATCCGGGTGGCACAGGATTACACTGTCTTCCCAATAGTGCTACAGAAGAACTGTGCAAATGTACTAAATACTCTTGGACGCCTGGATGGGCGAGTGTTACGTAGAACATCCAATTAATGAGGTGAACTGAAAGAGATGCTTACTGGAAAGAGGCAGTTGATCTTACATAAAATTAACGATGTTCAAAACAGGGTTACATAAAAAAAAACAGACACACCGCGCTGAGAGGAATAGTCAAACAGGCACAACTGGTCGCACACTCACACACAAATACTGTGCGGTGCCCATATCGTACACCCCCATTGAGAAACTTAGAGGTATCAAAACTTGTACAAGCTCTTCCAATCCTACTGAGGTGTCCTCTTCCCGAGATTTCCCTATTTTCAAACTAACATATTTCTTCTTATTGATTGTCCTACGTTTTTTAACAATAACTGCATGCATTCTCGACCACTCCGACAAGCAGAACAGGCATGGCATGCATTGTTCACTATCTGATATGATCAATTAAAACAACCGGCCACTGTAAATGTCAGTTCTATGCAAAGTTTGTAACCACACTCAGGTTGTCATCGACTTTAACATAAAAAATATTTCAATCCATATGCGCCAGTGGAAAATCTTTGCAACTTATTGAAACTTGTAACTCAAACATACTACTTCAAGTTCACTTGATTTCACCCGGCACACTCCCTAAATTCCACTACCAAATTTTCTGTTGCACAAATTGCTAGAACCGTCATACTTAATAAACCTGAGCTAAGAAATAAAAGAGTTCCTACTGGAAAGAGTCAGCTAAGAAATAATTTGGGCAAGCAGATAACTAGCACCTGAGCAGGTAGGGAAGAGCTTACTTGTATACCTGCCAATTGCAAGGTAAATGTTTGCAGCCGGAGCGCCGGCCCAAACTTGGGCCGGTCACCTCGCTAGCAACGCGAACACTGCGGGGCCACAGGTGCCACGCGACCTGTCCAGCCCAGCCGTATCCTTTGCTTCTTATCCTCTTTCCTTTTTATAAGTCAGCTCCAGTGCCTTCTTCTTCCTCTCAAAACGCATCTCACCTGGAAAAATCACCCAACGCCATGGCCATGGGCGAGCTGCCGTGATTTCGTTCCAGCTTGAGGCGCCACACTCAACGACAAATCAGGGGCCATGGGAGCTGCAACCAGCAGTTGGCGGAGTTGTACCCAGCGGTTGGTCGAGACGCATCGAGCGACGCTGCCGGCAGCGAGCTGCAACCGTGCATCAATCAGTTGTGCTCTTCGACGGCGAGGTTGCAACCACGTACGTCGGAGCTGCAGCCGGCGTTTGGGGGAGCTGCAAGGCTTTGGCTCTTTTGAGATGCGATTTTTTGCTGAAAACCGACGACACAAACAGCTAGCGCGGCAAAAGCTTCAACCAGTGTGTAAAATAGCTTCAACCGACGAAGAAGAAAGCTTCAACCCCATGAAAAAAAATTCAATGGATGTGGAAGAAAAGCATCTATAACAGAAAAAGCTTCAACCAGTATGTGAAAAAGTTTCAACCGGCGAAGGAGGAAGCTTCAACCATGGAAAGAGCTTCAATAGATGTTGGAAAAATGCTTCAACCGATATGCAAAAAAGCTTCAACCAATGGTGCGAGCTGCGGCCGACGACATAGCGGTGCTACAACGACGACGGGTGAGCTAGGGGACGAGGTGTTGCAACCATCAATCGATGGAGCTACCACCATACATGCCGGAGCTTCAGGCAGGTGGCGGGGGGGGGGGGGGGGGGGTGGGGCGAGGGCGGAGCTGCGTCTAGCCGACGGCGGATCTACGCAGTCGGCGGAGGCGTTGCATCTGGCGAGCATGGGCCGAGAGCGAGGGGGCCAGCGAGGGCGGGGGGGGGGGGGGGGGGGGGGGGGGCAAGGGCGGCGCTGCATATGGTGAGCACGGGGCGGGCGCAGTTGAGTTATGTTATTCTCACACACAGCTTGTATTCATTGCTTCAGAGCTACATATAGACAGATTACAATGAGAGAGAGAGAGAGAGTAGTGGATCGTGGTTACAACGGCAAGAGCCGACAGTGCCTAAACTCTAGGGATAACTACGCACGTAATGCAGGTGGCCGTTGGACAGCCTGAGGAATCGGTCTTGCCAGTTAGCCACGCGAGACGTGAGGAAATGGCGTATTCCAACCCCCCCCCCCCCCCCCCCCCCCCCCGCAGTCACGGCATGGGGCTCGCCAATGTTGAGACTGGACCGGAAGTCGAGGAAGACGCCCGTCAGCAGCCCCTTGGTGAAGATGTCGGCGAACTGCGAGCTCGTGGGCACATGGAGGACATGTATCTCACCGAGGGCAACGCGCTCGCGCACGAAGTGGAGATCGATCTCAATGTGCTTTGTGCGTTGGTGCTGCACCGGGTTACTCGCCATGTATGTGGCGCTGATGTTGTCGCAGTAGACCACCGTGGCACGTGACGGAAGCTGATGGAGTTCACCGAGAAGCTGGTGGAGCCAAACTGACTCAGCGACGGCGTTGGCGACCGCCCGGTATTCCGCCTCGGTGCTGGACCGGGAGACGGTGTTCTGGCGCTTCGACGACCAGCTGAGCAGGTTGGAGCCGAGGAAGACACAGTAGCCCATGGTGGACTTGCGAGTGTCGGGGCAGCCAGCCCAGTCGGCGTCGGAGTAAGCCACAAGGTCGGTGTTGGTGTCGCGGTGGATCCGAAGCCCCAGATGCGTCGTGCCGCGCAGGTACCGTAGGATGCGCTTCACCAGCTGGAAGTGGCAGTCACGCGGCGCATGCATAAACATGCAGCATTGCTGAACGACGTAGGAGAGGTCCGGGCGCGTCAGTGTGATGTACTGTAGAGCGCCAGCCAAACTGCGGTAGAGAGACAGGTCGTGGAAGAGTGGCCCGGTGTCGGTGGAGAGTTTGGCCAACGTGTCGAACGGAGTGGAGATGGGCTTGCAGTTGAGCATGCCAGCTCGGTCGAGAATCTCCAAGGCGTACTGCTCCTGAGAGAGGAACAACCCGCACGTAGTCGTGGTGACGTTGACGCCGAGGAAGTGGTGCAGGGCGCCCAGATCGGTCATCGCAAACTCGCGATGAAGAGCCTCGATGACAGAGTGGAGCACGGCGGTGGAGCTGGCGGTGAGGATGATGTCGTCGACGTACAATAGCAGGTAGGCCAACTGGTCACCGCGCCGAAGCACGAAGAGCGACGAGTCTGACTGAGACGCGACGAAGCCCAGCGTCCGTAGGTAGGTGGTGAAGCACGTGAACCACGCGCGCGGCGCCTGCTTGAGACCGTACAGAGAACGGTTCAGCCGGCACACATGCAAGGGCGAGGCAGCGTCGACGAAGCCAGACGGCTGTTGACTGTACACCGTCTCGGAGAGGTGACCGTGGAGGAAGGCGTTCTTGACGTCCAACTGATGAATGGGCCACGACCTGCCGGCGGCGAGGCGCAGAACCGTCCGGATGGTGGCCGGCTTGACGACTGGGCTGAAGGTCTCAGCGTAGTCCACACCAGCTTGCTGGGTGAACCCCCGAAGCACCCAGCGCGCTTTGTACCGAGCGAGCGTGCCATCTGGATGGAACTTGTGACGGAAGATCCACTTGCCCGTGACGACGTTCGCACCTGCAGGACGAGACACTAAACACCAAGTATCATTCCGAATCAGTGCGTTATATTCCTCTAGCATGGCGGCGTACCAGTTCGGATCCTTGAGTGCGACGCGGTAGGAGGAGGGAATCGGACTAATACTGGGAGCAGTGGCGTGAAGACTTTGGGTTGAGCAAAACCCGATTTCCCTCGAGTCTGCATGCGGTGGGCGTTGGGAGGAGGCGGGATCGGTATAGCACGGGGTGGGAGCCACGGGACAGGCGGCGCGGGCGGGATGGCTGCATGCGAGCTGTCGGGGGAGACAGGCGTGGGGGATGGGGACGTGGGTGGTCTTCCAGGGGCGGTGTCGCGGCGTGGGGTGGGGTCCCGTGGTGGTGGCATGCAAGGAGTGGACGGGGCGTGTGCTCCGCGGGTGGGGGCGACGCGCGTCGAGGGCTGGCGGGGAGGGTTGGGGGCGGGCCAGCGGGAGGTGTGACGGGAGCCGAGGATGGCGCAGATCACGTGGAGGATACCGGATATGACCGGTACGAGGTACGCGGCTCGGGGTGGATGATAGGGGCGCCGGGATTTTCTGTGGCAACAGAAAGGGGTGCAGATTGTGCGGAGGCGGCTGGAAGGTAGGGAAAACAGGTCTCATCAAATGTAACGTGACGGCTAATGATGACTTTGCGGGTGTCTAAGTCTAGGCAGCGGTAGCCTTCGTGTTCCAATGGGTAGCCAAGGAAGACACACCGGGTAGAGCGAGGGGCGAGCTTATGTGGGCTGGTAGCGATGGTGTTGGAAAAACAGAGGCAGCCGAAGACACGCATGTGATCGTATGTTGGGTGGTGTCCAAGGAGGAGAAAGTGCGGTGTGGAGTAGTTGAGGGCCGAAGATGGACGCCGGTTGAGGATGTAGGTAGCGGTGTGGAGAGCTTCGACCCAGAACGGAGGTGGGAGGTGCGCGTGAATGAGAAGCACACGGAGGATATCATTGGTGGTTCGGATGAGTCTCTCCGCTTTCCCGTTTTGTGGCGAGGTGTGAGGGCACGAAAGGCGGAAGGAGGAGCCGTGGCTTGAGAAGAGAGCGCGCAAGGAGGAGGTGAGAAATTCGCCGCCGTTGTCGCACTGCATGCATTGGATGACTACATGGAACTGCGTAGAAACATAGGTGAAGAAGCGATGAACCGTGTCAGCAGTATCGGATTTGTTACGTAGAGAAAATGTCCAGGAGTAGTGAGAGTAGTCGTCAACTATCACGAGGTAATATTGAAACCAGAAAAACTAGGAACAGGTGAAGTCCACAAATCACAATGTACTAACTGAAAGGGCGCACTGGTTTTTGATACAGAATGGGAAAATGGCAGCCGGGCTGCTTGCCTAGTTTACATGATGCGGATACAACAGTAGTAGACAAGTCATTATTACAGTTTGGAAGGAAATCGCTAGCTAAGGCAGACACGGTTTTATTGCTGGCGTGGCCTAAACGGAGATGCCATAGGCCATTGCTGACGACGGAAAGAGCTGCTTGGACGCCGGAGTTGGAGAAGAAGGCATAAAGATCCCCGTGGCTATTGGACCTCATGACGATGTTCCCCGTTGCTAGGTCCTTCACGGAAAAACCGAAGGGATCAAATTCTATAGAATAGAAATTATCTTGAGTAAAACGACGAACGGAAATTAAATTGCGAATAATAGCAGGGGAGATGAGCACGTCCTTAAGAGAGAAATTTGAGAGAGAGGTGGAGCCGACAGCATGAACAGGGAGGCTAGAACCATCGCCGACGAGAATGCCAGAGGAATGACGCATAGACGGGAAATGATAAGAGGTGAGAGTGCTCGCCGTACCTGCGACGTGCGACGTGGCGCCCGTGTCGAGGATCCAGTCCATAGTGCCGCCGGCCTGCTGCTGGTGGACGGAGAGGTTCTCGAGCGCCGCATAGAGCTGGTTGTACTGCTCCCAGGTCGGGCCACCGGACGGAGAGGCGGCGGCTACGGGGTAGGCCTGATGTGGTGGCGGAGGACGCGGGCCTAGGACCCCCGCAGCGTTTGGCGCGGCCCAGGGGGCCCGAGGCGGAGGCAGCCCGGGGATGTGTGCGCCGTATGGTGCGAAGTAGCCTGTCGGGGGCGGCGCGACGGAGCCTGGAGATGGAGCGCCACGCCCGGACGAAGACCCACCAGCAGTAGGAGGGGCACCGCGGCCGCGCCCACGGCCACGCGCGGGCCTGTCCCGTTCAGTGGAGCCGCGATCACCAGCGGGCGCGGCGACAGGGCCTTTGCCCCGGTCGACGGAGCCGCGGTCGGAGGAGGAACCGGTCCCCTGGCCGATGGTGAGGGCGGTGGCGGTGACTTCTGGACGGCCGTCGAGGCGAGCGCGCTCGTTGGAGGAGATCTCCTCCATGAGCAGGCGAGAGCGCGCCTGCACAAAAGTGGGAAACGGTGACTGCATGGGGAGGAGAGTCGCCATGACGTGGAAGCGCCTGTTGAGGCCGCGGATGAGCTGCAGGGTGAGCGACTGGTCGGTGACGCGTTCGCCCACGTCCTCGAGCGCGTCGGCGAGGGATTTGAGGCGCCGACTATATTCGGCGATGGAGAGATCCCCCTGAACGAAGTTCCGGAACTCGGCGCCGAGGACGACGGCACGCCCCGGCTGGTTGTCCATGAAGAGGATGTGGAGCTGCGTCCAGATGTCATAGGCGGTGCTGTCGGGGGACGCCAGGGCGTCCATGAGGTCCTCGGCGACGACGCCGTGCAGCCACAAGACCATGGACAGATCGTCGTTGCGCCACACGGCGGTCTGGCCGAGCGGCTCGGTGGCGATGTCGAGGTGGTGCTGAACCTCGTACTTGCATGCAATGATGTAGAAAAGTTGACGCCAGCGGGAGTAGTTACCAGACTCGAGTTGGAGCTTGGTTGTGAAGTAGTGCGCGATCGACGGAGGAAGGCCGGTGGACGAGGAGGGGCCGGCGTCGGAGGTGCCAGGCCCTGGGTGAGGAACGAGGGCCCTGCCCTGGCCGCCCAGTGCGAGGCGCGGGACAGGGACGCTGCCGGCAGTACGGAGAACGCCTACGGCAGAGGAGGACGACACCGCAGCGCCTTCAGGAACATGCGTCTTGCCCAGACCGCCGAGGTGGGCGCGCCGGGTTGGAGGCGGGGCCGTGGCGACCGCGGCGGCAAGCGCGGCCTGGGAGGAGGCGGCCGCGGCAGGTGCCGCGGCGGGGATGGGGACGGCGGCGATCGGAGCGTCGAAGTCCGCCGAGCGAGTGCGGCGGAGGAGGCGATGCATGGCGGAAGCTGGAAGGGATTGGAGGACCGGAGGTGCTCGCGTCTGATACCAAGTTGAGTTATGTTATTCTCACACACAGCTTGTATTCATTGCTTCAGAGCTATATATAGACAGATTACAATGAGAGAGAGAGCAGTGGATCGTGGTTACAACGGCAAGAGCCGATAGTGCCTAAACTCTAGGGATAACTACGCACATAATGCAGGTGGCCGTTGGACAGCCTGAGGAATCGGTCTTGCCAGTCAGCCACGCGAGACGTGAGGAAATGGCGTATTCCAACAGGCGCGAGGGGGCCGGCGAGCGCCGCGGGTGGTCCTCTTTTTTTCTCCAAGCGCGTGTGGGAAGGGAGGAAGATGATGCATCTAACCCGCGCGCTAATCAGGGCCGTTAATGCGCACTATATCGAACGCTAGGCAGCAGATCGGCCAAAATTTTCTCAGGACTATGGTATCACTACTATGGTATCCTCTGTCACCTCCGATTCTTCGTGGTTTTCATTCGTTTTATCCATGTATCTTCATCTCCGATATTTTCTTCCCCCAAACCATGGTTCATTTTTTTAATACCCATGGATATTTTATTCTAGTTCTTACCCTAGAATGTGAGTAGGTGTCATTTTTCTTGATAGAACCGAGCTCTTCATTTATGGCTGGATGCCTTGATTCTTCCTTGTTTTCCTCCTCAAACGTAGTTGGTTCAACCAAGGAGAGTGGGTGGAAGGCGAGCCTGGGGACCCATGCATTGGGATGCTCGTCATGATTGTTTCGGGCGCACTCCAAGTCCCTGGTCCTCCATTGTGAGACGGCCCGCCGTGGCTTCACTAGTAGAAAACAGGGCTTTAGTCCAGGCCTGGCCAGCCCATTAGTTCCGGTTCATTCACGAACCGGGATCGATGGGGCATACGTCCCGGTTCGTGCGCCCAGGGGGCCGGCCGGGCCTCGTAGGGCATTGGTCCCGGTTCGTATGGACCCTTTGGTCCCGATTCGTGGCCCACAACCATTGATCCTGATTCGTGGCTGGAACCGGGACCAAAGGCCTTTGGTCCCGGTTCCAGCCACGAACCGGGACCAATGAGGTGCCTATATATACCACGTAGGCCGCGAGCAGAGCACTCCCACTGCTCTAATTTTTCTGGCCGGCGAGGGGGGGACTTTGTGGTGCTCTAGCTCACCACCTATGCAAATGAGGTGTTCGATGAAATGCCCGAGCCACACTACTTAAGCTTTCTCCTCTCCAAGCTCGACCTCCAAGCTCCATTTTCCTCTAGATTTGTCTAGGTTTAGCGGTCCGTCACGTCCCGTCCCCGTCTTCACCGCCGTCGATCGCCCGCGCCGATCTCGTCGCCGGCACCACCGTGGTGAGCCTCTTGTTCTTATCTTCTTTCTAAAAGAAAAAAAATTCTTACTTGTATGATTTTGATAGATACTTGTATAATTTTCTTACTTTTATTATTGTTTATTATTATATAGTGCGATGGTTTTGGTATCCGCCCCCGTCGGCCCTTGTCCTGTCTATGATTCGGATGTGGTATATATTATATTTTATAACCATTTGGTTCATTTATTGTTTATGACAATTATGCCGATCAAGGTGTCATAGAAATTTTTATCTAGGAGGTATGTGAACCGAAAATTCCAACCGACCCTATTGTCGAGAGGTTAAATTTACTTGAAGAAGAAAACAATTATTTGAAGGAAAAAATAAAAAAATGAGGAGAAGATGATATTGGAGTTGCATGTTGCGGACGTCGTCGATGATCACAAGATCAAGATGGATGCAATGCGCTTGAAGATTAGAAAGATTAGAAAATATGCCATTCATACTGAGGCTTGGTATCATTATGCCGTTGGATCAATTGTTACCTTGGCTGCGATTATGATCGCATTTGTTGTTGCATTGAAATGTTTTACATAGTTTCAATGTATGGTTTAATTACATGCTCTGGAGAACTATGTATGTACTTTGGTTTTAATGTGATGATGAACTTCTATTAATTTGGTCACTTATCTATTCATGATGTTTTGTAATGGTGTTTGACACAATTAATTATATATAATGCACGCAGATGAACCGGCAATGGATGTATGGTGAGAGACACACCTCCGAGTACATTAAGGGCGTGCATAATTTTCTCGAAGTGGCTGAGGCAAACAAGCAGAATGGTTTTATGTGTTGTCCATGCCCTATATGTGGGAATACGAAGTCTTACTCTGACCGAAAAATCCTTCACACCCACCTGCTTTATAAGGGTTTGATGTCACACTATAATGTTTGGACCAAGCACGGAGAAAAGAGGGGTTATGATGGAAGACAACAAAGAAGAAGATGATGATGACAACTATGTAACCCCTGAATACGGTGATGCTGCAACGGGGGAAGCTGAAGATCAAGAGGAACCAGACGATGTGCCCGATGATGATCTTCGCCGGGTCATTGTTGATGCAAAGAGACAGTGTGAAAGTCAAAAGGAGAAGTTGGAGTTCGATCGCATGTTACAGGATCACAAAAAACGGTTGTACCCCAATTGCGAAGATGGCAACATAAAGCTCGGTACCTTACTGGAATTGCTGCAGTGGAAGGCAGGGAATGGTGTCCCTGACAAAGGAAATGAATTGCCCTACATACGTATGCAACAAAGAAGGTTGTATGTCCTCTAGGATTGGAGGTGCAGAAGATTCATGCATGCCCTAATGACTGCATCCTCTACCGCGGTGCATACGAGGATTTGAACGCATGCCTGGTATGCGGTGCATTGCGGTATAAGATCAGACGAGATGACCCTGGTGATGTTGACAACGAGCGCCCCAGGAAGAGGTTTCCTGCGAAGGTGATGTGGTATGCACTTATAATACCATGGTTGAAACGTCTGTTCAGAAACAAAGAGCATGCCAAGTTGATGCGATGGCACAGAGAGGACCGTAAGAAAGACAGGAAGTTGAGAGCACCAGCTGACGGGTCGCAGTGGAGAAAAATCGAGAGAAAGTACTAGAAGGAGTTTGCAGGTGACGCAAGGAACGTATGATTTGGTTTAAGCGCTGATGGCATTAATCCTTTTGGGGAGCAGAGCAGCAATCGCAACACCTGGCCCGTGACTCTATTTATCTATAACCTTCCTCCTTGGTTGTGCATGAAGCAGAAGTTCATTATGATGCCAGTTCTCATGCAAGGCCCTAAGCAAACCGGCAACGACATTGATGTGTACCTAAGGCCATTAGTTGAAGAACATTTACAACTGTGGAATGGAAAAGGTGTACGTGTGTGGGATGAGCACAGACAGGAGGAATTTGACCTGCATCATATCCTAGGGACTACGCACACAACCAGGATCAAGAGAATTAAACCATATGTTAGCATCACCCTTTAATGAAAACGGAAATAATTTAAGGATATAGTAGTAGCGAGTTTTCTCATCATTAGTGAACAGGGTGGCTATATCATTTAATTTAGTAAGATGTGCCACAACAGTTTCAGATTCATAGCCATAAAAAGGATCAGATTCAACCAAACTAATTATCTCAATATCAACAGAGAAATCATAATCCTTATCAGTAACACAGATAGGTGAAGTAGCAAAAGCAGGGTCATATTTCATTCTAGCATTCAAAAAAATTTCTTTCAGCTTAGCTAATAATTTCTTAAGATCACTTCTATCATTGCAAGCAAGAAACTCTCTAGCAGTTTCTTCATCCATAACATAACCCTCAGGCACAACAGGCAATTCATATCTAGGGGGAGAATCTTCATCATCACTTTCATCAATATTATCAGTTTCAATAATTTCATTCTCTCTAGCCCTAGCAAGTTGTTCATCAAGAAATTCACCTAGTGGCACAGTAGTATCAAGGATATAAGTAGTTTCATCATAAGTATCATGCATAGCAGAAGTGGCATCATCAATAACATGCGACATATCAGAATTAATAGCAGAAGCAGGTTTAGGTGTCGCAAGCTTACTCAAAACAGAAGGTGAATCAAGTGCAGAGCTAGATGGCAGTTCCTTACATCCCCTCGTAGTTGAGGGATAAATTTTGGTTTTCTCGTCTTTCAAGTTCCTCATAGTGACCAGCAGATATAAACCCCAAGTGACTCAAAGAATAGAGCTATGCTCCCCGGCAACGGCGCCAGAAAATAGTCTTGATAACCCACAAGTATAGGGGATCGCAACAGTTTTCGAGGGTAGAGTATTCAACCCAAATTTATTGAGTCGACACAAGGCGAGCCAAAGAATATTCTCAAGTATTAGCAATTGAGTTGTCAATTCAACCACACCTGGATAACTTAGTATCTGCAGCAAAGTATTTAGTAGCAAAGTAGTATGGAAGTAACGGTAACGGTGGCAAAAGTAACAGTGATAGTTTTGTAGTAATTGTGACAGTAGCAACGGTAAAGTAACTAAGCAAAAAGCAATATGTGAAAAGCTCGTAGGCATTGGATCGGTGATGGAGAATTATGTCGGATGCGATTCCTCATGCAATAGTTATAACATAGGGTGACACAGAACAAGCTCCATTTCGTCAATGTAATGTAGGCATGTATTCCGAATATAGTCATACGTGCTTATGGAAAAGAACTTGCATGACATCTTTTGTCCTGCCCTCCCATGGCAGCGGGGTCCTATTGGAAACTAAGGGATATTAAGGCCTCCTTTTAATAGAGTACCGGACAAAAGCATTAACACTTAGTGAATACATGAACTCCTCAAACTACGGTCATTACCGGTAATGGTCCTGATTATTGTCACTTCGGGGTTAACGGATCATAACACATAATAGGTGACTATAGACTTGCAAGATAGGATCAAGAACTCACATACATTCATGAAAACATAATAGGTTCAGATCTGAAATCATGGCACTCGGGCCCTAGTGACAAGCATTAAGCATAGCAAAGTCATAGCAACATCAATCTCACAACATAGTGGATACTAGGGATCAAACCCTAACAAAACTAACTCGATTACATGGTAAATCTCATCAAACCCATCACTGTCCAACAAGCCTACGATGGAATTACTCACGCACGGCGGTGAGCATCATGAAATTGGTGATGGAGGAAGGTTGATGATGATGATGGCGACGGATTCCCCTCTCCGGAGCCCCGAACGGACTCCAGATCAGCCCTCCCGAGAGAGATTAGGGTTTGGTGGCGGCTCCGTATCGTAAAACGCGATGGATCCTTGTCTTTGTTTTTTCTCCCCGAACGTGGATATATAGAGTTGGAGTTGTGGTCGGTGGAGCACCAGGGGGCTCACGAGGCAGGGAGGCGCGCCCAGGGGGGTAGGCGCGCCTCCCACCCTCGTGGACAGGGTGTGGGCCCCCTAGCCTTGATTTTTCGGCAGTATTTTTTATTAATTCGAAAAATATTCTCCGTGAAGTTTCAGGTCATTCCGAGAACATATATTTCTGCACAAAAATAATACCATGGCAATTCTGCTGAAAACAGCGTCAGTCCGGGTTAGTTCCATTCAAATTATGCAAGTTAGAGTCCAAAACAAGGGCAAAAGTGTTTGGAAAAGTAGATACGATGGAGATGTATCACGCCACGAGGCGGAACCTTCGTGGAACCAATCTAGGGCTCCAGCGGAGCTGTTCTGCCGGGGAAAATTCCCTCCAGGAGGGGGAAATTATCGCCAACGTCATCACCAACGATCCACTCATCGGGAGGGGGTCAATCTCCATCAACATCTTCACCAGCACCATCTCCTCTAAAACCCTAGTTCATCTCTTGTATCAAATCTTTGTCCGAAAGCCTCGGATTGGTACCTGTGGGTTGCTAGTTGTGTTGATTACTCCTTGTAGTTGATGCTAGTTGGTTTATTTGGTGGAAGATCATATGTTCAGATCCTTAATGCATATTAATACCCCTATGATTATGAACATGAATATGATTTGTGAGTAGTTACGTTTGTTCCTGAGGACATGGGAGAAGTCTTGCTATAAGTAGTCATGTGAATTTTGTATTCGTTCGATATTTTGATGAGATGTATGTTGTCTCTACTCTAGTGGTGTTATGTGAACGTCGACTACATGACACTTCACCATTGTTTGGGCCTAGAGGAAGGCATTGGGAAGTAATAAGTAGATGATGGGTTGCTAGAGTGCCAGAAGCTTAAACCCTAGTTTATGAGTTGCTTCGTAAGGGGCTGATTGGATCCATATGTTTCATGTTATGGTTAGGTTTACCTTAATACTTCTTTTGTAGTTGCGGATGCTTGCAATAGGGGTTAATCATAAGTGGGATGCTTGTCCAAGAAAGGGCAGCACCCAAGCACCGGTCCACCCACATACCAAATTATCAAAGTAACGAACGCGAATCATATGAGCGTGATGAAAACTAGCTTGACGATAATTCCCATGTGTCCCTGGGAGCGCTTTTATCTATATAAGAGTTTGCCCAGGCTTGTCCTTTGCTACAAAAAGGATTGGGCCATCTTGCTGCACCTTATTTATTTTCATTACTCGTTACCCGTTACAAATTACATTATCACAAAACTATCTGTTACCGATAATTTCAGTGCTTGCAGAGAATACCTTACTGAAAATCGCTTGTCATTTCCTTCTGCTCCTCGTTGGGTTCGACACTCTTACTTATCGAAAGGACTACGATAGATCCCCTATACTTGTGGGTCATCAGCTCCGCACCAGAGTGGTACGGTAATCCAGTCCTGGACGTCATGTTACTAGACCATGACAAACCTGCGAACTATGAGGAAGCGATGATGAGCCCAGATTCCGCAAAATGGCTTGAGGCCATGAAATCTGAGATGTGATCCATGTATGAAAACAAAGTGTGGACTTTGATGGATTTGCCCGATCGGCAAACCATAGAAAATAAATGGATCTTCAAGAGGAAGACGGACGCTGATAGTAGTGTTACTATCTGCAAAGCTCGAATTGTCGCAAAAAGGTTTTTGACAAGTTCAAGGTGTTGACTACAATGAGATTTTCTCACTCGTATCGATGCTTAAGCCTGTCAGAATCATGCTAGCAATTGTCACATTTTATGAAATCTGGCAAATGGATATCAAAAATACATTCCTTAATGGATTTATTAAAGAAGAGTTGTATATGATGCAACCAGAATATTTTGTCAATCCTAAAGGTGCTAACAAAGTGTGCAAGCTCCAGCGATCCATCTATGGACTGGTGCAAGCATCTCGGAGTTGGAATAGACGCTTTGATAAGGTGATCAAAGCATATGGTTTTATATAGACTTGTGGTGAAGCTTGTCTTTACAAGAAAGTGAGTGGGAGCACTACAACATTTCTGATAAGTATATGTGAATGACATATTGTTGATCAGAAATAATGTAGAATTTTTCTGGAAAACATAAAGGAGTGTTTGACAGGAGTTTTTCAAAGAAAGACCTCGGTGAAGCTGCTTACATATTGAGCATCAAGATCTATAGAGATAGAACAAGACGCTTGATAAGTTTTTTCAATGAGTACATACCTTGACAAGATTTTAAAAGAGTTCAAAATGGAACAGTCAAAGAAGGAGTTCTTGCCTATGTTGCAAGGTGTATAGTTGAGTAAGACTCAAAACACGACCACAGCAGAAAATAAAAAGAGAATGAAAGTCATTCCCTATGCCCCAACCATAGATTCTATAAAGTATGCTATGTTGTGTACCAAACCTTTTTGTGTACCTTGCCATGAGTTTGGCAAAGGGGTACGATATTGATCCAGGAGTGGATCACTTGACAGCGGTCAAAATTATCCTTAGAAGACTAAGGAGATATTTCTCGGTTATGCAGGTGATAGAGAGTTTGTCGTAAAGAGTTACGCCGATGGAAGCTTTTACACCGATCCGCATGACTCTGAGTCTCAATCCGGATACATATTGAAAGTGAGAGCAATTAGCTAGAGTAGCTCCATGCAGAGCATTGTAGACATGGAAAATCTACAAAATACATACGGCTCTGAATGTGACAGAACCATTGACTAAGCTTCTCTCACAAGCAAAACATGATCACACCTTAGTACTCTTTGGGTGTTAATCGCATAACGATGTGAACTAGATTATTGACTCTAGTAAAACCGTTTGGGTATTAGTCACATGGCGATGTCAATTAATCACATGGTGGTGTGAACTATTGGTGTTAAATCACATGGTGATGTGTACTAGATTATTGACTCTAGTGCAAGTGGGAGACTGAAGGAAATATGCCCTACAGGCAATAATAAAGTTGTTATTTATATTTCCTTATATCAAGATAAATGTTCATTATTCATGCTAGAATTGTATTAACCGGAAACTTAGTACATGTGTGAATACATAGACAAACATAGTGTCACTAGTATGCCTCTACTTGACTAGCTCGTTAATCAAAGATGGTTAAGTTTCCTAGCCATAGACATGAGTTGTCACTTGATGAACGGTATCACATCATTAGAGAATGATGTGATTGACTTGACTCATCCGTTAGCTTAGCACTATGATCGTTTAGTTTATTGCTATTGCTTTCTTCATGACTTATTGATACATCTCCAACGTATCTACTTTTCCAAACACTTTTGCCCCAGTTTTGGACTCTAACTTGCATGATTTGAATGGAACTAACCCGGACTTACATTGTTTTCAGCAGAATTGCCATGGTGCTATTTTTGTGCAGAAATAAAAGTTCTCGGAATGACCTGAAACTTCACGAGGAATATTTTTGGAATTAATAAAAAATATTGGCGAAAGAATCAACACCAGGGGCCCCACACCCTGTCCACGAGGGTGGAGGGCGCGCCCACCCCCCGGGGTGCGCCCCTGCCTCGTGGGCCCCCTGAGGCTCCACCGACGTCAACTCCAAATCTATATATTCATGTTCGAGTGAAAAAAATCTGAGAGAAGGATTCATCGCGTTTTACAATACGGAGCCGCCGCCAAGCCCTAATATCTCTCGGGAGGGCTGATCTGGAGTCCGTTCGGGGCTCCGGAGAGGGGAATCCGTCGCCATCGTCATCATCAACCATCCTCCATCACCAATTTGATGATGCTCACCGCCGTGCGTGAGTAATTCCATCGTAGGCTTGCTGGACGGTGATGGGTTGGATGAGATTTACCATGTAATAGAGTTAGTTTTGTTAGGGTATGATCCCTAGTATCCATTATGTTCTAAGATTGATGTTGCTATGAATTTGCTATGCTTAATGCTTGTCACTAGGGCCCGAGTGCCATGATTTTAGATCTAAACCTATTATGTTTTCATGAATATATGTGAGTTCTTGATCCTATCTTGCGAGTCAATAGTCACCTACTATGTGTTATGATCCGGCAACCCCGAAGAGACAATAATCGGGACCACTTCCGATGATGACCGTAGTTTGAGGAGTTCATGTATTCACTAAGTGTTAATGCTTTGGTCCGGTACTCTATTAAAAGGACGCCTTAATATCCCTTAGTTTCGAATAGGACCCCGCTGCCACGGGAGGGTGATAATCCCCAAGTGCAGGGAATCATCGTAGCAATTCCCAATGGTGGAATTGATAAGTATGGAGTGTCGAACCCACAAGGAGCTAAAGGTAAGATAATTATTCTCTCAATTCCTATCTGCCACTGATACGACTCTACGTACAACGAACATTTGTTTCCAACTAGAAACGAGAAATAAAACTATGTTGTGGGTATGAAGAGGATAACTTTGCATGATATCGGAGAGGTAAAACATAAAAATAGGTCTTGTTATCATAAAGTTAGAATATATCACTAAATATTATAAATAGCGAGTGTGGAATAATGATGGGTCGGTGTGCGGAATTATCCTAGGCAATTGTTAACAGGACCGGTACTCGTCATTGCAATTTCATATGAGGGAGAGGCATAAGTTAACATACTTTCTCTTCTTGGATCATATGCACTTATGATTGGAACTCTAGCAAGCATCCACAACCACTAAAGATCATTAAGGTAAAACCCAACCATAGCATTAACATATCAATATCCCTTTATCCTATACGCCACAACCCCCTAACTTGGGTTTATGCTTCTGTCACTCAAGAAACCCACTATAAGTGAATCATGAACGTATTGCAACACCCTACATCGGGAATCCTTCAAGCTTGCGCGACACGGAGGGCACAATAGGACAGCACCAAAATAAAATATACAACTCGTACCAATCTAGATCATCAATCAACCCAAGACAAAGGATATCTACTCAAAACATCATAGGATGGCAACACATCATTGGATCATAATATGTGGCATAAAGCACCATGTTCAAGTAGGGATTGCAGAGGGGTGCGGGAGAGTGGACCGCGTAAAATAGATGAGGATGGTGATGATGATGGCGATGTTGATGAAGACGATCACCTCGGCGATGATTCCCCTCCCGATGGCACTCCGGCGCCACCGAGAGAGTGGAGGAGAAGTTCTCCCCCTTGTGCTTCCTCCTCCATGCCCCCTGGATCGGAAGAGGTTCTCCCTCTGGATCTTGGCCTTCATGGCGATGATGGCCCCTCCGGGGTCCTCCTCCATGGCCTCCGATGATGATGGCCCCCTCCGGCAGGGTGCCAGAGAGGGCCTAGATTGATTTCTCGTGGCTACAGAGGCTTGCGGCGGTGGAACTTCCAATCTTGGTTATTTTCTGGAGGTTTCTGTATTTATAGGAGAGGATGGCGTCGAGAACATGTCAGGGGGGCCCACAGGGAGTCCATGAGGCAGGGGGCGCCCCAGGGGGTGGGCGCGCCCTCCACCCTCGTGGGGCCTACAGGACTCCCCTCCGGTAACTCTTTGTTCCAGTATTTCTTATGTTTTCCAGGAAAATTCTCTGTTGATTTTCATCGCATTCCGAGAACTTTTATTTTTGCACAAAAACAACACCACGGTAGTTCTGCTGAAAACAGCGTCAGTCCGGGTTAGTTCTAATCAAATGATACCAAAATCATATAAAACTATTGTAAACATGGCATGAATACTTCATAAATTATAGATTATTTGGAGACGTATCAGAGGGTAGGACAAAAGATGTCATGCAAGTTCTTTTGCATAAGCACGTATGACTATATTCGGAATACATGCCTACATTACATTGATGAACTGGAGCTAGTTCTGTGTCACCGTATGTTATAACTGTTGCATGAGGAATCGCATCCGACATAATTATCCATCACTGATCCATTGCCTACGAGTGTTTCACATATTGATCTTTGCTTAGTTACTTTTCTGTTGCCACTGTTACGATTACTACAAAACTACTACTGTTACTTTTGCCACCGTTACCTATACTTCCATACTACTTTGCTACTAAATATTTTGCTGCAGATATTAAGTCTTCCAGGTGTGGTTGAATTGACAACTCAACTGCTAATACTTAAGAATATTCTTTGGCTCCCCTTGTGTCGAATCAATAAATTTGGGTTGAATACTCTACCGTCGAAAACTATTGCGATCCCCTATACTTGTGGGTTATCACTTAGGCCTTCCACTATGTGAGGGGTGCCAAATTTCTGAAAAGGCAGCCACCTACACACAGATTTGGCATCGCCTCCTTTTAGCACCGGTCACACAGCGTGAACGGTTTGGCATCGGCTCCAGCTCTGGTCCACATACATATAAAGTAGTACTAATATATTAGCTCAGATTACCCAACGACCAGTGTCTCAGGGTTGCTTCGCGTAGCAAAGGACAACAGCGTGCTTAGTTTATTTGCTGGACGAATATGGCATCGGAGCAACTACATGCATCGGTGCCTTGAACTTTTTATTTGGCACCGGCTGGGCAATGTAGGGCACCGGTGCTAAATGTCAAAAAAACAACTTTGGCACCGCTTTTGGCCTACATAGTGGAGGGCCTTATACATGTTCCTATGACTATGAGATTCTGCAGCTCCCGAATACCGGAGGAACACTTATTGTGCTATCAAATGTCATAACGTAACTGGGTGATTATAAATATGCTCTACAGGTGTCTCCGATGGTGTTTGTTGAGTTGGCATAGATCGAGATTAAGATTTGTCACTCCGATTGTCGGAGAGGTATCTCTGGGCCCTCTCAGCACATCACTATAAGCCTATCAAGCAATGTGACTAATGAGTTAGTTGCGGGATGATGCATTACGGAACGAGTAAAGAGACTTGCCGGTAACGAGATTAAACTAGAGTGAACTAGACTTACCGACGATCGAATCTCGGGCAAGTAACATACCGATGACAAAGGGAACAACGTATGTTGTTATGCGGTTTGACCGATAAAGATCTTCGTAGAATATGAAGGAGCCAATATGAGCATCCAGGTTCCGCTATTGGTTATTGATCGGAGATGTGTCTCGGTCATGTCTACATAGTTCTCGAACCCGTAGGGTCCGCACGCTTAACGTTCGACGATGATTTGTCTTATGAATTATGTGATTTGATGACCGAAGTTTGTTCGGAGTCCCGGATGAGATCACGGACATGATGAGGAGTCTCGAAATGGTCGAGACATAAAGATCGATATATTGGAAGGCTATATTCGGACATCGGAAAGGTTGTGAGTGGTTCGGGTATTTTTCGGAGTACCGGTGAGTTACGGGAATTCGCCGGGGGAAGTAGTGGGCCTTAATGGGCCATACGAGAAAGGAGAAAGGGGCCTCAAGGGGTTGCCACGCCCCCCCCCCCTATGGCAAGTCCGAATTGGACTAGGGAGGGGGTGGCACCCCCCTCTCTTTCCTTCTCCCTCTCCTACTCCTTCCCTCTCTCCCCTCTTGGAAAAGGAAGGGGACTCCAACTAGGATTGGGAATCCTAGTTGGACTCCCCGTATAGGCGCGCCCTGTTGGGGATCGTAGCAGAAATCAAAAAAATTCTACGCATCACCAAGATCCATCTATGGAGTTTACTAGCAACGAGAAGGAAGGAGTGCATCTACATACCCTTGTAGATCGCGAGCGGAAGCGTTCAAGTGAACGGGGTTGATGGAGTCGTACTCGTCGTGATCCAAATCACCGATGACCGAGCGCCGAACGGACGGCACCTCCGCGTTCAACACACGTACGGAGCAGCGACATCTCCTCCTTCTTGATCCAGCAAGGGGGAAGGAGAGGTTGATGGAGATCCAGCAGCACGACGGCGTGGTGGTGGAAGTAGGGGGGATCCCGGCAGGGCTTCGCCAAGCGCAAGCGGGAGGGAGAGGTGTCACGGGAGGGAGAGGGAGACGCCAGGGGCTAGGGTACTGCTGCCCTCCCCCCTTTATATAGGCCCCCTGGGGGGGCGCCGGCCCTGGGGATCCCATCTACATGGGGGGGCGGCGGCCAAGGGGGGAAACTTCCCCCCCAAGTCAGGTGGGGCGCCCCCCACCCCGAGGGTTTCCAACCCTAGGCGCAGGGGGAGGCCCATGGGGGGCGCACCAGCCCACCAGGGGCTGGTTCCCCTCCCACTTCAGCCCATGGGGCCCTCCGGGACAGGTGGTCCCACCCGGTGGACCCCCGGGACCCTTCCGGTGGTCCCGGTACAATACCGATAACCCCCGAAACTTTCCCGGCGGCCGAAACTGGACTTCCTATATATAATTCTTCACCTCCGGACCATTCCGGAACTCCTCGTGACATCCGGGATCTCATCCGGGACTCCGAACAACTTTTGGGTTTCCGCATACTAATATCTCTACAACCCTAGCGTCACCGAACCTTAAGTGTGTAGACCCTGCGGGTTCGGGAGACATGCAGACATGACCGAGACGACTCTCCGGTCAAGAACCAACAGCGGGATCTGGATACCCATGTTGGCTCCCACATGTTCCACGATGATCTCATTGGATGAACCACGATGTAGAGGATTCAATCAATCCCGTATACAATTCCCTTTGTCAATCGGTACGTTACTTGCCCGAGATTCGATCGTCGGTATCCCAATACCTCGTTCAATCTCGTTACCGGCAAGTCACTTTACTCATACCGTAATGCATGATCCCGTGACCAACCACTTGGTCACCTTGAGCACATTATGATGATGCATTACCGAGTGGGCCCAGAGATACCTCTCCGTCATACGGAGTGACAAATCCCATTCTCGATCCGTGTCAACCCAACAGACACTTTCAGAGATACCTGTAGTGCACCTTTATAGTCACCCAGTTACGTTGTGACGTTTGGTACACCCAAAGCACTCCTACGGCATCCGGGAGTTACACGATCTCATGGTCTAAGGAAAAGATACTTGACATTGGAAAAGCTCTAGCAAACGAACTACACGATCTTTGTGCTATGCTTAGGATTGGGTCTTGTCCATCACATCATTCTCCTAATGATGTGATCCCGTTATCAATGATATCCAATGTCCATAGTCAGGAAACCATGACTATCTGTTGATCAACGAGCTAGTCAACTAGAGGCTCACTAGGGACACGTTGTGGTCTATGTATTCACACATGTATTACGATTTCCGGATAACACAATTATAGCATGAACAATAGACAATTATCATGAACAAAGAAATATAATAATAACCATTTTATTATTGCCTCTAGGGCATATTTCCAACAGTCTCCCACTTGCACTAGAGTCAATAATCTAGTTACATTGTGATGAATCGAACACCCATAGAGTTCTGGTGTTGATCATGTTTTGCTCTAGGGAGAGGTTTAGTCAACGGATCTGCTACATTCAGGTCCGTATGTACTTTACAAATATCTATGTCTCCATTTTGAACACTTTCACGAATGGAGTTAAAGCGACGCTTGATATGTCTGGTCTTCCTGTGAAACCTGGGCTCCTTGGCAAGGGCAATAGCTCCAGTGTTGTCACAGAAGAGAGTCATCGGGCCCGACGCATTGGGAATCACCCCTAGGTCGGTAATGAACTCCTTTATCCAGATTGCTTCCTGTGCTACCTCTGAGGCCGCCATGTACTCCGCTTCACATGTAGATCCCGCCACAATGCTTTGCTTGCAACTGCACCAGCTTACTGCCCCTCCATTCAAAATATACACGTATCCGGTTTGTGACTTAGGGTCATCCAGATCCGTGTCGAAGCTAGCGTCGACGTAACCCTTTACGACGAGCTCTTCATCGCCTCCATATACGAGAAACATATCCTTAGTCCTTTTCAGGTACTTCAGGATATTCTTGACCACTGTCCAGTGTTCCATGCCGGGATTACTTTGGTACCTTCCTACCAAACTTACGGCAAGGTTTACATCAGGTCTGGTACACAGCATGGCATACATAATAGACCCTATGGCCGAGGCATAGGGGACGACACTCATCTTTTCTCTATCTTCTGCCGTGGCCGGGCATTGAGCCGTGCGCAATTGCACACCTTGCAATACAGGCAAGAACCCCTTCTTGGACTGATCCATATTGAACTTCTTCAATATCTTGTCAAGGTACGTACTCTGTGAAAGACCAATGAGGCGTCTTGATCTATCTCTATAGATCTTGATGCCTAATATATAAGCAGCTTCTCCAAGGTCCTTCATTGAAAAACACTTATTCAAGTAGGCCTTTATACTTTCCAAGAATTCTATATCATTTCCCATCAATAGTATGTCATCCACATATAATATGAGAAATGCTACAGAGCTCCCACTCACTTTCTTGTAAACACAGGCTTCTCCATAAGTCTGTGTAAACCCAAACGCTTTGATCATATCATCAAATCGAATGTTCCAACTCCGAGATGCTTGCACCAGCCCATAGATGGAGCGCTGGAGCTTGCACACCTTGTTAGCATTCTTAGGATCGACAAAACCTTCCGGCTGCATCATATACAATTCGTCCTTAAGAAAGCCGTTAAGGAATGCCGTTTTGACATCCATTTGCCATATCTCATAATCATAGAATGCGGCAATTGCTAACATGATTCGGACGGACTTCAGCTTTGCTACGGGTGAGAAAGTCTCATCATAGTCAACCCCTTGAACTTGTCGATAACCCTTAGCGACAAGTCGAGCCTTATAGATGGTTACATTACCATCCGCGTCTGTCTTCTTCTTAAAGATCCATTTATTTTCTATGGCTCGCCGATCATCGGGCAAGTCAGTCAAAGTCCATACTTCGTTTTCATACATGGATCCTATCTCGGATTTCATGGATTCTAGCCATTTGTCGGAATCTGGGCCCGCCATTGCTTCTTCATAGTTCGAAGGTTCACCGTTGTCTAACAACATGATTTCCAGGACAGGGTTGCCGTACCACTCTGGTGCGGAACGTGTCCTTGTGGACCTACGAAGTTCAGCAGTAACTTGATCTGAAGCTTCATGATCATCATCATTAACTTCCTCCCCAGTTGGTGCAGGCACCACAGGAACATCTTCCCGCGCTGCGCTACTTTTCGGTTCGGAAGGGGTGACTATCACCTCATCGAGTTCCACTTTCCTCCCACTCACTTCTTTCGAGAGAAACTCTTTCTCCAGAAAGGACCCGTTCTTGGCAACAAAGATTTTGCCTTCGGATCTGAGATAGAAGGTATACCCAATGGTTTCCTTGGGGTATCCTATGAAGACGCATTTTTCCGACTTGGGTTCGAGCTTTTCAGGTTGAAGTTTCTTAACATAAGCATCGCATCCCCAAACTTTTAGAAACGACAGCTTAGGTTTCTTCCCAAACCATAATTCATACGGTGTCGTCTCAACGGATTTCGACGGAGCCCTATTTAAAGTGAATGCAGCAGTCTCTAAAGCATAGCCCCAAAATGAGAGCAGTAGATCGGTAAGAGACATCATAGATCGCACCATATCCAATAGAGTGCGATTACGACGTTCGGACACACCATTTCGCTGAGGTGTTCCAGGCGGCGTGAGTTGTGAAACTATTCCACATGTCCTTAAGTGTGTGCCAAATTCGTGACTCAAATATTCTCCTCCACGATCTGATCATAAGAACTTTATTTTCCTGTCACGTTGATTCTCAACCTCACTCTGAAATTTCTTGAACTTTTCAAAGGTTTCAGACTTGTGTTTCATTAGGTAGACATACCCATATCTACTCAAGTCATCAGTGAGAGTGAGAACATAACGATAGCCACCGCGAGCCTCAACACTCATTGGACCGCACACATCAGTATGTATGATTTCCAATAAGTTGGTTGCTCGTTCCATTGTTCCGGAGAACGGAGTCTTGGTCATCTTACCCATGAGGCATGGTTCGCACGTGTCAAATGATTCGTAATCAAGAGACTCCAAAAGTCCATCTGCATGGAGCTTCTTCATGCGTTTGACACCAATGTGACCAAGGCGGCAGTGCCACAAGTATGTGGGACTATCGTTGTCAACTTTACATCTTTTGGTATTCACACTATGAATATGTGTAACATCACGTTCGAGATTCATTAAGAATAAACCATTGACCAGCGAGGCATGACCATAAAACATATCTCTCATATAAATAGAACAACCATTATTCTCGGATTTAAATGAGTAGCCATCTCGAATTAAACGAGATCCTGATACAATGTTCATGCTCAAAGCTGGCACTAAATAACAATTATTGAGGTTCAAAACTAACCCCGTAGGTAAATGTAGAGGTAGCATGCCGACGGCGATCACATCGACCTTGGAACCATCCCCGACGCGCATCGTGACCTCGTCCTTCGCCAGTCTTCGCTTATTCCGCAGCTCCTGTTTTGAGTTACTAATATGAGCAACCGCACCGGTATCAAATACCCAGGAGCTACTACGAGTACTGGTAAGGTAAACATCAATTACATGTATATCACATATACCTTTGGTGTCGCCGGCCTTCTTGTCCGCTAAGTATTTGGGGCAGTTCCACTTCCAGTGACCACTTCCCTTGCAATAAAAGCACTCAGTCTCAGGCTTGGGTCCATTCTTTGGCTTCTTCCCGGCAACTGCCTTACCGGGCGCGGCAACTCCCTTGCTGTCCTTCTTGAAGTTCTTCTTACCCTTGGCTTTCTTGAACTTAGTGGTTTCATTCACCATCAACACTTGATGTTCCTTTTTGATCTCCACCTCCGCTGATTTCAGCATTGAATATACCTCAGGAATGGTCTTTTCCATCCCCTGCATATTGAAGTTCATCACAAAGCTCTTGTAGCTCGGTGGAAGCGACTGAAGGATTCTGTCAATGACCGCGTCATCCGGGAGATTAACTCCCAGCTGAGACAACCGGTTGTGTAACCCAGACATTTTGAGTATGTGCTCACTGACAGAACTATTTTCCTCCATTTTACAATTGACGAACTTGTCGGAGACTTCATATCTCTCGACCCGGGCATGAGCTTGGAAAACCATTTTCAGCTCTTCGAACATCTCATATGCTCCGTGTTTCTCAAAACGCTTTTGGAGCCCCAGTTCTAAGCTGTAAAGCATGCTGCACTGAACGAGGGAGTAATCATCAGCACGTGATTGCCAAGCGTTCATAACGTCTTGGTTCTCTAGGATGGGTGCTTCACCTAGCGGTGCTTCTAGGACATAATCTTTCTTGGCAGCTATGAGGATGATCCTCAGGTTCCGGACCCAGTCCGTAGAGTTGCTGCCATCATCTTTTAGCTTGGTTTTCTCTAGGAACGCGTTGAAGTTGAGTGCAACGTGGGCCATTTGATCTAGAAGACATATTGTAAAGATTTTAGACTAAGTTCATGATAATTAAGTTCATCTAATCAAATTATTCAATGAACTCCCACTCAGATAGGCATCCCTCTAGTCATCTAAGTGAAACATGATCCGAGTCAACTAGGCCGTGTCCAATCATCACGTGAGACGGACTAGTCAATATCGGTGAACATCTTCATGTTGATCGTATCTTCTATACGACTCATGCTCGACCTTTCGGTCTTCCGTGTTCCGAGGCCATGTCTGTACATGCTAGGCTCGTCAAGTCAACCTATGTGTATTGCGTGTGTTCTGAGGCCATGTCTGTACATGCTAGGCTCGTCAACACTCGTTGCATGCGAACGTTAGAATCTATCACACCCGATCATCACGTGGTGCTTCGAAACAACGAACCTTCGCAACGGTGCACAGTTAGGGGGAACACTTTCTTGAAATTATTATAGGGGATCATCTTACTTACTACCGTCGTTCTAAGCAAATAAGATGTAAAACATGATAAACATCACATGCAATCAAATAGTGACATGATATGGCCAATATCATTTTGCTCCTTTGATCTCCATCTTCGGGGCGCCATGATCATCTTCGTCACCGGCATGACACCATGATCTCCATCATCGTGTCTTCATGAAGTTGTCACGCCAACGATTACTTCTACTTCTATGGCTAACGTGTTTAGCAATAAAGTAAAGTAATTTACATGGCGTTATTCAATGACACATAGGTCATACAAAAATAAAGACAACTCCTATGGCTCCTGCCGGTTGTCATACTCATCGACATGCAAGTCGTGATTCTATTACAAGAACATGATCAATCTCATACATCACATATATCTCATTCATCACATCCTTTTGGCCATATCACATCACAAGGCATATGCTGCAAAAACAAGTTAGACGTCCTCTAATTGTTGTTGCAAGTTTTTTACGTGGCTTCTATAGGTTTCTAGCAAGAACGTTTCTTACCTACGTAAAACCACAACGTGATATGCCAATTTCTATTTACCCTTCATAAGGACCCTTTTCATCGAATCCGTTCCGACTAAAGTGGGAGAGACAGACACCCGCTAGCCACCTCATGCAACTAGTGCATGTCAGTCGGTGGAACCTGTCTCACGTAAGCGTACGTGTAAGGTCGGTCCGGGCCGCTTCATCCCACAATACCGCCGAAACAAGATAAGACTACTAGTGGCAAGAAAAATTGACAACATCTATGCCCACAACTGCTTTGTGTTCTACTCGTGCATAGAAACTACGCATAGGCCTGGCTCATGATGCCACTGTTGGGGATCGTAGAAGAAATCAAAAAATTTCTACGCATCACCAAGATCCATCTATGGAGTTTACTAGCAATGAGAAGGAAGGAGTGCATCTACATACCCTTGTAGATCGCGAGCGGAAGCGTTCAAGTGAATGGGGTTGATGGAGTCGTACTCGTCGTGATCCAACTCACCGATGACCGAGCGCCGAACGGACGGCACCTCCGCGTTCAACACACGTACGGAGCAGCGACGTCTCCTCCTTCTTGATCCAGCAAGGGGAAGGAGAGGTTGATGGAGATCCAGCAGCACGACGGCGTGGTGGTGGAAGTAGCGGGGATCCCGGCAGGGCTTCGCTAAGCGCAAGCGGGAGGGAGAGGGAGGCGCCAAGGGCTAGTGTACTGCTGCCCTCCCTCCCCCCTTTATATAGCCCCCCTGGGGGGGCGCCGGCCCTGAGGATCCCATCTACATGGTGGGGCGGCGGCCAAGGGGGGGAAACTTCCCCCCCAAGTGAGGTGGGGCGCCCCCACCCCTAGGGTTTCCAACCCTAGGCGCAGGGGGAGGCCCATGGGGGGCGCACCAGCCCACCAGGGGCTGGTTCCCCTCCCACTTCAGCCCATGGGGCCCTCCAGGATAGGTGGCCCCACCTGGTGGACCCCCGGGACCCTTCCGGTGGTCCCGGTACAATACCGATAACCCCCGAAACTTTCCCGGTGGCCGAAACTGGACTTCCTATATATAATTCTTCACCTCTGGGCCATTCCGGAACTCCTCGTGACGTTCGGGATCTCATCCGGGACTCCGAACAACTTTTGGGTTTCCGCATACTAATATCTCTACAACCCTAGCGTCACCGAACCTTAAGTGTGTAGACCCTACGGGTTCGGGAGACATGCAGACATGACCGGGACGACTCTCCAGTCAATAACCAACAGCGGGATCTGGATACCCATGTTGGCTCCCACATGTTCCACGATGATCTCATCGGATGAACCACGATGTCGAGGATTCAATCAATCCCGTATACAATTCCCTTTGTCAATCGGTACGTTACTTGCCCGAGATTCGATCGTCGGTATCCCAATACCTCGTTCAATCTCGTTACCGGCAAGTCACTTTACTCGTACGGTAATGCATGATCCCGTGACCAACCACTTGGTCACCTTGACCTCATTATGATGATGCATTACCGAGTGGGCCCAGAGATATCTCTCCGTCATACGGAGGGACAAATCCTAGTCTCGATCCGTGTCAACCCAACAGACACTTTCAGAGATACCTGTAGTGCACCTTTATAGTCACCCAGTTACGTTGTGACGTTTGGTACACCCAAAGGACTCCTACGGCATCCGGGAGTTACACGATCTCATGGTCTAAGGAAAAGATACTTGACATTGGAAAAGCTCTAGCAAACGAACTACACGATCTTTGTGCTATGCTTAGGATTGGTCCTTGTCCATCACATCATTCTCCTAATGATGTGATCCCGTTATCAATGACATCCAATGTCCATAGTCAGGAAACCATGACTATCTGTTGATCAACGAGCTAGTCAACTAGAGGCTCACTAGGGACACGTTGTGGCCTATGTATTCACACATGTATTACGATTTCCGGATAACACAATTATAGCATGAACAATAGACAATTATCATGAACAAAGAAATATAATAATAACCATTTTATTATTGCCTCTAGGGCATATTTCCAACACGCCCCTCCTAGGCCGGCCTCCTCTTCCCCCCTCCTTTATATACGTGGGCAGGGGTCACCCCAAAGGCACTCTAGGATTTGTCTTAGCCGTGTGCGGTGCCCCCCTCCACAGTTATACACCTCGGTCATATCGTGCTTAGGCGAAGCCCTGCGTCGGTAACTTCATCATCACCGTCACCAGGCCGTCGTGCTGACGATACTCTCCCTCGGCCTCAACTGGATCAAGAGTTCGAGGGACGTCGCCGAGCTGAACGTGTGCAGATCGCGGAGGTGCTGTGCGTTCGGTACTTGGATCGGTTGGATAGCGAAGACGTTCGACTACATGAACCGCGTTACTAAACACTTCCGCTTTCGGTCTACGAGGGTACGTGGACACACTCTCCCTACTCGTAGCTATGCTTCTCCTAGATAGATCCTGCGTGATCGTAGGAATTTTTTTCGAAATACTACGTTCCCTAACACATATTATATAGTCATGATGAACTAACTGTTTCTGAAGTATATGAGGCCCCTTAATAGAAGGAAAAGGTGAACGGTATGTTGCAATCTGATGAGTCGTCCTACAAAGAAGAAGCTTTGCAGGTACGCGGTAACAACAACAACAACAACAACAACAACAACAACAACAACAACAACAACAACAACAACAACAACAACAACAACAACAACAACAACAACAACAACAAAAACAAAAACAACAACAACAACAACAACAACAACAACAACAACAACAACAACAACAACAACAACAACAACAACAACAACAACAACAACAACAACAACAACAACAACAACAACAATGACGACGACGACGACGACAACAACAACAACAACAACAGAGATAAAAGCAAGAACAGTAGAGGTCGTTCGAAGTCCAGATGATCTGGGAAGGACAAATTTTACAGGTACTATAAGAAAGAGTGTCAACTAATTGATGAGTGTTGGAATGTAGAAAATAAGAATAAGAGGAGCGGTACGTGGAAACTTAAAAACAAATCTGATGGTGATGGTAAGGTCAATGTTACATCTGGTAATAAATCTGATTCAGATGATGCTTTAGTTCTTTTTGCTAGCTGTGTTTCACGTCATGATGAATGCATACTTGATTCTTCCTGCTCGTTTCATATATGCTGTAATAGATATTGGTTTAGTACTTATGAGTTTGTGCAGAGTGGAGATGTTGTGTGTATGGGAGGTGACAACCCACGTGATATTGTGGGCATTGGTTTTGTTCAGACCAGGACACATGACGACATGATATGCACGTTGACAGATGTGAGAGACATACCAGGCATGGCCAAAAACCTCATCTTGTTGACTACTCTTGACGTCAAAGGTTAGAGACACTCCCGTTCAGGTGGAGTTCTGAAGGTAACAAAAGGCTCCCTCATTCATATGATAGGTGACATGAATTCTGCTAAGTTATATGTTCTTAGAGGAAGTACTATTACTGGTACTGCTGTTGCTGCTATTACTTCTTGTAAATCTAGTAAAACTAATATTTGGCATATGCGCCTTGGGCATATGAGTAAACTTGGCATGGCAGAATTGACCAAGAGAGAGCTTCTGGATGGCTGCAACCTAAGTGAGTTGGAGTTTTGTGAGCACTGCATTTTTGGTAAGCACAAGACGTTAAAGTTCAATGTTATTGTTTATACCACAGAAGGTATATTAGATTATGTACATGCTGATTTGTGGGGACCTTCCCGTAAACCCTCCCTTGCTGGTTCTCGTTATATGCTTACACTTATTGATCATTACTCCAAAAAAAGTGTGGCCTTATTTTCTGAAAAATAAATATGATGTGTTTGATGCATTTAAGTCTTGGAAGGTTATGGTAGAAAGGCAAACCAAGAGGGTGGTTAAAATGCTTCATATTGACAATGGTATAGAATTTTGTTCAAAAGCTTTTAGCAGTTATTGCAAAAACTTGTGCATCGTTTGGCACCACACCGTCCCATACACTCCTCACCAGAATGTTGTGGCTGAGTGCATGAATAGAACCATCATCTCAAGGGCTCGTTGCATGTTGTCGAATGCTCGCATGCGCAAACGGTTTTGGGTTGAAGCCGCCTTCACCGCCTGCTACCTCATCAATAGGTCACCATCCCTTCCACTTAATAAGAAAACTCCCATTGAGTTATGGTCTGGTACACCAGCTGATTATTAACATTTGAGATTCTCTGTTGCACTGCATATGCACACGTTGATAAAGGAAAACTTGAGCCTAGAGCTATTAAGTGTGTGTTTGTTTGTTACGGATCAGGAGTAAAAGGATACATGTTATGGAATACTAAAACTAATAAGGTTTTTGTGAGCAGGAGTGTTGTTTTCAATTAATCTATTATGTATCATGATGATCTGTCCACAAATACTTTTGATGTAGAGCCACAATGAGTTACTGTGCAGGTGGAGCACTATGATGTGGAGGAACATGTAATTGCTGATAATGATGATGTTGCTCCAGATGCACAGATTGATGATAATGTTGATGATGCTCTAGATACAAAGCTTCACGATGATGAAGTTGTGCAACACTCACCCCCTATTTTGCAGTAACAAGTTTAGTCTCTTGTAGATGGCAGGACCAGGAGAGTCATTAAGAAAACTAACTGCCTAATTGAAGAGTGTGGCATTGTTCATTATGCTTTCAGTTGTGCAGAACAGGTTGAGAACATCCATGAGCCGTCCACATACACTAAAGCAGTTATTTCCAGTGACCGCGAGAAGTGGATTGCTGCTATGCAGGAAGAGATGCAGTCACTTGAGAAAAATGGCACATGGGATGGTGTGCTCTTGCCTAAAAAAATATGACCGCTCGCTACAAATGGATCTTCAAAAGAAAGGAGGGGTTTTTCTCCTAGTGAGCCCACTTGGTTTAAGGCAAGGTTAGTGGCTAAGGGTTTCAGTCAGATACCAGGTATTGATTATAATGATGTGTTCTCTCGAGTTGTGAAGCATAGTTCCATTCGTGCATTTTTGTGGTATTGTTGCTATGCATGATCTTGAGCTTGAGCAGTTAGATATCAAGACTGCTTTTCTGCATGCTCAACTAGAGGAGGAGATTTACATGGACCAACCAGAAGGTTTCATAGGGCCTAGTAAGGAGAAATTTGTTGGCAAGTTAAAGAGGTCCATATATGGTTTGAAACAGTCTCCGAGACAATGGTATAAATGGTTTGATTCATTTATGATAGCACATGGATTTAAGAGGTCTACATTTGATAGTTGTGTTTACAATAAATTTGTTGATGGATCACCTATATACTTGCTCTTATATGTTGATGATATGTTGATTGCTGCCAAGGGCAAGAAAGAGATAACTACTTTAAAGGCGCAATTAAGTAGTGAGTTTGAGATGAAGGATCTTGGTGCTGCTAAGAAAATTCTAGGTATGGAGATTATGACGGACATAAATTCTGGTTTGTCAGTACTTAGTTGGCAGAGTTACATTAAGAACGTTCTTCATCGTTTTAACATGCATGATGCTAAGTCAGTAAGCACTCCCATTGCTCCTCATTTCAAATTATCATCTTCCCATTGTCCTAGTAATGATGAAGAGTTTGAGTACATGTCAAGAGTTCCATATTCTGGTGTTGTTGGTTCTTTAATGTATGCCATGGTTTGTTCTAGGCCTGATTTGTCATTTGGAATGAGTTTGGTTAGTCGATACATCGTTAACCCTGGTGATAAGTATATTTCACATATATAATTTTGTTACTCAAATATAGAATCCATTGTGATATATTCGTCGATTCTTGCCATGATTGATTGAATGTTGCTTGATAATTATAAAAAAAAGATCATTTACTAGTCTTTGGTCTATCTTGCAGAAATGTGCGCAAAGGCACTAATAATCGCCAAGATTCCGTCTACGAGGTTATCGAGAAGAGTGAAGAAGAGAATAGAAGGAAGAAGAGACTTGTGTGAGATGAAAAGAAGTAACCAGGGGGCTAGTTGAAGAAGAGAAGGGATGATCTTGTGCTAAAAGTATAGGAGGAGAAGGGCCAAATCAGAAAAGTGGCAGATGAGAGAGGGGAATCAAATGTCTAGTGGCAACCATCGAATCCTATCGGGCCTGGCACACATCTCTCTCTCTCTCACCTCTCTTTCTCCACCACCGGCCGTCGCCGCGGCCAGGCCGGCGTGGCGGTGCGCCAACCAGCGCCGCCCAGCACCTCCACCCGCTCCATAACGCCGCCGCATCACCACCTCGCGCCACCACAACTTCCTCCATCACCAACCAGAGCCACCACCACGCCCAACACACCCAGCCGTCAACCACCATCACCAGCTTGTGCGGACGACCAGACCAAGGGCGGTGGATGCTCCTTCTCCAACTGCCGCTGCTCCTCCCTCAACACCGCTGCTGCTCTCTTGCGCCATCTAGCTGCTCCTCCTCGGCTCCGCGCGACTCCACTCCTTCTCCATCTCCCTCTGCTACCTTTCTTCCCTTACCTCTGTTGCTCTCTGTTGATTCTTCTCCGAACTTCTCCTTGTTGTTGCTCCTATTACCGGTTGATCCTTCTCCTTGTGCCTCCCTGCTGATACCCTCCTCTACTCGAAACTGTTGTTGCTTCACTGAACCTGCTCACCATCGCTGTTGTTCTTCCTCTCTCCTCTTCTTCCTTAAATCTTTCCTCTGCTGGCTACTACTACCTCAACCTCATGCTGCTTTCTTTCTTTATCACGCTCTCTGAAATTTCTCTAAGATTGAGACGCATGTGATGTGTATTATTCAGTATAGGGGAAGAGCCAAATCAGAAAAGTGGCAGATCAGATAGAGGAATCAAATCCATAGTCGCAACCATCGAATCCTCTCAGGCCTGCCACACATCTCTCTCTATCACGTATCACCCCTCCTTCTCCAACTCCGGTCGTCGCCACGACCAGGCCGGCATGGTGGTGCGCCTCCGCCATCCATCCATCCACCAGCACACCCACCTCCAGCGCCATCCATCCACCAGCACCACCATCACACCATCTCCACCACGCACCACCAGCACAACTCCAGCAGCGCCGCATCACCACCTCGCGCCGCCGCACCATCCATCATCGCCACCACTCCACCACCATCACTCGCGCGACCCACCAGACGAGGAGGCCGTGGTGTCTGGTTCCTCGCGAAAGCACTCCCTGGTCCCCATCTCATGCCGCTGCTTCTCTGAATCCATCAGCTGCTACTCCTCTTTTCCCCACGCTTCTGCTGTTCCTTCTCTCTTCATTCTTTGTTGCTTGCTGCTGCCTTTGCTCCTTCCCTTCTCGATTTGCTGCTACATGTTCCTAAGGCCGCCCGCTGCTGCTCCTCTCCACATCCCCCTCTCTGAATCTCCCTTTTGCTGCGCTTCTTCTCTGAACCTCCTGTTGCTGCTCCCTCTCCGACACCCAACCTGCTGCCGCTGCTGTCTCCAGCGCTGTTAGAAGGGAGAGAGGGATTTGGTGGAATAGTTCGATGTATTGCTTGAGCCTCGTGGGCATATAAATAGGAGTACAAAGACCAACCTGGAGTACAAGATAAGGCAGGACCAAATCCTAGTCTATCCTATACTTCCTAATAGTCCTTATACTCAACGTCCCCGCGCGGTCACAACGGTAGCGACGCAGACGGTGAGACTGGAGAAGAATCCAAAGGCAAGCCAACGGACACAACCCCCCACAGTCGTAACGGTCAATGCATTGTGGAGTCGTGGCTGGAGTGGAAACTGGTGAGGTTGCTCAAGCAGGCGGTAGCCCTTTGTGCCGTTTGTCGATGTAACCGAGAGCGTGGGTGGTGTAGCCGTGGTCGAGGTAGCCTTGCGGAAAATGTCGTGGTCGATGTCCAGTCGGGGTGGCTAGTGTCGAGGAAGTCGTCGTGGAGCCGCAGGCGCAAGGGGGCGCAGAGTTAGCATGGGCGCAGTGGTGTCGAAGTAGGGGTGCACCGGGGAGAAGACAGCGTTGAGGAAGCGTCACGCCGGAGTTGCCAAACCCAGGGACACGTCATAGACAAAGGCACACGCCGGTGTTGCCAGCACCGGGCATGTGTAGACGGTCGAAGACGAAGTTGACGAAGCGCCACACCAGGCTTGCCAGGCCCGGGAACACGTCGTGGACGAAGGCACACATCGGTGTTGCCAGCACCGGGCATGCATAGATGAGGGACCTGCATGAGTTGTATGCCATGTCGAAGAAGTCGAAGGGGCCAGCAGAGAAGAACTCGACGACGATTGTGGCGTCCATCAGCGCGGGGCCGATGTCACCAATGGTGGTCGGAGTAGACCAAGTGGTCGGGGTAGATGATGGCGACGCTAGCGACGGCCTGGTGCTGGATGAAGACGAACAGGGTGGATGGGCGGCGGGACAACTACGGAGGTAGCGGCGGCGGCGACGGCTAGGTTAGGAGTGCGGCGGCGGTGCTCGAAGTAGGTGAAGAACCCGACAGTGTGACGAAGACCGGCGCAGACGGTGGTGTTCCCGCGCCAAAGGGAGACAGCGAGGCGCATACCACCTTTGCATGTTACCGTGAAGGGATTGACAACCCCTTTATTGCGTTGGGTGCAAGTGCTTGATTGTTTGTGTAGGTGCATAGATTGGAGATATGCTTATCTCTACTTTGGTTCTCTAACTGAGGGAAATACTTATCTCTACTTTGCTGCATCACCCTTTTCTCTTCAAGGGAAAACCCAATGCAAGATCAAGAAGTAGCAGGTTTCTGTTGGTCTCAGCATCACATGGGCACACTGGGAGGTGGTGAGGGACTAGCGTGCTTCCTTTTTTGGAACCATGCGAGGGGACCGACTGCACTTTCCTTAATAGGAGGGTGGATTAGGCATTGCTACCTATTATGGATGCACTACAAGAAATATGTCAACTTGTGACCCTCACTATTGGCCGCTGAAAGGTCATAATTTTTAATTTGCGACCTTTTTTTGACCAAAAACAGAAGGTCAAAAGCTGGCGGCCGTAAACTGAAATTAACGACCTTCTGTAAAAGGTCATTGGTTCTTCGACCAAAATTTTGGTCAGTAGCAGCCTCCCCAAGCCACGTAGGATCCAGCGTGGCTAGCTCACGTGGATAAGATTCAGCCCGGTCCGATTAGGTGTCTATATGGGCTGAGCCCATTAAATCAGCCCATTCATTATTTGGCCAAGCTCAATAAACCAGCCTATTTTTTATTTGCTTTCCTGGTAATTTTGGTCAGCCACATGGGCCAAGCCCAACAATTCAGTATTTTATTTTGCTACGACGTGGGCTTTTGGGCTCTAGAGTTTCAGATTTTATTTTTTCAAGAGAAGGCTCCACTAGTCTAATGGGTCCCAATTGTCAGGTTCTAATAAGTAGGTCCCAGTTGTCAGGATTATATTCCTCATATTTCAGCGATCCAATAAATAAATAACCAATATTTACACAATGCTTTAAACAGAGCACAACAAAATATCATGAAAACATAGTTCACATCATGAATATAATCAAACAGAGCCAAACTTGGCACATTACAGTCAAACATGGTTCACATCAGAACTAGTTCACATCAGGTAACACAACTAAAAAATCAAAAAAATAACTAGCTATCGAAGTATAACTAGCTGCAATAAGCTAGAACTCTATGTTTCTCCCGTCTTCTTTGTCCTGGAGCTCACAACAAAACATGAATGAAGGACAGCATCTGCAAGTTATCAAACAAAATTGTTAGGAACAAAATAAAGGCAAATCTAACAGCACATTAACTTGTAGGCAGTCTGTGTGCATAAATAAGAGTAAAACAAGCAAAATGAGGCAAAATCAGTGAATACTAGTAACTATACAAGGGTAATTCAAGACAAGTTAACATAAGAAGTTGACAAAACAAACATAAACAGGTGCAAATCAGTTAATTGAACATTCTGAACATCCAGTAAAAGAAGTAATTCAAGACAAGTTAATTTGTTGTCACAGTAGAATTCTCCTATAGGCTCTGAATCCGCAAGGGAAGTTCAATATACATCCCTTGGTAGTACTCAAATCAGCCCAAGACAAAGGTAATTTTTAACAAAACTATAGAAGCTTCTCCATGCTTTAACAAAAATACAGAAACTACATAAGCAGCACATTCAGGGTGTGATACTCCCATGTTCAGTATATGCATGTTGCATGTTATGATACTCCCATCTTATGCAATTTAACTCACAGAACTAGAAACAACAACATAACTGATTTTGAACATTCCATGCAAAATACGGTAAAATAGGTCTTGTATCTACTCCTTGGCTACTGTTATTTCAACTGTAAATTTAGCCAGCAATCATCAGCAGCAAGTACAGAGTAAACTAGGACTTTGTTGTAGCTACAGAAACTGAAACAACACACACATCATGGAATTTCATATCATAGCCAACAAATATTTTACCACAACATAGGGTGTTCTTCTCTGTATTTTAGAAACATGCAAACAAAGGTTTCAGTACAATCAGACAAGTGGAGTAGACATGTTTCAGAACTGACTGTGTTCGCACAGTTTGGTTTATTTGCTCGGTTTATTTAAACAAACGTTTCTGTACAAATAGACAAGTGGAGTAGCATTTGTTTACTTTGCATGCTCAAGGTACACTAGTCTGATGAAAACAATATGCTCGAGGTACATTAGCTTGCATGCTTGGAGTACATTCAGAAATTCTGAACAACATCAAATTGGCTAAATAACTTGGCCTAGAACACCAATCTTAAAGTGAATTTATGAGAGCAGTGCATTCATGAAGTTCTACTCTGAATTTTAACTTTCTTTCTCTGAAATTTCTGCAGCAGGGTAATATCTCAACAGAAAACAACACTGTAACAAGGTAGGATCATCGGTGAATACTAAACAAGGTCCCAATATATCAGTGAGGTCTGGAACAGAAAACATCTCTCAATTACTCCACCACTCGTCAATTAACAGAGAGGTGAAATGTGCCAAATCAACAAATCCAGCTCGCAACTACGCGCACCCCCGCAGATTCATACGTAATCGGAGGGAATTGGAGCTGTGACACCTAACCGCGCAACCTAGATCCACCGCCTCGCGCGCGCCAGATCCACCGACGCGCGCACCGCATGAAGGAGCTATGACGAGCAGAGATGACACCGACAAATTAAGGCGCCGAGGCAGGCATGAAGGGTGAGAGAGGGGGGAGACAGATGTACCCATCATGGTCGGAGATCCGTGGTCACCATGGCCGGAGATGGACGGCTGCCGGCGCGTGTGGTGGAGGTCGACGAAGAACCGGCATCGTGGTTGAAGCAGGAGTCGGCCGGGTCGTGGAGCAGAGGTCGAGCTCGGAAGGCCGAGTGGTGCGGGCCCTACAGAGGCGAGGCGGATGCGGCCAGTGCCGACTGGGGCGGTGCTGGGACGGAGGAACCGGCCAGCTCGTCGGAGGCCGCAACGGCCGGAGGAGGCGAGGCCTGCCGCTGCAGCTAGTGGAGCGGTCAGGCGCGGTGCAGGTGAGCGAGGCAGAAGGCACGCACGGGAGCAGCGGAGCGGGCTGGGCGAACAGCGCGCGCTTCTGCTGGAGACAAGGACGAGCGCGGGCAAAGCCGCACGCGCGGTGGAGCAGGGCCATGCGGCGACGCACGAGGCCGAGGCACCACCGCGCGGAGCGGAGGCCCGGCCACGCGGAGCAGAGCGGGGAGGTCGCCGGTGGGGGTGGTAGTCGGCCAGCGGCGGGATTGGGGAGGACTCAGGGGAGGTTGAGGAATTGAGTGGATCTCCATCCAGGGAGGGAAGGGGAGGTGGAGGCCATGGTTGTGGTCGCCGACGGTGTTGAAGTGGTGAGTGCCGCCACGAGAGAGAGAGAGGGGACGCTGGAGAGAGGTGGCCATGGTGTCGATCTAGGGTTTTGGCATGGAGAGAAGGAGAGGGTGGAGTGGAAGGCAGAGGTCGCCGGCGGGTATGAAGTAGAGGATCTCGCCAGGGCAGTCGAGGAGTGGGGGAGGAGGTCGCCGGCGGGGCTGGGGCTCGGTTTCGGGAGTGGAGATCGGCGGCGGGGCCGGGTTTGGGGTTGCAGGAAAGGAGAGGATGGATCTGGGGGACTGAGGGGGGGAGTGGGCGAGTGGGGGTGGCGCCGGGTGGGGATCTGGGGGGTCGAGGGGGGTGGGTGGGTGGGTTAGGGTTTTTGATTCTCGGGAGAAGCTCCACCGTTGGATGGATGCGTGATGGATGGCTCAGATTGCGTCCAATTTGGTGATCCGCGTGAAAGCGGTTCCTCGCGTCCCATTGGCCGGCTAAAACGCACTTGAATCTCAAAATTTTGGACCCAAAACTTTGAATTTTTGTAAACATAACAATGGCATAGTTTGTCAAAATGATCTTGTGTTTTTCATAAATGTGCATCTTAGAATGGCAAACGATGCCATAGTTCGACGGCTTTCATTTTCTTTGCACAAAAAGATGATTTTCCATTTATCGAGTGCATAAAAAGGTTTTTTTGTGAAGAAGCTACCAAATATTTGTTCCAAGATAGCGCAACTCCATTTTTCAAAAATATTAGACCACATTTCATGTAAAATTGACCAAATAGTTACATGTCAAAAGCTTTTGATCCACCTCTTATAAAAAAACAAATTTCACCCATTCAGTAGGAAGCGGGGAAAATTTGAACGAAAATTTGTTCAAATGATTTCATATTGTGCACAAGGGTGCATATTGGAATGTCAAACAATGTTGCTAAGGAAGTTTTCATTTTCTTTGGACGAAAAAATCATTTTCCATTTTCCGAGTGCCAAAAATGAATATTTTTGTGAAGGACCTACCAAATAATTGTTGCAAATTTGGACCAAATCAATTTTATAAAATACTAGGCCATATTTAATGCACAATTGACCAAATATTTTGGTGTCACAAGCTTTGATCCACCTCTGGTGAAAAAGGCAAATTTCTGCCGATTTAGCCGGAAGCGGGTCAAATTTGAACTACAGCTGCCTCATATTTTGCTATTTATTTTTTCCAAAAATCATTTTTAGGTACAAAGTATCTATTTAATCAGAGAAACACCAAAAAAATTCCAATATTCAACCACTAGCTATCAACGGTCAAGCCGGCCGTTTTGACCGCATTTTGAAACGGGCATAAAAAAATCAAAAAAAATCAAAAAATGGGAAAACCTTCGCATTGTGTCATTATATGTGGCCAAGTTACCAGGAAAAATAATAAACTTGTACTACGATAATTATTTTAAAAAATTGTTCTCAGAAACGAGCTATCATGTGTGGAGATCAATGGCTTTCAAGCCAAATGATCAATCATATGGCCACATTCATGGCAAAGTTTGTTCAAATGATCTCATATTCTGCACAAGGGTGCATATTGGAATGGCAAACATTGTTGCCTAAGGAAGTTTTCATTTTCTTTTGACGAAAAAATCATTTTCCATTTTTCCGAGTGCCCAAAATGAGTTTTTTTGTGAAGGACCTACCATATATTTGTTGCAAAACCGGACCAAATCATTTTTATAAAATACTAGGCCATATTTAATGCACAATTGACCAAATGGTTGGGAGTAAAAAGTTTTGATCCACCTGTGGTGAAAAAGACAAATTTCCGCCGTTTCAGCTGGTAGCGGGTCAAATTTGAACTATAGCTGCCTCATAGTTTGCTATTTATTTTTTCCAAAAATCATTTCTAGGTACAAAAGTATCTATTTAGTCAGAGAAACACCAAAAAATTCAAGATTCAACCACTAGCTAGGAACGGTCATTCCCAACCATGTTGAAACCTTCTAGGTACAAAAGTATCTATTTAGGTACAAAAGTATCCGTTTTGACCGCATGTTGAAACGGGCTTAGAAAATTCAAAAAAAAACAAAAAATTGGAAAACCTTCTCATTGTGTCATTATATGTGACCAAGTTACCAGCAAAAATTATAAACTTGTAATACGGCAATTATTTTAAAAAAGTGTTCTCAGAAATGAGCTATCAAGTGTGAAGATGAATGGCTTTCAACCCAAATGCTCAATCTTATGGCCACATTCATGGCATATTTTGTTCAAATGATCTCATATTGTGCACAAGGGTGCATCTTGGAATGGTAAAAAATGTTGCCTAAGGGAGTTTTCATTTTCTTTGCACGGAAAATTCATTTTCCAATTATCGAGTGTCCGAAAAGAGGTTTTTTTGTGAAGGACCTACCATATATTTGTTACAAAATTGTACCAAATCAATTTTATAAAATACTAGGACATATTTAATGCACAATTGACCAAATGGTTGGGTGTAAAAAGTTTCAACCCACCTCTTGTGAAAAGGATAAATTTCTGCCGATCCAGCTGGAAGCGGGTTAAATTTGAACTCCAGCTACCTTATAGTTTGCTTTTTGTTTTTTACAAAAATCATTTCTAGGTACACAACTATCGATTTAATCAGAGACAATTCAAAAGTTTTGCAAGATTCAACCCCTAGTGATTTGAACTACCGTTGTTTCATAGTTTGTTCTTTATTTTTCCAAAAATTATTTGTAGGCACACAAATAGTTATTTCATCAGAGATCCAACAAAAGTTTTGCAAGACCCCCTCACGATTCTAGGGTGTTTTATTTTCCTATTCTCACGATTTTATATTATTAAGTTGTTTCAAAATTTTCCTATAATGAATAACCTTTTTTAGAGGGGTGCATTTTAGAATATTTTTTATTAAATTCAAAAAGTGTTCATCATATTTCAATAATGTTCTTGATATTTGGAAAAATGTTTGTGGAATTAAAAAATGTTCTTGAATTCAAAACATTTCTTGAAATAAGGAATGTTTTCGTTGAATTTAAAAACTTTTTTAACACACTTCTGAATTCGTGAACGTTGTCTTGCATTACTGTACATTTTTTTAATTATAAACATTTTTGAAATCCCCAACTTTTTTATGAAGCAAAAAATAAAAACGGAAAAAGAAAACACAAAACAAAAAACTAACAAAAAAGGAGGGAGCCCCACCTTGGGCCGGCCCAAGCACGCATAGAGTCGACAACAACCTTTATTACTTAAAGGGCCAAAGCCTAGGCGACGCACGAAAATGCTAAAAGAAAAAAACTGGAGGTGGCCACGTCCGAATGAGGCCCAAGCCCAGTCGGATAGATACTTTCAATACTCCGCGCACGCTATTGATACACCAACGTTGTGGTAGCCTGGTGGTAATGTGCTCTGAAGTTGACGCGAGAGGTCGCGGGTTTGAGTCCTGCAGGAGGCTCTTTTTGCTTCTTTTATTTGCCAAGCCCAAGTCCAGTCGGATGGATCCTTTAAATAAATCGCGCACGCTATTGATACAAGAACCTTGTGGCAGTCTAGTGGTAGTCACCCTTGACGGCCGCGCGAGAGATCGCTGGTTCGAGTCTCGCGGGAGCCACTTTTTGCTTCTTTTATTTACCAACAATTTGCAGGTCGTTTACTCAAGGGAGGACGGCCCCACATGCCATAGGTGTTGTGTTAGTTGGCCCCGCATATCAGTGGTAGGCCCACAGATCATTTTAGTAAATATGTGAGTGTGGAAACCAACTGCTAGAAGTGACACATAACCAAAATGACATGACACGTAGGCAGAATTGATGATGTGGCCGTCCAGTCATATCAATGCATCCATGTTTAAAATGGTGTGACCATCTATATTGGTCGTGATCAACTAGAAATAAGGCAGCGAACCAGTGTTGTCTGCTTTATGACCATTTTGTGTAAGGAAATTACGACCTTTCTGACCAAAATGGTCGTTATAGTTAGGGTTTGGAGCCCCCCGAATAGATTTTGACCAATTGGTCCGAAATGCTCATAGATTTATGACCAATTCTTTCAGGGTCACTGACATAAGGTCACTAGTTGACATATTTCTTGTAGTGATGGTCTACTAGGGAGCCCCAACGAGCGTGTAGGTGTTCCATGGCCGCATCTGGATTCTTTTTCCATTAAAAATGTCATGGGGTGGACAAAATGGTGCGGCCATTGGATGGTAAATGAATGAGTCAGGACTCAGGAGTATCGATGGGAGAACACATAGGGAGCAAGAGCAAGCCCCGTTCGACTTCAAGACATTCGTAAATGACATCAACACCAGGAGTTTTGGGTCCTACGTGAACTACCCAAGGAGATCGAGGCTTGGAAGTCAGTGTTTATCTAGTGAAAGTGTGTGCATGAGAGTAGAAGTTTCACCAATGCCAATATCTTTGGTTAGGGAAACCATATGATCAATAAAGCCTGACGGATTATCCTAGAAAATCTTAGAATGGTGATACGAAACATAATGTCTTTGATTCATGGTGCTAAAGCAAAAGGAGTAGCTAACTTAAATGGAATGAAGGGAAACACGTAGTCCACAGTAAATACCATTTTATAATATATATTTTCAAGAAATATTAATCGAAGCTATGCTTTATCATTATTTCCTTAAAACTAAAAAATACAAAAACTATCATGATTCAATCAAGATGGTGTCAATAAGATAACTTGTCTAGTCAATAATATTAGCATTTCCATCTCATAATCGGCATTATCTACGTATTAGTTACATTTTTTATTATGAGTGTTATAACAGTCATAGGAACAAATATCATATCAAATAAAAAAGTGTGATGTATAAGCCTTGTTACTGATGTATGTCATTATGTCGAATATCATATATAAAGAAATATCACATATAAGTTTTCATTTTTTACTATTAATATGAATAGAATTTATTAAGAACCACCAGGGATCAAACTCCATGTTTGAGGCTTCTGGTGGCACCTGTAATGGCTTAGTCAAACTCTAGATCCGCTGGTTCAGTTTTTGCGAGGTGCTCATATGGGTAGCTGATACGTTTCCAACGTATCCATAATTTTTTATAGTTTCATGCTGTTATATTATCATTCTTGGATGTTTCACAATCATTTCGTAGCAACTTTATATCATTTTTTGGGACTAACCTATTGACATAGTGCCCAGTGCATGTTGCTATTTTTTGCTTGTTTTTTACATCTCAGAAAATCAATACCAAACGGAGTCCAAACATAGCGAAATTTTTTGGAGAATTTTTCTGGACCAAAAGGAACAACATGGGCCAAATAAGTACCAGAGGGGTGCCCCGAGGGGGGGACAGCCCACCTGGGCGCGCCCTGGTGGGTTGTGCCCACCACGGTGGCCTCCCGCACCGCCTCTTCGCCCTATATATACCCAAATATTCCAAAAATCCTAGGGGAGTCGACGAAACACAATTCCAGCCGCCGCAAGTTCCAGAAGCACGAGATCCTATATAGACATCATCACAGAGGGGTTCATCATCCTCATTGGTGCCTCTCCGATGATGCGTTAGTAGTTCATTGTGGACCTACGGGTCCGTAGGCAGTAGCTAGATGGCTTCCTCTCTCTCTCTCTCTCTCTCTCTCTCTCTCTCTCTCTCTCTCTTGATTATCAATACAATGGTCTCTTGGAGATCTATTTGATGTAACTCTTCTTGCGGTGTGTTTGTTGGGATCCGATGGACTTTTAGTTTATGATCAGGTATATTTTATCCATGAAAGATACTTGAGATTTGATCTCTTATATGCATGATTGTTTACAGCCTCGTATTTCTTCTTCGAATCTTTAGTTTAGTTAGGCCAACTAGATCGATTTTTCTTGCCATGGGAAGACGTGCTTTGTGAGGGGTTCGGTCGTGCGGTGTTCTTTCACAGTGACAGAAGGGGCAGAAAGACACGTATTGATCGTTGCCATTAAGGATAACAAGATGGGGTCTATTCCTACATGAATAGATCTTGTCTACATCATGTCATCGTTCTTATTGCATTATTCCGTTTTGCATGAACTTAATACAACAGATGCATGCTGGATGGCGGTCAATGTGTGGAGCAATAGTAGTAGATGCAGACAGGAGTCGGTCTACTAATCTTCGACGTGATGCCTATATATATTGATTATTTCCTGGATATCGTCATGATTATTTGAAGTTCTATCAATTGCCCAACAGTAACTTGTTTACCCACCGTGCACTATTTCTTGATAGAAGCCACTAGTGAAATCTACGACCCCCGGGTCTATTTATTATCATATTTGCATTCCGATCTATTATTTGCCTTTGAGATCTATTTTTATTTGCTTTTATTTTTGGATCTATTATTCCACAAACCCAAAAATACCTTGCTGCATATTTAATTTGCATCTTTTATTTCGCGGTTAGTCGAGATCTATTTATCCAATCTATCACAATTTTATCCCGTCAACTTGACAACTTCCTACGCCATTACCCGTAAGAGGGATTGACAACCCCTCATAAGCGTCGGGTTGCAAGTATTTGTTCTTTGTGTGCAGGTACCTTTTACATAATGTTGCATGGTTCTCCTACTGGATTGATACCTTGGTTTCATAACTGAGGGAAATACCTACTGTAGTTGTGCTGCATCATTCCTTCCTCTTTGGGGAAATACAAACGTAGTTCAAGCGAGATTAAAAGGAATTTCTGACGCCGTTGCCGGGGAGACATCATCAACATCTATCAGGTTCCTAATGACAAATCTCATCTCCTTGCAATTTGCATTATTTTCCATTTGCCTCTTGTTTCATCTCCCCCACTTCACAAAAATATTTACCTTTTTATTTGCCTTCTTTTCGTTATCCTTTTTCTCGTTTGATCTCATGTTTGCTATCTTTGCTTGTGCTGCCATGTGTCTTCTATTTGCTTACATCTTCCCTTGCTAAAAATCTATTGATATGGACCCTCATCCAGTTGCTAATCTTTTCAAAAGATCCAATTATGATGAACCAATTGCTAGTGATTTGAGTGCAGTAGATTGTCTTTATGAAGTTTTGCTTTAGATTCGTGAATCTAAAAATTGTGATCAAGAAATTTATGAAGTGATTCATGATAGCACCTTCAATAAAAAGCATGATTGCAATGATTTTACTATAAATTCTATTAATGTCAATTGTGCTAATAATATGCAAAACCCCAAGCTTGGGGATGCTAATTTTGCTATGTCCACTACTTGTTGCAATGATCATGATTGGGGTGACTCTTCTTATGATCTTGAAAATTTATTTAAGCCTGATGATGAATATGTTTGCAATAATATTGAAAGTGATTTGGAAGAGCGTCAACTTTAGGTCATGACTTGGAGAGTGTTCAGTCTCGTGATTTTTTTTATGAAAGTGGGCTTAGAGAGGTCATGACTTTATTCGATGATAATCCCACTATTTTGGAAGAGTGTCAACTTTGCATGCATGTGAATCATGTAGATAAAATTTTATATGATAGCTATATTGTTGAGTTTGAGTATGATCCTACATATAATTATTGTGAGAGAGGAAAATATGGTGGTGGAAATTTTCATGTTACTAAATTACTTTTCGTTATGTTGAGATTTTCAATGTTTTATTCCTCTCCTTTGCATATGCTAGATATTTGTTGTCTTGATAATTTGTTTGCCTTTAATATTCCTATGCATAGGAAGTATGTTAGAGCTAATTGTGTTTGGCTCATGTTTTATGATAACCTATTTGTGTTTCAATTATTATCTTTCATGTGAGCATAAATGAATTCTCAAAGTCTAACTAGGGGCGTAAAACGATAACGCTTGTTGCGAGGCAACACAATGAATATATTTTATTTTTGCCGTTTTCTTTCTGTTCTTGAGTGTTTGCACAATTATACTAATGTTATGATTGTGTTTTTCATGTTTTAATTAGCATTTGTGCCAAGTAAAGCCTTTGGTATCACGTTTGGTGATAGTTGATTTGATCTTGTTGGAAAACAGAAACTTCTATGTACAGTAAAACAATTTTATAAAATAACAGAAGTGAGGAAAGCTTCTGAATTTTTTACACGAGATTTATATACAAATTGCCAACATCCTCCTATTTTTCAGAATGTTTGGAGTTACAGAAGTATTGGAAGTTTTCAGATTGCTACAGATTATTTTGCTTTTGACAGATTCTTTTTTCTTTGCGTTGTGTGCTTATTTTGATGAATCTATGGTTAGTATTAGAAGGTATAAGCCATGGTAAAGTTAGAATACAGTAGATATAATGCAAAAATAAAATATCAATGGGTTTGCAACAGTACTTAGAGTGGTGATTTGCTTTGTTATACTAAAGGATCTCACGAAGGTTTTGTTGAATTTTCTGTGATTGAAGTTTTCAAGTTTTGGGTGTGATCGTGATGGATGAAGGAATAAGGAGTAAGAAGAGTCAAAGATTAGGGAAGCCCCACGGCACTCCAAGGTATTATCCAAAGAGGAACAAGAAACTAAGCTTGGGGATGCCCCGAGTGGCATCCCCTCTTTCTTCTAACGACCATCGGTATTTTACTTGGAGCTATATTTTTATTCATCACATATCATGAGTTTTGCTTGGAGTGTATTGTATTATATGAGTCTTTTCTTGTTTTTCTTTTTAGCTTGTGTCATCTATCATTGTTGGACACACCTATTTGAGAGAGCCAAAATTATGCTATGATTTGTTAGAATTGCTCTATGTGCTTCACTTAATTTTTTTAGCTATGAAATTGCTCTAGTAGTTCACTTGTATCTTTTTGAGCACGGTGTGCTTTAATATTTTTGAAGAAGTGCTATCATGCTTAACTTAGATTTATTTGAGAGTTAGTAAAATTCTTGAAGAAATTTCTCATGCTTCACTTAAATTATTTTGAGAGAAGAAATTTTTATGCTCATGTTCTTCACTTAGATTTGTTTGAGCTTATCAAAAGCAACATATGAAATTAGTCCCAAAGTGATAGATATTCAAGAGGGATACAATAAAAACTTTCATGAAGATCATGCGACAAAATAAACTTGATTCTTTGTAATAGTTTTGCGATATGATGATAGTGATATGTGAGTCATGTTGGTGAGAAATTGTGCTTTAGTAAGAATATTTGTGTTATGGTTTGTGATTCCCTGTGCAAGCACAAAAGTCAATAGTTATGCAATGAAATTACATCCTACTTGTGGTGCATTATTCGGTGTTCGTTATGCTTAATGCTCTCTTATGTGACTTTTCATTTCTTGGTTGGATGCTTCTCAATATATTTGCTAGCCTTCACTTGTACTAAGTAGAAATACTGCTTGTGCATCCAAAATCCTTAAACCAAGTTTTGCCATATGAGTCCACCATACCTACCTATATGCGGTATTTCCATGCCGTTCTAAGCAAATTTGTATGTGCCATCTCTAACTTTCAAAATAAATGTCCTTTTTGTGTGCTCGTACCGCTCATGAAGCGGCAGGGGGTGGCTAATATTTTTCCATACTAGATGTGTTATTCTCAAGATGAGTGTTTATTCACTTGTCATTTCACGAGAGTGCAGCGATAATAGGGATGCCCAGTCCTGTAGGATTGAAAGTATGTCTAGAGGGGGGTGATTAGACTACTTGACCAAATAAAAATCTAGCATTTTCCCAATTTTAGTTCTTGGCAGATTTTAGCAACTTTGCACAAGTCAAGTAATCAAACTAAACATGCAATTCTAAGAGTATAACAGCAGAATGTAAAACAATTGCATATGAAGGTAAAGTGAGGAGTTTGAGGGAGCAAACGCAATGTAGACACAGAGATTTTTTATCCGTGGTTCCGATAGGTGGTGCTATCGTACATCCACGTTGATGGAGACTTCAACCCACGAAGGGTAACGGTTGCGCGAGTCCACGGATGACTCCACCCACGAAGGGTCCACGAAGAAGCAACCTTGTCTATCCAACCATGGTCGTCGCCCACGAAGGACTTGCCTCACTCGGGTAGATCTTCATGAAGTAGGCGATCTCCTTGCCCTTACAAACTCCTTGGTTCAGCTCCACAATCTTGACGGAGGCTCCCAAGTGACACCTAGCCAATCTAGGAGACACCACTCTCCAAGAGGTAACAAATGGCGTGTTGATGATGAATTCCTTGCTCTTGTGCTTCAAATGATAGTCTCCCCAACACTCAACTCTCTCTCATAGGATTGGATTTGGTGGAAAGAAGATTTGAGTGGAAAGCAACTTGGGGAAGGCTGGAGATCAAGATTTATGTGGTTGGAATGGAATATCTTGACCTCAACACAAGTGTAGGTGGGTCTCTCTCATAAAATGTATGTTGGAAGTGTAGGCATGTTCTGATGGCTCTCTCCACGAATGAAGAGTGGGTGGAGGGGTATATATAGCCTCCACACAAAATCTAACCGTTACACACAATTTACCAAACTCGATGGGACCGAATCATGAAACTCGATCGAACCGCTTTAGTTCAAAATGTGAACATTAGGATTTTCCGTGGGACCGACACGTCAACTCGGTGGGACCGATTTCGTTAGGGTTAGGGCATAACGTAATCTTGATGAGACCGATTACACAAACTCAGTGAGACCAATTTTGTTAATAGACTAACCAAAGAGTTGGTCAGGCAAACTCGGTGGGACCGATTCGCTCATCTCGGTTGGACAGAAACGTTACGAAAGGGAAACAGAGAGTTTGCATTGCAATCTCGGTGGGACCGATCGCTCATCTCGGTTTGACCGAAACGTTACGAATTGGAACCGAGAGATTACAATCCCATCCCGGTGAGACCGAGATCCCTATCGGTGAGACCGAAAAGACTAGGGTTTCTGGCAGTGGCTATGTCAAGTGCACTCGGTGGCGCCGGATAGATCAAATCGGTGGGGCCGAGTTTGACATTTGGTTTGGAAAATGTGTGGATATGAGAAAGTAGTTGAGGGTTTTGGAGCATATCACTAAGCATTTTGAGCAAGAAACTCATTAAGCAACACCTCACCCCCTCTTGATAGTATTGGCTTTTCCTATGGACTCAATGTGATCTTGGATCACTAAAATGAAAAATGTAGAGCCAATCCTTTTGTCCTTAGCATTTTGAGGAGTCCACTTTCTAATCCATGCCATGCCAATCATTGAGCTTTCCTGAAATATTTATCTTGAAATAGCATTAGCTCAATGAGCTATATGTTGTTAGGAATTACCAAAACCACCCAGGGATAGTTGCACTTTCAATCTCCCCCTTTTTGTTAATTGATGACAACATATAGGTCAAAGCTTCGACAAATGATAATAAGATTGAAAAACATCGTCGCTTTGAGAAGTATGTGATAACAAGAGCTCCCCCTAAATTTGTACATTATTTAAATTTTGCTTTTGAATGCTTATGCACAATCGATTAGGATCATGGGTTACTCTTCCATGCCACATACATCTTGGTGGAGCGCTCAAAATGATAGAAATTAAAAGCATGCACTCATCACTAAGCAAGTGAATGATCATATAAGGATATAAGAGATAAAATCATCAAACAAGCATTAAGGGTAGCGTATGATCAAACACATGATCAAACAAGTATCTCACAAGAACATAAAGTATCTCACACAAGCACACAATCAAGAAGTTCAACCAAACCAAAAACAAGAGAGATAAAAAGCAACACTCTCTCTCGAAGCCTATGATCTATACATTTTTCTCCCCCTTTGGCAACAAGTTACCAAAAAGTTCAAAAATGCATAGTGCTAAACGTCTCTCAGGCTTGACCTTCGGGAGGTGGTGTAGAGAGAACTCCAAGGACGAAGGCATCAGTTGAAGTAGCTGGAGCTGATGGAGTGGCTGCTGGAGGTGGCACATGAGCTATAGCTGTTGGTGCTGACGCTGTAGCTCGAGAATCTCTCACTGGCACTGCAGCAGATCTCTGTCCTCTAGGCACTCGCTCAAATGCATCAGTGGTTGCCTTGCCCTTCTTCTCTTCTACTTCCTCCTGAAGCTGCTCAACTGCGGTTTGGATCTCAGTTACCTTGACATCAAGATCATAGAATTTCTGCTCAATGATCCTCTCCAAGCTCTCCTGATATTGAGTCAGGGTGGCCAAGCCCTTCTCAATCCTCAAGGTGGATTGGATCAGATATGCTAGCTGATCTTGCTTGCTCTTCAGAAAAACTTGAGATGCCTCTTCAACACTTGGCATCTTGGCAGCTTTCTCAGCTTTAGCTTTGGCTTTCTTCTCCTGTGCTTGAACTGATGATGGTTCATTCTCATCCGTCACAACTGTGTTGTCTTCAAATTCAGGGTATATGGCCAGGTGCTCCGTATCCAAAAGATATTTGCCTGTGCCCATCTTGGAGTTGATGAGCTCCTGAATTTGTGGGGCATACCCACAGCTTCTCTTCTGATCAGCTGTTGTCCTTTTGATTGTCTCTACAATCAGACTCATGACTTTGAACTTTTGAGGCACATCAAACAAATGTAGCAAATTGATAGCATGTCATCTGATCATCTTGTGATCACCTGACTTGGGTAGCAATGTGTGCCTTAGGATCCAGTTGATGGTAGGCAGACCAGACAACAAGAAGTGGACAGATCCAAACTTATGAGTCTCTAAAGCATCATCTGGGATCTCTCTGTACATGTGTGCCATAGTGTTGTGGTCTTTCTTCTTCTCTGCATAAACATCCAAGTCATCATCATGTTCTTCTGGGGCATTGATCAACTGAGCCCATTCTTCAACAGAGGATTGGTACCTAGTACCTTCAGACATCCAAATGATCTTCCCATCTGGGTAGAAGTGGGCAGTGGAGTAAAACTGCATGATAAGCTCATCATTCCACTTGGTGAGCTTCTGGGCAACAAAAGTATCAACTCCACATGCTTTGAATCTGTCATATACTCCTAGATAGTGATCTTCATTTTCCTTGATGTACTCCCAGTCAACCCATCTCATGTCACACACTATGGGCTTCTTGTCAAGCAGGACAGTCTCATAAAAGTCTTGTTGTTCCGTAGTGTGAAACCTGTAATCCACATCAGTTCTCCTCCTGACAGCATATGGATCAGACTGTCTCCACAATCTTAGTCCTGAATCCTTCCTGACCTTCATATTTTCTGCAACTGGATGTGCATCATTGTGTTCAGGGATCTTGGGCTTGAGCTTCCTTAGCACTTGGGCTTCATCAACTGTCTCAGGCACTGGGGCCTTGTTCTTTTCTGCAGCTGCAATGTTTCTAGTGCTTCTCTTGGGAGCAGACTTCTGAGCTGGAGCTTTGGGAGCAGACTTGGTCTTAGATGGAGCAGCCCCTGATCTGATTGCATCTCCCATAAGCTTTTGAGCCTTGGGTGCTGGAGTAGCATCCTCTTCTCCTTCCTCTTCTCCTTCAGAATTTGTCTTCATTGAGGGCTTGCCAAGAACTCTGGCAGTAGTGGTTCTTGCCCTCTTCTTCTTCTTATCCTCACTAGCTGCCTCTTCTTTAGATTCAATGGTGAACTTCATAGTTTCGCCTGTGGCAACTTTCCTTGGCTTGGACATTGGCATTCTTCTTGCTGGAGCCTTTCTCTTCATTCCAGGCTTACTTGCAACAGCTGTGCCATACTCCTTTTTTAGCACCTTTTTCCTTGAAGTGGCCTCATCCTCAACAGCCACATAATCCTCATCTTCAGAATCTGAGGTTTTCTTCTTCCTTGTCCTGGTAGCTGCCTTTGGCAAGTTACTAGGTGTGCTCCTGCTGCCCTCGTCATAGCTGTTGGAGGGACTAGTGCCCTCACTCATCTGAACCTGCTCTTTAGACTTGTTCTGACTGTCACTTTGATCAGACATCTTCAGGCAAACTGTCAGCAGACCCTGTGAATAGGTTGTAGATGAGCATCACAAAGTACAGAGGTTTTGCAAAACAATTGAGTCAAAAAGCTTAGTTTTAGTTCTCTACAGAAGTGATCTCGGAGCTACCGAATTGACAAACTCGGTGATACCGAAGCAACACTTGGAACCTAAAGTAGTGAACTCGGTTGGGCCGAGTCACAGTTCGGTGGCACCGAGATTGCTAGGGTTTCACAGAATCTTGAACTCGGTCACATCGATTTGCACGTTTCGGTCAGACCGAAAGGCGCATGTGCAATGGCCAAGGCCGAATCGGTGAGACCGATTTCTACAGTTCGGTCGGTCCGAGATGATTTCTGCGGAGAGCTAACCCTAAAATTTTCGAATAAATCTAAACCTAAGAAAGTTTTAGCTGGATGGATCAATCTCAATCGTGGCAAGAAACATGGCATTGTCCTTGTGCTAGGAATCGGAGTGAAAAAGACAGCACAAGGGGTCGAACACTTACCCTAGAGCGGCGAGTGTTCGCTACGGCGGAGCAGATTGCCGTTGACGGCAGCGGAGAACAGCGGCGGGAGGTCGCTGGCGGCGAGAGGACGATCCGGAGACCCGAAGAGGTAGAGCAGGTTACGCGCGGGTGAAGGGTTTCGGAAAAATTTCCAAAATTTGACCCTTTAGTATATATAACCTGACCCTGTCGGTGTGATCGAGTGGAACAACTCGGTGGCACCGAGATGCAAAACTGCAAGCTGTTGCTGCAACTCGGTGTGACCGAAAGGTTCTAATCGGTTGCACCGAGATTGAAAACCTAGATCAACTAAGTGATCTCGGTAGGACCGAAAAGCACAAAGAGGTTTTGGAAGTTTAAGTCTATGACGAATTGGGGACTCCGAGTGCTCCTCACACAGAGTGGTTCGAATCTGACTTGATCAAACTTTGTGATGTAGCATGAATAGGGTTTGAGACGAGAAAGGCATAGATAGCTAGAGGGAGTTCTTAGGCATTCTTGTCCATCCATTTGGCAAAAGAGAGAAAAGCCAAACAATCAAAGCAACAAATGGATGTCCTCGAATGAGTAAAACATGCATCCAACATGCTCACACAATAAAATGGCAAATGAAATATGTGACAAAGCATGCACAAACACTCTAGCATCTATCAAGCAATTGGCGATGACTAGGTCATCTATATATGAGTATATTGAATTAGGATTCAAATGAGAACATTTGATCATAGGTCATACTCATCGTTTAAGCACAAGTAGGGTTACCACTTTTACATAAAGCATTGTTGTGCTCACATCATTAGAGTTGCTTTAGCTCAATTCTTAGAGTAAAGCTTCCCCTAGATGTTATATTCCCTCTAAGAGGGATGGAGTAACCTTGGGTTTTGTCGATGATGACTTCATGTAGGTAATGAAGATGTGGATGCTCAAGGTTGATGTAGATCATTCGGAGCAATCCATTGGAGTGGTTGCACTTTCAATACCTACACGGGTTAGTCCCACAAGGAACAAGCAAGGATATCCATAGACATAGAGTGATGTATACACAAGATGATGTCCATCAAAGCATTAGGTTACCTTGTCCCTTGTCTTACCAGCAAGAGGGTTTGTGACTCCTTGAACTAGTGCAAGATGTGGAAGTTGTTTGCACTTGTCCTTGCCAAAATGATAAGAGTGAAGTATGTTGGCAGAGTCACCCTCAAGAACTCTCTAGTTCTTCTTCTTCGGGATCCACACCATCTTGATGGGAATCCTTGGAGTTGTAGTCGTACTTGATGAAGTAGAACTTGATGTAGTCTTGGCAACCCACTTGACCAAGGCCTTAGGTGCTTCTTCAAATGCATCAATCTCCTCTTGAAGCTTGTCCTTGCCTTTTTGCTTGTGGTCTTGTGGTGGAAGATCATCTTGAGCTTGTGTTCCTTGGAAAGAAGTAGGATCATACTTCTATTGTTGAGGAACAAACTTTGTCTTGGGGTATTGATCTTCTTCCCACTCAACTCCATTGGCATTGAACTTTCGTTTAAAACCAACACCTTGATTCTTCCGGTGCCTTCCTTGCTTGCGCACAATTTCCTCAAATTGCTTACTTCCGGCAAGGCTCTTGTAAACACCTTTCTCTATAATTCCCTTCAATAAGCTATTTTCTTTCTCAAGTGTAACTTGGCTAAGAGAATCATTAGTGGAGAACTACTAGAAGCAACAACATTGGATTTAGCATGATTGTTGTTACTACTAGATGAAGAATCTTTCTTGTTCTTGTTGCTAGATTTAACTTGTGGCATGTAAGTAGACAAGAGTAAACGCTTGGTAATGTAAGAAGAACTTTTCTTACGAAGATCATCATTGATTGCCTTTAAAAACTCATGTTCTTGCTCAAGGTTGAGCTTTTCAAAGCGTAGCTTATCATGAGTCTTTAAAAGTTCTCGATGATCTTCCAAGGTAGTTTCATGAGCTAACTTAAGAGTGTTTAGTTCTTTAGTTAGACGTTCAATCTCCTTCTTATCATCGTCATTCGTTTTATCTTGATTAGCATGATTAATAGCAAGTTCATCATAGTATTCATAACTAGACTTGTCAACAAGTAAATCATCATCTCCTAGCAAGTCATCTTCATCACTATTGAAATCAACATACTCGGGGTGTGTTACCTTTGTACCTTTAGCCATGAAGCATCTCCCAATTCCTTCAATTGATGAGTCAAATATGTCGTAGGAGTTGGTTATCACAAGTGCTAGTCCGGCAACATCTTCATCTTGAGTATATTCAGAGTCGGAGTGATAGCTTCTTTTGGAGTGATGATCGGAGTCGGAACCGGATACCCATTCACCAACATGAGCTTGATGTCTTCCTTTTGTGTAGCTCCTTGATGAATTATCCTTCCTTTCTGAATCCTTGCTTCTCCGAGAGGGTCTTCGTTCATAACGATCATCCCTACTCCTTCTTTCTCTTGGTGGTGATTCTTCTCTTCTACTCCTTTTTGGAGAATCTTCTCTTCTTTTGTAGGGAGCCGTACACTCATTGGAGTAGTGTCCGAGTCTTCCACAATTGTATCAATTTCTTTCGCGACTTGAAGATCTCTTGTCATTGTAGGATCTTGACTTGGAGCTTCTTTCCTTGCTCCTTCTCTTGTAGAATTTGATGAAGTTCTTCACCATTAGACTCAATTCCTCATTGAAGGTTTGCTTCTCAGTTGATGATGTGGGAGCTTCACATGCGGCTTTGTAAGCACCACTTGACTTGTTCTGGAGCTCTTCCTTATCCTTGAGTGACATCGCATGAGCAACAATTCTTGCAATGACTTCCGTTGGCTTGACATCTTTGTAATTGGGCATCATTTGGATCAATGTGCACACGGTATCATATTTTCCATCCAAGGCTCTTAGGATCTTCGTGATAGATGAATCTATCGGTCATCTCTTCACTTCCTAAGCCGGCAATCTCATTTGTGATGAGAGCAAGCCTAGAGTACATTTTAGCGACGCCTTCACCATCCTTCATTTTGAACTTGTCAAGTTGACTTTGAAGCACATTCAATTTGGATTCCTTGACGGAGTCGGTACCTTCATGCATATCAATCAAAGTATCCCAAATTTCCTTTGCATTCTCAAGACGGCTGATTTTGTTGAATTCTTCGGGGCACAATCCATTGAAGAGAATATCACAAGCTTGAGCATTGTATTGCAGCATCTTCAAGTCTTCCGCGGTAGCTTCACGGTTTGGTTCTCTCCCATCAAAGAATTCACCTTGCAAGCCAATACACACAATAGCCCAAACGGCGGGGTTATGTCCAAGAATATGCATTTTCATCTTATGCTTCCAACTAGCAAAATTAGTATCATCAAAGTAAGGACCTCTACGGTGGTAATTTCCCTCGCTAGACGCCATACTCTCCTAGGTTGTGAAACCAAGTCTATGACCACCAAAAGCTACGAAAATCAAAGCAAATGGAGACCAAAGCTCTTATACCACTTGTAGGATCGAAAGTATGTCTAGAGGGGGGGTGATTAGACTACTTGACCAAATAAAAATCTAGCCTTTTCCCAATTTTGGTTCTTGGCAGATTTAGCAACTTTGCACAAGTCAAGCAATCAACCTACACATGCAATTCTAAGAGTATAGCAGCGGAATGTAAAATAATTGCATATGAAGGTAAAGGGAGGAGTTTGAGGGAGCAAACGAAATGTAGACATGGAGATTTTTTATCCGTGGTTCCGATAGGTGGTGCTATCGTACATCCACGTTGATGGAGACTTCAACCCACGAAGGGTAACGGTTGCGTGAGTCCACGGAGGGCTCCACCCACGAAGGGTCCACGAAGAAGCAACCTTGTCTATCCCACCATGGCCGTCGCCCACGAAGGACTTGCCTCACTCGGGTAGATCTTCACGAAGTAGGCGATCTCCTTTCCCTTACAAACTCCTTGGTTCAACTCCACAATCTTGACGGAGGCTCCCAAGTGCACCTAGCCAATCTAGGAGACACCACTCTCCAAGAGGTAACAAATGGTGTGTTGATGATGAACTCCTTGCTCTTGTGCTTCAAATGATAGTCTCCCCAACACTCAACTCTCTCTCATAGGATTGGATTTGGTGGAAAGAAGATTTGAGTGGAAAGCAACTTGGGGAAGGCTAGAGATCAAGATTTATGTGGTTGGAAAGGAATATCTTGACCTCAACACAAGTGTAGGTGGTTCTCTCTCAAAAAATGTATGTTGGAATTGTAGGCATGTTCTGATGGCTCTCTCCACGAATGAAGAATGGCTGGAGGGGTATATATAGCCTCCACACAACATCTAACCGTTACACACAATTTACCAAACTCGGTGGGAACGAATCATGAAACTCGGTCGGACCGATTTAGTTCAAAATGTGAACGTTAGGATTTTCGGTGGGACCGACACGTCAACTCGGTGGGACCGATTTCGTTAGGGTTAGGGCATAACGTAATCTTGGTGAGATCGATTACACAAACCCGGTGAGACCAATTTTGGTAATAGACTAACCAGAGAGTTGGTCAGGAAAACTCGGTGGGACCGATTCGCTCATCTCGGTTGGACTGAAACGTTGCGAAAGGGAAACAGAGAGTTTGCATTGCAATCTCGGTAGGACCGATCGCTCATCTCGGTTTGACCGAAACGTTACGAAGGGAAACAGAGAGATTACAATCCCATCTCGGTGAGACCGAGATCCCTATCGGTGAGACCGAAAAGACTAGGGTTTCTGGCAGTGGCTATGTCAAGTGAACTCGGTGGGCCGGATAGATCAAATCGGTGGGGCCGAGTTTGACTTTTGGTTTGGGACATATGTGCATATGAGAAAGTAGTTGACGGTTTTGGAGCATATCACTAAGCATTTTGAGCAAGAAAATCATTAAGCAACACGTCACCCCCTCTTGATAGTATTGGCTTTTCCTATGGACTCAATGTGATCTTGGATCACTAAAATGAAAAATGTAGAGTCTTGTGCTTTGAGCTTGAGCCAATCCTTTTGTCCTTAGCATTTTGAGGGGTCCACTTTCTAATGCATGACATGCCAATCATTGAGCTTTCCTGAAATATTTATCTTGAAATAGCATTAGCTCAATGAGCTATATGTTGTTAGGAATTACCAAAACCACCCAGGGATAGTTGCACTTTCAAGTCCCGAAATGAAAAACAAAATTTACTTGATGTTGTCAAATAATAAATTCCTTGGAAAGTGTTGGTATGGACGGCACCCGTGGATACTGCTAGCCGTGGAAAGTGAAAGAATGGTAGAAAAAGGAATAAACTTTATTTTCTGTTTGGGAACCGCCTACGATATATCTAGCATGGAAAGTGATGGGAATTACTCAATCATTTTCATTTATGGGAAAAGGATGCCTCTCAAAAAAATTTATATCTCAATTTATACTTTGAGCTCTAGCACCTCTACAAATCCCTACTTCCCTCTGCGAAGGGCCTTTCCTTTTACTTTATGCAATTTTTTTTATTTCAGTCTCCATCTTCTCTTATAAAGCACCAACTAAGGGGCACTATGATCGTACTTGAGCATTGGGTGTAGCTAATATGCGAGTGTGTTTCATGAATGGATCAATGATTGAGCATGATGGGCTAGGGATAACTTGCTTTAGCGTTGATATTTTGAAGGACATGGTTGCTTGTTGATCTGCTTGAGTATTGAAATCTTCATGTCAAAACTAGACTATTGATTTGAACCATATAAAAGTCCATATGTCCATGCTACAAAACAAAAGAATATGTGATGAACATGTTAGGCAGCATTCCCCATAAAAAAATTTGTTTTTATCATTTAGCTACTCGAGGACGAGCAGGAATTAAGCTTGGGGATGTTGATATGTCTCCAACGTATCTATAATTTTTTATTGTTCCAAGCTGTTATATTATCATTCTTGGATGTATTACAATCAGTTTATAGCTACTTTATATTATTTTTTGGGACTAACCTATTGACATAGTGTCCGGTACTAGTTTGTTGCTTTTTGCTTGTTTTTTACATCGGAGAAAGTCAATACCAAATGGAGTCCAAACGCAGCGAAACTTTTTGGAGAATTTGTCTGCACCAGAAGGAACAACATGGGCCAAAGAAGTATCAGAGGGGTGCCCCAAGGGGGGCACAACCCACCTTGGCGTGCCTCGGGGCCCAGGCGCACCCTGGTGGGTTGTGCCCACCTCGGTGGCCTCCCGCACCGCCTCTTCGCCCTATAAATACCCAGATATTCCAAAAACCCTAGGGGAGTCGACGAAACACAATTCCCGCCACCGCAAGTTCCAGAACCACGAGATCCAATCTAGACACCATCATAGAGGGGTTCATCCTCCTCATTAGTACCTCCCCGATGATGCGTGAGTAGTTCATTGTAGACCTACGGGTCCGTAGGCAGTAGCTAGATGGCTTCCTCTCTCTCCCTTCTCCTTCTTAATACAATGCTCTCTTGGTGATCTAATTGATGTAACTCTTTTTCCGGTGTGTTTGTTGGGATTTTATGAACTTTGAGTTTATGATCAGATCTATTTTATCCATGAAAGTTATTTGAGTTTTGATCTCTTATATGCATGATTATTTATGGCCTCTATTTCTTCTTCGAATCTTTGGTTCAGTTAGGCCGACTAGATTGATTTTTGTTGCCATGGGAAGAGGTGCTTTGTGATGGGTTCGGTCGTGCGGTGTTCTTTCCCAGTGATAGAAGGGGCAGCAAGACACGTACTGATCATTGCCATTAAGGATAACAAGACGGGGTCTATTCCTACATGAATAGATCTTGTCTACATCATGTCATCACTATGCCGTTTTTCCATGAACTTAATTCACCAAATGCATGCTGGATAGCGATCGATGTGTGGAGTAATAGTAGTAGATGCAAGCCGGAGTTGGTCTACTAATCTTGGACGTGATCCTACATATTGATCATTGCTTGGATATAGTCATGATTATTTGAAGTTCTATCAATTTCCCAACAGTAATTTGTTTAGCCACCATGTGCTATTTGTTGAGAGAAGCCACTAGTGAAATCTACAGCCCCTGGGTCTATTTATTATCATATTTGCATTCCGATCTATTATTTTCCTTTGAGATCTATTTTTATTTGCTTTTATTTTCAGATCTATTATTCCAAAAGCCCAAAAATACCTTGCTGCATATTTTATTTGCATCTTTTATTTCGCGTTTATTCGAGATCTATTTATCCAATCTATCACAATTTTATCCGTCAACTTGACAACTTCCTACGCCGCTACCCGTAAGAGGGATTGACAACCACTCATAAGCGTAGGGTTGCAAGTATTTGTTCTATGTGTGCAGGTACCGTTTACATAGTGTTGCTTGGTTCTCCTACTAGATTGATACCTTGCTTTTATAACTGAGGGAAATACCTACCGTAGCTGTGCTGCATCATCTCTTCCTCTTTGGGGAAATACCGATGTAGTTCAAGCGACATCAGTAGCGTATACGTGTGTGAATTTATAGGGATGAGTGTATGTACGCATTTGTGCTCGTCTATACTACATTGTTTCTAAGGGAACCTCTCTCTCTCTCTCTCTCTCTGTGTCTCTCTTCTATACATTATACCACATGCATCGTACACAACATAAGTTTTCTAACTAAAATATCTCAACAGATTAATGTAAAATATTTCTCAGCAAGCAAGCCTTGCACCACTAATGAATTATAGGCCATCACTGACCAACAGTGTTCTCCATATGCTTTGTTTCACCAAGGTTCAACACCTCTCTCATCGCAAAAAAATGGTTCAACCTCTCGTACAACCAGCGTTTGTAAAAATATTGCAAGAAACTAAGAGAATAGAGTAGCTTCCATCTTGAGAATCGAAGTTGTTGTGATTTGCATGTGTTGTGTTGAACAATATGGCGTACCGATGCAACACAATGCCACCTTCAACCCAATAAAGAGATCTTTGCCTTTGTCAATCTATTAACTGGCACCAGAAAGGAGATGGTGTTCTAGGTGTAGATACTTTGTGATAGGCTGATAGCACTAGAGAGGTTGCATGTCACTTCAAAGGGTTCCACTTTTGGCCATCCTGTGGTCACCGAGGACTAGATTTCAAGAGAGATTCCAACCTGTTGAGCATGGGAGACCAAAACTTTTTGAGCATTGCGAAAATAAAATAAAAATATTTTTCGTGCTCAACTTATTATCTGTGTGATGGTATTCCCACCTAGCCGTGAAGACATATTCTTTTGGATTATAGTACTTTAGTTTTCTAATCGATTTCTCCCAAGTAATTTAATTTTCTTTGATGTAATATTGGAATCTACAATTAACTTTATTGGAGATACTTTGCTCGTTACCAGGACATGTTTACTTTCTGGTGACTTATGCTTCTATACACTTGCCGAATGCTAGACCTCATCCTCAATGATGTCATTGCTAACATTTAAAGCAGACTGTATTGCATGTTTATGCACTTAAATTTTCCTAACTGTTGCTTTGCCTTCTTAGCTTAACATTTTCATTTCATTACACCTCCATTGCATTTCCTGAAAACTAAGAGGAATTTCTTCTACAACTTAGATACCACTAGTGATGAACTTTGTTGTCTCCATGATCATCAAGTCATTCAATGCATTTCTCTTTTATACCTACTGTAAACAGAAACAACGCAATAAAAAATTACATAGTACTATGAATTGAGTGTTTTCTCACCATGCTTAAAAAAGATGCAAGAAAAGAAATAAAGTAAAAGAGGGATGTTAGCTTGAGAATTGAAGATCTTGAGAAATGAACGCTTTACATTGAAGGAAGAGATCTGATACTCACGTTGTGATTCCTTGACATGCCACCTTGAGCCCTCCAACCATGGCCTGGTGATTCAGGGGCAAAGCGACACAGCTTGGCAGTACAAAAAGAGTACAACAGCATCTAGCACTTACCAAGCAACCACATCTATCTTTTTTCTATACTTAATTCATTAAGTCACATCCATTGGATAAAACCTTCATTGACGTATATTTTTCTCTATCATGTGAATTTCATATAAGATGAATATTCTCAGCAACCACAGGCTCCATGACTAACTTTTTTTGCACCAACACCGATTGGCTTTCTTCTCCCCATGATTCATAAGTCATTCAATATCATTTAATCCTACACCTATTATGAGCACAGAAAATACAAGAATATGATTTTGCTGGACTACAAATAGAGTGTGCTATGTTCATTCTTCAGAGCCATTGTGTGATGGCACCTTACTCTCATACACCTATTGTGAGCAATAAGAATGCAAGAAAAAAGAAAGAAGTGACGTTATTTTAGGTTGTGAATAGGAGACGCTGAGAAAAGAATAATTTGTATCATGGAAAAAACGAGTACCACAGGTTGAACTGCTCCGGTGTGCCACCATGCAGCAACATGCTCCGGCCAACCAAACACACACCGATCTAATTTCTTTCAACATCACATAATCGAGTGCGTTTCATCCACTCATTTCGAATAGAAAAAATAGTGGAATTTAGTAAATGGTACTGCCAAATACAGTGAAGTGGAATTTAAATATTCCGATACTTTATTTTTTTAAGAATTCGTGCTACAATTAAAATAATCAAGCACAGATCTACTACTCTTTTGCAAACAGTTGGATGCTACAAGTCTCCTTTGAGATAATATGCCCCAATAACTTTATTAGGTTATCTTTGACCCCTACCGTTTCTCAGATTAATTCTTTGCAACAATGTATTATTTGGCAATGTTCATCTCAAAAGTCTTTTAAATTTTTGAGGTTAGAAAAAAACGCGCCTTCGAATGCCTATCCTACAAACTAAGCATGTGAGATACGCCTCATCCATCCCAGTTTTATAGAACCTTCTACGATGACCTTCCAAATATAGAGTATCTGCCCAATAGTGTTTAACGCAAGAGTCACATGGCTTGCTCTCAAAAGTTGAGGGGTGTCGCAAACATCTCGTTAGTAAAGCATATACTCCCTCCCTTTCGGTTTATATGGCTCAATTGAAAAATCCAATCAACCAAGGTAGGTAGTGAGTGGTGGTACTCAGTAAATGCACTCAATTTGCTCAAAAAAATTTGTATACCAATGAATTAATTGCAATGCATGCATGTGTGACCAATAAATGACCAAAAAAATATTACATGTATTGATGAGTTTTCTCTTAATCTTTGCATCCAACAATATAATGCACCTTAAAATCTGAACATGTGAAGTGGAGCAACAAAATTGAGACATAAAACGGAAAAACTGAAAAAAAAAATAGATAAACCCTATAAATCAGAAGAGAGAGTGGCACCTTTCGGCAACCACTAAATAAATGAATTGTCTTAGCTCGGTGTTTGATCGTTGGTAGATAGGAAGTAAAACAACGGATGCAGATATTTCGTACAACAACATCCAAACCTATGGCAGATAACATATTATATGCATGTCGTCTCAACAAACACCTCCCCAACCCCCGCCAGCTCTTTACTGAATGCATGATCTAGACAGTCATTATCCCGTGAGAACATGAGACAGGCATATTTGAGATTTTTTTTTTCTTGTAAAAAATGTGGGTGACATCTTGAGAATAGGGGATGTCAGGAAGGAAATACTAAGAGTGACCAAAAAATCAAGTATTGCACGATGTGATGCCCTATGGCAGATTCTTGATGCGTGTCAATGGGCCATGGTAGCATCCTCTAACATGTCTGTGGGCTTGCCGCCTTCGCATGTATGTCGTCCATTGCGTCCACCCACGTGAGGGTGCACCCCGTCCAGCTCGCCTTGGCCTCCTTCGCCGAACTGTGGACAGTGTCTATGACTAGTTCATCGGCTCAGGTGCTCACGCAACGGTCTTTGGCGCGATGGTGCTCAAGTCTCAGTTGCATCGATGTAGAAACAATTACAATAACTGACCCAGTGACTCACATATTAAATGTCTCATTGCTTATACGCACAAGTTGATTACTAGCGGTGTCTATTTGAGCGTTTAAAAATACGCAATACCCAGCAATTCCAACTGATCCACAGTAAATGTGGCCCCACCCACACACTCACCAATAATACTAAACATACAAAGAGTTACACGCAATTACACGCTGACTAGACTTCTTTTTATTTCTAACTAACCACTCCCCTGATTTTCATGGGGGTGGGCCCCTCCTCCCCCTAACCTCCAATCAAAACCCACCTGTTTGTAAAACCCATGTAAACTTATGTATGTGTAGCATTACTCCACACTCACTCATCAGTCTAATCATCTTCCCCTCACTCCCAATCCCACTCTGTATTCTCTCTAAAAAGGGAGTGAAAGTGTCATTCTGCGACCAGGTGCAAAGCACATGGGTGAACCGTAAATTCTGAAAAATAGCAGAAACAAAACAAAATATTCTAAAAAAATTGTAGGCAAACATTTTGGTGAAAAGATCACATTCGTGATGCTTTTGGTAAAGAAAACAAAACGAGCACCGCAAAATGCTTAAAAATTTACCTTTTTAAGAGCACACATTTTATTTTTGGTTATGAGCACATCAAATGCTATTTCTGCACGAAAAAATGTACGGGAATATAACTTACAAACACGCGCGTTACAAAAAAAATCAGATTTTTACTATATTTTTTAGATTTTACTATTCATCCTACTGGATGTGGCACTAGTGCAAATCCATGCTACTCCCTCCGTCTAGGTGTGTAAGTCACTTTACAAAAACTAAATAATTCCAAAACACTTAGGCACGGTACATTAACTCCATCATCGTTTCTTGTTTCGTGACATATCAACCAATAAGAGATATGGGCCGTGCATGCTTTCAATGACTTGAGACTACCAAACATGACATGCAATGGTTAGTTCATTGCATGCGATGCTATTAATTAGCAAAAAGACATTAAGTTCTCTCCTTTTTTGACTAGCTCTTGAGCGTGCCAACATAGTTTGTTCTCGCCAGAACGCTCATCGGAGTGCATCCGTCCTACTCATTTTTGACTGATTGCCACGCGTCGGCACCACAACGATGCGATGCGAGCTTCGGTGCCTCTGTTCTTGTGCATCGCCGAGGCTTATAATCCAAGTGTGGCGGGCGGCTGTTCTAGAAAACCCCCATTCCCCCTAGAGGTCAAGGAAACCGTCATTTCTTCGTTGACGCCGCTGCCTATAAACCAAATGGATCCGGTACGCCAGAAAAGTGAGAGGGAGGGCGGCATGCACTTGGAGATGCTACCACGCTGCCCGCGCTCTGAGCGAACTGAGCGCGCTCGGCAAGCTATGCTGGCGCACCGAAGGTCCTATGTCGGCCGTGTGGTGCAGAATGCGGCCGATAGGATCGAAAGGGAGGCCGTAGCTAGCATTGCCATCATAGGGTCGTGGCGGTAGCCAGTGCCGCAGGCAACGACGGCGATGATGATGACTTCCCCGAATGCACCACGGAGCTTCACGGGACACCCCGCTGGCATTCAGTCTCTCCATTAGGGACTAGCACTTCGACCGTTACCTCCGCGCCGAGGAGGCCACCAGGTTAGTTTGGCGATGACGCGGTCTATCAAGGACGCCCGTGAGTTGCAGCGCCTCAAGGAGCGTCGGGAAGCCGAATCTGCTTTTGCCGCTCAAGAGCTAGTCCTACTCCCGCCCGATGGATGCGCACATGCACGAACACCCCCGAGCAACGCACGCACACACGCTATCTGGACACGCCCCAGATAATGGCCATACCCAAGTCGGACCATGCCCCGACAATGACCAGACAATGGCCGGACACACGCACGCACGGCCACCGACCCGGCGCGGTTGGGCCAGCGTCCGACATGCCCAACGCGCACACACACACACACGCTAGACATGCCCGCCATGGCTTATTGGCCAACACAGGAGGCATCGCCAACCGCCTCCCAGACGGTGGCGAGACATATTGCCTCGCGCTCCTCACTGCGAGCTCGCTCGCCGCCAGGACCAGGCTGCAGCATTGTCATCCCGCCCCCACCCCAGCCGTCACAGTCACTTTGTTCCCGGCCCTCGGCACTGCGCCAAGTATGGCCACCAGTGAGACATTCTCCAATCCCTTTAGGCACTACTTCCTTGTGTGCTCCGGCCCTACCTGGCATCGAGACTTCTTGCTTATGTTCGACGAATTATCTTCTAATTTTATCAAACTGACTCACTCGACCGTCATTTGGTTTTCCATGTCGACTATTGAAGTATTTTTGAAATCCCAAAATAAATTCAGTAGATTGGTTCAAGGAAATGTGCCAAGGAACTACTATGCTTTTTAAAGAGGTAAATGCACCATTGGAACTGGCTTTTCCACACAAAAAAGAGATTATTTTTAGATGGAAATTGAGAGGTTAATGATCTACTTCCTCTGGTTCTTTTTAAATTTACCTAGCTAAAATAATTTTTAGTTGTGCCTGATAAAATGAATCGCAGGGAGCATCATCTACAAATTTGGTTGCACACCCATTATCACGATGTATTTCATGCAAAGAATTTTCATGATAGGATCAATCCTTGGTAATGTTTCTTATGTCAATTTTTTGCTTTGCAGGATTGAGTGCTTTCACATAATATTTTCTTCCTTTGCGCTTCATTCGAAACTAAAGATTTCATCCACTCAAACATCTTGGACAGAAATCTTGGGTCTCTAGGAAGCTTGCTCGCTCGCTCGCTCTCGGAAGGCTAAGACCTGCACAACGAACGATTTATGCACCACCCCTTTTTGACTACACTCTCTCCATGCTCTAATGTCAACGAAGTTCAACACCTCTCGTACACATGTACACTATTAGCAAAAAACTGCAGAAAAACGGGGCTGTAGAACAGGCTCACCTCCAAGGGTGCCACCTCCCATGGGCCCATGTTCATTGTGCACTAGTGGTTAGGTATTGAGCTGTTTTGATTTACTTTTGCATCCTTTTTATTTCCCTTGGTACTTGTTCTAAAATTTATAATGCTTTCTAGGTGAAAAGTGTGAAGGTCACCAATGCTACCTTGAGTGCAACTGCGCGAGACTGTAAGGAGTTCTCTTGAGTGCTGCACGGTGGAAAGGTGGTGGATAAGAACGTGGAGCTAGGGTTTCACCTGAAATGTTTTATTCAACACTTGCAGGCTGATAAATAGCCCGCCTGAGATGTTGGGCATAGCAAACAATTCCATTGATGCCTCACTTCACCATGATTGCTCATTAGCGGTAAGCTGTGGCAGTTATCACTTGTGGTTTCCACTGAGACCTGCCAGTTGTGGGGTTTAGTTAATATATAATTCTGTAATTGTGTAGCAAAGATCACAAAAATCCTCTCCCATCAATGTACGTACATCTTGCCTCCGTGGGGTAAACTGGTTGGGATCCAGTGTGTTTTCTTCATGCTTGGGAGTCATCGAGGTGCACTACCTTTATCTCATACTCTTGATGATAGCAAAAATAGTGCTAGAAAAGGGAAAATTTACAAGGGGTAAGAATGGGAGACCTCACGAAGGGAATCAACACTACGCAGCAAGCAGAAAGTCAGGAGAGGGGTACTGCATGTTGAGAATTTGAGATGCTTCAGCGTGGCACCATGACTACTCCGACCACCACGTGCACATGAGTTGTGCGGAGACACACTCCGACAAACCAAGCAAGTAGGCCACCTTGGGTGTCATGTCCTCCCACACAGGATCGTCTATTTTCTCAATCTTCTAGGAGGCATGTAGCGACATCATTACCTGCCACTCCATCGGCACCTATAAGTTCTTGTTGAGGCCCTCAAGCCACGGCGGTAAGATAGCGGATGAGGACATGGAGGTGGGTACCCATAATGGAAGAAACATATAGTAGATAGTAACTAGCATGCCATATAGGCTAACAAAAATAATGTGGCAAGTAATTAAAGAAGAGGGCGAGAGAGAAATGGAGTAACATGACATGTTACCCTCACATAGCGCTTTTCAATGACAAATGATTCTACAACGTATGATAGAAAGATTTTCATGTTATCACACATATGAAACTACCTACTACTGAAGTAGTGACATACACTAGTAACATATGCATGCTACTACTCTAAGTTACTCACCAGTACGGACAACCTTGGGTTCCATAGCGAAGCGTGCGGGAGGGCATCAACCGAGGCGGTCTTCCCTTGTGCCACTGCAGGTCCTCTATCCAGACCCAAAGCCACATCTCTCTCTCCCTCTCTCTCTCTCTCTCTCTCTCGCTCTCTCTCCTGTTTATAGACGGCCATTCTTTACAAAAAGACGTTTGCGTGAAAATAATCTCATGAAAGGATTAGACATCATCATTTCCCAAACCACACATTCACATCCTGCATGTATGACCAATAGTTTATATATCAGAACGGATGGAGCGTGATCTGTCGATTCTTCAAGTCATTGCAGGTCATTTCAGCACCATCCTTTCCTACAACTCTCAGACACCTACTATTAGCCAAAACATTGCAAAAGGATTAATGAGATGGAAAAACAATAGAAAGGTTAGCTTGGGACTAGGACACACCGGGAAAGGGACGCTCATTTAGAAGTTAATATTTCATACTTCCTGCCCTAGATCTCCTTCGCACTACACCCCAATCTGACGAGTGCACTCGCTCCCTTCATCATTATGTCTATGACTACTTTCATGAATCTGTGTCGGAGTCATCGTTTGATGGCCACAGCTGTACGGTCCATGCACAGCCAGCGCAGTAGAGTTCGCCGTGAACATGTTTTTGAACAAAAGCACCCCGAAAGAGAGTTAAGCGATTACTATCACAAATGGCGAGTTTTGTGATTAAAATATTAAATATCTCATCTCTGCCAAGTTCATAGACCAACAACTTGTTTTCATATCACATCACTATTCACTTTTTGATTCAAGCCACGAACAACATATTTTCCTCAATATGTTTCACAAGTCATATCACATCATGCCCTATTTGTTGTAGGGTGAATATGAAAGTCAGGCAGCTTGAGCTACAAAAACGGCAAAACCATCATCAATACCCCGCTATTGATGGATGTGAGTATTTTGTCATACCAAATAGCGGATTTCAAGCTTGATGGTCATTCTCTCCCCCACCCCCACCCCTCTCTCTCGCATTTCATCTAAATCACATGTGCTAGACACACCCATCATTTATGAAGATCATTCTTATGTGCAAAAATATAGAGTGATACGTACTGATACAAGATAAATGATTTAAGCAATGGCAGCCTGCACAACTATCACTTTATATACTACGGTGGACCGAGTAGATCCTTCCCATGCGCCACCAGTAATTTCAGCATCTTTCTCTATGATACCAATTATTAGCTACCAATCGAGTGCGTCATTTCCATGCTCCATGGTCATTGATGATTTGAGATTCAACATGTTGCTCAAAATTGTTAGCAGAAGGAACACAAACCAAATAGACAGGTAATGGAGGTTCTAGCCAAAGAAACACTTATTGCCGATGGCACGTATAGTACTAATGTATCAGCTGTATCACCAAGTTTTCTCTGACCAACACGTGAGCCAGAGGGCAGTGGTGACGTAATCTGACTAGACAGGCATGATCACGGTCTTTTCTGTGAAGTCCTCTTCACCATCCAATCTGCAGCTATCCTCTTTCCAGTCCGCAGCTAGTACGTCACCTGCGCGGACTATCAAAGAGAGTTTATCAGTGAGACGTTATTCAGGTTTGCTGTCAATTAATGGATGTATAAATAGCATTTTAGGCACATATCCAGAGTGAAATGCATTCGTTTAAGATGCCAATCAAATGACTTCAATAATTTCCTAGTTACTACTCTAGAAACCTACAACATCTTTTCAAAATACTTCGTATATTAGTTTTATCTTACGTCCAACTTTGTAAACTTTGATTAATTTTATATTTAAAATACAATGGTCTACTGTACAAAAATACAAAGTTATATTATATTCCTTAGTGGGACTAATTATAATGACTAATCGTGAACCCGTGCACTTGCACGGGCTAGATTTTTTGCACTAGAATAAGAAACGATATAGAAAATATGAATTTAGAAAAATAGGAATTGTATACATAACTATTAGTTGGGATTATTATTTTTTACAACGATTATACAACACGACGAAAGATTGTCATGAAATCTCCTAGTCGATATGCACAAATAATTATTAATACATAGTGTTTGAAGAAAAGAATAAAGAGTGAAAGGTTAATAATGGATGTCGTGTCCTTTCTATTTTAAGGAGGCGGATGTGCAACCTCAAAATTAAGTATGGAGACTACAACTTGTCTATTTTTCAAGTTGCTTGCTCCAAAGAAATGGCCAAATTCCAGTAAGTCTTGTTTACTAAATACTATTTTCTTTGGAGCAATGAGTATATTTTTTGGAGTTAAGACAAATTCATTCGTATATTAAAAATGTAAATTTCACTGTAGAAACATAAGATAAGAGAAAGTAAATCGAATAGGACAATAAACTTTTGTGCAACTGATGAGGCGAAACAATAACACTTGACGCCATTTATCTCACAGAATAATGTTTCACAACACATGAGGTGAACAATAGCACTACAAAAACTTTTATCTCATTAAAAAGTACACATAATAACTTCTAGTCAATATTCACGTATTGACAAACAGAAAGTGGGAAGATAATCTTGGTAACCACAAATGAGGAGAAGACGGGCAATTGATATTTACTTTTCAGAATAATGTAAAAATTATGCTAACTCTTCAGTATTCCATATTCAGCCATTTTATGCTGTCATTTTAACCTGATAACTTGGGAAGAAGCTCAGTTCAGCACCACCAACAGCTGCTCTATGCTCTTCTCACATCACATGTGAAAATTGAACTGTGGTGGTTTACAGTTTATCGAATTGCAACAACAATCAGCCTACTGATCCCACTGTATGTCTCGCTAAGTATTACAACAGCAAAATAAAACAGAACCAAAGGACTAATAAATGATTAAAAAAAAGCAAAGGAAATTGATGCACTCTTTTTGGAGACAGTTATTCTTATCTCATATAGGCAGCAGGAGAATCATCCACAATAACTGCTGAAAACATGATATGCATAACCTCTTGTTAGAAAGGAAACTCATACGTGATAGCATTTTCTACCATTTAGTTCTCTCCGGTATGAGAATTCTTGAGAGTAAAAGTTGTGCTCAATTCTTCTATTATAGCTAGACAAATATATGTTAAAACAGTGAACTATTACAATGAAACCGCCATCTCTGTATATGTTTTTATTTTCACCTGTACTACAAAATTAATCCCAAAGTTATATATGTACAATTATAATTATCAGCATACAAAATATCAGTTTTTTCTGCAACCTCTGCATATTGGGAAAGAAAACTGACCACTAACAACTCAAAAGAAGTTCTACTGCTTTGTTTGATGTAGGCATGGATGTTTTGTACCCTCACTGCAAAAGCCAATCTTAACTGGATTTATTTTGGAAAATACATCTATATTGTACCAGTTACCTAAAAAATTGCCTCCAGTTTAGACAATAAGGAATTAGTCATGGCATGTCAAGATTTGATGACATCTATCAACTCTAATAGAAGGTACTGCAGATCAGTGTGTAGACAAAAAGCAGGTCATGTGAACATGATTTGTGGACATTTAATAAAAGAGCATATATTGTGGAGAGAGCCAAACACCCTCCATCCTCTATCTATATAATTTCCTGGGTGGAAATAACTCATACTGATATTGTATTGAACGCATTGAGGGCGATGTAGTGTTATGAACCAATTGAAATAACTTCACATGTACATAGAAAATGGGGTATTCAGTTCACCTCAAGAATCATCAAACCACAACTAATAACGCAGATTATGGTGCCCATATATGTGGCATCACAGTACATAACGCTTTCTTCAAGCTGTGCAACAGTGAATCATTGATAGACAATACATATCTCGAGAGAGGAAAGCACCCGCATTAAAATCTTTGGTCAGTAATCAAACTATATATATTGTTGCAGCTTCTCTCAGTTGCCACTTGCCACATGTACTGATAGAGATAATGATGCCTATATGTTTAGCTTATTTGTACTAAACTATGGCTTGGATGTCCCAGGAATCCAGGAAAGATGATACACGAGTTACGGATGTGTTACAAATTAAAGCCTTGCAAATATTGAACTTCTTAATTAATATAAACCAAACTGTAGTAATATTAACATAGATGGCTTGTGATCCATGTAGCTAATAGAAAGAGTAAGCAAAATTTATTGTCGAAGAGGGCTTACATCTTATTCCAGCCATAACATTGCCACTTATACATCTATTGAAGCAGCGAAAATCATGTCCAATTCTTCATTCTTGACCACTCCATCCTTTGGAAGGTCTTCTTTTTTTTTCTGCGAAAGTTGGAAGGTCTTCGTTAGCAGAACAAAATGCTAGAATTGCGGACAACATCTACAGGTTCGACCTATGGACTCATCTTCCCATAAATCCTCACCCCTCCTGATCTCCAGTTGTGGTCCTCTCTCCTTTTGATTTTCAACCACATCTTCACAACACATCCCATAACTTGACTCCCGTAGAAATAGGCCGTAGGTATAGCATTGTCCTTAGCACAAATAAGTAGAAAATATTTGAGCGCCGGTGGCACCTAACCTTGCACGACTAATATAAAACAATGTTAATTGAGTAGTATATGGGTAGTTCAACAGAGAAAAAAAGTAAATATAATGGCAACAGAACAATCAATGGCCAAATTCATATTACATCAGTTCACACACGTACAAAATAGAACACCTGTGAGCACACACAAATACCAGAGGAAGAACATAATGGCTAACGGAAAGAAGTATAGATGGTGAACATAATGGCTAACTTCCAGATTGATATAAAATAATAATTTCGGAGTACACATCCGATGGTGAATATTTTGATCTGTTCTGGAGCCAGTGTCTTTTCTATACCTACTAATAAAGCAAGGTGCGTTTTGCTAATTTTTTCATCCGTTCACCGCCAAAAATATTTTGTTTTCTATTCGATGTGGTACTAAATTCTTATGCGTTTGTCTACTAGAAAAAGAATTTTCGTGCGTGGGGCGCGTGCTGTGGCCCAGCGAAGCCAGCCCCCTTATTTATTCTGCCCACGTAGCTGACAAATTCTATTTGACGCGGTGGGCCAACCAATTATTGGCTGTCTTTTTCCTAATTCGTGTGTTTTACATATAATTTTATTCTCCTTTACCTATCTTTTTTTTCAATCCCAGTATTTTTAGAATGTATTTCTTAAATAAAAAAATACTATAAAACGTTCAGAATTCCAAAATTTTGTTTCTATTTTGAAAAATTATTCGAAACTTGCAGAAAGTTTCTCATTTTTTCAAAAAAAACAATTTTTTTTCAAAATTGTTCCAGATTTCTAAAAATAAAATGGAATTTACAAAAATTAAAAAAAAATTGAAAAATAAATTAGTTTTATTTAAATTTTTCCTAATTACAAATAATGTTCCTGGATCAAAGATACACATTTTCTGAAAATATTATATTTTCAATACATGTTCCCGTCTTAAAAAAATTCATAAATTCAAATAATGATCATGCTCTTTAGTTGAAGTTTCCCCAGGCCAACAAATAATGGGCTGGTGCATTTTTCTTTGTTTCTGTGTTTTCCTTTCATTTTTATTCTTCTTTCCCTATCTCATTTTTTCCTTTGAAATTTATTTTTCTTTGAGAATTTATTTAGTAAATGAAAAATTCTCAAAAACCGTTCAAAAAAATGGGAAATTTTCAGAATTCCAAATTTTCGTCGTTATATTAAAAATATTTGGAACTTGCAAAAAGTTTCCCATTTTTCAAAAACAATTATTGTTTTTCAAAATTGTTCGAGATTTCTAAAAGAAAATGGCATTTCAAAAAATGCTCTAAATCGAAAAAATATTCTTGTTTTACTGAATTTTTCACTATTTAAAATAATGTTTGTGTATAAAAGATAACATTTTCTAAAAATCTTATGAATTTAAAACACATATTCCCGTTTGAAAAAAATGTTCAGAAATTCAAATAATGTTAATGTTTTGATAGAAAAAGTTGGTGTTTTCATAAAAAAATTATGAATTTTAAAATAAGTTCCCTTTCATTTCTAATTCTTTTCAAGATTGAAAAAATTGTTCATGTTTCCTAATATATTTAGAAATTTCTTACCTTCAAATCCCCTCCACTAAAAGGATTTTAAAGGAAAAGTAGATTGAATAACTCATGGGCTTCATGGGCCTTCTCTGACGTACAATTTTTTTAAAGGAGGATAACCCTTGGGCTCTGCACAGGACGATGCATGCAGCCATATATTATTGAAAATCCAAAATCCAGCAGCCAAAGAAACTCGACTCGGAAATAAAATGGAAAACAACTGAGGCCAAATACCTCGTGACAGCAACTTCCCCAGAGAGCCACTAACCATATGTTACAAGGCACAACAGAGACAAAAAATACACAACTCCTAGGCTACACCTTCAAGAAGAAAACGTCGGACGTGCACCAATGATGGTGAGTGCACCACAAGGTTGAACTCTGGATCCTCATCCCCAAAGCCAAGTTTCGATCCACCACCTTCAACAAAAACAAGACGTAGGTGCGACATGACATAGCCCGATCTAAGATCTTGTGTTTCCACTGAAGTGCATAAAATCGTCGTTGAAGCCTCCTGTACCATCCACCTTTATTCGTCTACCAACCCCTCGATATTCGGATACCTCTGGAGAAGACAATGGAAGATAAAGACGTCCCATACCGCCTGCCTCCCACTACTGCCGCACCACCTTCGATCCAACAGCAACAAGCTAAGCATGAGCCCTCCACCAGAGCCATCGTGCGTCACCTGCCGATAGCAGGCATGATTTGACGTCTACATATAAGACGTTGTGCCTAACATCCTCCGGTAGCACATCCACCCGGTAGCTTCACCTGCCGACGACAGGTACTGCCTAACAACTCCGAAAGAGTCACATGTGTCACCTGCCGAGCCGCATCGAACCCGATCTGTTGATGGAAGGGACGTCCCATACCGCCACCAACCTTAGAAGGTTGTCGCCACCTCGAGATCCAGACTCCGAGTCGCCCACACGACCCCGGTGTCCGCCGCCGTTGATGAAGAGGGGCCGCTGCCCCGATTCCGGGTGCTACAGGGAGAACCCACCACCGCGTCAGCCGCTGTCGTTGCCCATACAATGGCAACCGCCGCCGCAATCCCGCATCAAGCGGGGTCGACGCTAAAGAAAGCTCTGGCCGCCATGCGTGCCCTGCATGAGCTCGGAAACTGGATCCCAAGATCCACCGCCACCGGCGCTGCCACAACATCCCGCATCAAGCTCTGACGTACGATGATGTAACAAAACTCTTAAATGCCCTTGATCAATGAATAAAAAAATAGCGGATTGATTCCTTCACACACGATGAAACCGAGAAGCTAAATGTTCTTTTTTCGTGTGCACACAGGGTTTTGCATGCACATATAATTCTCACTGACTTTAAATGCATATTATCTCCCGTTGCAATGCACGGGCATATGTGCTAGTAATAACTTATCAAGAGAACCAATTTTTTGTTGCTGTCCAGGAACTTAAAACTGTAGTATAGAGGGACAGAGAGCGTACCTAGGTCTATAGCAGAAGGGACCTGGGAGTTCGAGTGTATGTCCTCCGTCAGAAAGAACCTAGGTAAGAGGAAAGGCATTGCCGCCGCTGGTGAGGAGAGATCCGGATTCCATGCTCGGAGGAGTAGCTGAGAGATGTGGTCGATCAATACATCGCAGTATCATCGGTGTAGGGGGCAGGAGGGCCAATAGGAGCAGGCACCCGTTTCTCAAGATCGGCGTGGGAGCCAGCATAGAACGCAAGGTATGAGATGTTTAGGTCAGCGGTGGATTCGTCAGCTCGTCAGGCTTGAGGAGGCGGCGGAAGTCCGTGGCGGAGAGATTTGTTTTTTAGATGGAAGAGAGATTTATTTTGGAGAAGGCAATGAAGGAGAGATTTGTCTGTTCTTTTTTACTCAAGAGAGATATTTATCTTGTCGAAAGAGAGATATTTATCTTTCCTTAAGAGAGTCTTTCAGTTATTAGGGAGGCGTGAAATCAGGGGATGGTGGGCCTATTACTTTAGTCTAGGAACAAACGTTGATTGAAGTTCGTTTTTGACATGTACGCTAACTCCCTTGGAGCGTTTTCGGTTTTTTTCCACAGAATTTCAATAGAGAATTACTCCCTCCGTTCCTAAATACTTGTCTTTCTAGGCATTTCAACAAGTGACTACATACAGAGCAAACTGAGTGAATCTACACTCTAAAATATGTCTACATACATCCGTATATGGTAGTCATTTGAAATGTCTAGAAAGACAAATATTTAGGAACGGAGGGAGTATATGATTAAATCAACACCATAAAAACTCGGTCCCACCAGATTAACGGTTCATAATTTCTGATTTACGTGGGAATTTTTAGGAAGTCGAGAATTAGTATAGGTATAGATATAGATAGATAGATAGATAGATAGATAGATAGATAGATATAGATTTGGTGTATGAATATCTGACAGCCTGGTTTTTGCCCTCCTTTTTTTGCCTGATTTTCATTTGGATTGATTTTGAAATTTGGAGTTTTTGAATCTTTTCATATGGACTTAAACACTTGGGCACCCTTGGCTTTCACCCAAGTGCCTCATTTCCCTCTCTAATCATCATTCCCTCTCTGGATCACCCCAAAATAATATTTGGAATATTTTTCTTTAATGAAAAATATTCATTTTCCTCTCTAAAACCCTAGCTAGCTCAATGTGCTCCAAAGCAACCCCAATTTTTCTAGCCCACAAAAATTTGACAAAATTCACAAATATTCTTTGAACCCTAGGGCACCTTCCTGAGCAAAAATATTGCACCACTTTTTGGAATATTTTTGCTACAGAAAATATTTTCTGTTCTGGACCGAAATGGTGGTTTCTACAGCAACTATCATTTTACTTGCTCCAATGAGGCTGATCTTTCTTGTGCATCATCACCTTGGTAGAAACTTACCTGGCTTGTGAAATCTTTTCTACTGCGTCTTGATCCAAACCAAAGCGTGGTAATCTTCAAAAATACCATGACAACAAGCCAGGCATGAACTCTGGACGTAGGTCGGCCTAAGGGCAGAGTTCACGCGGTGACCACGCGTGTACACGATGCCAGCCTGCGTGTCGACGCGCTCCGAGTGCGGCCGAGCGCTCTGTTTCGCGCGTGCTCGCTTCCCCGACTGCCATAGTGTGCCAAACCTCGCCACCATCTTCGTCCCAACCCCCTTGACTCCCCCTGGCACTCGCCTACGCCGGAGCTCGCCGCAGAGAGCACGGGCGCGGACCGGCCAACGTAATAGTGCGGTGCACACTGTGCTCGTCGCCACCCCAGTGCCCCTGTGCTCGTCCCCGTTCGCCCACTGTCCCCGCGTGAGTTGCGTCGCCTTCTCCCCCTCTCACTGACGCCGCTCGTCGCCGGGCGCCGTGTCCAGGTGTCCACCGGCGGAGCCCGAACCCCCCTCGGTGCTCGCCTATAAATGGAGCCCTCTCCAGCCTCCTCGAGCATCATCCTCCACTCCCACACACTCCACAGCTTCGTAGGAAACCGTAGCCCGGCCGGGCATGCCGCGGGCCGCCGTCCCCGAGCTCGAGCTCGCCGGCGATCCCCTTGGGTCGTCGAGGTAGCTCCAGCCCCTCCCTGGCATGGGCGACCCTTCCAGAGCCTCCGCCACTCTTCGGTGAGGCCGTTCCATCCACTTGGAGCCCCTGGAGTTGCCTCTGTTCGCCGTTGTCTTCGTCTCCGGCGACCTCCGCTCTCTGCCTCCGCTTGCGAGGTCGATTCTGACGCCGTCCGACCACCCCTAGCTACGCTACGGGTACGGGCAGGTGCGCCTCCATCCCCTCTCTCGATCCCTCCCTCTCGTTTTGGCCAAGGAGCCCTCGCCGCCGGCGTGAGCTCCGGTGAAGCCGCGACCCCCTCTGTTTCCTCCTCCCTCTCCCCCTCGCCTGACTAGCGGAACCCGCTAGTTAGCCACTCAGTACACGCGCGAAGCGGTACGAGTGGTGGCGCCCCGAGGCTTTACGCCTTCGACGTCACCCCCCTAGTTTGTTTTATTTAAATTCAAATATATATATATATATATATATATATATATATATATATTCCAGAGAGCTTCAAACAGCTATAACTCTTTAACCATAATTCCAAATGAATTGATTCTTTTTGCATTGTGTTCATTGCAAAGAAATCTAGCAGCTCACCAAAAATGAGATTTTTCTGTGCTGTCTAGATTTTCCGGTGATTTTCAGAAGGGTTCTTGATATTTTCTTCTTGTGTTTAAAATTATTTTCAGAGGATGAGGCTTGTCTTGAGGATCACCAGAAGGCTTGTGAACCTCATCTGCACTAAGGCAAGCCACAACAACATTTTCATGGTGCCATTTCAATATTTATGATTTTCTTACTTGAATGAAAGATTTAATCCATGCATATAAATAATTATTATGTTATTTATATTTTGTTAAGTGCTTGTTTTAGTTAATATGCTTGATTTACAGAATGTTTGAAACTAACTTAGTTGGTAAAGAAACTAGGATTCATTTGTGGTGATGAAAGAATAATATTGTTATGCATATGAGTAATTACTTGAAGTTACTTTCTTGCATGAGTAAAATAATAAAATTTGCTAGAAAATATTTTGTTTAAAGTGAGGTTTATCCTAACCAGAAAAGTACCATGAGTTGTTGATGTTCATGCTTAGTGTGAATATAGTTGGCTCAGTCATTTCCGTTAATATGTGATGCATATGTAGTGTTGCATTTTCATGGCATGCGATGACACCGGTCATTTTTACTTTAAGTTGAACCTGAATATAACTCAACTTGAATATATCGATGGCCGGGTCATGGTGCCACTGAATCGAGTTTTTCCCAGTGCAACCATGCTACCTCTTGAGCACTGCGTTGGTTTTCCCTTGAAGAGGAAAGGGTGATGCAGCAAAGTAGCGTAAGTATTTCCCTCAGTTTTTGAGAACCAAGGTATCAATCCAGTAGGAGACCACGCACGAGTCCCTCGCACCTACACAAACAAATAAATCCTCGCAACCAACGCAATAAAGGGGTTGTCAATCCCTTCACGGCCACTTATGAGAGTGAGATCTGATAGATATGATAAGATAATATTTTTGGTATTTTTATGACAAAGATGCAAAGTAAAATAAAAGGTAATAAAAATAGCTAAGTATGGGAAGATTAATATGATGGAAAATAGACCCGGGGGCCATAGGTTTCACTAGAGGCTTCTCTCGAGAGCATAAGTATTACGGTGGGTGAACAAATTACTGTTGAGCAACTGACAGAATTGAGCATAGTTATGAGAATATCTAGGTATGATCATGTATATAGGCATCACGTCCGAGACAAGTAGACCGACTCCTGCCTGCATCTACTACTATTACTCCACACATCGACCGCTATACAGCATGCATCTAGAGTATTTGAGTTCATAAGAACATAGTAACGCTTTAAGTAAGATGACATGATGTAGAGGGATAAACTCATGCAATATGATATAAACCCCATCTTGTTATCCTCGATGGCAACAATACAATACGTGCCTTGCTGCCCCTACTGTCACTGGGAAAGGACACCGCAAGATTGAACCCAAAGCTAAGCACTTCTCCCATTGCAAGAAAGATCAATCTAGTAGGCCAAACCAAACTGATAATTCGAAGAGACTTGCAAAGATAACCAATCATAGATAAAAGAATTCAGAGGAGATTCAAATATTGTTCATAGATAAACTTGATCATAAACCCACAATTCATCGGTCTCAACAAACACACCGCAAAAGAAGATTACATCGAATAGATCTCCACAAGAGAGGGGGAGAACATTGTATTGAGATCCAAAAAGAGAGAAGAAGCCATCTAGCTAATAACTATGGACCCGAAGGTCTGAGGTAAACTACTCACACATCATCGGAGAGACTATGGTGTTGATGTAGAAGCCCTCCGTGATCGATGCCCCCTCCGGCCGAGCTCCGGAAAAGGCCCCAAGATGGGATCTCACGGGTACAGAAGGTTGCGGCGGTGGAATTAGGTTTTTGGCTCCGTATCTGGTAGTTTGGGGGTACGTAGGTATATATAGGAGGAAGAAGTACGTCGGTGGAGCAACGTGGGGCCCGCGAGGGTGTAGGGCGCGCCCAGGGGGTAGGCGCGCCCCCCCCTACCTCGTGCCCTCCTGGTTGATGTCTTGGCGTAGGGTCCAAGTCCTCTGGATCACGTTCGTTTCGAAAATCACGTTCCCGAAGGTTTCATTCCGTTTGGACTCCGTTCGATATTCTTTTTCTGCGAAACTCTGAAATAGGCAAAAAACAACAATTCTGGGCTGGGCCTCCGGTTAATAGGTTAGTCCCAAAAATTATATAAAAGTGTATAATAAAGCCCATTAATGTCCAAAATAGAATATAATATAGCATGGAACAATAAAAAATTATAGATACGTTGGAGACGTATCAAACCACATTTGCCTTTATGGGAAGGCCTTGATTCAGTCCGTTGTCATGCCTCTGGTCGGTGCCTCCAACTAGGGAAGGTTATGGGCATGCTTACCCTGGCCCGGTAAGCAGACATAACCTTGTGTGCCCGTTGTTGAGATTATGGTACCGGGTCCCCTTGTGGGATCGTTTTGGCCACGACGGTGGTCGTTGTGTCTTTGGTAGACACGGGGCCACCCAGGACTAGCCCGATGGGGAGTGAGTCGGAGTGGCCGGGAGAGTGTCATGGCAATGGAGGGGTTTCGTTGGAATGCCGTTGGTCCACCCGAATGGGAGTGCGAGGCCATGGGTTCCGTGGTGTGGGTACAGTGTGCTACCTCTGCAGAGTGTAATAATCTATCGATAGCCGAGTCCACGGTTACGAACACGCTCGTAGTAGGTCACACCATGGGTCAACGTTTAATAAATTTTGCACACTAAGTTATGAACCTTGCACTGTTGATGATGGTGGGAAAGCCATCGAGATGTTCGAGACCAAGTATTGGTCGTGGTTGTGATCGTCGTAAGGATCACGAGATGCCCCTAGTCAAGACCACGAAGGTGGTACGTTTGTGATCCAAGAACGATCACGGTTCGTAAGCCAGTCCCGAGGGACTTTTATCACAAGAGCATGATCACAGCATGTTGAAACATTATTGCATTATTAATTGGTTAACTATCACGATATTGTTTGTCATTATGATTATGCCTGTTGTGAGCTTGCAAGTACATTCCATGTACTGACCTGGCGTGTCATGCCAGATTTCAGGAAAGTCTCTATGGAAAGGAGTGTTGCTCGAGTCTAGATCGTGTCCACATCGGTGTCCCTGTGCTATGGAGTTTCCGCTACGACGTTGTTCCGCTGCCGCGTAGTTGTTATGATCGAGGCCCCTTTATGTTCACTAAATAATGTACATATTGTTCAGCCGCACCGTGTGTGCCGCTTGACCTCGACACCTGTTGTAATATAAACTATGATCTGATAGCATCAATAAAGCGGTTGTTTTCTATACCAAGATGTTGTGTGTTGACAGAAGACATGGTCTCTGGGCTGGCAATGCATGGTAAACCGGTCGCTCTAAGCCGGGATGCCACAATGCTTGGTATCAGAGCCGCGCTGACTATAGGCCACGCTAGACTTCGACGTGTTAACTGGACGTTAGATACGAGTCTAAGTTGTGTGTCGGTAGCATTTATAGCAGGTTGTTGCATTGCATGCACTTGTTTTATTTTTATGCTAACCTGCTAATGGTTGTGAGTGTAGATGGCTCCGGTGCCGTATCCGTGCCAGTTGCAGCTGATGCCGTTCACGTTGCCGCATCTCCTTTGCAACGTGTGGCATCGGCTATATCCTCTCGGAGACGATCCAGTCTATCGCGTGTACCGGGAGCGTCTAGCTGACTCAGTGTATGAGTATCACGTAGTGGTTACTCTGCGCACTAGTTCCGATTCCAGCACTTACACTCGTACCTCTCGGAGCGGTTACGCTTCTACCGCTTCTCAAGCTGTCCAGTTTGCTGCATTCGAGGTCCTTGTCGAGCTTCATTATAACAAGGTCCGGATGCAGAACCACCCAGGTTTCTACTACTATCCTTCTCTACACGACAATGGTCGTGTCCGCTTCCCTATTATTGATCCGGAGTCTGATAGTGTTGCTAGCCCTCTTGCTCGTTATATCACCGCTAGCTATCTTATGATCCACGAGCTGGCTCGAGAGCTGACTCGTGCCCATACTGCTTTAGCCTCTGCATTAGTCTCTACTAGATCTGCCACTACTCCATCCTCCCTGGGATTTACTCCTTATATTCCAGTCAGTTCTAGCTCCCCTTTTTCACCGGTTACTCCTCCGAGTAGCTCGGGCGCCTCGACGGTGAACCCTCTCAGTGCCCCTGCTGAGTGGGTTACACTTCTCGTTACTCCTGTAGCCCCGATGCTTCACCCTACCCCTGCCCCTGAGGGAGAGCCCTCGAGGCAGCACCGTCGTGTTACCTTTAACCCGGAGGTTTCCGTTAACCTCGTCAGTTTAGGATCCGAGTCCGCTTGAGGAGAGGACCCCGCAGCACCAGCAGAGCAGTAGAGCTCCTGAGTATTCGTAGTCGTCAGGATGGTGTATGGATGTAGTCGTACGAGTCATGATGTTTCGTTGCCTGTATGAGAATAGTTGAACCTGGCATGTTGGTTATCTTTCATGTATGAGTCTATGTATAATTATGTTGGAACTCTATTTTCTTTGCCGTATTTTCTTCGTTATTTCGTTCTCTTTCGGGTTTTGTTGCTGGCTTTTCCCCAATTTATTTTTGGATGTTTCTCATCTCGGTTGCGTTGTCTTGGGAAAAATCCACAATAGGATGCCGCAGGGAGGCAGCAGTAGCAACGTTCGCGAGGGTACCCCTGTTCGTCGTTCCGCACGATAGGCAGGACACTCCCCCGAGCCGTACGTTCCACCACCGCCTCCACCGCCAAATCCACCCTCCACCGAGAAAATTCTGCGTATGTTTGAGGAAAGAAGGAAAAATGATCTGATTGAAATATTAAGAAGTGTGCAAGCTATGGTTGGACAGAATGGAAATCAAAACGGTCATTACTCCAAGCTGTCAGATTTTTCAGAGGACCAAGCCCCCCAGTTTCAGTCAGGTTGTTGATCCCTTGGATGCAGACGATTGGTTGCGTACCATTGAGAAAAAGCTTGAGATTGCTCGTACTGAAGAAAATGATAAAGTTCCATTTGCAACTCATTATCTTGAAGGCGCTGCTGCCATATGGTGGGAAAATGCAAAAGCCATGTGGCCTGCTGATGAAGAAATCACCTAGTCAAAATTCAAGGAACAGTTCCAGAAATATCATATCCCTACTGGAATTATGAAGACTAAGCAGCGAGAATTTCTCGCACTCATCCAAGGAAATCAGACTGTGGGGGAATATTTGCAAAAATTCAATCATCTGGCCCGTCACTCCCTTTATGACGTGGCCACCGAAGAAAGAAAGATTGACAGATTTCTTGGTGGATTAAATCCGCAACTCCGGTGTACTCTCAGTATGTTTGATTTCCCAGATTTCCAAACTCTGGTAAACAAGGCTTTCATTGCTCAAAGGGAGCACAAGCTTGTATCAGATAATAGGCCTGTTAACAGCGACCACAAGCGCAAGTTTGAGTCAAAGAAGGATGGACAACCAGTGCAAAAGGCTCGTACCTGGCAGCAGACTCAGGTGGAAATACAAGCCCAATTGGCAACAGAATGTTAACAAGACCACCACTCAAGTCAAGAATGTCGTGACCAACCCAGTGCACGAGTAGCGCCAGCACAACAATTCTTGCTTCAGTTGTGGGCAAAACGGACATTATGCCAGACAGTGCCCCAAGAAAAGCAAGGCAAATGCACTATTCAGGCCACAAGTCAACTTTATGGAGTCATGCCCGACCCAGCAAAATATCACTGGACACATTCATCACCTCTCCGCCGGTGAAGCCCAAGAGAACCCCGAAGTCGTCATTGGTATGTTTTCTGTTAATAACATACCTGCAGTAATTTTATTTGACTCTAGGGATTCCCACTCTTTTATTTCTCGGAGTTTTGTTGCCCAAAACAAATTTCCTTGTTCGCTTTTGGGCAAAAATATGCTGGTACAAACCCCGGGATCTTTAATCAAGAGCAATCTGGTCTGCCGTAATCTGGAAATCAATATCAACGGAGTCGGTTTTCCAACTTCTTATTGAGTCCGCCAAGTTGGATGTTATATTGGGTATGAATTGGTTGACCCAATATCAAGCTTGCATAAACTGCGCGACCCAAGAAGTCACTTTGACCAGTCAGAATGGGCAGACTACAAAATTCTATGCTCGCAAAAGTATACCCAAGAAAGAAATGGTCTTCATAGCCGTGACTGGTGAATTGGAATTAATTCCTGTGGTCAGCGAGTATCCTGATGTATTTCCAGAAGAACTGCCAGGCATGCCACCAGATCGAGAGCTTGAGTTTGCAATAGATCTTGTGCCCGGAACCGCACCGTTATACAAGAAGTATTACCGGATGCCCTCATCAGAATTAGTGGAGCTAAAGAAATAGCTTGATGAACTGCTCCAGAAAGGATATATCCGGCCCAGCTCTTCATCATGGGGATCACCTGCTATTTTCGTGGACAAAAAGGATGGCAGCCTCCGCATGTGTGTGGATTACCGTCAGCTGAATGAGGTCACCATCAAAAATAAATATCCGCTGCCAAGGATTAATGATTTGTTTGATCAACTCAGTGGGGCCAAGGTATTCTCTAAGATTTATGTATGGACGGGATATCATCAGCTCAAGATTAAAAGAGAAGATATTCCTAAGACCGCATTCACTACTCGGTACGGTCTTTATGAATATACGGTTATGTCCTTTGGTCTCACCAATGCCCCCGCCTTTTTCATGCATATGATGAACAAAGTATTCATGGACTTCCTCGATAAGTTCGTGGTAGTCTTCATCGATGACATACTCATTTACTCCAAGAGTGAAGAAGATCACAACGATCACCCCCGAGCAGTGCTACAACGACTCCGCGACCATCAGCTATATGCCAAATTCAGTAAATGCGAGTTTTGGCTCAAGCAAGTTGGGTTTCTCGGACATGTACTATCTGCCGAAGGTATAGCCGTGGACCCGAGCAAAGTAAAGGATGTGCTCGATTGGTTGCCACCCACGACCGTAACACAGATCCGGAGTTTTCTTGGATTAGCCGGTTATTACCGTCGTTTCATTGAAGGGTTTTCCAAAATTGCTAAGCCTATGACAGAGCTGCTCAAAAAGGATAAGAAGTTTGAATGGACTGAGGACTGTGAGAAAAGTTTCAATGAGCTAAAGATACAGCTGACGACCGCACCTGTATTGACTCTTCCAGATATCTACCGCAGTTTTGATGTGTACTGTGACGCCTCCCGACAAGGACTTGGATGCGTACTTATGCAAGACGGCAAGGTGGTAGCCTATGCATCGCGACAACTATGACCGCATGAGGGAAATTATCCTACTCATGATTTGGAATTGGCCGCGGTGGTTCATGCTCTAAAAATTTGGAGGCACTACCTCATCGGGAAGAGGTGCTAAATTTTTACCGATCACAAAAGTCTCAAGTATATATTTACTCAGCCAGATTTAAATCTCCGTCAACAAAGATGGATTGAGTTGGTCAAAGATTATGATCTTGGAATAAATTACCACCCGGGTAAGGCCAACGTGGTTGCCGATGCACTCAGTCGAAAGCCTGTCAGCCTAAATGTCATATTGAAATCCTTGCCTCCTGAACTTCAAGAGGAGATCGCTCAGCTCAACCTTGTCATAGTCAATGCTGGCCTCGCTCATATTTTGGAAGTTACCCCCACACTTGAGGAAGAAATCCGCAAGGCCCAGCCAGCTAACATCGATCTACAGAAACGTGTCAAGAGCACGATGGCAGGACATACTCCAGATTTCTCAAAGGATAAATTCGGTACCCTCCGGTTCTGTGGAAGGATTTGTGTACCCAATCAGTCGGACTTAAAGAAGAAAATCCTGTCGGAAGCACACGAATCCTCATATTCTATTCACCCTGGAGGTACGAAAATGTATGAAGACCTTCGACAAATATTCTGGTGGGATGGAATGAAGAAAGACATTGCCTATTTTGTGGCCTGTTGCGACATATGCAACAAGGTGAAGGGAAAGCATCAGAAGCCAGCCGGACTTCTCCAACCACTGCCAGTTTCGCAATGGAAATGGGATGACGTTTGCATGGATTTCATCACAGGACTACCTAAGACTCAACGAGGCAATGATGCAATATGGGTCATAGTGGACACCTTAACCAAGGTTGCTCACTTTATCCCGATCAGAACCACATATCGAGCAGACCAACTCGCACAGCTGTATGTATCCAGGATAGTCAGTCTGCATGGAGTACCCCGAACCATCACTTCCGATCGAGGTTCACTTTTTACCTCCACTTTTTGGTCACGTCTCCATCAAGCCTTGGGGACAGCACTAAAATACAGTACCGCTTATCATCCTCAGACAGAGGACAGATAGAGCGGGTAAACCAAATACTCGAAGATATGCTACGAGCCTGCGTTTTGGCCCAAGGATCTAAATGGGAAGACTGTCTGTCGTATGCTGAGTTTTCTTATAACAACAGCTTCCAGGCCAGTCTAAAAATGTCACCGTATGAAGCCTTGTATGGCCGTAAGTGCCGCACTCCTTCAAATTGGTCTCAAATTGGAGATAGTCATATCTTTGGAACAGATCTCATGATGGAAGCTGAGAAACAAGTTAAGGAGATCAGAGACAGATTGCAATTGGCCAAATCTTGACAGAAGAGTTATTATGATGCAAAGCACCGACAAATCAGTTTTGAACCCGGAGAACATGTATACCTCCGAGTCACTCCTATGAAAGGAGTCAAGAGGTTCCAGACTCGCGGAAAGTTGGCACCCAGATTTATTGGTCCATTTCCAGTTAAGTCCCGAGTGGGTACTGATGCATATCAGCTGGAACTACCCCCTGAATTGTCAAACGTGCACAACGTGTTTCATGTTTCACAGTTGAGGCGATGCATATCGCCGCCTGAGAAAAAGACTGCTATGGCTGAGATAGAATTGGAAAAGGATTTAACATATGAAGAGAGACCGGTTAGGATTTTGGATCATATGGAAAGAGTCACTCGCAGTAAAGTAAGGAAGTTTTACAAAGTTCAGTGGGAGCATCACACGGAGTCAGAATCAACGCGGGAACGGGAAGAATTTCTAAGGGCACATTATCCAGAATGGTTTTCCCAAGCAACCGAATCTCGAGGACGAGATTCATTCTAAGTGGGGGAGGTTTGTGGCATCCTGGTTTTTGCCCTCCTTTATTTGCCTGATTTTCATTTGGATTGATTTTGAAATTTGGAGTTTTCGAATCTTTTCATATGGACTTAAACACTTGGGCACCCTTGGCTTTCACCCAAGTTCCTCATTTCCCTCTGTAATCATCATTCCCTCTTTGGTTCACCCCAAAATAATATTTGGAATATTTTTCTTTAATGAAAAATATTCATTTTCCTCTCTAAAACCTTAGCTAGCTCAATGTGCTCCAAAGGAACCCCAATTTTTCTTGCCCACAAAAATCTGAAAAAATTCACAAATATTCTTTGAACCCTAGGGCACCTTCCTGAGCAAAAATATTGCACCACTTTTTGGAATATTTTTGCTACGAAAAATATTTTCTGTTCTGGACAGAAATGGTGGTTTCTACAACAACTACCATTTTACTTGCTCCAATGAGGCTGATCTTTCTTGTGCATCATCACCTTAGTAGATGATTGCTAGCCTCCAAAGCACAGCCCCCAACTCCCAGCCATTTGACCTCAGTAACCTCTCAAAGTTACTGATCAGAAACTTACCTGGCTTGTGAAATCTTTTCTACTGCGTCTGGATCCAATCCAAAGCGTGGTAATCTTCAAAACTACCACGAACAACAAGGCGGACATGAACTTTGGATGTAGGTCGGCCTGAGGGCAGACTTCACGCGGTGACCACGTGTGTACATGATGCTAGCCTGCGTGTCGACGCGCTCTGAGTGCCGCCGAGCGCTCTGTTTCACGTGTGCTCGCTTCCCCGACTGCCATAGCGCGCCAAACCTCGCCACCATCTTTGTCCCAACCCCTTTAACTCCCCCCCGGCACTCGCCGATGCCGGAGCTCACCACAGCGAGCACGGGCACGGGCCGGCCAACGTAACAGTGCGGTGCGCACTGTGCTCGTCGCCACCCCAGTGCCCCTGTGCTCGTCCCCGTTCGCCCACACTCCCTGCGTGAGTTGCGTCGCCTTCTCCCCCTCTCACTGACACCGCTCGTCGTCGGGCGCCTTGTCCAGTTGTCCACCGGCGGAGCCCGAACCCCCCTCGGTGCTCGCCTATAAATGGAGCCCTCCACAGCCTCCTCGAGCATCATCCTCCACTCCCACACACTCCACAACCTCGTAGCTAACCGTAGCCCAGCCGGGCAGGCCGCGGGCTGCCATCCCCGAGCTCGAGCTCGCCGGCGATCCCCTCGGGTCGTCGCGGTAGCTCCAGCCCCTCCCTGGCCTGGGTGACCCTTCCAGAGCCTCCGCCACTCGGTGAGGCCGTTCCGTCCACTTGGAGCCCCTGGAGTTGCCTCTGTTCGCCGTCGTCTTCGTCTCCGGCGACCTCCGCTCTCTGCCTCCGCTTGCGAGGTCGATTCCGACGCCGTCCGACCACCCCTAGCTACGCTACGGGTACGGGCAGGTGCGCCTCCATCCCCTCTCTCGATCACTCCCTCTCGTTTTGGCCAAGGAGCCCTTGCCGCCGGCGTGAGCTCCGGCGAAGCCGTGACCCCCTTTGTTTCCTCCTCCCTCTCCCCCTCGCCTGACTAGCGGGGCCCGCTAGTTAGCCACTCAGTACGCACGCGAAGCGGTACGAGTGGTGGCGCCCGAGGCTTTACGCCTTCGACGTCACCCCCCCCCCCCCAGTTTGTTTTATTTAAATTCAAATATATATATATTTTTTCCAGAGAGCTTCAAACAGCTATAACTCTTTAACCATAATTCCAAATGAATTGATTCTTTTTGCATTGTGTTTTTTGCAAAGAAATCTAGCAGCTCACCAAAAATGAGATTTTTCTGTGCTGTCTAGATTTTCTGGTGATTTTCAGAAGGGTTCTTGATATTTTCTTCTTGTGTTTAAAATTATTTTCAGAGGGTGAGGCTTGTCTTGAGGATCACCAGAAGGCTTGTGAACCTCATCTACACTAAGGCAAGACACAAGAACATTTTCATGGTGCCATTTCAACATTTATGATTTTCTTACTTGAATGAAAGATTTAATCCATGCATTTAAATAATTATTATGTTATTTATATTTTGTTATGTGCTTGTTTTAGTTAATATGCTTGATTTACAGAATGTTTGAAACTAACTTAGTTGGTTAAGAAACTAGGATTCATTTGTGGTGATGAAAGAATAATATTGTTATGCATATGAGTAATTACTTGAAGTTACTTTCTTGCATGAGTAAAATAATAAAATTTGCTAGAAAATATTCTTTTTAAAGTGAGGTTTATCCTAACCAGAAAAGTATCCTAACTTGTTGATGTTCATGCTTAGTGTGAATATAGTTGGCTCAGTCATTTCCGTTAATATGTGATGCATATGTAGTGTTGCATTTTCATGGCATGCGATGACACCGGTCATTTTTACTTTAAGTTGAACCTGAATATAACTCAACTTGAATATATCGTTGGCCGGGTCATGGTGCCACTGAATCGAGTTTTTCCTAGTGCAACCACATTTGCCTTTATGGGAAGGCCTTGATTCGGTCTGTTGTCATGCCTCTGGTCGGTGCCTCCAACTAGGGAAGGTTATGGGCATGCTTACCTTGGCCGGGTATGCAGACATAACCTTGTGTGCACGTTGTTGAGATTATGGTACCGGGTCCCCTTGTGGGATCGTTTTGGCCACGACGGTGGTCGTTGTGTCTTTGGTAGACATGGGTGACGGTGTCCTGGACTAGGGGGTACTCACCACGTCGTCTCCCGATCAGTTGATTTGGGCCGAGGACCCCAGGGCCGAATACTCATGGGCCAGTTTGGACAGCCGATGACATATGCAAGGAAGATTCCACAAGACTTGGTGATCAAGACAAGGACTCCTCCCCACCGGCGTATTCGACTAGGACTCTTGTAATCCTAGGCCTCTGGTACATTATATAAGCCGAGGCCAGGCTAGTCATTAGAGAGATGATATGGGCTAGATCATTATGACATTACTCATCATACCTCTAGGACTTAGACCACAACATATGATCTCGCGGTAGATCAACTCTTGTAACACTCATATTCATCAACATCAATCAAGCAGGAAGTAGGGTATTACCTCCATAGAGAGGGCCCGAACCTGGATAACATCGTGTCCCCCGTCTCCTGTTACCATCGATCCTAGACGCACAGTTCGGGACCCCCTACCCGAGATCCGCCGGTTTTGACACCGACATTGGTGCTTTCATTGAGAGTTCCGCTGTGTGTTCGACAAAAGATCGATGGCTCGTGTGCAGATCAACTGCGACTTCGGCATCTTCGTCACCAGCTCGACTGGTCACCTTGGTTCGACCAAGAACTGTGCCCCGTGTTCGGATCACCATGTTCAGACGAGGGCCTTCATCAAACATCAACTCCGATCTCTATCAAGATCATCGAGGAATCATCCATGGAGCTCGGGGGCTCGGGGGCTCGACCGTGTTGTTTTTCTGGACAGCGAACCCGTATCTGCTGCCACCGCCTCCTCGAGTATCGCTTTGACGATTGCTTCGCTGGGATTGTGTGGAATTGAGTCTACAACAACCACGCAAAATTTCATCGAGTTCCGATGGAGGAATCTCTGGCAATCTATGATATACCGGACCCGTTTCGAATCTGGACGGGAATCTGGACAAGTTTGGAGCGTGGCGTCTGGCATCTAGCTCGGACGTCCTTTGGAAAATCCAACCGTTGATCGGCTGCGGAATTCCTATATATACCACCCCTCAAAATTTCAGCTCGATCCGACCGCTCAAACTCCGGGAAACCTCCGATGAGCGCAACGATTTTCGGATCCGTTTCCTGCGCGAATACGAATCTGGCCCGAGTTCATGTTTCTTCATGAACGGGACATCGAACACCCCTTTTGAAGGAATTTTTTCTAGGGTATTGCGCGTTTTTTTTAAACACGTACCCATAAAATTTTAAGCCTCCTCCGAGGTAATCTTCACCATCACGCTGGTGTCAAACCAATCCGACGGTATTGCTCCACGGCTGCCGACCTGCGCTAGAAACGTCGCTGCTTTATTGAGCCGAGCTCAACTCCTTCGATCATCATCTCGGCAAGCCGAACAAGAGTTCGGCATCGCGAAGGATAAATCATCATCAACATCGCTGCCCCACGGTTTACACGGAGCGGGCACACCGGCATCGCCACGCGGTAGCTTCATCAAGCTAGCGTCGATCGCGTCACAACTCTTGACCTGCGTCGGCATCACCATGCTGCCTCTTCTTCAAATCATCATCAAACACGCCGACCTGTTTCGACACATCGGCTGACATGTAGACTCCGGCATCTCTTCGCCGAGCTACTCCAACACCTCGGCTAGACCGGGGGCTTCATAATCTCTTCATCAACCTACTCTGGTGACTTTGGCGTCACCAGCCGACCAGCTTCGTCACGATTAGCTGGACCAAGGGCTTTGTCTCGGTAAGCCAACCTTTGCCAGCATCGCCATGCCGGCGCTTTATCACCCATCAGGCAATGGGTGTGCGGAACGAATCCCAATTTTGGGAGTCACCTTTCTTCGGATTGCTACAATAAATAAACCAGGTGCTATTTATCCCAATAATTTTTGCTTGTTTGGGTCTATTCTCCCCAAAGAATTATTACTCTGGTTTGTTCCATCATCTCTACGCAGGCATGTCAAATGGCGGCCGCATTATTGACGGTCACGCGGTGGTACGGTCAGTTTCCGTATATAGTCCGGCAAACGCCGAATCCGGAAGTCGGACCGGCATGTGAATTCGGGCTTTTGCCACGCCTTCATCGCGTCACGCCGACGCTCTGCATCAACATTGACTTCGGCGCCAGGCCACATCTCTTTAAATAAATTATTTTTGCGAAAAGCAATTATGCAAGGATTTTATATATATTTATATTATTCTTTTTGGACCGCACTATTTTATGCGTGTAGGTGATCGACTTCGACTGCGTTACGTGGTCGCTTCGGCAAGCCAACGCCGCTGTCTCAAATTGGCATAAATCGGCTTCCGTGATCACCTTGTTTGTCGTGTTGCCATACCGACGTGTTCTGTTGCCTCGGGGACTTCGGCATCGCCGATAGAGCTCTACCTCACCGAGTGTTCGGCGCACAGGTCATACTTCTTTTATTACTGACTTTGCATAAATTATTTATTATGCAACAATTTTATTCATCATTATTACCATTATCTCCGGCTTGCAACATTTTTTGTGCACAGGTAAATGAATCGAGTTGGGCAGTGCTATCTCCTCGGCTGGACGGGAGGCTTTGTCAACACTTCATTAACCCGCACCGGGGGCTTCGGCGTCACTCTGCTGGCCCGCTTTGGCCGTGTTATGCCACCACTTCAGAGTGCCGAGCTCTTCGCTACGCCACCTTGGTACCGACTTGGGGGATGGAACCTTGTCCTGCATCTAGCTTGGACCGCGTCATCAATGCCGAACACATTAACAAGCTAAGTCGCTTTCATGATCAAAAACTTTTGGTTTTAAATTTTTTCGGTTCGACCAAGCGTCATACTTCCTTGTCAAAACTTTGTTTGTGGCGCACAAATTCAAATACCCTGTTTAGTTGGGGGCTTCCTTCATGAAGCTATTCCTCTTGCATATGATTATACTTGTACGGCTTCGTTCCTTGTTCGTGTATTACGCCACAATATGCACCATATTGACTTAAGTGTTCCGGAAGCTGGGTTGCCTGGCTCCTGTGCTTACCCCTACGTTCCCGATTGTTCGGCTAGGGAGTAAAGGGATCACCTCTGCGATTGTCACGACCGGGTCATCCGAGCTCTGACCTCAGACTGGGTGAAGCCAATAGCTAGCGCTCTTATTGTTTTCAATCATGGTCGGCACACAACGGAACTCATGAGTACAAAAAATCTATTGCGCAAGTCTCATAGTAATAATGAGCACCGAAGAAAGGTATCGGTGAAGGTACTATTTTCTTCGAAGATGCTTCTTACACTTCGTCTGTAATATAGCATAAGTTTCCTGAGCGCGCTTTGTCTGTTACAGCCTTATGGCCTGGTTGCCTGGTTACCGGAAACACTGCCGATACACTCGACAGGTGGAGTACATAACACTCTTCGGCCCTTGACCGAAGAGGGAGAAGCCGACGGTCGGTTAAGACGCGTTTAAAGTTCGGGCGAACACAGATATGATATAAGTACTTCGGTACATACAATCATTATACATAAAATAAACATATATCACCGGTATTTGTATTCAGTATACAAGCGCTGCCTTCTGTAATTATCGTTATAAAGCCATAAATATGCATCAATTTGACTTAAGATTTTGGCCAAGCTGGGTTGCCTGGCTCCTGTGCTTACCCCTACGTTTCCGATTGTTCGGCTAGGTGGTAAAGGGAGCACCTCTACGATTGTTACTACCGGGTCATCCGAGTAAGTACCTCAGGCTGGGTGAAGCCGAAAGCTAGCAATCTTAAAGGATCACATTGGTCGGCAACGACGGAAGTGAAAATTTTGGTTTATTAATACCATAGAGTTCGGGAACTTCCCCCGAACTAAATCCTTAATATTTTCCTCCCGCATTGATCGGAGGTGAGGTTTCATGATCATGGTCGGCATGACAACCCAAAGAAAGGACCGATAGCGGGACTATTTTCTTTGGAAGATGTTTCTTACGTCAAAAAGAAATATAACATATCCCTCTGCATACCTTTGTTTATAAAACCGTATGGCCGGATTGCCTTGTTTTCCATAAATCTTCACCCCTTATCACGGCTATATAAAGTAGGAAAACACTCCTCGGCTACTGGCCGAAGAGGTTGAAGCCGATGGTCGGTCAACAAAGTTTTGTACAATGCGGATTCGTGCATTAATGATATAAAGTACTTGGGTACATAGAATCATTACACATAAATTGTGAGCAAAAATAATTTTTTTCTCAGCCAATCTTTTAAAGAGTCAATGGCACAGTCTCTTTGAGACGCCCGAGCAGCTGACATAACGCTCTCATAGTTCCTTATTGGCATTAATTTCCTTTCTTTTGAGCCCCTTGAGGCCTACCTTGGCGAGCTCAGCTTTCGTTAGCTCTAACTCCTTTATGAGATCTTTATTCTCTTTCCGAGAAGTTTGTGTTACATAAGCAAAAAAAAATTAAATGGATATCGATCCTTAATTCGGCCACCCGTGCCCACATTAAGGCTCGGGGGCTGCTGGGCTTCGTGCTCATTATTTATAAATATTAAGAGGGGCACATCGATCCCTTGATCTGGTGTTGCCACCCGACCAGTGTCTCGGGGCTACTGCATTGCCTATTTCAATGCAGAAAATTCCAACTGCCAAGTGTTCGGTTTGACCGAACTATGGGCAAACATGTCTTCAGATAACAATAGGTACCATTTGCACCTATCCGGCGTCAAGCTAAATATATTACGGCAACTTTTCAAAACCCTCTCTCAAGGGCCTGTTCGCCGATCACTATTATCTCTAATATATTACACTGCGTTTCTATTCCTACGTGTGCCACCGAGCTAAGAGTTGATCCTCAGGCCGATTTCGTGCATCGACCTGAGTCTCAGGGGCTAATAGGATTAGCGGTTTCATGTTTTCCTTCGGGTGCATTTCGGGTTTTAGACTGACACACACCTTGAGGGCTACTAGTTATACATGTTGACAGCGAATAAATTTACACGCATCGGAAATAAAATCCGTAAACAATCAGCCCAAGCCCGAGGTGGTGCACCACCTTGGAGGTAGTCCGGCATAAAGCTTGGATTTGAATGGCTGGCTCCATAGAGGGCATTTCCGGCATTAAGCTCGGCTAAACTCCTTCAACTTTTTTGAACCAGGGTGTTCTATGACACCTCGGATATAGTCCGGCGTTAGAGCTCGGATACGGTCCGGCGTTGGAGCTTGGACATAGTCCGACGTGGGGGCTTGGATACAATCTGGTGTTGGAGCTCGGAAGCAGTCCGGCGTGTGTGCTCGGCTGTGAAAGATACCTCGAATACAGTCCGGCGTTGGAGCTCGGATGTGAGAAGACACCGCCGCATCGGAAACACTTCAAACCCGAGGTGTGGCGTAAAATATAACAAGGCATTGATAAAGGCCGAGAACTTAAAAGGGCTCCTCGGATACCCGACGTGTAAACTTTCCGGATTCACTTCGGCGATCCTCATGATCGAAGATGAGAGGATTTGTTGAACCAGTTTTCAAGACCGATGATCGAAGATGAAGAACAGTTCGGAAGAATCGAGGAGCGTCACCAACTTGAAGACCGGTTCAGGGGGCTACTGACGGTGTCCTGAACTAGGGGGTACTCACCACGTCGTCTCCCGATCAGTTGATTTGGGCCGAGGACCCCAGGGCCGAATACTCATGGGCCAGTTCGGACAGCCGATGACATATGCAAGGAAGATTCCACAAGACTTGGTGATCAAGACAAGGACTCCTCCCCACCGGCGTATTCGACTAGGACTCTTGTAATCCTAGGCCTTGGTACATTATATAAGCCGAGGCCAGGCTAGTCAATAGAGAGATGATATATGCTAGATCATTATGACATTACTCATCATACCTCTAGGGCTTAGACCACAACATATGATCTCGTGGTAGATCAACTGTTGTAACACTCATATTCATCAAGATCAATCAAGCAGGAAGTAGCGTATTACCTCCATAGAGAGGGCCCGAACCTGGGTAAACATCGTGTCCCCCGTTTCCTGTTACCATCGATCCTAGACGCACAGTTCGGGACCCCCTACCCGAGATCCGCCGGTTTTGACACCGACAATGGGGCCACCCAGGACTAGCCCGATGGGGAGTGAGTCGGAGTGGCCGGGAGAGTGTCATGGCAATGGAGGGGTTTCGTCGGAATGCCGTTGGTCCACCCGAATGGGAGTGCGAGGCCATGGGTTCCGTGGTGTGGGTACAGTGTGTTACCTCTGCAGAGTGTAATAATCTATCGATAGCCGAGTCCACGGTTACGGACACGCTCGTAGTAGGTCACACCATGGGTCAACGTTTAATAAATTTTGCACATTAAGTTATGAACCTTGCACTATTGATGATGGTGGGAAAGCCATCGAGATGTTCAAGACAAAGTATTGGTCGTGGTTGTGATCGCCGTAAGGATCACGAGATGCCCCTAGTCAAGACCACGAAGGTGGTACGTTTGTGATCCAAGAACGATCACGGTTGGTAAGCCAGTCCCGAGGTACTTTTATCACAAGAGCATGATCACAGCATGTTGAAACATTATTGCATTATTAATTGGTTAATTATCATGATATTGTTTGTCATTATGATTATGTCTGTTGTGAGCTTGCAAGTACATTCCATGTACTGACCTGGCGTGTCATGCCAGATTTCAGGAAAGTCTCGTTGAAAAGGAGTGCTGCTCGAGTCTAGATCGTGTCCACATCGGTGTCCTTGTGCTATGGAGTTTCCGCTACGACGTTGTTCCGCTACCGCGTAGTTGTTATGATCGAGGCCCCTTTATGTTCACTAAATAATGTACATATTGTTCAGCCGCACCGTGTGTGCCGCTTGGCCCCGACACCTGTTGTAATATAAACGATGATCCACTAGCATCAATAAAGCGGTTGTTTTCTGTACCAAGATGTTGTGTGTTGCCAGAAGAAATGGTCTCTGGGCTGGCAATGCATGGTAAACCGGTTGCTCTGAGCCGGGGTGCCACAGAATATTTACAATTTTTTTATAAAATTTGTAAAATCTGATTTAAGAAAACACTAATATATGTGAAGTATACATATTAAACAACTAATATATTTATACATTCTCGCATCTGGAAACACATTTTCTCTTAAAAACTAATCATTCTGAGAGAGTTCTAGCGTGCAACATAAGACCGCTGCCTCCGTGAGGAGTGGAGACGTTTTTTCATCAAACTCCTCCACCAGTTGCCAAAAAAAAATCACACTCAATCAACTGTAGTCAGAAAAATGATACATCCCCGGTTCAGAGTGCTAATTGATCCGGATCAGAAAAAGCCATGCCTCTAATTAACCAATGGAAATCTCATCTCATCTTGGTGCCGGTGTGCCCGCTTGTGGCGTCATCCCGCCTGTCCGTGTCCCACACACAAGCCTGCTCCCATCTGCGTTGTGCTCTACTACGCTGGGCAAAGACCAATTGCCATTTGGTCATATGGTCGTGAGGCAACCTTTGGGTGGAAGAAATTGACAGCTCGCAGGAAGTCTTGGCGGAGAAAGCCGTTGTCGTGCCTAACTGGTTGGAGCGCATTGTCTTGGTCCTCCCACTAGCATGAGTTTCCCATGCGGACATGCTGTCTGTACTGAGGGTGGCAGGTTACAAGATTGGTGCTTAGATCTTATGAATATGGAGCACCTCCACGACGACCCAGGATAAACAATTCCTGGGTTTTCACCACTTCTAGATTTTCCCTTCCCTATGCCCCCCATTCGAAAGCTAACTTCACTATCTTTCTTTGGGCATTGTTTTATGACAGTTTGTGGATGAGACATGTACGAATGACTCATGAAGCATGAACAGAGCACACTAGGGGGCAGGGTGCTATATAAATCATTGGCCGTATCGAGGGTTCTTGCTGAGAACATTTATATCCACTCAATTACAAGATAATTTGGCATGGCAAGATCTTCTGAACTAATGGTCTTCTCAAATAAATGTGATTGAATGAAATGTGAAGAGAGACACTAGTGCAGAACATGCCTTTATCACCGGTTCGTAAGGGCCTTTAGTGCCGGTTCTGCAACCGACACTATGGAGTGGAGACTAAAGCCCCCCCCCCCCCTTTAGTACCGGTTCGGCAGGAACCGGCGCTAAAGTGCCACCACGTGGCACGAGCTGTTTGGGGGGGGGGGGTTTGGTTTTAATTTTTATTTTTCCATTAATTTTGTCATTTAATTCTTTTTTGTTTGCTGGTATTTTACGATACTACATATCGTACACGTTATGCATATATATAAATAGATTTTCTCGTAGAACTGATCATATATATATATAATCGAATGTCTCGCAACCACCATTAATTATTCACATATACACATGTATATATATATATATATATATACAATTTCTCCTACATGTTGCCTTGGTGCCTTCGGAGCACGATGACAAGTGGTTCATGGGGGCGGTAGCGGGTAATAGTATTCTCCTTTGGGATCTATGACCTGGTCGAGCAAAAATCCCGCTATTTCCTCTTAAAGTGCTCGTATGCGCTCCTCTGATAGGAGCTTGTCCCGCACCTCTTTGAACTGTTAAGAAGGAGATCAATATGCATGTGTATTAGTTGTGTGACTAGATATCGACAATCATGTAAGATTTGTGAATAGTGTTCTGGCAAACGTACCCAGTCCTGTCTATCAGATCTGCTCCTTTCGGAAGCCATCATGCGAATGTTCTCGCAAACGTAGTATGCACACACTCCAGTCCCCGGCGCCTGCTTCAGGGCCTTTACGACAATAGAATTTAATCAGATAATAATTAATCAAGCATGTTAATTAATTAATGGTATTGAAAACAAGAATTAAAGAGATGGTAGCTAGCTAGCTAATACTACTTAATTACTTACCTTGGGTCGATACCAACATAGCTTTTGTCGCCATTTTCCTGGAGTCACCTTGATGTACTTTGCCCAAGCCCTGCCCGCCGGCAAAGAAAATTAATAAAGGGGTTATTAAAAGTAGTTCATATTAGGAAATGACGAACTAAATAGGCCGAGATATAGTTAATAATGATTGAAATAACCTGTCGACTATCCCCTTCACGATGCTGTAGTCACTATTTTTTTTAAGTAGTGAGTCCAGTACTTCAACTTTTCCTTCGTCAACTTTAATGTCTAACAAGATCCAGTGGAAGCTGCATGCGCATACGTTTGCATGTATAAATTGAGCGGGCATGTGCATAACACTAATCAACTATAACCCTAAACCCTATACACTTATTAACATCTAGCTAGTAAGCAAAAACAGAATTTGTAGTACAAGATAGTGTGACTCAGTCGAAGTTGTAAGGAAGTAGTATATCTTCATTGCTATTGAGGCGCTTCAAGAACTCTAGCATGCATTTCTCTACATCTTGTCTACACCAATTTCCATGTGTATTCATTAACGGTATTTGGGTCAATGAACCCAATGCCATAGCGTCCAGCTTTTTTCATTTCATACATCTTCATCCTGCATAATACCACAGAAAAGAATATATAGTGAGGATTTATAATTACAGGTAATTAATGATCAATCAATGAGCACTAGAGCTAGCTTGAGACTTAAATTACAGAAAGAAATCACTTACAGACAATAGCAACTGGCGATAGATTTGTTGAGTGCATCTTGATTGAATAACTAAAATAGTTCTGAATACTCAATGGCCAGAGCTTTCTTATGATCTTCCTCAACTTGCACCATGAGGGACTCTCGATTGGAAATCTTGGTAATTTTCATGTACCAATCATGCAATTCATACATTCTCGTTGGGAGGTTCTTGACCTCCTCGGGCTCGACCAAAGGTTGGCCCCGGACATATTTCCGTTTTATTTCCTCCTCTCTAAGCGGAGGCATGGGCTCGATCTCGAGGAGTTGTCCAACAGTGATCTTGAGCATTTCAGCCTGCATTATATGCTCCTCGGTTATTACCACATCGCCTAGCTCGGAACGTAAACGGTTTGCCCACAATAATATTGGGCGCGCGTACTCTCATGTGTTGTTGGCACAACAAGCGGGGGGGTCGATTGCGCCGCCTGTTCTCCCAGCTGGGGAACGGTTTTCCCGCATTTTTTGACAGCTGCTTGTTGGCTCGAGCTCGAGCTCGCTTCTTTCTGTAGTCGTGCTCGATGTGCCTTCTTGATTTGGCGCTCATAGTCTGAGTCAACAGGCTTGGGAGCTGGTGGTCTAGCCATACGAATGAAGTGGTCAATCTTTTCCTCAGGCACTTTCTCCCTCGGCGGCGTTGCCGGTTTCGGTCGAAAATGAGCGTCCACTTCGGCCCGCACTATTGCATCGTTTTGCTCCTCGGTCATGTCGTAAGGCCTCTGAGGAAGAGGAGCGAGGCTGCTTGGACCATATTTATATCGCTTGTCTCCGCCTGTACTTTCTGTACTACCTCGACTCGTACCGCTACGCACCATAGCTGCGGCGTGTCTCTTCTGCGATTGCTTAGGCGGCGGAGACGGCTGACGTGGCTTAGTTGGAGCAGGAGGAGTGGCCTGACGCTGTGCCGGACTTGAAGCAGGAGGTGTGGCCTGACACGGTGTCGGACTTGAAGCAGGAGGTGTGGCCTGACGCTGTGCCGGACTTGAAGCAGGAGGTGTGGCCTGACACGGTGGCGGACTTGGAGGAGCGGGAGTCTGCTGACACGGTGGCGGACTTCGAGGAGGAGTCGGCAGACGCGGTGTCGGTGGACTTCGAAAGATGATGCAATCCTTTTTCCATAGGATGAAACGATGTATGGCCTCTCCCAGTGTTTGCTCGTCGTCACCTCCAGGAATGTCAAGCTCTAGCCCCGAATATGGGCCCACCACCTCATCAACCAAGACACGAGCATAGCCCTCTGGAATCGGGGCGCAATGGAAGGTTGCTTCGGGGGTAATTGTAAAAGCAACGGCGTTCGCCACCTTCATGGATATGTTCTTCATTTTGTAGTGTAGCTCACAGTTAGTGTTCTCTATGATGTCATCCACAGGGTATGTATCCAGCAGTGCGTCGCCCGGGGCGGAACCAACGCTACTTCTCGGCATGGATGGGACGGTGCTATCCAATGCTGGATGATCATCCGCTTGCTGCTGCCGCTGCTGAGACCCCCTTTCCTGGCTAAGTGAGTCGATCTGCTGCTGCTGGAATTTGAGTGCCAAGTCCGCGTGCCTTGCTTCTAGGCCTTGAAGGCGTTCCGCGTCCTGCTTCCTCTGCTCCTCCTCCAGCTTCCTCTTCTTCTCCTCCTCCATCTTCTTTCTTGCACGGGTCCTGTAGTCGTCGTTCCATTCCGAAAAGCCCTCATACCAGGGAATAACGCCCTTGCCTCGTGTTCTTCCCGGGTGTTCAGGATTTCCCAGGGCGCGCGTAAGCTCGTCGTTCTCTCTGTTGGGCGTGAACACCCCCTTTCGAGCATCTTCTATTGCGTCAAGTAACTTTTGTTCTGCTCCGTTTAGACTTGCCTTCTTCGAAACCAGGCCTGTCTTCGGGTCCAACGCCCCCCCATGCGCATAGAACCAAGTTCTGCACCTGGGGGGCCAGCTCCTAGTAACCGGAGTGACCCCTGCATCCTCCATCTCTTGCTCAGACTTATCCCACTTAGGCATTGCCACCGCGTAGCCACCTGGACCCAGCCTATGGAACTGCGTCTTTTTTGCGGCATTGGCCTTGTTTTTTCTCGACCGTTCCTTAGATAATTCTGATTCCTTGAATTTCACGAAAGCGGGCCAGTGTTCTCTTTGCTTCTCCAGTGTTCCCTTGAATTCTGGAGTCTTCCTTTCTGCAGCGAGGTAGTTGGCCCATACAGTTTTCTTGTGGGTGTTGAATGCAATTGCCATCTTCTTAAGAGCAGCGTCCTTGACTTTCTGCACATCTGCATCAGTGAAATAATCTGGTAGGGTGAAATGTTCCATCAGAGATTCCCAAAGCTTTTGTTTTGCTCTGTCGTCGACCCAAGTAACATCTGGGCGTTTAGTTTTTGGCTCTTTCCATTCTTGAATGGAGATCGGGAGTTGGTCCTTCACAAGAACTCCGCACTGACGAACGAACTTGCTCGCAATGTTCTTAGGCGTGAGGGGTTCGCCACTAGCTTTGATGGAATCGATGTTGTACTTTACACCCTCCTTCAACTTTTTGCTCGGGCCGCGCTTTGTCCTGCTGTCTGTAGAAGCAGATTTGCTCGATCCGGAGGGCTGAAAGAAGAAAGATCGATTCGTTAATATATCTTCAAATAAAAAAACATGTGATGATCACTAGATGCCTGCTTATATAAATATACCTCGCCGGTAGTCTTTGTTATTTCAAGATCAACATTGTATTCGTCATCATAATCATTGTCTGCGTCATCATAATCATAATCATAGTTCATGACTTCATCAGCTCGGTCGTCGAGATCGAATATCTTATCATCACCCTCCCCGGTATTGTTCAGATATTGGGAGCCGTCATTTGCTTCATTCAGATCATCTGGCCTGCTAGGGCTGCGTATGATCTCGAACAGGGCCTCTTCTCCCTCTCTGCCGGTATTGTCCGCCATAGCTTTTATTTAACTAATACAGAAGAAATATAAAACAATTTAGTATTCAAATTACAATGCATGGATGCAATCAATAAGGAAAAACTGAATCATATAGTACATAATATGCATCGTCTCGAATAATATATAATCTCGAATACATCGTCTCGAATAATATATAATCTCGAATACATCGTCTCGAATAATATATAATCTCGAATACATCGTCTCAAATAATATATAATCTCGAATACATCACTGGCTAGGTAGCTAATAAAGATCGAATACTATAGAAGAATCTAGGCCACTCGCGGTTCCTGGGGCGCGGGCGGTGGACACCCAAAGACAAGGAACCATCACAGGATCATATCTCCGGTCATCTGCCCAAAGAACCTGCCAGGTATTGGAGAACCTGACGTCCATAGCAGCCATGTAGCGATGGACGTGCTCGTCCTCCTCCCTGACACGACGACGCACCACCTCCGGCGGGGTCGGCTCCCTCTGCACCGAATGTGGCCCACGCGAATGCCACCAAAGGAGATCAGGGTCGACGACGGGACCCGAGGCCGGGTTCCTCACCAAGTGTCGCGCCCCTCCAGGTAGCACCTCCCAGTGCCAGCCCGGCGGAGCCCAATCCCGGACATGGGTCCTCTGAAGCAGGACGTCGTCGCGAACGGGTCGACGGCGAGGATGCGGGCCGGGCATCGTCGACAACAAATACTATATGCCGCAAAAGTAAAGTAACATTTTTTAAATGATTGGATTGTGATTTCTTATATGCAAATTCTAAATTTTATAACTAAAAATATAATAAACTAAAAAAACATCGATCATATCTAAAACTAACATTTCTAACATTTCTATAACTAATTTTTCTTTAAAATTTCTATATAACAAACATTTCTATAACATTAATACAGAAAAAACTAACATTTCTATATATAACTAACATTTCTATAACATTAATACAGAAAAAACTGAAAAAACTAATAACTAATAACTAATAACAGAAAAACTAAAAACTAAAAACAGAAAAACTAAAAACTAAAAACAGAACAAAAATTGTGTATGTGTGTGTGTATGGTGTGTGTGTGTGTATGTGTTGTGTGTGCAGGCAACGGCGACGGCGAACCAAGGCAACGGCGCCGGCGGCGCGCGCGGCGGCTTCGATTGGAGGGAGAGGAGACGGGGGACAGAGGCTCACAGCGCGGGCGAGGTCGAGGCGACGGCGACGGCGACGCGGGCCGGTGCGGGGACGGGGACGCGGGCCGGTGCGGGGATGGGGACGGGCCGGCGACGCGGACGGCGCGACGAGGACGGGGGCGGCGCGGAGTCGACGGGGACGGCGCGACGGCGGCGGCGACGGCGCGGGACGGGGCGGCGGCGATGAAGCAGAGAGAAGTGGGAGGAAACTGACGAAATTTTCGTAAGTGTTTCTTATATAGGATGGTCCTTTAGTACCGGTTGGAGCCACCAACCGGTACTAAAGGTCGATTTTGGCCAGGCCAAGCGGCGGGAAGCGCCCACCTTTAGTACCGGGTGGTGGCACCAACCGGTACTAAAGGCCCACCCTTTAGTACCGGTTGGTGCCACCACCCGGTACTAAAGGGTGTGCGCTGCCAGGCGAGGGGCGCAGAAGTTTAGTCCCACCTCGCTAGTTGAGGAGCGCCAGGACCAGTTTATAAGCCCCGACGCGGGCACTGCATTGAGCTCCTCTCAATAGCAGGCCTTCTGGGCCTACCTCTCCTACTCTGCCTGTGGGCCTACTGGGCTTGCGGGCCTGCATCCTGGCCCAACTACAGGTTGGGTTTCTAGTCGTATGCAGGCCGCTCTGGCCCAGTAGGTGGGCTTTTTTATTTTCTTATTTTTTTGCTTTATTTATTTTTGGTTTATTTATTTTTGAGTTGTTTTTTGCTGTATTTAGAGTTTCTTTGGGAATATTTTTGCTTTAGGTACAAAAAATTACAAACTTTCTGTTAGTGCCGGTAGTTTACAAATTTGAATAGTTTACATTTTGAATTATTTGAAATTTGTGTGAATCACTAGTTTGTGAATAACTTAACTTTGAAAATAGATTTTCAGTGATTCTTTTTTCTTATGTTTAATATTAGTGTGTTTTATCATTATTCAATTTGGTAATGCTTAGGTTATTTAAAAAATGAAATCCCTTTGTAACGGATGAGTTTTCGTCCGAAACCCTGATACTTCGAAAGAGATTGTCCATTTTATACACGAAGTGCATCCAGTTTTTGCGGTAACCCTCTCTACTTTTTTGCACATGCTATGTGGGTGAAATTATGATACCATGCCAACTTTCAACCTTTTCTGAGTTCATTTGAAATGCTTTTCAATTTCAGGGTCATTTAGCTGAAAAAATCAGTAAATGCATGAAAGAATTTGTTTGCACATAAAATTTCTTCGCGTTTCAAATGCCAAAACACATAACTACCCTAACTATTACAGAGATTCCCTCCTGGGTGTGAAACACAGAAGAAATTGATGATAGTGAAGCCGATCACATCCCAGATCTTTGGGTGTGAAACTTTTTCTTCGCGTATGTCCCTTTGCGCCGTAGCCATGGAAAATCTTCATCATTTAACTGGATGCTCGGGTCAATATTCACTGTGAATGGAGCAATTTCATCAAACTTTTCATAATCTTCTGACATGTCTGTCTTGTCATCCACTCCCACGATGTTTCTCTTCCCAGAAAGAACTATGTGGCGCTTTGGCTCATCGTATGATGCATTCGCTTCCTTATCTTTTCTTTTTCTCGGCTTGGTAGACATATCCTTCACATAGAAAACCTGTGCCACATCATTAGCTAGGACGAATGGTTCGTCTGCATACGCAAGATTGTTGAGATCCACTGTTGTCATTCCATACTGCGGGTCTTCCGTTACCCCATATCGTGTCATATTGACCCATTTGCACCGAAACAAAGGGACCTTCAAATCACGTCCATAGTCAAGTTCCCATATCTCCTCTATGTAACCATAATATGTTTCCTTTCCCGTCTTGGTTGTTGCATCAAAGCGGACACCACTGTTTTGGTTGGTGCTCTTCTTATCTTGGGCGATCGTGTAAAATGTATTACCATTTATCTCGTACCCTTTGAAAGTCATTATATTCGAAGATGGTAACTGGGACAGCGAGTACAGGTCATCTTCAATAGAGGCGTCATGCATGGTACGTGTCTGCAACCAGCCGGCGAAACTCCTGGTTTGTTCACGTGTAATCCAGTCATCAGACCGCTCCGGGTGTTTGGAGCGTAGAAAATTCTTGTGTTCGTCCATATACGGAGCCACCAAGGCGGAATTCTGTATAACTGTGTAGTGTGCTTCAGTGAGAGAATGTCCGTCCATACATATTTTTTGATTCCCTCCTAGCGTGCCTTTTCCATCCAGTCTGCCCTTATGCCGCGATTCAGGAACACCAATCGGCTTAAGGTCAGGAATAAAGTCAATACAAAACTCAATGACCTCCTCATTTTCATGGCCCTTGGAGATGCTTCCTTCTGGCCTAGCACGGTTATGAACATATTTCTTTAAGACTCCCATGAACCTCTCAAAGGGGAACATATTGTGTAGAAATACAGGACCCAAAACGCTAATCTCTTCGCATAGGTGAACTAGGACGTGCGTCATGATGTTGAAGAAGGATGGTGGGAACACCAACTCGAAACTGACAAGACATTGCACCAATCATTCTCTAACCTTGGTATGATTTCTGGATCGATTACCTTCTGAGAGATTGCATTGAGGAATGCACATAGCTTCACAATGGCTAATCGAACGTTTCCGGTAGAAGCCCCCTCAATGCAACCGGAAGCAGTTGCGTCATAATCACGTGGCAGTCATGAGACTTTAGGTTCTGGAACTTTTTCTCTGCCATGTTTATTATTCCCTTTATATTCGACGACAAGCCAGACGGTACCTAAATACTGAGCAGGCATTCAAAGAAGATTTCCTTCTCTTCTTTGGTAAGAGCGTAGCTGGCATGACCCTGATGTATGCCGTCTTTTCCATGCATACCTTGCTGGTCCCCACGTGCCTTAGGTGTATCGTTTGACTTCCCATACACGCCCAAGAAGTCAAGCAGGGTCACGCAAAGATTCTTCGTCACGTGCATCACGTCGATTGCAGAGCGGACCTCTAGATTTTTCCAATAGGGCAGGTCCCAAAATATAGATTTCTTCTTCCACATGGGTGCGCGTCCGTCAGCGTCATTCGGAACAGGTTGTCCGCCAGGACCCTTTCCAAAGACTACCTTCAAATCCTTAACCATATCATGTACATCAGCACCAGTATGGTGGCGAGGCTTCGTCCGGTGATCCGCCTCACCTTTGAAATGCTTGCCTTTCTTTCTTACAGGATGCCTGCTCGGAAGAAATCAATGATGTCCCAGGTACACATTCTTCCTACAATTGTCCAAATATATACTGTCGGTATCATCCAAACAGTGCATGCATGCGCGGTATCCCTTGTTTGTCTGTCCTGAAAGGTTACTGAGAGCAGGCCAATCATTGATGGTCACGAACAGCAAGGCCTTTAGGTCAAATTCTTCCCCCATGTGTTCATCCCATGCACGTACACCTGTTCCATTCCACAGCTGTAAGAGTTCTTCAACTAATGGCCTTAGGTACACATCAATGTCGTTGCCGGGTTGCTTAGGTCCTTGGATGAGCACTGGCATCATAATGAACTTCCGCTTCATGCACAACCAAGGAGGAAGGTTATACAAACATAGAGTCACAGGCCAGGTGCTATGGTTGCTGCTCTGCTCCCCAAAAGGATTAATGCCATCTGCGCTTAGACCAAACCATACGTTCCTTGCGTCATCTGCAAACTCCTTCCCGTACTTTCTCTCAATTTTTCTCCACTGCGACCCGTCAGCGGGTACTCTCAACTTTCTGTCTTTCTTACGGTCTTCTCTGTGCCATCGCATCGCCTTGGCATGCTCTTTGTTTTGGAACAAACGTTTCAACCGTGGTATTATAGGAGCATACCACATCACCTTGGCAGGAATCTTCTTCCTGTGGCGCTCGCCCTCGACATCACCAGGGTCATCGCGCCTGATCTTATAGCGCAATGCACCGCATACCGGGCAAGCGCTCAAATCCTCGTACTCACCGCGGTAGAGGATGCAGTCATTAGGGCATGCATGTATCTTCTGCACCTCTAACCCTAGAGGGCAGACAGCCTTCTTTGCTTTGTACGTACTCTCGGGCAATTCGTTGTCCTTTGGAAGCATATTCTTTATCATTACCAGCAACTTTCCAAATCCCTTGTCAGATACACCATTCTCTGCCTTCCATTGCAGCAATTCCAATGTGGTGCCCAACTTTTTCTTGTCAGCTTCGCAATTCGGGTACAACAATTTCTTGTGATCCTCTAACATGCGCTGCAACTTCTTCTTCTCCAAATCACTTGCGCAGTTTCTCTTTGCATCGGCAATGGCCCGACCTAGATCATCAGCGGGCTCATCTGATGCCTCTTCTTCAGCTTCTTCCCGCATTGCCGGCTCAGCTTCTTCCCCCATTGTTGTATCATCGTATTCAGGAAACCCATGGCCAGGATAGTTGTCGTCGTCCTCTTCTTCTTCATTGTCTTCAATCATAACCCCTCTTTCTCCGTGCTTGGTCCAAACATTATAGTGGGGCATGAAACCGGACATAAACAGGTGGACGTGAATGGTTCTTGACGTAGAGTAATTGTGATCATTCTTACAGACTAAACATGGACAAGGCATAAAACCATCCGCCCGCTTGTTTGCCTCAGCCGCAAGCATAAAAGTTTGCACGCCATTAATGAACTCAGGAGAGCATCGGTCATCGTACATCCATTGTCGGCTCATCTTCATTACACAACACCGAATAGACCAAATTAATACAAGTTCATACATAAAGTTCATACAAGACTTAAATGCAACAAACAAATAACTCTCTAACTAAAGAATTTAAATGCAACAACAAATGCGATCAAGATCGCAACTAAGGTAACAATTGATCCAACAGCATAATGATACCAAGCCTCACTATCAATGGCATATATTCTAATCTTTCTAATCTTCAAGCGCATTTTCTCCATCTTGATCTTGTGATCATCGATGACATCGGCAACATGCAACTCCAATTCCATCTTCTCCCCCTCAATTCTTTTCAATTTTTCTTTCAAATACTCGTTTTCTCTTTCAACTAAATTTAACCTCTCGACAATAGGGTCGGTTGGAATTTCCGGTTCACAAACCTCCTAGACAAAAATATCTATGTCAACTTGATGGGCATAATTTGTCATAAACACGAAATGCAACAACTAGTTTTAAAAGAGAATATACCACATCCGAATCATAACAACGACGAGGGCCGACGGGGACGGATATCAAAACCATGGCACTATGTATAACAAACAACGTACGGTGAGATAATTATACGAGTAACTATATATCCAAATCACACAAACATCAATTTGGTAATGTAAAACATTCATGAACAAGAGGCTCACCACAAGGTGGTGCCGGCGATGGAACGGTGCGGGCAATCGACTGTGGTTACGACGGAGATTTAGAAGGCACTAAGTAAACCACACCTACATATGCAAACTAAGTGTTAGTTTTGACCACAAATTGCATATAAATCAAATACTAGCACATATATTTTCTACCAAATTACTAAACTCATAAATTAATCACTATACAAAGCATTGCAAGAGCTAATCTAGCAATGAGAGATGAAAGGACAACGTTGCCAACCTTTGTGATCATTTGAATGGATGGGGGCCTTCAAATCTTGACAAATTTTGGGCAAAATGTGTGATGAGCTCGAGAGGAAGAGGGGAAGAACAGAGAGGAGAGGGGAAAGGGGAAGAACAAAGCGAGCTCGGGTGGACGAAGGGTTTATGTAGGACGACCTTTAGCACCGGTTCGTGCCATGAACCGGTACTAAAGGTGCTGGAGGGGCCCCAGATTGACAACATCCTGCCACCACTCACTTTAGTACCGGTCCGTGGCACGAACCGGTGCTAAAGGTCGGCCACGAACCGGTACTAATGAAAGCTGCTGGCTAGCCGTTGGAATCGGCACTAATGCACACATTAGTGCCGGCTCAAAAGCAAACCGGCACTAATGTGCTTGATATTTGACCCTTTTTCTACGAGTGAGAGAGAGACAGAGAGACAGAGAGACAGAGAGACAGAGAGAGAGGTCTTCGTAAGCCATAACTACTGGTCTTCTCCGACGAATCTCGACCCCATGATCGAACAACCCTCGACTAAACTATCCCCCCACACCCTTGATCATCCTAGCTAGCAGAGTAATTCAATGATTATGCTTACTAAGAACTCTGAACTCTAGCACTTACTATATATATATACACATGAGTATAGATTTGAAATGGTTTAGGTCTGTATAAGTCTGTATCTTGTTCATATATGTTGAAGGAGGTAGTGTTTGTTTTTTCTTAGAAGTCCTATATATGCTCTCCCTTATCAGACTTTAGAGTTGGAGAGCCTGTCAGCTGGAGATGCTCATTGCTGCCGCCCACAGCAAAGCCCGTCGCTAACGGCCAACACAATGACACGATTCTACATGCACTGTATGACAAGCGTGATTCTGCCATAATAATGATTAGAAAAGGTTGAGTAGGGTCGCATCAAAAATTTCAACATATGTTTGTGTAGTGATTATTATAAAATTATTATTATTAAAGCATCGGCATATTAGTACATTCCAATCCACAAGATTGATACCAATTCAAAGGGCAATCATCATGCTTGTAAGGAAGGTTCATTGTGCATTAAAAAAATATTCATTTATTAAAATTATGTTGATTTTTAAAAGCTTTGTCATTATTAAAAATTGTTCATCCATATTAAAAGGTGGTCATCATATTTTTTTAAAGACTCATCCTGTATAAATAGTGTTCATTTTTGAAACCTTCATCGTGTTTTTCAAAAAGGTTCATCGTGTACTAAGACAGGGTTCTTCGCTTATTAAGAAAATGTTCATCATGTTTTTTAAAGGGTCATCATGCATTAAAGAAAGTCATGTATTAAAAAGTTAAATCAAATATTTAGAAGATGTTCAGTGTGTAGTTCAAAACATGTGTGTCCCTATTATCAGTTGATTATCATGTTTTAATAAAAGGTTTTAACATGTATTAACAGTATTCATGTATTCCCCCGGAAAATATTCCATATTCATGAGTTGAAAAGTTCATCGACTTTTTAAATACAATTTCACTTATACTAAAAATACCCATCGCATATTAAAAAATATTCTTCCTGTTTTCAAAAAAGGTTATAGTCATGTATTCAAAAATATCCCTTTTATAAAAAGTTGGCATTCCTGTTTTCCAAGAAGGTTCATCTTGTGCAGGCGACATGGTGTTAGCGCTCACTTTAAGCGAGACATAGATGCCCATGCTTCCATATTCTACTTTACACTAAACACTGCCATACAGATTAGCCTCACAAGATAAAAAAAATGAAAATACACTGGAAGTTTGAGTAGCTCAATTGGAATATAATTATGATGTGGAATAGCGACATATAAATACTGCAGTTAGTTCCTCACATCACAATGCTAAAAATTTCGTTTGCATTTTCCTTCAATATCTCATCTATTCGAGTCACTCCCTTATATCCATGCCCGAACTATATGAATAGTGAAAGTTGTATTTAAGCGCACACCGACTCAGCAACTTCAATCATTTGGGGGGTGACTAAATTGCTGACAAGGTTCACTCCTCAGCAACAGTTCTCTGGAATATGTGGAGATGCCATAAGATCAGATTTGTGCCGTGATCAACTTTTGGCAAGGTTCAATTCTCCCCCCCCCCCCCCTCCCCTCTCCGGTTCCCCATCTCCCTCCCCCCTCCCCCACACTCTCTCCCTCTCCCTCTCTCTTAGATCACATGCCTTATAGACTATGATACTTATGAAGACCTTTACATGTAAAACAAATCATGAAATTACTTGAAATAAATATTTGAACAAATGGTGCTGGGTTAACCATTTATATACTACCACCATAGGTTGTTCTTGTCCTGTCCATGTTCCACAGGTCGTTTTAGAACCTTTTTCTCCTACTTCCTTTATGGACATGAACTGGCAACCGCATCTTTGTTGTGAAGGGTGCCGTGCATATCTTTCTTGAGGTGACTAACGTGAACCGCCGACATTGCGGCATGCAGCCTGAAAGCTCCTCTGTGGATTTTGGCGGCTCTCATCTGACCAGTTCGCTTTTGGCGATACAATCTAGAAATGACAACTTGACGCAGAGGATATAGTTGTGCAGCAGCGGCAGTGAGATCCCTAGCCCAGCATTTTTTTTGTGATCACGGAAAAGTGGTGACAACAACACATGATTGCCTCGGAGTTGATGGTGCTTCTGGAGTAGCTTATCCCGAGCTCCGGGGTGAAAACCATAAGTATGTCCTGAGTTGGTTGTACCTGGCAATGACAACGGTTTTACATTGTTACCTTGTTGAAGGCATGGTTTGGATATGCCCAGACATGTTCTTCAGGGTGAAAACCTAGAATCTGGTCTTTGATGGTTAGATTCGGTGACGATGGCGCTTCAGCATTGTTTCCTTCCTGAAGGTGTTGCTATTGAAGAATCTCGTTGTTCTTATGGTGTCAAGGGATGGTTGGCACGGATACTATCATTGTTGTAGTTTGTCGATCGTTATTAATCGCTTCGGGGTCATTTTTTCGCGCTTAGGCATAGCTTTGGTCTCCTGTGACATTGCTATTGGCAGCGTGTTTTTTTGTGTGTGCACTGGTGTTGAGTGTGTGCATCCTAACTATGTAGAGTCTGGGTTTGTGCTCATTGTATTTGTATCCACTTGATGCTTCATTTTGAGTTAATAAAATTCACCCTTTGCAAGAAAAAGGAAGCGTTTGACATAAGAAAAATCTAACCTGATAGAAAAAGGAAGTGTTTTCTCCCATATGTGGGGGAACAATGGGTGGAAGCTTTTGACCTTGATCTGCACCCAGTTGACGTAGTGATGAGATGAACACCTATGCCATCGAGGTCGGAGAGGTGGCATGATCCTTTCACGCGGCCATTGTCTTTGACACTGCAGGTTCAAAGCAGTACTGCTTGAAACGTGTAGAAGACCGAGGGCAGGGGGAGAGACAGATTCAACCGTGACCTGCACCGTCCTTGAAGGTGCTTTGCGCTACAAAGCCTACAAGTAGAACACAACAAACATTGGTCCTGATGACATTTGTTGGCGTTTAGAGTGGAAAAAACGTGTGAGTGTCTGCTTGGATTGTCATCACTGCACCAGAGTATGTGAGTTGTGTGTACGTGGTATGCGTGGTATGCCTGCATAATCCACATGCAAGTTGGGCTCTGGTGTTGGCCTCCGAATAAACATCCGTGGCGATATTCGTCTCATTTCCGATCCCACCTGCACGCGGAGCGTCCATGCTTCAGTTTATGCTTATCTTGTTTTCCTTCTGAAGTCCCGCCACATCCACCTCGAAACACTACCTTTACAAGAGAGAGGTAGTGCTCGACTGCTAGCTACCGATGATGATGTACCATGACCGTAAGATAATTGACCTTCACGATGGTGCCCCTGAGAGGGTTACGATGCTACATGACTGCTGCAGCCTGGGGGCTGCGAAAGCAGATGTTGCAAGCTGGCCTGCGTGCGTGGCCCATGAAGCAGGGAGACATGGACAGGTTGCTATGGAAGTGATAGTGTAGTCCTTTTACAAGGGGATTAAGCAGCCCAAATTAGATTGAATCTGGCAATCGACGGTTGGCTAGGCGGTTGACCCTTGCCCAGGATTAGCCACTGATGCTTAGCAGTCACCTCTTATTATATAATTAATAACTGCTGGCTCTTTAAATAAAACTTCTAAAACTAAAGCTTTGAAGAACGCATCTAAAACTACTCTGCGCAAATCACAACATGGCCAGTCCAGATTGTTGGGCCTCGTCAACACACACTGGTCTAGGCTTCACATGACCACCTCCAATCGTGGTCTTGGCCTGCCGAGGAGTAAGTAGGTGACGTGCTCCTAATGGGCTTGCCTTTTTTTTTTTTGAGAGAGAAAGTGCAGCTCGCTGCTGCTGGGTGTGTGCTTAGCGCTCTGCCGGCATACGTAAGTTGTGGACCCATGCAAAGTTGTTTTGGCTTTCGGTTTGCATTTTTTTCCGCCCCTGGACGAGATGGACGAAATTCGGCCATTTCAAAAATTCCGGTCAAATCTCGGACGAATTACAAAACTAAAATTTGAATTTTGAATGAAATCTTGCAGAAATTCGGCCGAAAAATTGAAAACAAGCAGAGCCAAAGTATAGCAGTAGAACAACACTAAGGAGTACGTATGTATGTATATATTCACCAAACTTTGCATCAGTCAAACATCACCACCAGCTCCACAAAGATTGAAACAAGGACGGGGAGGTGTGCTGCAGAGTTGAGGAGTTGCCGCTGGATTCACCTGCATCCCGCAGCCAGCAGAGGTCAGCAGCAGGGGCCGGGCCGCCGGGACGACGCGAACGGGGCAGGAGCGGCATGCTCGAGCTGGGAGGCAGCCGGCGACGAGTGGAGGAGCCGCGAGCCCGTGAGTGGGCGCAGCGCCACCGCCGCCGCACACACGGGGGGAGTGGGGATCGTGAATTGTTAAGGGTTCGGGCGTGGTTGATAGGCAAACTGTGGGGAGGCCTCAGAAGTTGGATTGGACCAAAAACAAGTTCAAACTAGGCCAAAAATTTCGGTCGACACAAACAATTATCGGGCCCAGGCGAGATGGCCGAAAATTATTTTTTTCGCCGAAAATCAAAACGCGGTGTCTCAATGGCCAGCTTCGATGGACGTCGTATGTAGATTCCGTCCGACGGCAGGTGGAGCACATGAGGGAGGATGATGGCATCGATGGAGGAATAATTATAGCTGTCAGCGCCCATGATGCAGGCAGCACGTAGTTTGATCTTCGGTACCTAGAGTGTACATACATACACCCATATTTGGAACCATATAAACAGCCACATGTCCCGTCCCTCCTGTGCACACATAAATCGCTAGACGGGATCACTGAGAAATATCTTCACGAATCACACCCTACACTATGGCCAATAATTTATACGCCGCCACTGCCTATTGAGTTGGTTCAATCCATGCTTCACAGAGGTCCATGATCTGTCGGTCATACAACAACGACCGGAAAGAGTGATGCAAAAAAGGAAAGAAAAAAGATGTTAGCGTACGAATAGGAGACGTCAGGAAGGGTGCCCTTGGTTTATCAAGATCCTGATGTAGAATGTACAACACGTTGAGATGGCCATGACTGATAATATGCCGCCTCTGATCATCACGTGCCCGTCTGATCCGCAGCGAGGCACTCCGGCCTCCCAGACGCACAAGCCACCTTCATCGCCGTGTCCTTGCCTGAACGATCACATTCATGCTCACGTTGTGCTTGGGGCTTCATCCTCTCTGCCCAATCCTAATTTACCGCACGTGAGCTAGGTGGCGAGACCCTCGCCTCCAGGGCGCCGGAAATGATCATGAATTCGTGATGGTTGTTAGAGACGCTCCGTGGTGGTCAGGCAGGGGAAGGTAACGCTGTGGTAGTGTCCACCAAGAATGCACGACAGCTTCCAGAGCAGGTGATGTAGAGGAACTAGTAGAGAATGCATTAGGTGAGTCATGCACGTGTTGGGTTGATCTTGTTACAATATCATTTAGTTCTGCATTAGGTGAGTCATGCACGTGTTGTAAGAATTAGTCATGTGTTAAGTAGAGTACACAAGTATTGTTAGTGTCCATCTACATACATGCACGTAAATGGCTGAGTCGTGTGGCCCTTGCGTGAGCCTTGTTAGTGCTAAACGTGCATGCGATGTAGCCGGAGTAGTTAGCTAAGATAAGGATCCATGCAATTCTGCTTTGGTCGAGATGTGTGGATCAAGACGTTAGTGCCTTGACCACGAGTATGTGTACGTGCATGTGCATGATTGGTAGTGCAAAGCGATGGTAGCTGTGTTTTTGTCCGGCTACTTGTGAGAAAAAGGGTTTCCCCCCGCTTTGTATTACAAAGGAAACATCCGATACAACCAACGATAGATGCTGGGGCGGAAGCAGCACAACCACGCCCAAAAGAAAAGAAAGAGAAAAAAGAAAAGAAACAAATGCCGATAACGGCGGATCGACAAAGACGACGAAGCCTCGCGACCGCTGCTTCCACCGGAAATCATCCCCCAAGCTCCGAGACTCCGAAGCGCCGGTACCAATCAACACCTCCAAGAAGGGACGCGACGATGACGACGCTGCTGCCAAGGGTTTTCCCCGGTACATGGTGAGGAAAGAGGAAGGGTAGCCCCGACGCCCTCCAGGAAGGTCCGATGGCACCCTCAGGCGCCACCGCGTCGGTGTCAGCCAAGCCAACAGGGATTTCTCCCGATCCCATCCTCCACCTCAGGCACTCCGGAGCTTGCCACCAAACCGACCACCACCCTGCGCACACGGACACGAAGCTTCCCACGCTGTCTCACCACGGCACCGCGAAGATGGCCTGCACAACGAGGAAGGGGAGCCGACACCGTCAGCATACTGGAGGGCCCCACCTCCACCGTCCACGACGGTAGCCAACCGGACGCCAAAGCGGGAGTCTGCCGGGCCCGTGGCCCCACAGGCCCGGCCGGGCCCTCAGAGGCCCGGACAACTCCCGCCTCCACGCCACAGCTGGCATGCCGTCGGCGTCGCTGCCCCCCGTCCGAGCTGCTCCACCACCTCACCACACAGACGACGACGAAGCCACGCCGAGGGCCGGCCCGCTAGGACCCAGATGGGGCCTGCGGGCCCCGATCTAGGCTGGGGGTGCGCCACCGGCCAACCAGCGCCACCACGCCGTCTCGCCGCCAAGGGGCCGCGCCACCATCGTGCGAGCCGCCGGCCACCGCGCCGGGACGCCGGGCCGTCATCAGGCCGAGGGGCACCGCCGCCGCCCCCATGCCCCGGGCAGGGAGCCGCGCGCGTGGGGACGGGCAGGCCCTGCCGCCGCCAACACCACCCGGCCAGCGCCAGGGGCGCCCGACGACGGCGGCAGGGAGGGGAGGCGGCGCGGAGCGGATCCGGGGGAAGGGTGACAGGGGGGTGGTCCGGCTACTTAAGCTGTCGTAATTTAGTTTATTTGGATTGTAGAGAAGAGAGACACTGAAAAGGGCACAAGTGTGTGCACGCGTGCCAAAAATCTGTGTGTGTGCTCTTCTTCTACCTCGTGCTAGTGTTCCTGGGCAGCCCCAACATGGAGTACTCAAAAATACCATGTTACGAAAGTATTACCACAGACTACTGAAAAAATATTACATCCAAGTTCATGGTCCCTAGTACCTATAATTCTCTCTACACGCAGCCTCACATCTCGCCAGAATGTGGCACATCAGCACATGCGCTAACACTATTGTTCAACCTATGAGTACCACATCGGCATGTCTATTTTTGCTCAAGATATATTTCGGAGATTAATTTATTTTACTTTTTAAATGATGTGATATGCCTCAATTTAATGCTTGCAACTAATATGGTCCAGCATACATGCATACACTTTGTTCACACACAAATGCGCACAATACTCTCTCTCTCTCTCTCTCTCTCTCTCTCTCTCTCTCTCTCTCTCTCTCTCTCTCTCTCTCTCTCTCTCTCTCTCCAACATGCATTCTATATGAAACCAGTCTACGAAAAATATCGACAAAATGAGTTCAAGCATTAAGAAATATAACATATGGATTTTCACTTTTCCTATTAATACGAATAGCACCAGAGAGGCAGCCCGTCACTTCAAAGGGTTCCACTTTTGGTGATCCCGTGGTCATTGAGAACTAAATTTTAGGAGAGGTTTGTACCCTATTTAGCACGGGAGTTCACAGCTTTTTGAGCGTTGTTAATTTTTTTCCTTCGATGCTCAACTTATTATCAATGTGATGGTTTTCCCACCTAACCATGAATACATATTCTTTTGGATTAGAGTAATTTAGTTTTTCTATTGAATTTCTCCAAAGTAATGTAATTTTGTTCAAGGTAATTTTGGAATTTCCACAACTAACTTTATTTGAGATTGTTTGTTTGTTAGCAGGAATTGTTTACTTTCAGGAGTCGATAGTGTGGTGTCATCGGCATGTCTGGTGACTTAATTCGAGACAATTGCTCAATGCTAGGCCTCGTCGTCAATTATGTCATTGCCAACAGCTTAAAGCAGAATGTATTGCATGCTTATGCACACAATTTTTTCTAACCGTCACCTTGTCTTCTTAGCTTATCATGGATTCTATTACAGTTCCATCGCATTTCCTGAAGACTAAGAGGAATTTCCACTTCAAGTTATACACCACCACTGATGGACTTTGTTTTCTACATGCTCATTGAGTTATTGAATGCATTTATCTTTTATACCTATTATAAACTGAAGCAACGCAATACAAAATTACATAGGATTGTGAATTGAATTTTTTATCTCCATGCTTCAAAAAATGCACAAAAAAAGGAAGAAGAAAAGAGATGTTAGCTTGAGAATAGAAGCTCTCGAGAAATGAACGCTTTGTATTGAAGAAAGATCAGTATTGGACGTTGTGATGCCTTGACGCGCCAGCTTGACCCCTCCAACCACCACCTTGATTGAGGGGCGGAGCGACCCAACTTGACAGTAAAAAAGAGTAGAACAACATGTAGCACCAAAACCAAGCAAACACATCAATTTTCTTTCTCTACTTAAATCATTCAGCTAGATGCATTATTGAAGAAAGATCATTGATGTTGATTGTTTTCTGTATCAAGATGAACATTCTCAGCGACCATAGCCTCCACGGCTAACATTTTTTGTACCAACACTGGTCGACTTTGTTCTCCCCATGCTACACGAGGCATTCAATATCATTCATCCTACACCTATTATGAGCATAGCTAAAGAATATCATTATGTACGACTACAAATAGAGTGTGCCATGTTCATGCTTCAGAGCCATTGACTTTTGGCACCTTACTCTCATACACCTATTGCGAGCAAGAACAATGCAAAACACACACGATATTTTAGCTTGATATCGAAGGAACTAGTACCACAGGTTGAACTTCTTCGGCGTGCCACCATGCAGCGACACTATCCGACCAACCAAACACACACCGATCTAATTTCTTCCACCAACACATAATCAAGTGTGTCATCTACTCATTTTGGAATATAAAAAGTGGAATTTCATGGGTATTTCCAAATAAAGTGGAACTCAAATATTACGAGACTTTATTTTTCAAGAATTCGTGACATACACACTATTAAAAAAAAGTCAAGCCCAGGTCTACAACTCTTTTCCAAACAATTAGATGCTACAGTCTCCTTTGAGGTAATATGACCCACTCACTTTATTAATTAATATTTGGCCCTGCCGTTTCTCGGATTATTTCTTTGCAACAAACATGTCTCGAAATATTTCTTTGGCAATTTTCATCTCAAAGGGTCTTCTTAATTTTCGTGATGAAAATGGATGTACATTTGGATGCCTATCCTACACATGAAGCATGTGAGATACACATCATCCATTGCGGTTTTAAAGAACCATCTATGATGACCCGCCATAGACAGGGTATTTGCCCTTTCGGCAATAGTATTGTTGAAGACAAGAGTCAGATGGCTTGCTCTCAAAAGTTGACAGGTGCGGTAAACATGAAGTGAGGCATTTTGGAGGCCAAACTACATGACTCCCTTTATCTCGTCCTGCCATTGTAGCATTGTGATGTGTGCGCCTGCTTTTCAAATTACTATACACTAATTCTTTGCTACAATACAATGGTGTCGTCTGTCGGTGTTCCTGACTTGTGCCATGTGGGCGACTTTGAATTTAACCAATGTGGTGGTTGCGCTAGTAGGCAGTAGGGAACTAAATGTGTTGGATGGCCCCACAAAGGGTGTGATGGTCATGTTGTAGTTTCTGCTAGATGGTGCCAAGAGCGCGTCGTTCGACCAGACATGCCCTACCTCTCACACGCCTTGCGGAAGTTCATTGTCCATGGAAGGTACGGAGTTCCACTTCAAGGAGCGTGAACAAAGCTAATGTTCTACCGGATCTGTAAGTGTTGAGTCACTTACAATTATGGCGTGGGTTTTGGTGTTAGAGGCTACAGTTTAGGACGAGATTTTGTTCCTTAGTTCTGATTGTTTGTTAATCTACTGTGGCCAGAGCTTCGTTCCTCGATTGGACGCGGAATCTGTCCTAAGGGACGAGGTTGAAGAAACAATCGTGACATTTTTTATGTTTGCTGGTGGATTGGAAAATTTGAACCAACTGTATTTGTTTGGTCCCTATCAATCTCTAATATTTCTGGTTGTTATTGATATGGCCCTCATATAGGGAATATAGGACTACATGCTGGGATAGAGACTTGAGGGCAGGACAAGTAATTCTTGGTTTAAACCTATTGAACTGAATATGTATTCAAACAGGTTTTAGCAGAAGATGAATGGAGTGGACTGAGGAACATGTTTCAAAAGCGGTAGGTTACACAATCAGGGGACATGGTGAGTGGAAGGTGTGAGCTCCTGTCTCTTGATCGGACTGAAGACGAAGAAGACGCCATGGCTATGGTGGTGTTCTTCATGTGCTGATCCGTGGTGTGGTGAGTGATATAAATACACAACTTTGGAGCGGCCAACATTCGTTTGATGGCCAGAACACAACTTATATGACGGCAAGTGTGAATGCGCTGGTATGACACAGTGATTCACATGGGATAGCACAGTTGATAAAGTGGGAATACTGTGACTAATAAATAGCACAATTATTCGCAAAAAATAAAAATAAAAATAGCACAGTTGATAAGTGAGAATAGCTGTTTTGAAATACCGGGGAATAATGTGGGTCTGAGCCTGATCGCTAGAAAGACCGACGCGCAAGGTAAAGAGTACGATGCAGCTCGGCCTCCAAACGGCATTTTGGATAAAGATCTCACTATTGATAGATATAGCACCTACCGGCTATCACTGGATAAATGATTGGTCTCAGCGCGTATTTGAATGTTGGTAGATAGTAGGAGGTACAACAACATCCAAACCCGTGGTGGATTATATGCATGCCGTCTCCACAAACACCTCCCCTATCCCCACCAGCTCTTCACCCAATAGATCCTTGAGACAGTCATCATCCCTCGAGAACATGAGAGAAGCATATATGAGACCTTTGCGTGTAAAAAAATTTGCCTAACAGTTTGAGAATAGGAGATGTTAGGGAAGAAACATTAAGGATGACTAAGAAGCCAAGTAATGCACAATATGATGCCCTAAGGAAGATTTGTGATGCTTGTCAAAGGGCCATGACAGCATGCTCTAACATATCTGTGTGCCTGCCGCATTCGCATGTATGTCCTCCTTTGCGTCCACCAACGTGGGGGTGCACTTGGTCCAGCTCACCTTGGCCTGTTTCACGAACTCCTTGGCGGTGTCCACAACTAGTTCATCGACTCAGGTGCTCAGGCAATGGTCTTTGGCGCCACGGTTGTCAAGTCTTGGTTGCATCGATGGAGATAGAATTACAGCGACCGACCCGAGTGACTCGCATATAAAAATACTCATTTCTTACACGCAAGTTGGTTAGCAAAAGTGTGTATTTAAGTGTTCTTGTCTGTATTTTAAAAATTCACATTACACATAGCAATTCCAATTGCTCCGCGGTTGGGCTCGGCCCATTTACTTTTTTCTTTTCTTTTTCAACCTTCAAAAACGGGAGTACGTGAGTTTCGAACTCTATACCAAACGGAATAACCAACTGGGAACCTCACCTACTATGCCTAGTTACTTTTTCTTCTTCTTTGTTATGCGTCAAATGTAACCCTCAAATGGAGACACTGGTTTTCTTTTCTTTCGATTTGCTTGGCCCGTTTTTCTTCTGTTCTTATTTTTTCTTTTTCCACTTTAGTTTACTTTTCTTTTTGTTTTTAATTTTTTTGTGAACTTTTTTCAGGTTCACAAACTTTTGTGATTTCTTTGTGAACTTTTTTTACTTAAATACCTGAACTTTTTACCCTGATTATGTGAACTTTTTTCAAATCTGCCAACATTTATTTCCAAATTTATGAAGTTTTTTCCTCAAAATCATGAATTTTTTTATATCCATGAAGAATGAAACTATTTTCAAATTTTTGAACTTTTTAAAATGCACAAATGTTTGTCATGTTCACGAACATTTTTTGAACTCATGAACTTTTTTTAAAATTCATGAAATTTTTTGTATCCCGTGGACTTTTTTTTGAACTCGTGAACCTTTTCGAGTTCGTGGTCGATTTTTCAAATCCGCAGAACACGTGAACTTTTTCAAGTTTTTTTTCTCAAAATCATGAACTTGTTTCAAAATTGGTGAAATTTATTAAACCTCATGAACTTTTTAAGAAAGGTCGACGGTAAGTGAAGGGTCACTTATGTTTAAAAAAACGAAAAAGCTATTTTCCTGCCGATTGTCTGTTTGCAACAGATCCGCACGGACGTACTTTTTTCCGCTCGGAACAGTGCAACTGAGAAAAAAGACGCGAGCTCTCACTCTTATCTTAGCACGAGAACCATCCCACCACGCCATTCTTCATGTTAGACATAGGAAGGTTGCCTTTTTGACCCGCTTTGACTATTGCATTAGTATAGACTTTTTTCAGTTTTTTGGGCTCGTTTTTTGTGCAACTTTAGTCCTATATCTCACGTTTATATGCATGTTCATTTATTTTGCTCCTGCGAGCAAGTTCTCACTATTTTTTTTCCATCGACCACTTGTGTCAACAACTTTTTTCACCAAAGGAAAAATAATGCAGAACATCATGGTAATATACGCACCACAGACATGATAAGTTACGCACAAATCCCATGATAACTTTTTTGACCCGAGAAAAAAAAAGTTGTTAAAAACATATCCCGACAAATCGATAGTTCAAACCACCTCAATATTGCAACAAGTCTGAACGCCCTGATCGTCGTGAATCTCCTTCCGAATGGCTAGGTAGGTTGTCAGATAGTTTGAATGCCCTCACCCATGCTCTCCCGGCCCGTCGGTGTGCACGGCAGCCAGCTCCTCCGCCAAGGAGGAGATCGTCATCTCCTCCAGTGATGAGAAGGACCAGACACCGTCGAACAGCCACCGCAACAGCCTTCCCGACTCCTCAATGAGGCCGCTCTCACGAACGAAGATTTCATCCGTGAGATCGAGATAATGACGGAGTGGTCGCTCCATTACATGGGCATGTCGCCACCATCGCTAGCACACGTGAAGGAGCCGCTGTCCCCGCTGCGCCACCGCGTGAAGCACGAGCCGGCGTCCCCGCTCCGTCCTATGAAGGAGGAGCTGGCCTCGCCCCGGCACAACCGCGGCGTCCAGATCGGACACCACATGAAGGAGGAGCCGACCTCGCCCCCGCACCACCGCGGCGTCTAGATTGGACACCGGGTCAAGGAGGAGCCGACGTTCCTGCCACGCAGCCAGTACGGCCGCATCCACGCGCCACCGTCATCGTCGCGCCGCCACCGTCTCGTCGTCGAGGAGTTGCCGCCCGCGATCAAGAAGGCGCGGGGCCGCTCCCTCCACTACCTCGGAGGAGGCAGGGGGGGTTAATGAAATATACTCCCAGTAACTTTCTTGTGCATAGCATGGTAACTTACACACCACAGACCTGATAACTTATGTACCCCGGTCCTGATTACTTTGGCGCGTGGGGTGTGTGGGGGGGGGGGGTGGTTGATGAAATATCCCCCTGATAACTTTTATTTGAATAGCATGGTAACTCACATATTGCAGACCTGATAACTTATGTATCTCGGTCTTTGATAACTTTTTGGCATTGGGGGAGGGGTTGATGAAATATCCCCAAGTATTGCGTGAATAGCATGGTAACTCACACATCGCAGACCTGATAACCTATGTGCCTCGGTGCTGATAACTTTGGCGAGGGGGTGATAAAATGTACCCACGACAACTTTAATGTTAATAGCACGGTAACTCACTCATAGCAAACCTGATAACTTATGTACCCCGGTCCTGGTAACTTTGCCGCCGGTTGGGGGGGGGGGAGGGCAGGGGTGGTTGATGAAATATCCCTTGGTAACTTTTACGCGAATAGCATGGTAACTCACACATCGTGGACCTGGTAACTTATGTGCCACGGTCCTGATAACTTTGGCGAGGGGGGGTGATGAAATATCCCACCGTTAACTTTTGTGTGAATAGCATGGTAACTTACACATCGCAGACCTGATAAACTTATGTGCCTCAGTCCTGATAACTTTGGCGATGGGGTTGTGTAAATAGTTTGGTAATATAGGCATTGTATACGTGATAACTCACGCACAAACACCGCGGTAACTTTAACCTTAGCTGATAAGGAGGTTAGAGAAACCAGGTTTATGCCGCGGTAATATCCGTGTAAGCGACATGTCAACATATGTAGCACATGCGTGATAAATTACTTTAGCCCATTAGTAGTAACTTTTGATCTGAAAAAAGTCGTTGTAACATACCAACATGGGATCTACTTTCGAGGCTCTCGTCATGACGGATTTTTTATGTGAAAATGGTTTTTTGATCAGACCGATGGTTTGATCTACAAAACATTTTGAAGTTTTAAAATAGAGGAAAATCTAAGATGACATCAGCATTTTTGTCCTCTAATTCATTTACACATGGCGAGAAGGTAGAAGGATCATTTTTATGCCATGGTATTTTCAACATAAACAAGATGTAACTTAGTTATCACATACGTGATAACTTACTTAGTCTGGCCCGGTAACATTTGATCCAAAAAATAGTCGTCGAAACATATCAATGTGAATTCTAGTTTCGAAGGTCTCGTCGCAACAAATCTTTTATGTGAAAACGGATTTTTAATATGACTGATGGTTTGAGCTACATAATATTTTGAAGTTTTGAAATAGAGGGCAATCTAGGATGACATCATCTATTATTTCCCTCTGGTTCATTTGCACCTCGGGAGAAGGTTGGTTGACCATTTTTATGCCCCGGTAATTTGTATATAAACAAGATGGTAACTTATGAACCAGAGATGTGATAACTTACTTAGCCTGAGCATGATAACTTTTGACCCAAAAAATTAAGTCGTCGAAACATATTAATATGGGATCTTGTTTCGAAGATCTTCTCGCGACGAATCTTTTATATGAAACATGTTTTTCAATTGGAGCGACGGTTTGAGCTACAAATATTTGAATTTCCGCATTAGGAAGAATCTTTGATGACATCATCAATTTTGTTTTTTTGCATGTATATGATTATTAGCTGCTAATTAACTGCTAGTAGACAGTGGACACACACATGAAAAAATAAGATGAAATTAATGCATGCATGCAAATTAGGAAAGGGGGGAATTGTGCGGATCTGTAGCTTATCTTCGGACTGGGTGTAAGTTAGCAAAGTCCTTAAAAAATAGATTCATCTTTTTCCCGAAGTCAATGGTGAACTTGTCAACCAGTCAATGTGTCACCTATTTTTTTTCTTTTGAGGGAAGTCAGTCTGTCCACCCGAGCGAAGTTAGCGAGCGAGATAGCGTACCTGTTGCTGGGCCGGCCCACAGCACACCCGGCATGAAGAGGTTCTCGCAACCACACTGGCCCAAATGCTTCCTACAACTTCATTCAGCGCCGTCATCCATCCCCATCCCTGCGGTTCTCTTAAAAAAAGATCCCCATCCCGGCGGTCGGCGGACGACCCTCGACGGCGAGAGCATGCAGCAGTCACGCGCATGGTCGTCCTTGCCCGGGGCTTAGCGTGCCGCCTCGCCGGCGGAGCGCCGTCAGCTCTGATTCCTCCTCTCCAGTCCGCGGGAATCTCCACCGGGTCAGCCTGCCTGCTCGCCCGCCAGGTGCTTGTCTTTATTCCTAACTGACCGAACTTCCTTCCTTGGGTGTCTGTCTGTTTCTTTTTCGGGATTTTCCTAGCACTCTGTACTCTGTAGACCTTGTTCTAGGATTTGGCCTCCTTGGATTGCCTCAAGCTGATCATGCAGCTCATCAATCATCAACATCACAGTGGTGGGATAGATTCAGCTCATGAACTAGGTTCTTTGAGAGTTGCTCTCAGAACTCACTACACTAGTAGGAAAAGGGGCTTTTACCCCGGTTCATAAGGGCCTTTAGTCCCGGTTCTGGAACCGGGACTAAAGGGTCGTTACTAATGCCTAGCCCTTTAGTCCCGGTTCTTACACGGACCGGGACTAAAGGCCGTCCACGTGGCCGGTGCGGGGAGCCCAGGCAGGAGGGCCTTTGGTCCCGGTTGGTGCCACCAACCTGGACCAATAGGCATCCACGCGTCAGCACCTGGCAGGAGCTGAGATTTTTGTTTTTTTTTGAAAGGGGGTGGTTTAGGGGTTTTGGGGGGTTAATTTAGGTGTTTCATATATTGTGTTAGCTAGCTAATTAATAGAGAGAAGTGTCCTCTCTTATCTCCGTGCTTGGTCGACGTTACATACTATATACGTATGGAGAGGAGTAGACACGCTAGCTAGGTTTCAAATGAAGGAAACAAAAGATCGTCATGAACATATGCATACAGAGAGAAGTGATATCGACCACCTCTCCTTCTCCGAGATATTGGTCGAACAACAAGTTCTCGTATATCTATCCGACACTACCGGCTACATATATACAATAATTATCTCTTACAATACAATCTCCTAATTATATTGTAGGAACACAGGGTCCACATAGTATTCTCCGTTTTCAGTGATCACGTGGTCAAGGAAGAATGCCGCCAATTCCTCTTGAATTCCTAGCATACGATCTTCTGCTAGGAGTTGATCCCGCTTCCGAAAAATCTAATTTGAAGAAAGGGGTCAATACATATATATATGAATAAATGAAACTCAACACAAATGATGGTAATAAAATAAAATTGTGAATATTATTGCTTACGCACTTCATATTGTTCTTCAGTGGAGCCCCGCTCACAGGTATGGTAGCGGATGGACTCGCAAACGTAGTATCCACAGTAATTATTCCCGGGTTGCTGCCACAACCACTTTACAAGAAATAGAGGTCAATCAAACTGATAAGCAAGCATGCTAAATGGTATTGATCAAACTAGCGCTTGAATCACTAGGAGATGCGCGGAACATGCTACTATAGTACTTACTTTCGGGTGTCTAAATTGCAGCTGGTTCGGCAGTCCCGGGGCTTTTGAGGTGAATTTTCTCCAAACCCTGCCAGACAAAGAAAACAATTACTTGATATCAGGAAATGAACAAAGTTGCTGATATGGTGGATAATGATCGATTTAACTTACTTCTGGAGCATTTGAGTCATGTTCGCATAGTCCTGGGGATCTTTTCGTCTCGAGTCTAAGACGGTTACTACTCCCGGCTCAAGCTTAATCTCTAGGAGAATATAGTGGAAGCTGCGCATGCATGCATAAGTCATCAATTACATTACCATAACCTGGACTAATAAGGGAAACCGAATATGCAGAAGACAGTAACACTCACTTGAAGTTGTAAGGAAAGAGTATTATATCTTTGTTTTGATTTAATACCAATGATTGTAGCAAGTTGGCCTCGACTTCTTTGGGATGTTTTTCAACCGTATATGCATCTATGAGATTTGTGTTGATGAACCCAATATCACCGATTTGTCTTTTCTTCAATTCGGCGATCTTCAATCTGCATAATATAGTGAGGATTAGTATAAATACATGCAATGAAAGAGCTGACCTATATAGAGAGACTTAATGACAGAAGTAGTACTACTTACAGACAGTAGCAAGTGATCGTTGTTTTATCGAGGGACTTTAGATTGTAAAACTGGAAGAAATCCTCAAATGGAACATTCAGCAGTTCAATTCCAACGAGGTCATCCTCCGGTTTAACTCTCAGCGTCAAAGTACTCATCCCATCAGACTCTCTGCAGGTTTTCATGTACCAATCATGTAGTCTTCGCATCATCGTGCTTAGAGATCTGACATCTTTGACGAGAGGCTTCCCGTAATGGTATTTGTGGTTGTCCACCTCCATGATTTCATAATGTACATCGTCGGGCAGGTAATCTCCAAGATTGCTATAACCGGGCACCATACCCGGATCATTAGCGACGATGTCTTTTGACACCTTGAGCGGGGGGCACGATTGGTTCGCTTGTTCGCCGAGCTGGGCAATTTTTTTCCCAGCTCGTCGTTCTTTCATCCTTTTATCACTGACAGTACTTCCCGACCGCTCCGCTTCGGCATATGCCTTTCCAAGAACGCGCTCATAGTTGCCTCTTGGCGGAGACTTTGGTGGTTTTGTCAGGGCAGCCAGAGTGCGCTTTGCTTTCACCGGATCTACCTTCTCCTCCGGAGATGGATGTTTCTTTGCTTTGACCCCTTCAAAGAAGTTCTTCACTTCGGCTCGCACGATCTCCGCGTTCTCCTCCTCGGTCCTCTCATATGGTAACTTCTCTGGAGTCTTCAGAGAAGGACCGAATCTGTATTGCCTCCCGCCTCTGGCAGCTGTACTGCTAGACGCCGGCAGAGCAGACGGAGCGGCTGCGGCTGTCTTCTTTCCTTGCTTACGAGGCGGAGGAGAAGGACTACGACGCGCCGGAGCAGCCGCAGCGGCGGCGGGTCTCTTCCGCCCTTCCTGACGAGGCGGAGAAGGAGGAGGCTGGCTGCTCTAGCGCGCCGGCGCTGGTGGAGAAGGAGGCGGAGTGCCGCCACGCGCCGGAGAAGGAGGCTGAGTGCCCTGATCACTCGCCGGAGGAGGAGGCGGAGGAGGAGGCGGAGTGCCCTTACTCGCCGGAGCCGTCCAGTTCGGAAGCTTGATGAGCTCCTTCCGCCATAGGCATGGAGTCTTCAGAGCTAAACCCAGCCGAGTCTCCCCTTCACCGGTAGGGTGGTCAAGCTGGAGGTCCTCAAATCCCTCCGTTATTTCATCCACCATCACCCTAGCATATCCTTCTGGAATCTGCCGGCAGTGGTAGGTTGCGCCGGGTTCAGTAGGTAAAACAGAGCCAACAGCCGCCTTGACTTTCAAGTTCTGCCATTCCGCCATAAGGTGGCAATGTTGAGACTCCGTGATAGCATCCACGGGGTAGCTAGGAGTAGTCGCATGCTTCAGCTGAGGCAGCTCGGTGGAAGCCACGCTGCTTCTACGCTGGGATGGCGGTGTAGCTTCGGGGGCAGTTTCGGCATCTCTATTGCCGTCTCGTTCCTCTAGCACTTGAACCCTTTCGTGCAGACGCTGAATTTGGATCTGCTCCACTTTTTTCCTCCTCTCCTGGGTTTTGTAACCGCCCGCGTCCGGAAAACCAGCCTTCCACGGAACGGAGCCTGGCGTGCCTCGTGTCCGTCCAGGGTGCTCAGGATTCCCGAGGGCCATTGTGAGCTCGTCGTTCTCTCTGTCTGGAACGAACGTCCCTTGCTGCGCTGCATCGATATAGTGCTTAAGCTTCTTGACGGGTATTGCAAGTTGCTCGTCCGTCCAACGACACCTCCCTGATACAGGGTCCAAGGTTCCGCCAGCCCCGAAGAACCAAGTCCGGCAACGGTCTGGCCAGTTCATTGTCTCTGGTTCGATCCCTTTATCAAGCAGATCCCTCTCAGACTTGGCCCACTTAGGCCGGGCTTTGAGGTAGCCACCTGACCCCGTGCGATGGTGAAGCTTCTTCTTCGCAGCATTCTGCTTGTTTGTCGCTGACATCTTCTTACTCTTTTCCGATGTCTTGTGGGCCACAAATGCGGGCCAGTGATCTCTGATCTTCTCATACCGGCCGACGAATTCTGGTGTCTCTTCTTTGTCGACAAAAGTTTTCAGCTCATTCTTCCACCTCCTGAATAGGTCTGCCATCTTCTTCAGAGCATGAGACTTGATTAATTGCTCTATAACTGGCTTCTCCGGATCCTCCTCTGGCGGTAGGGTGAAATTTGCCTTCAGCTCAGTCCAAAGATCATCTTTCTGCATATCATTGACATAAGACACCTCAGGGTCTTCCTTCTTAGGCTTATACCATTGGTGGATGCTAATCGGGATCTTGTCCCTAACTAGAACCCCGCACTGAGCAGCAAAAGCATCCTTTGTCCGGAGGGGTTCAATCGGTTGGCCGTCGCGCGTGATTGCTGTGATCTCAAACCTTTCATCCGAGCGCAACTTTCTCTTTGGGCCTCGTCTCTTTACCGCAGTTGTGCTCGATCCGTAGGGCTAGAAAAAAGAAGAAAGACGAGTGTTAATTAATATGTGTACATACCAAAACAATGAATGCATCAATTAGCTAGTCAGCACAGGCTTAACTAATATATTTACCTGGCCGGACTCTGTTCGGTCACCGGAGCCGTCACCACGGGCTCCTTCTTGCACCAGCATTGGGTCACTGGAGCCATCATAATCATGTCTTTCCTCCTCCACTCTTCGATCACCGCAGCCTGCTTCTTCACCCTGTTCTTCCAGACCATCATTGTCGTTAAGATACGACAAGATATCACCTCCGGCTAAGATTATGTCCCCCAACACATCTTCTGCTTGCTCATCTCGTCCGTGCTCCATTGTTTCTGCAAATATTACAACATGGCAATTATTACACAAACATGACAGCAGGTGGATATATTAGTGCAAACGTAGACCTAGCTTATTCCGGGTTTGGGGTGGCCTAGGCAACGCTTCAAGGGTAGGGGCGCGGCGGGAGGGGGTAGGAGACCGACATCGTTTTTTTCTAGGGTTTGGGTGTCCTCGAGAGTTTTGGTCGAGCGAGAGGGCCGGGGGGTGCTCCCGTGGTATAAGTTATCACGGTCGAGAGGGGGTATACATATCGACCGTCCATCATGTCGAAGTTATCTGGGAGGGAGTTATATATATCGACAACGACGACATACATACACGGGAAAATAATGTTATCGGGGAGGGGGTATATATCGACCCCCCCCACGTGTTGAAGTTATCGGGAGGGGGTTTATATCGACAACGACGACATACATACACGGGAAAATAATGTTATCGAGGAGGGGGTATATCGACCCCCCCCCCCTCGTGTTGAAGTTATCCCCCCTCGTGCTGAAGTTATCGGGAGGGGGTAATATCGACAACGACAGACCCGATAAAACATAAGAAAACGAAGAAGAAATAAAAAGAGGAGAGAAGAAGAAAGGAATAGAGGAGAGGATTGAAGAAAAAAAAGAAGAAAAAAAAGAAGAAAAAAAAAGAGGAGAAGAAGAAAGGAATAGAGGAGAAGAAGAAAAAATAGAAATTTTTTTTCTTCTTCTCCTTTTCTTTTTCTTCTTTTTTCCTCTTCTTATTTATATCTCCTCTTCTTCCTCTCCTCTTCTTCTTTCTTTCCTCTTCTTATTTTCTTCTTTCCTATCCTTCTTTTTCTTCTTCTTCCCTTCCTAGCTAGATATATAAAACTTTTCTAAAATTGTAACTTATATATAGCAACTGGCGAGGTATGTCAAAAATTTCCTAAGTGTGGACTTATATAGCAAAGCCTTTAGTCCCGGTTCGTGGCACCAACCGGGACTAAAGGTGGGCATTAGTCCCCGTTGGTGCCACCAACCGGGACCAAAGGCCTCTTTTCAGCAGCCCAAAGGGCGGGAAGCGGCGGCCTTTGGTCCCGGTTGGTGGCACCAACCGGGACTAAAGGGGGGGCATTGGTCCCGGTTGGTGCCACCAACCGGGACCAAAGGCCTTGCGCTGCCCGCGGGCAAAAGTTTAGTCCCACCTCGCTAGTTGAGAGGGGCTCGGAGTGGTTTATAAGCCCCACTGCGGCTGCCCTCTCGAGCTCCTCTCAAATGCAGGCTTACGGGCCTAATGTCACACTGTGCTGTCTGTTGGCCTATTGGGCCTTCTGCGGGCCTGAATCCTGGCCCAGGTTGGGTTTCTAGTCGTATTCAGGCCGTGGTGGCCCAATAGGTGGCAGTTTTTAAAAAAAATCCAGTTTTTTGGTTCTGTTTTTTGCATTATTTATTTTCTTTTGTTTTTTGCTTTATTTTTTAATTCTTTTTGCTTTTAGGTCAGCAAAATTATAAACTGTCTGTTAATGCCATTAGTTTTAGAAAACATATAAACTTCCTATTAGTGCCATTAGTTCTTTATGAAAATTCTTTTTGCTGTATTTAGTTTTTTTGTTTTCTTTTTTGCTATATTTATTTTGTTTTGTTTCTACTTACAACAAAAAACTTATTATTTTATTTTATTTTGTTTCTAATTACTTATTTATTTTACTTTATGATAATTCTTTCTGCTATTAAAGTTTCTATAAAAAAGTTCTTTATGAAAATTCTTTTTGCTTTTAATGATTAAAAATAAAAAAGAGGCGCAATGCGCGTTGATTTGCTTCAAGCCTTTCGGAATAGTGTAGACTGCACTGCACATAGCTCGATGCAGTCTACCTTATTCCTCAAGGCTTGAAGCTAAGCAACGTGAGCATTGCGCCTCTTCTTCATCGTCTCTGCACTCAGGGCTTATAAACCGCTCCTAGTGCCTCTCAGCTAGCGAGGTGGGACTAAAAAACTGCTTAGCTAGTAAGAAACTCTAGTACCGGTTCGTGCCACGAACAGATACTAAAGGTGCTCGTGGGGCCACAGCCTCATTAGTACCGGTTCGTGGCACCAACAGGGACCAAAGGGTGGAATTGGTCCCGGTTCGTGCCACCAACCGGGACCAATGGCCTTGCACAGCGGCGTGGTGGTGAGTTTAGTCCCACCTCGCTAGCTAAGAGAGAGCCGCACCTGTTTATAAGGTGCGGTGCGCCTGAGCTATCGAGCTCCTCTCTAAAGCAGGCTTACGGGCCTAACCTCTCTGCACTCAGGGCTTATAAAGCATTTCAAATGAACTCTGAAAAGGTTGAAAGTTGGCATGGTATCATCATTTCATCCACATAGCATGTGCAAGAAAGTTGAGAGGGTTACGGCAAAAACTAGATGCACTTCTTGTACAAAACGGACAATGGTATCATACTCGTCTATTACAAAGTTGGCATGGTATCATCATAATAGTTGCGGGAGAAAGTCTTCACTTTTTCTTCGCTTGTGTCATTTGCTTATTGCGCCGTAACCATGGATAATCTTCATCGTTTATCAGGATGCTTGGGTCAGCCTTGACTTTGAAGGGAGGAATTTCATGAAACTTTTCATAATCTTCAGACATGTCTGTCTTGCCCTCCACTCCCACAATGTCCCTTTTTCCTGAAAGAACTATGTGCCGCTTTGGCTCATCGTATGATGTATTCGCTTCCTTATCTTTTCTTTTCCTCGGTCTGGTAGACATGTCCTTCACATAGATAACCTGTGCCACATCATTGGCTAGGACGAACGGTTCGTCAGTGTACCCAAGATTGTTCAGATCCACTGTTGTCATTCCGTACTATGGGTCTACCTGTACCCCGCCTCCTGACAGATTGACCCATTTGCACTTAAACAAAGGGACCTTAAAATCATGTCCATAGTCAAGTTCCCATATGTCCATTATGTAACCATAATATGTGTCCTTTCCCCTCTCGGTTGCTGCATCAAAGCGGACACCGCTGTTTTGGTTGGTGCTCTTTTGATCTTGGGCGATAGTGTAAAATGTATTCCCATTTATCTCGTATCCTTTGTAAGTCAATACAGTCGAAGATGGTCCCCTGGACAACGAGTACAACTCATCACAAACAGTGGTGTCACCTCTGAGACGTGTTTCCAACCAATTGCTGAAAGTCCTGATGTGTTCACATGTAATCCAGTCGTCACACTGCTCCGGGTGTTTGGAGCGCAGACTGTTCTTGTGTTCATCGACATACGGGGTCACCAAGGTAGAGTTCTGTAGAACTGTGTAGTGTGCTTCAGACCAAGAATATCCGTCCCTGCATATTATTGAGTTCCCCCCTCCAAGCGTGCCTTTTCCAGTCAGTCTCCCCTCATACCGCGATTTAGGGAGACCTATCTTCTTAAGGCCAGGAATAAAGTCAACACAAAACCCAATGACATCCTCTGTTTGATGGCCCATGGAGATGCTTCCTTCTGGCCTAGCGCGGTTACGGACATATTTCTTTAGGACTCCCATGAACCTCTCAAAGGGGAACATATTGTGTAGAAATATGGGCCCCAGAATGACAATCTCGTCGACTAGATGAACTAGGACGTGCGTCATGATATTGAAGAAGGATGGTGGGAACACCAGCTCGAAACTGACAAGACATTGCGCCACATCACTCCTTAGCCTTGGTATGATTTCTGGATCGATCACCTTCTGAGAGATTGCATTGAGGAATGCCCATAGCTTCACAATGGCTAATCGGACGTTTTCCGGTAGAAGCCCCCTCAATGCAACCGGAAGCAGTTGCGTCATAATCACGTGGCAGTCATGAGACTTTAGGTTCTGAAACTTTTTCTCTGGCATATTTATTATTCCCTTTATATTCGACGAGAAGCCAGCCGGGACCTTCATACTGAGCAGGCATTCAAAGAAGATTTCTTTCTCTTCTTTCGTAAGAGCGTAGCTGGCAGGACCTTCATACTGCTTCGGAGGCATGCCGTCTTTTTCGTGCAAACGTTGCAGGTCCTCCCGTGCCTCAGGTGTATCTTTTGTCTTCCCATACACGCCCAAGAAGCCTAGCAGGTTCACGCAAAGGTTCTTCGTCACGTGCATCGCGTCGATTGAAGAGCGGACCTCTAGCTCTTTCCAGTAGGGTAGGTCCCAAAATATAGATTTCTTCTTCCACATGGGTGCGTGTCCCTCAACGTCATTCGGAACAGCTAGTCCGCCGGGACCCTTTCCAAAGATTACGTGTAAATCATTGACCATAGCAAGTACGTGATCACCGGTACGCATGGCGGGCTTCTTCCGGTGATCTGCCTCGCCTTTGAAATGCTTGCCTTTCTTTCGACATTGATGGTTGGTCGGAAGAAATCGACGATGGCCCAGGTACACATTCTTCCTGCTTTTGTCCAGGTATATACTTTCAGTGTCATCTAAACAGTGCGTGCATGCGTGGTATCCCTTGTTTGTCTGTCCTGAAAGGTTACTGAGAGCGGGCCAATCGTTGATGGTTACAAACAGCAACGCGTGCAGGTTAAATTCCTCTTGTTTGTGCTCATCCCACGTACGTACACTGTTTCCATTCCACAGCTGTAAAAGTTCTTCAACTAATGGCCTTAGGTACACATCAATGTCGTTGCCGGGTTGCTTAGGGCCTTGGATGAGAACTGGCATCATAATGAACTTCCGCTTCATGCACATCCAAGGAGGAAGGTTATACATACATAGAGTCACGGGCCGGGTGCTGTGATTGCTGCTCTGCTCCCCGAAAGGATTAATGCCATCCGCGCTTAAACCAAACCATACGTTCCTTGGGTCAGCTGCAAACTCAGCCCAGTACTTTCTCTCGATTTTTCTTCACTGCGACCCGTCAGCGGGTGCTCTCAACTTCCCGTCTTTCTTACGGCCCTCATGTGCCTTCGCATCAACTTGGCATGCTCTTCGTTTCTGAACAGACGTTTCAACCGTGGTATTATAGGAGCATACCACATCACCTTCGCAGGAACCCTCTTCCTGGGGAGCTCGCCGTCAACATCACCAGGGTCATCTCGTCTGATCTTATACCGCAATGCACCGCATCTCGGGCATGCGTTCAGATCCTTGTACGCACCGCGGTAGAGGATGCAGTCATTAGGGCATGCATGTATCTTCTGCACCTCCAATCCTAGAGGGCATACGACCTTCTTTGCTGCGTATGTACTGTCGGGCAATTCGTTATCCTTTGGAAGCTTCTTCTTCAATATTTTCAATAGCTTCTCAAATCCTTTGTCAGGCACAGCATTCTCTGCCTTCCACTGCAGCAATCCAGTACGGTACCGAGCTTTGTGTTGCCATCTTCGCAATTGGGGTACAACCCTTTTTTGTGATCCTCTAACATGCGATCGAACTTCAGCTTCTCCTTTTGACTTTCGCATTGCGTCCTTGCATCGACAATGACCCGGCGGAGATCATCATCATCGGGCACTGGTTCCTCTTGATCTTCAGCAGCTTCCCCCCTTGCAGCATCATTAGGCACATCGTCTGGTTCCTCTTGATCTTCAGCAGCTTCCCCCGTTGCAGCATCACCGTATTCAGGGGGCACATAGTTGTCATCGTCCTCTTCTTCTTCGCCGTCTTCCATCATAACCCCCATTTCTCCGTGCCTCGTCCAAACATTATAGTGTGGCATGAAACCCTTGTAAAGCAGGTGGGCGTGAAGGATTTTCCGGTCAGAGTAAGACTTCGTATTCCCACATGTAGGGCATGGACAACACATAAAACCATTCTGCTTGTTTGCCTCAACCACTTCGAGAAAATCATGCACGCCCTTAATGTACTCGAAGGTGTGTCTGTCACCGTACATCCATTGCCGGTTCATCTGCGTGCATTATATATAATTAAGTGTGTCAAAAACCATTACAGAACATCATGAATAGATAATTAAGTGACCAAATTAATAGAAGTTCATCATCACATTAGAACCAAAGTACATACATAGTTCTCATCTAACAACATATATATAGCTCTCCAGAGCATCTAATTAATTAAACCATACATTGAAACTATGTAAAACATTTCAATGCGAAAACAAATGCGATCATAATCGCAACCAAGGTAACAATTGATCCAACGGCATAATGATACCAAGCCTCGGTATAAATGGCATATTTTCTAATCTTTCTAATCTTCAAGCGCATTGCATCCATCTTGATCTTGTGATCATCAACGACATCCGCAACATGCAACTCCAATATCATCTTCTCCTCCTCAATTTTTTTTATTTTTTCCTTCAAGTAATTGTTTTCTTCTTCAACTAAACTTAACCTCTCGACAATAGGGTCGGTTAGAATTTCCGGTTCAACCACCTCCTAGATAAATAAAATCTATGTCACGTTGGTCGGTATATTTGTCATAAACAATAAATGAATCAAATAGTTATAAAAAGATAATATATACCACATCCGAATCATAGACAGGACGAGGGCCGACGGGGGCGGATACCAAAACCATCGCACTATGTAATAAGAAGGAATAAAATAGTAAGAAAATTAGACAAGTATCTATCTAAAGTAAGAATTTTTTTCTTTCAAAAAGAAGATAAGAACAAGAGGCTCACCACGGTGGTGCCGGCGACGAGATCGGCGCGGGCGGTCGACGGCGGTGAAGACGGGAATGGGACGTGACGGGCCGCTAAACCTAGACAAATCTCGAGGAAAATGGAGCTTTGAGGTCGAGCTTCGAGAGGACAAAGCTTAACTAGTGTGGCTCGGGCATTTCATCGAACACCTCATGTGCATAGGAGGTGAGCTAGAGCACCACAAAGCCCTCCCCTCGCCGGCCAGAGAAAAACAGAGCACTGGAGTGCTCTGGTCGCAGGCGAGGGGTATATATAGGCACCTCATTGGTCCCGATTCGTGGCATGAACCGGTACTAAATCCGGGCCTTCTGTCCCGGTTCATGCCAAGAACCAGGACAAATGGTTGTTGGCCAGGAGCGAGGACCATTAGTCCCGGTTCGTGGCTTGAACCGGGACAAATGGTTCCATACGAACCGGGACCAATGCCCACGAGGCCCCGGCCGGCCCCCTGGGCTCACGAACCGGGACGAATGCCCCATGGGTCCCGGTTCGTGACTGAACCGGGGCTAATGTGAAAACTGCCCTGTGACCTATGCCCTGTTTTCTACTAGTGCTAGCCACTTGGATAAATACCATGTATATTTCCTCCTACTACCATCTTCTCGCACAATGTTAGTTACGGCGTATTTGCGTTTCCATCAACACCATTCTTGCATTTCTATGATCTTGGGAAAGGCTTTAGGTGTGCTTGCATTTCTATGAACACCGTTCTAGTGCACTGTTCCACTGGCTTTAGGTGTGCTTGCTGCTTCTCTATTGTGTGCATAGCACCACCAAGGTTTACGAGTCGATGAGTCGACGAGTCGTTCCGACGTTGAGACTCATAGACTAATCGTGACTAGTTTAGACTAGTGCTGGACTAGTCGACATGGTACAGTAGTACTCGATTATTGTTAATAACTAGTAGTAGTATCAAGTATGTAGTATATATAAACAGTACAGTATGCAATAAAACCAGAAGTGTTAGGCAACGCTCGCCAGGCCCAGCCCAGCACCACACAACACCCCCCAGCTGGCCCATTTGGGCCCAAGTGGCCAGCCTACTTAGCTCCCGTCACTGGAACCCTAACTCCCAATCGTTCCCATTGCCGCCGCCAGCACCATCACACACAGGAGCACGCGTGCGCGACCCGCGCCTCGAGCCGCCTTCCGCCGCCGGCCGCTGCCGCCGACCACCTCCATGCCTCCTCCTCTCCTCTCCTCTATCTCTATTCCTTCTCTCTCGTCTCAGGGCCGCGCGCACCTACATGTCACAGCCATGGCTGCCGCCCGAGCATGAGCTCCGGCCAGGCTGGGTGACTTATCCCCTCAAAATTTTGAGTCGCTCGACTCAAATAGCTCGACTAGTACAGACTAGTCTACGACTAGTCTGTCGATTGTTCAACTAGACCAAGTAGTCTACACGAGATTTGTAGTCGACACTCAAGTTGCGACTCGTAGACTAGTCTGTCGACTAGTCCCTCGACTCGTAATCAGTGAGCACCACTGTTGTGCCCCGGGTGTTAGATTGAAGAGGGGGTTTCTGGTGGCATGGGAATGCTTTGCATAATTAGTGGTCATGTGGATGTTTGCTTTTGAACTATGAACCCCGTTCCTAGCATGTTACCTGATATAGTGATTTTTTCTTTTTTGCACGGCAGTGTAAATGCCATGCTTTTAATCCTTAAAATAAAAATGTGCCTTCCCCTCTTTCGACCGCTCGCTTCTTCTGGTGGACACACGCTCACACAAGCAGGCACATGTTGTCAAGCAATAAATGCTTACATACTTGCTCTCTTACCAGCAGCGAATGCTAGGATGCATAGTATTACAAGATGGGACTGCTAGTACATTTATAGGGTAACTAACGGACCCTTGGATGAACTGCATCAGCAAGTTCACTGTCAACTTAGTCAGACACGGCTTGGAGACAGTCACAAACGGACTGCTTTCATTCCCCTAGTGTCCTCAGCTGAGACGCAGCTTTTCTTTCACGTACATGTATGCACTTTGGACAATTAAAACCAATTTGCCTCTTTCGTGTTATAATAAGATTAGTTCCAATCCGCGGAACACGCGAACTTTTTTCAAGTTTTTGATTTTTTTTTCCTCTCAAATTCATGAACTTTTTTCAAAATTGGTGAAATTTATTAAAACTCATGAAATTTTTAAGAAAGGTCAACGGTAAGTGAATGGTCACTTTTTTAGATTTACAATTTTTTAGATTCATCTTTTTGAATCACCCTTTTTTTTCTTTTGAGCGAAGTTAGCGAGCGAGAGAGCGTACCTGTTGCTGGGCCGGCCCACAGCACACCCGCGTGAAGAGCTTCTGTCGCAACCACTGGCCCAACTGCTTCCCACAACTTCATTCAGCCCGTCCTCCTCCAGTCATCATCCATCCCCATTCCGGCGGTTTTCTTAAAAGAAAATCCCCATCCCGGCGGCCGTTGGACGACAGCGTCAGGTCGACCTTCGACGGCGAGAGCATGCAGCAGTCACGCGCATGGTCGTCCCTTGCCCGCGGCTTAGCGCGCCGCCTCGCCGGAGGAGCGCCGTCAGCTCCGATTCCTCCTCTCCAGTCCTCGGGAATCTCCACCGGCTCGGCCTGTCTGCTCGCCCGCCAGGTGCTTGTCTTTATTCCTAACTGAATTGACTGAGCTACCTTGGGTGTCTGTCGGTTTTTTCTTTCGGATTTTCCTAGCACGTTGTAGACCTCCTTAGATTGCAACTCATCAATCATCAGCATCACAACGGCGGATAGAATCGGCGCATGAACTATATTCTTTGAGAGTTGCTCTCAGGACTCACTTGCCACTTGGATTAGTGCGGTGGATAAATACCAAGTGTATCTCCTCCTACTACGATCTTCTCGCACAATGTTATTTACGGCGTATTTACATTTCTATGAACGCCGTTCTTGCATTTCTGTGATCTTGGGAAAGGCCTAGTTCTAGTGCACTGTTCCACTGGCTTTAGGTGTGCTTGCTGCTTGCTCCTTCTATTGTGTGCATATCTCCGATATTGTGGCCAGGGGTGTTAGATTGAAGAGGGGGCTTCCTGTGATATGGGAATGCTTTGCATAATTGGTGGTCATCTGGATGATTGCTTCTGAACTATGAACCCCGTTCCTACCATGTTACCTGATAGTGATTTTTTTCCTTTTTTCACAGCAGTGTAAATGCCATGCTTTTAATCCTTTAAATAAAAATGTCACTTCCCCTCTTTCGACTCTCGCTTCCTCTGGTGGACACACGCTCACACAAACAGGCACATGTTGTCTCCTGGTTTCACAAAGAGCAGAGACAAACAGAGAGAACTGAGTAGAGAGACACCAGATATGTCACTCACAAGTCACATGTCCTCTTTCATTACTTATTACCACCACATGCTTACAAGCAGCGGACGCTTCTCTAACCAGCAACAAATGCTTACACACTTGCTCTCTTACCAGCAGCGAATGCTAGGATGCAACAGATGCATAGTATTACAAGATGGAACTGCCAGTACGTTTATAGGCTAACTAACCGACCCTTTGATGAACTGCCTCAGCAAGTTCACTGTCAACTTGGTCAGACACAGCTTGGCGACAGTCACAAACGGACTGCTTTCATTCCCCTAGTGTCCTCAGCTGACACGCAGCTTTTCTTTCACGTACATGTATGCACTTTGGACAATTAAAACCAATTTGCATTTTTCGTGTTATAATAAGATTAGTACCAACAGTTGCATGCTGGTAACTTAATTCTTGTTTTTGTCGTGGACTTGACAGGACGGAGGTTTTGTTCATGGTGGGTTCATGGATTCCATTCGTATTGGTGGTGTTGTGATACCTAACCACAAGAGGGTGGAGTACGCGCTGCAATCCATCCATGGCATTGGCCGGGCACGCGCCCGTCAGATCCTTTCAGAGCTCAATTTGGAGAACAAGGTCACCAAAGACCTCTCCAAGGAGGAGATCATCACCCTCCGTGAGGGGATCGCAAAGTACATGATTGAAACAGACCTAGTAAGTAATTCCCCTGGTCCTTTTTGCCAATCTGATTTCTCCCGTGCATGTCGTTATGTAAATGCTGTCATGAGATGATTATAACTCATTTCTTAGGACCTGTCTGGTTCATCTAAACCTTCCTAATCCTAGGTGTATCTGTCATTTTAGTTTGATCACACAAAAGAAATGGAAATACTGAGTTTTGCTCTTTGGCATGCTTTACAGAGACGGTTTAAGAGTGCGGCGGTCGAGAGATTGGAAGGGATTAGATGCTACAGGGGCATCCGGCACGCGGATGCTCTCCCGGTACGTGGCCAGAGAACAAAGACCAATGGCAGGACTCGCAAGGAAAAGAGGGCTTGACTTGCCAACAAGTCGTTCAAGACCCTCCCAGGAATAATTAGTCATGCTCCCATTATTTGTACCGCATTACCGCGCTACTGTTAATCAACAGTTAATCCGATTATAAATGCTAGGTGTCTCCCAGCCGGCCTCTGCTGGACTTTCTGAACTTTCAAAAAAAATTAACTAGTTTGGTTTGGTTAAATTCAGTTTAATGTTTTATGTGCTTCTACATCTATGATGATTCTGTCGCACAGTTTATTTCTTTCTTATTCAGCTATTTCCTACTCCTATATGTGATACACGTTCTTTTTAGTGCTGAAAAGTGAAAATAAAGCATCTCAATGCCAATATCGGATATTTTTTATTCTGTGCCACTAGCCCTGTTATATTCCCTTTGGTTCCTTATAAGGATGGTTCAACTTAGTGTTTGTTTTTTGTTTCTAGTTTATCATACATAGGGAATAGATAGAAATGAGGCATTTTTTTGGATGATATGATATAAGATTGTTTTTCGAACATATTGTGTCTTGGCTTCAACAATCATATTCTTACCTTAACAAAATCAGCTCAGGTCCTAGCTATGCTTTTGTATCATCAGACTGCTTCTGGGCATTTGTAAGTAAGAGTGTTGTGGTTTGTTCAGCGCATGGTCAGATAAAGTCATATGTGCATCAGGTGTGCTGTATTTTTGCATCTCAACAGAAGGTGCAACTGAAGGGGAAGATCACATCACAGCAGAGTGCGAGCTCATGCGCATTTATTTCGCTCCTCGGGATCGGTTCGGGCGGAAAAAGCTTGTGCCGCCGCCGCCGCCACCCCGTCCACTCTCTTCCCATCGCCGCCGTCGGCTCACGCCGCTGGGCAAAGCTCGCTGGCGGCCGGATAAATCGGATTGTAGCTTGGAATCTGAATCTGCAACGCCATCTTCAACTGAATATTGGCTATTCATCAAGCTTCCGTGTTCCTTGCACCAAATCTTGTATCCCCGGCGAAATATAATGCAGGGACAAGATTCGGCCGCAAATATCCTCCTTTTCTTCATTTCAGTAAGCAGTGCAAGTGTGTCTGCCTGCACCAATTGCACTGTGGAACCGAAGAGTATTGTCATCGTGTGATAATATATAATAATCCAAACAAGGAAGGGACAGAAACACTCTTGTGTGTTTTGGGTATTTGCTCAGAGCTACTCCACCTGCCACCACCTAGACGCATCCATAAATATATTGCTCATGAAACACATAGATTAAGTAACTAATACCCTAGAAATGAGGATATCTTGGCAAGTTGTGGAGCATGTTTGCACATTTTCTACCTATAAACATACATTTACTGCTCAAATAGATATAATATACTTGCAATATGCTGGCAACAAATATATATTTTTGTTTTCAATTTGTATTTGTCTTCTCTCTAAAAGCATCCAAGGAACCGTCTTTACAGGACACATGGAACACATTTGGGCTGTCACGAATGAATTGTTCTTTTCGTATTAGATTTCTTCACATCAGAAGCATCATCTTTACAACTTTTACATCAGGGGAAAACACATACATGATCACACACACAACTACACGGGCCCCAACATGAAACTGACGAGCAGCTATCTCCCGCCACGCCACTACGATGTCACAGCAAAAAAAATTAATCTATCTTCCAACTGCCGATCGCCTCGAATCGACCACAGGAGGCATAATACATTTACATATCCTCGCCGAGGCAAAAAAAAAATCTTGCCTCGGCATCCTCGTCGACACTTGTCATCAATAAAAGCTTGCCCTTGGGCACAGCCTCTCCACAGACCCGTTCGGTGGCCCGTCGACTGGGCGAAGCTTGATCTCATAAAGCTTTGGCCATAATTTCCCGGTCACTGTGAGCAGAGTCAAAGGGTTAACTCGAGAAGAACATCAGAGGCTTTGATCTAAAGAACGAGTGCAAAAAGAAAAGGAAAAAAACTCACCAAACAATCTGTTCTTTTCTTCGTCCCAAGCTATACCGTTTAGAACATCAATGGCCTGGAAAATGGAACAGATTTTTAGTGTAATGCCACTTCCGATACTGGATTTGGACGCAATGAACCATAATCATAGACTGCTCACCGTGTTGCCAGAATCCCACAATTGCTGCCTGCGAAATGGCAAACCCAACACATCAGTTACTATTTCAAATACAGACACCATACAAATACTTTATTTATTTATGAAGAAACTCAGTGGGTAAGAAAATGGGAAGAGAACAGGAGTCATGCGCTACTCAGGGCATACCTAAGCTCATGAAGAAAGATCCAGCTCGCCACTTGGCCATCCTCATGGGAAACTCTAGCTATGCAATCTGTCTACACATCATAGCTTCAAATACTGAGATTTGTACTTCAAAATATTCTAGCATATTTGTAGGTAGTTCAAATTGTATTGTTGCAGCATATATGATCACACTTTACAAGGAAAACACAGCTAAAACACAAACGACACAAGTTACCTAATACATGTGAATATGAGCCAATTTTGTTCTAGGACATAAAAGATCTAGGCCAGTTCACAGTACATCAGCAGCCTATTTAGGAGTATCAAGTGTAACAAAGGGCAACATGCCAACATATAGGATAAAAAACTTGGATACACCTCAATACAAATCAATTCACACCCCGTAGTTAGTTTATTAAACTTAAACCTCATCCACATTTTGTCTAGACGAAGCATTTATAAATGGCACCAGCGAGCAACGTGGCAGCACTAAGGTATACTAATGAAAAATGTTCTGGTCCTTGAGATCTTGATCAATACTCCCTCCGTTCCAAACTATAAGGTGTATTATTTTTCAGGAAAGTCAAACTTTTCAATGTTTGACCAAGTTTATAGAGCAAAATATAAATAACTACAATACTAAATGAGTACCATTAGATTCATCATGAAACAAATTTTCATATTTTATTTATTTGATTTTATAGATGTTGAAATATTTCTTGATAAACTTGGTCAAACATACACCTTATATTCTAGAACAGAGGGAGTATATGAAAGCGTGAAAGCAATATAAGTAGTGCGTAATAAATCTAACCTGCCAGACATTTGCCCATACTTCACCATTTATATACTCCAGTTCATTAATAAAGGAAACAGCATTGTCTTGATATTTCACTGTTACTGTCTTCGTCACTGTATCAACAGAGATCTCAAACAAAAGAAATGAAGTCTCAAAGCTAACAGAATATCAAACGTGTAAATAACTGAACATACCTTCAAGTGATTCTGGATCCAGCTGGTACAAACTTGAGGTGCCATCACTGCCAAATAGAATTTTTCCATCGGTGGCTAGCCCCCACCCGTCACGCATTTTATGGGTAAAACTCTCACGCTGCAGCAGGGAACACACAAACTTGTTACCTCAACATCAGCAAGAAACCACGATAGGTGAAAAATGAATGATGTAAATACCAAATATTTGCTATATCAAATTTTGATTAAATAGAGCTGAAGGCTATATATTAACAAATTCGCGCATCTGCTGGCCTGAGCTTGCAGGAGAAAATCAAACCCAACATGTAACAAAGTGTATCTACCCAACTTGCCGGCTTGTATTTAAGTAACATTTGTATAACTTGAACCTAGAAGACAGCTACACCATGCACCATGAGAACCTAATCAAGGTTGGAGTACGTACTAACAAGCTTAACAAATACTGTTGCACCTTTTATTTGGAAGTAAACTGGCCAAATAACTTGAGACATTACCAGTAAAATGCAAGGTGAATGATTGGAAACCCATATTTCAGAAGATCACCAAACAATAGATATTGATAGGTGGGGTTGGGGATAATTAGCTGAGACTTTACAACAAAAACATCTGAATGATCTGTAAATGCACTAAAATAGAAACAGGGGCAGCAGCATTACTATGCTAAAGTTATGCCGGTCGTATATGAATCCATCATTCTTCCGCCAAGTAACTTGAAACAATCTACAAAAGAGAATTTTAAAACAAACGAAATGTGACTTAACAGGGCCAAACAGAGCCATCATATTCATATTCAAGAAAGCGATTCCTATCGTCAGGTATAGTTGAGGTATATCTACCTGTCGCCTAGAAGTGTAAGGCCTTCTCCAAACATCCATCCATCCATTCGGTGCTGCTCTAAAACCTGAAAAATGACAAAGCAATAACTACCGATTTAGTGTAGGGTAGGATAACCACTGCTGCAGACATAAAACGTGCAATGTTATATATGGAAAGCGCAAAGTAATTAACGTACTTTCCCAGTTTGAAGATCAACCTTTCGGACCGACGACTGCCCAGAAACAAAATTAGAAGCATTTAGTTGGTGCTTTAAAGAACTAGTTCCAGAAAAGCAAGTGAACAAAACAAACGCAACTCACAAACAAACTCATAATAAATCCATAACAGTGACACCAAGTCTGCTACTTGTTTCTTTCCGCAACAGGTAGTAATTAATTGTGAGAAGAAAATCCAAGGAAGTATGCATTCCTCAGCATGGCAAGAATAATGACTCGAGTGAAGCACAGATTTTTGTTGCCAAGCTAAATTGGAGCAGCAGATTCTTGGTCCACATTGACATTACCTACCTGGTGATAGAGACCGGTGGACTCGAAGAGAGTGTCGTTCCCCCCGTACAGGAGGCCCTGCCAAGAAGAGACCACGCGATCTGAGAAATCGGTGAGGAGGAGAACCAGATCGGGAGGGAGCGCGCGTGGGGGGAACCTGGGTGAAGGCCTTGGGGTCGTGCGGGTACTCGCGGACCAGGTCGAAGGAGTAGAACCTGGCGGCGGCGGGCGGCGGCCGGCGGAGGAGCGCGGCGGGGAGGTAGCCCGGGCGCCAGACGGCGGCGGCCGCGGCGAGGAGGAGGAGCGTCGCGAGCGCGGCGCCGGCGGCCGCGACGGCCGTGCGGCGGAGGCGGCGCGGCGGCGGGGAGGCGTTGGTGGAGGATACGGAGAGGGGGGAAGGCGCCATGGGGGAGGCGCGGCGGCGGGGCGGCGGGGGCCTCCGTCGGGAGCCGGCGGTCATTTGGGTCTGGTTGGTTGGTCAACCACTAAATTCTCAGTTTAGATTTAGATTTGAGCTTGTCTTGATAATTTCTTAGCTGAAATTTTTGACTTTGGAATGAATGCCTACGTTGAAATCTTTTCTTCTTTTACGGCACACAACATCATGATTTGATTTTTGTACTTTACAAAATATATCACGCGCATCGGGACAGGCGTATTGGCTCCCAGTAGCATTTGCTCCCGCGTGAACAGTAAACTAAAAAAAATCTTTTTTATAGATGTTTGTATTAGTGTGACAAATATACTTGACAATTTTCATGCGGAATAGAGCAGCAGTATTCATCGGTGAAAAAAATAATTTTGGGGCAACATTTGATGACATTTACAATTTTGCAGGTAGCATTTGGTTGTGACTATGTATACAATTTTTGTTGGGATTTTTTTTGACATTTCAAAAATTATTTTCGCGCACGGGAGCACATCCACCCGGGAGTCGAATTGGATTTCTGATGCACATCACACTTCTCACTAATGTTTCGTTGCTCAAGCCATGGTGCATGAATATAAGAATATACAATGATTATATATTGGCAAAAAATTGTGTGGCGTGTAACCTACCCCTTCTCTCTTGCAGTTGTGCAAATCGGACGTGGTTTTGTTAAGAGTGAGCCGACGTCATCACATCATATATGTATTGTTTGTATAGATAAGATCAGATAGCAAACCTCTATTAAAGAACAATAAGTGACTCAGAGCGGGCCTACTTTCTTTCACAACTATATCTTCGAAGATGGACACAAGGCAAGGGTAAAGGGAGGACCGCTCAAGCTACTTCCCCAAAGGAACCTCGTCTTCCCTACATTGCTACGGAGGGAATATCCATCTAAAATTTGCCTCAGGGACTTATTTAAAAACTTGTTGGACATCCGGCTCATAACCCCTAAAGATGAGATCACAAGTGAAATATTCAAGTGGTCACTATAACTATTCAGTGCATAAAACATGATCCATCACGCCTTCCAACGATGCAACAAAATACAAATAGTCAAGTTGTGGTCAACAGTTGGATGTTCACCTGCCAATAGTCTTGATTATCTCCATGCTACCATTGTCATCCTGGCCTGCTGGTCTTGACTGCTGAATGTTCGTGCAGTTAGCAGCCTGTGGTTTCTTTAGTTCGATAATGTAGACATTATTCGTAAGACATAATTTTATTTGTATGGTAGTTTGTTTTCTGCATTACCCTTCATGTCGTATACTAGTACCACATGCAATTTGTAGTTGCTGGTTGGTTATACATGGCAATGCAATATTTTTGCATCATTGTCTTATTGAAGGCATTGCTTAGCTATGCTCGGACATGTTCTTCAGAATAAAAACATAGGAAGTGGCTTCTGGTGGTTGGATTCATTGACGGTGGCGCTTGACTATCGTCCCTTCTTGAAGATGTTGCTATTGAACAACCTCATTGTCCTTGCGGTGTCAAGTGATGTTAGTGCGGATAATGGTTGTTGTTGTAGTTTGTCAATTTTTGTCTTGATCACTTGAGCGTCTTTCCTTTTTTTACTCGTTTGGGCATAGTTTTGGTTTGTGTGACTTTGCTCTTTATCGGCGTGTTTTTTTTTCGTGTGTGTTGATGTTGCATATGTGCATTCTAATTATGCAGAGGCCGAAAATATGTTTATTGTGTTCTGTATTCATGATGCTTCATTTTCAGTGAATAAAATTCCACACTTAGTCAAAAAAAGTGAGCACATTATTGATCAATCCATCACCTAAGCATACATATGTATTCTTGACCAGCACCGGTCATATGGGTACGTAGTACAACGACGTGGTCCATCAAGTAACCATACGATATATGATTTGGTGAGGCTGCCGTCCCATTCTCGATAAGTTAATATGTGTATGTTGCCAGCTGCCCAAACTTGACGACCTTAATTTGCCTTCATATAAAATAATTCAACATGCCAAATAATCGATTAATTCGTAGTATGCTGGAGAGGTCACACCGATTCTACTCGGTTGGGCATAGTGGAAAGTAAGTTACACTAGTAACATACATATGGAAAGTCACTTTCTCAGCCGAGCACAAATGAGCTCGGGTGAACAGTAAAATTGATTTGTTTTTAAATAGAGTAAAATGCATCATAAGTCCTAAACTATTGGATATGTGTCAGTTTAGTCATATGACTTTGAAACTACATTTTTGGGTCCTAAAACTATCGGAGGTGTATCACTTTAGGCATATAATTTTGAAACTACAGTTTTGGGCTCCAAAACTATGTAAGTTTGTTCATCTCAGGTCCTAAGCTTACATGGCCAGCATCTACGGTGCATTTTTTTCAAATGAGCCCTTTGTATGTGTTTACTTCCCAAAAGTGGTCCAGACGCTTCCATGTTGCAGTGTGTGTTGCAACCTGCACGCCCACTACCTGCATGGCCATCCGCTGCAGTGCAACGTCGCTGAGAGGTTTGGCGCGGCCGCTGGGAGACCCAGAGTCAGTCACCATGGACGAAGACATCCCTCTCCCTCGGCACGGACGCCAGGAAGACTCCGAGCCAATTAGGATGGATGACGCTATCCCACCTATCTCTCTCTCATGACATTGTCGTTGCCCCGACACCCTTGCCAAAGAGCTGGTCGGTAGGTTGTTGTTTGGGCACGAGCATGGGCACGGGCGAGGAATTTTCACTACTGCCGAACGACACAGAGGAGTGCGCGAAACCGCGAAGCTGGTGCAAAGGTCGGCAAAGAGTGATGCAGCCCCAGCAGCAGCCACATGTGGGTAGCAATTGGACGTTGTGCGACATGTCATTCGGCTATTGCAGGGTGAGGCGGAGATAACCAGTCTACTCTCCTCGCTGGAGCGCAAGCCATCATGCCACTGATGGCCTGCAATTACGAAGTTATAGAACTAAACTGACACACCTCCAATAGTTTTAGCACCTAAAGCTGCAGTTTCGAAGTTATAGGACTAAACTGACACACCCCCAATAGTTCTTGGACCTAAAACTGCATTTTCAAAGTTATAGGGCTAAACTAACACACCTCTAATAGTTTTAGGACTTCCGAAGCATTTTACTCTTAAAAATATATCAAAAAATTCTGAAATTGTTTGTGGCAAACATTTGTCAAATGTTCTAAGAGCTTGTAGTTTCATCCTGGAATCACATTTGGGAAAGTTGTGGCAAAAAATTCATTGCTCCAAAATGCTTTCGAAAGTAGCATTTTCAGAGTACCAATTTTTTTACCACACCTTTCAGAAATGTGATTTCATGATGAGAATTTGCAAGCTCTTAGAACATTTGTAAAAAAACATATTTTTTGAATTTTTCTTTATTTTCTTACGATTTTACTGTTCACCCGCTCATTTGAGCTCTGGTTGAGAAACTCCGCATCCCATACGTATGTTTTTTTTAGGAGAATAACATACATATGTTAGTAGTCCATGTTAGTATCTTCATAGTGTGTAGTGAACATATGTGTGGTGTCATGCAAACATTCATCTATTTAGATGTAGGCTTATTTTCCCCGCAGAACAAATAGATGTATACTCATATTGCCTAAGTGCATTATATTATGATAACATATTAACTTATTCAGCGTTTTGGTATTTACATCATTAAGGATCGAGACACTCAACTAAATACCGGTTAATGAATGTAATCTTATCATGTTCGGTCAGCAGTTTTGTAGCCGTAGGAGGTAACAGGTCAGCTTGAAAATCATACATAAGGAGACCATATTACTCGTAGTTTGGAGTCTTCCGTCGTGGATCGTGCACGGTTGGTGAGAGGCTCCACGGTACTCAATGCTGCAACTTGCATTTCGTGACGCCAATTTTAAACTTTGAAAGACGACGTATCACCTGCTAATTATTCTCGATTATCTCCACTCTGTGATTGTCATCCCAGCTTCATGGTCCTGACCAATGAATGTTTATTCAGTCAGCACACTGTTGTTTCTTCCTACGATTATAAAGAGACTGGTGTCTGTAAGACACAGTTTAATGTGTATGGTAATTTGTTTTCTGCATAATCCTCATGCCATGTGCTATTAGGTTGTCTCTCCATTTACTTATACAAGGCCTCATATAAATACAAAATGTATATTCGTGTTTACAAGCATAAGCAGGAGCAGAGATTCAATATATAGGGACAAAGACATAGCCCTTTTAATTTTAGTTTGTTTTGGTCTACCAATGATATGATTCTTATTGAACTAGAAAGATAAGTTACTATTTTCTTATCAAAACCGAGGCAAAAAAAATTGCCTCATTCATTAATTAAGAGAGAAAGAAAGCTCATAGCATTACATCGGCTCCACGGCATAGCCCATCAAAGATACAACACCACCAAAGAAAAGTAGGACTACTCTCGCGGCATGATGACACTCAGATGCCTAGCCCCTGCAATGATCCATAGTTTGGCTTTGTCCTATATGAGCTTGAGAATGCATGTAGAAGGGAGGGCGCGTCTCCGCCACCCACCCGCCCCACCAGCCACCGCCAGCTCCACCCAAACCGCGCCGGCGGCGAGCTCCCGGACAAGGCGGGGAGCGCGAGACTCCGCTCGCTCGAACGCTCGGGCCCGGGGATTGGTCTGGGGATTGTGCTGAACAATGACCCAGATCTGATTCAGGATGAGCGGGATCCCGAGGGAGCGGAGGTCGTCGACGGAGGATCTGGAAGCGCTTCTGAAGGCGGCGAACAGAGCGGAGAGGGCGCGCCGCGTGCGGCGGAGAAAGCAAGGGAGGCCAAGCTGGTCCTCGTCGAGCGCATCATGGCGAGGGCGACGGAGGAGGAAATCGATCGATTATTCCAACTAGGCTCACTGCTAGAGCCGGAGCAGGTGCTAGATAGGGCGGCCGGGGAAGCATCGTCGACGTCGAGAGTCCAGCGGGCGAGATGGCAACCATTTTGGTGAGATCCCTGGTGAGCAAGGAGCGACAAGGAGAGTTATGATTGGTGAGGTCCTTGTTCCGCTGGTTCGATTGGAACTACGAGTAGGCACCCCCTATCGTCCCTCCCCATTCTGAGCAACTCCGACGAGGGCTCGAGTTTGCCGGCGACCTGTTGCGGCAAGGATCAAGGCATTTGGGGAGGCTGACCAGTGGGGCCCTCGAGTTAGACAGTGGACACCTAAGAAGCAAAAGGCGGCCAGTGGGGGCTGTTTTCAAAAAGGAAAAGCGTATTTGCAAAAGCCGCTTCCTCAAGACGGAGAGGAGGTGGTTGAGATATTTGGTCAGCTCTGGTCGGTGCCGTCCCCAAACAAAGCTAGGGTTCCGCCACCAAAGGGAATGATGGTTTGGATCCGCAAGGACCTCTTCCCCTCCAAAAAAATTTACCCCAGAAGATTGCTATCCGGTGAGAGAGAATAGAGAGCTTGCTCGACCGAAGAATATCAGCTTCTCGAAGGAATTGTGGAGTGGTGGTGCAGATCGAACGACGTACGCTGAAGTGGTCAAAGGGATGGCAGGCAACCGAGGAGGGGGACGCCAAGGTGGGGGGAGTGGTGCTGGCCGCGGGGAAGGAGCTCATCGTCCTGTAGGCCAGACGTACCCTCAATCCCATGGCCAGATCCCTATCCAGACCAGGGGTTTGACTCCGTAGGGAGCACTGGTGATGCAGCAGCTTCATCCAGGTACATTCCAACCCATACAACAATTTGGTGGTCCAGGCAGCTTGCAAGGGATGCCACCATGGCAGGGGATGCAATTCCCGCAGTATAATCAGTGGCCGCAGCAATATTTGCCCAATATGCTCCAGCAACAGTAGCAGATGCCGGTTATGCATCAACAGCAGCAACCAGTGCAATATGGACATCCCCTTGAACAACTCCAGACTGGAAATCAGTTCCAAGGATATGGGGAAGGGCAGTCTAGTACTCAGCAGCAGAACACTCAAAATCAGCAGAAGAGAAAGAGCAAAAGCTTCAATTCACAAAAAGAACAGCAAGGAAAAGCCAGCAGTGCTGACAAAGCTGATAGTTCTCAGAATAGGAATGAAGAGGTTGTGATCAATTATGATCCAAAGTTGAGGGATGTCATATGTTATAATTGTGGAGAGCCAGCTCACTTTGTTGGGACCTGTCCAGTGCCTAAAAGTGCTTCATTTGTCACAAGGTTGGTCATCACATGGACAACTGCTTGGAGTGGTGTAAACCTCAAGCTACTGCCCAATACTATGGCAGTGCCAATGCAGGGCTGGGTTTCTTTCACATAGAATCAGATGACAAGGAGGCAGTTAAGTGGCTAAACATGACCAATGTGTGTGTTGCTGTGATTCAGGAAGGTTCTATCACCTCCCAAGAACTGAAAAACAACTTTTCTGAAATATGGAAAACTAATTGGCCATGGCAAGCGAGACAGTTAACTGAGAAAAGATTTCTAGTCAGGTTTCCACCTCACAAGAAAGTGAAAGATTTGGTTGAGCTCCCCTCCATCAATCTCAAGAAAAAGGGGGTAACTGTCTCTTTTGATAAATGGGATGGTGAGGAGGTAGCATATGGTGAATTGCAAGAGGTTTGGGTGACCATGATTGGGATCCTATTAGCAAGCTCACTTGGAAAGTAATATCTCATATCACCTTCATCTTGGGGATCTTGGTGAATGTAGATTGGCATGAAATATTCAGAAGCTTCTATGAAAAAGTCAAGGTGCAGGTTGCTGTGAGATATTTCAAAGATCCCAACTGAAAGATTGGTAGGAATTGACAAGGAATTATTCCTCATATCCTTCCTTGTTGATACAGAACCAATCCTGGAAAACATTAACCCAACTACAAGTGGGGGTGAGAGGTCAGATGAAGACCTTTTGGAAGGGAATCCTGAGAAAGATATGCAAATGCAGGGTCCTAAAGATATGGAAACTGATAAGAGTAAAAATCCAAAATCTGGGGCCCCAGCTCAGAATTCTCAGAAAGCTCCTTCTAGGTCCAAAACACCAATGGAGCTAGTGAACTCACTGGAGAAAAAGGTGCAAAGTGCTATACTAGGACTGGAAGGAGATTCAAGCATGAAAAAAGACTTGCATAGGAAGAAACCTGAGGATAATATTGGCATTCAGCTACTGGAGCAATTTGATGAGGAGTCTGATGGGGATGGTGCAACCTTGGAGGTGCCAAAACCACAGAATACTCACAACAAAAAATGGGCTCTGTGGTGGCACCCAGGGTGAGCACCAGGATAAAAAAAGATGGGAGAAATGCCATACAAAAAGCTGAAGACCTCAGGAGGCTTAAAGACCTGGAAGTTCCTAAAGGTAATAGGAATTATAACTCCTTTTTTGCTTTAAATGATGACGATTTGCTTTTGAAAGCAAAAAAGGCTGGCTTGAAATTAGGTGATAATGATGTTAGTATTTCTCAAAATATTCAAGTTATTAGGCAAGTGGAGGAAAGCAGGCTATCTGCATTTAAAGACACTCATCCAGAGTGTTTCCTCCCTGCTAACCTTGATATGAGTCTTGATGATTTAAATATTGATCTATCTGAGAAGGCCGCCCAATGAGTGATCACAGTAGTGATCACCCTGAAGATACCCCTACATGGGCTGAGGTAGTCTCAGGTAGGAAAAGTAGTTCTAGGAAACTAGATTCTAATAATGGTAGTAGGCCTATTTTGGAATGTTAGAGGGATGAATAAACCTGAAAAACTCAAGGCAGTGGGTAAGCTCATTAGAGACACCCATGCTGACTTGGTTGGTTTTTTTGAGACTAAGAAAGAGTCTTTTAGTAATTTGCAAATTGCCAGTGTTGACCCCAGGAGAGTTACTTGGCACTGGCTACCAGCTGTTGGCACAGCTGGGGGCATCCTGGTGGGGATCAATACAGAGAAATTTGATATTGTGTCTGTAGATATTTTAGATTTCTCTGTTTCTTGTTTAATTAAGGATAAGATGAATAACATTGATTGGAGATTTATTTCTGTCTATGGTTTAGCCTATGATAATCTCAAATTAGAGTTCATCAATGAGCTGCATAATATTCTGGATACTTGGCTGGGGCCCATCGTTATTGGGGGTGACTTCAACCTGGTTAGAAGTAGTGAAGAAAAGAATACTGGGTAGTTAACCTACACTAGGTGACCCTGTTCAATGACTGGGTTAACAAATATGGGCTGATAGAGTTGAAAAATTCTAGTAGGAAATATACCTGGGCTAACAACTAGGATAAGCTGGTTATGGCTAATATTGATAAGGTTTTTATTTCCACCTGCTGGGAAGGTATTTCCTAGCTGTCCAACTTAAGGCTCTCCCTAGGGTGGGTAGTGACCATACTCGCCTAGTGGTAGATACAGGGGCCATCTAGCCACCAAAGAACAAACAATTTAGGTTTGAAAAGTGGTGGCTAGAAGTGGAGGGTTTTGAAGACATGGTGAAAAACTGTTGGAATGCTCCATGGTCTATCAAAGACCCCTTAGATAGATGGCAATATAAAATCAGATTGCTTAGGAGAGTGTGTAAGGGCTGGAATGCCAACTATGAGGCTGCCCAGAATAAAAGCAAACAAAAGCTAGTTGCTGAGTATGACCTATTAGATATTGAGTCTGAGACTAAAGTGCTTTCCCCACCCTCAAAGAATAGGATGGACAAAATTGCCTTAGATCTCCAAAATATATGGAGGTTGGAGGAAATAAGTCCAGACAAAGATCCAGAGAAAGAGGTATTTTGGAGGGGGGGGGGGTAGAAATACTGCTTATTTTCATGCTCTAGCTAATCATAGGAGGAGAAAAAACAAATTGATATGCTAAATGGCCCAGATGGGCCTGTGGAGAACACTAGTGATATTATTAAGATTGATGTAGATTACTACAAGCAATTATTTAGTAAAGAAGATACCTTAGATATTTCCTTAGATGAGGAATTCTGGGATCCTTCTGAAAAAGTTTTTGATGAGCATAACAAGCTCCTAGAAGCTGATATTACTGAGGAGGATGTTAGAAAAGCAGTCTTTGGGTCATATGCAGAAGGCCTCTGGCCCTGATGGTTTTCCTTTCCTCTTCTATCAACATTTTTGGTCTACTATTAAGGGAGACCTTATGCTGATGGTAGATGCTTGGAATAATGACTCATTAGATTTATATAGGTTAATTTTTTCTCTTTTAACTCTAATCCCAAAAGAACCTGAAGCAAACACTATCCAAAAATTTAGGCCAATTGCTTTGTCCAATTGTAGCTCCAAAAATTTTGCTAAATGTGTTGCTAACCAATTAGGGGACATTGGTGATGAGATTATCTCACAAAACCAAACTGCTTTTATTAAGTGCAGATTTATTGTAGAGAGTGCGGTGACAGCTCATGAAATTATTCATGATGTTGTGACTCATAATAAAGAAGGGTTTGTATTTAAACTAGACTATGAGAAGGCCTATGATAGAATTAGCAATGAGTTTCTATTAAAAATTATGTATCAAAGGGGGTTTAGCCCCAAATGGATGAGAAAAATTAAATCCATTTTATACAAAGGTTCAGTAGGAGTTAGGATAAATGATTGCAATAGTGATTTTTTTGAAACCTTTAAAGGAGTGAGAGAAGGAGATCCAGCCTCCCCTTTGCTATTCAACCTGGTGGCTGATGTTTTTAGTAGAATGCTTAATAAAGCTGCCCAAAACAACATGCTGACAGGGTTGATGGCAAATATTTTCCTCCAAGGAGTGACCAGTCTGCAATATGCAGATGACACTCTCCTCTTTTTGGAAAATAACCTGGACTCAGCCAAAAACTTGAAATGGCTTTTATCTTGTTTTGAACAAATGTCTGGGCTTAGAATTAATTTCCATAAGTGTGACCTGATCCTCATTAATGTTCTAGAAGAAGAGGCTCATATGGTAGCTCAAGCCATGTCTTGTGGGCTTGGGTCTTTTCCTCTAAAATACCTGGGGTTTCCTCTGCATTACATAAAGCTTAGAAGAGAGGACCTGCAACCTGTGGTTGATAAGGTGCTGAAAAGAGCTGCTGGGTGGAGAGGTAGATTGTTAGGATATGAAAAGAAATTGGTGCTGGTTCAATCCTGCCTAGCTAGTATTCCCACATATCTGATGAGTATGATCAAATTCCCCAAATGGGCTATTAATTTGATCAAATCACAGATGGCTCACTGTTTTTGGGATAATTATGAGGGGCACCATAAATATCATTTTGCTAACCGGGGCCTATTTACCTAAAATAAGCAATATGGTGGCTTGGGGATACCAAACATTGCTGAGACGAACTTACGTCTACTTGCTTCTTGGGTTTATAAATTCCATAATGGTGATAATAAGATGTGGAAACAGATAATTGACTATATATATAGAGCCAATAATCCCAATATCTTCTCTTGCCCAGATAAAAACTCCTCTCCTTTTTGGAAAGGGGTTTTGTGGGCTGCTAAAGCTACCAGACATGGCTATGAATGGAAAGTGGGCAATGGTAAGAGGGTCAAGTTTTGGGAGGACCACTGGTTTGGGTCATGTAGCTTGGCCATCCAATTTTGGGAGTTATATAGCATAGCTAATGAGCACAATCAAGTTATTGCTAATTTGTGGGATGGGGTGAACCTTAAAATCACATTTAGGATATGTGTGGATAGTAGGTTGCTTCACCTCTGGTTTGACCTGTTGAGCATTGCACAATCTGTTATCTTGAGAGATGAGGATGATGCTTTAATTTGGAAACTAGAATCTAATGGTAAATACTCTGTTAGATCTATATATGCTATGATAAATTTTAGGGGCATTAGCCCAGTTCATATCCCTGATGTGTGGAAAATCCATGTCCTTCCCAACATCCATATATTTTTGTGGCTGTTGGCACATAATAAGTTGTTGGTTAGAGGGAATCTCATAAAGAGACAACATTTGAATGACCTCTCCTGTTTGTTTTGCTCTGAATATGAAACAATCAATCACTTGTTTTTTGAATGTGATGTGGCTATGGAGGTCTGGAGAAATATACATTCCATCTCAGGATGTATTCCCCTGCCCACCTTTGATAAGGTGGCATGTATGTGGGGGAAGAATAATAACCTGCAAGCTGAAAATATGATTGTATCAGCTACTCTCTGGACTATTTGAAGATGTAGGAATGATATGTGTTTTAATAACACAAACTGGATGGGTGTGCAGGTGATACTGAAGACGATTGCAGGTTTCTGCAAACTTTGAAAGATCCTCTGCAAAGGAAGTGCAAAAGAGCGTGTGGAGGAGATCATTGTGGCTATATGGGAGGCTGCAAGAAGACCACCACTGCTGCTCTGGCCAGAGCCAGGCTAAGGAAGAATGAGCTTTGGCTGCAATATTCCCTGCAAAAGATGGGAGGGTGGATGGGTACGGACAAGAGGGTGATCATGATGGTTAAGATAGCTTCCTGTTACCTTCCCGTGGCGGGGTGTGCCAGTAGTTTCATCAAATGTCTAAATGTTTATGTTTTGGTTTCTTAAACCATGCCGGAGGGATGAGTCAATCACCTCCCGCTGTTCTGTAATAATCGTTGTACTCTGTGCCCCCCCCCCCCCCCCCCCCAAAGGTTTGTGTCGTACTGAGTAGTAGGCCGTAGGTAAGCGTAGATTACTTTGACTAAGGAATACTTGGCCCCCCCTATACGATGCGCTCCAGGCTTGAAGCCCACATGCCCAGCTACAGATTAATTTGGTTGAGAAATACTAGTACGTACTGCAGCCCGTTACTAGTTGGTCAAAACGGCCTGTTTAGTCTAGGGAATCCCCATCGTCTACCCATTCTATCGGCGCCGACGCGACGCACGACCCCCGCTGCGTGCCTGTCTCAGGGTAGTTATAGGAGAAGGGCTGGGCGCATACGGCACTGCATAACTGATCCTGATCGACGGCGACGGCGCAGGCAGGTTCCGTCCGCCTCCGGCGACGGTGGCGATGCTCAAGAAAATCCTACGGTCAGTCTCTCCTTCGTTGATTTATATCATATGCATTACTGGTTTACATCAGGTAGCAGCAATTTCATGATTTAGATTAAACTAGCAAATATGCCCGTGCGTTGCAACGGGAGACAAAAAATTATGGCTAACCAACTAAGTATGACTCAATATCCTGATATATGAGCGTACTCTATTTTAACACTGTGGCTCACCATGTTGCCATTCTAATCCTAGCCGATGATGGTCGCGATGTCCACGTGATCACAATGCATTCGACACGGTAAATTTCAAGGCTATGAGTTTGCCAGTGCATACCACACTTGTCATTATGTTGCGCAAGGGAACGTTTAAAACTTTAAAAACATATCTCATTGACCACGAACTACTCCCAACGCCAAGACATATAAAGACTTTCGAAAAACTAATCAAATTCTAGACATAAAATACTTTTGAATCAGTGAACAGTTTTTTGAATTGACGAACATTTTTGTTTGAAATTTTTGATTTTCTCAAAATCATGAACATTAGTTTTTTTAAAAAAAAATTAAATGTACAAACCGGTTTTGAATTCATTAACAGTTTTTGAACCAACAAACATTTTATGAATCGATGAATTTTTTAAATTGGGAACAAATTTTAAAAACAAATATTTATTTTTATTTTTGTGAACTTTTTTTGCGGGAATTTGTGAACATTTTCTAAATTGTCATGAACATTTTTTTTTCAGATTCCCGGATATGAACATGATTTATTTCCCGACCATTTTTTCCAAATTTTGATTTATTTATAATTTTGCGAACAGTTTTACAAAACCACCAACATTTTTTGAATCTGCAAAATTTTTATGATTTTCTAATTTTTTTTGAATTCGCATATATTTTATGATTTCTCAAAATTGTTTTTTGAAAACTCGCAACTTTTAGAATATTAAAATCCCGAATTAATTTAAAGAAGAAAGAAAACAGAATGAGAAAAGAAAATACAAAAAAATAAAATAAAATAAACAGGGCAGTGAAGCCCCGCACATGGGCTGGCCCATGAACGCATACATGCGTGAGAAAAGAAAGATATAAATTGCGGAGCGTGAGAAAAGAAAGATATAAATTGTGGAGGCTGGGGATCGAACCGTGGCCTCGTCGCTACAGGAGAGATACGCCAACCAGTCTGCTGCTCATGATTTCGTAACTTGTACTCATCGCGCCTCTATAAAATAACGAAGGAGATGGCGACTTTTGGTCCGAAAAATTGAATCGTTTTCTCAGTTACGGGTGGCATTGGTGGATAATTTCTACCAACTTAAAGGGTAATTTTAATGACGGACGACCAGAAGCGATAGCCGCTTTATTAGTAGGTAAAGATTAGTTAGGTCAGTGATTTCTTCTTCTATCCCGGCGTACCGGTATTGTAAATCAGTCATCATGCATTGGTTATATAATTTAGATTTAATTTTTCATAAATTATTTTTGTATTTGTGTAGTCATGAAGATGAAAGCAGTATATTTTTTGTCTATAAATAACATATTTGATTTTCTGGGTAGTCACGAACCCGATTTAAAAAATTTGCAAATGTAACCTATTTGCATTGTCCCGCTGATTGTAAGATACTCCCTCCATTCCACAATGGAGTATATCAAAAGCATTGAATACATCTACGATGTTGACTATTTTTTCGGGTCATCGTCTCTTGGCTCCCCCTATGCTCAAATCCTGGCTCCGCCCCTGTCTGTGGGTTTTGTTTTCTGATGAAAATGGAACCGGGGCTGTCGAGCCCTTTTCTTCTAGTAAAGATGTAGAAGGGAGGCATGTACTTCTTTCTAAACACTCTAGCATTTCTCTCGGTCCAAACAACCCAACAGACAAGCATATTGATGGAAGCCATGGCCTTCCGGGGTTTAACATGATGGAATATGGTAAATGTAGCGTATAACAGAGTAAAAGCTAGCTAGGGGTGTGTACTGTCAGATTAGATATTGCTTTTAGTGTATAATAAAATAACTGCTTACCCACTGATTATGCACACTTGTAGTTTTGTCACATGCTGGTTGCTAGACGTCACTCGTTAAGATCTGACTTATGGATCCGTTGATGCATGTCGTTTAGCACCTAATGTACGTACTCACGTAACTAATCCTGCATAAAAAAATTACTCTTCTACATGTACGCGTCATGTTGGCCACGTTATATTAGGTAGCTACAAGCGTCAAAACAATAGGAAATACGAAGAGGAGACGATTGATTACAAGCCACATGCCAACTTTGTTTTAGAGATAATACATGTCTCATTTATATCATAATGATCATAGTACGAGCCAAGTAAACACCGATCTGCCAAAACTAAAAAGACAGCAAAACGCTAGCCTTTGCACAAAGAAACACTAGTCAAGAAGGAATATTACACTCAAGACCGAATAATCCACTGAGCTTGACACCACTGTCCGTTACCTGCCTCCGGCACCACCACAACAACCACTAAAGAAAAAAAAATAGCGGATCACTTTCTCACCTAAGCTCGAAGATATACAGGCCCATGGGAGAAAAATATATTGCTACTTGAGAGTGGCTCGTATATACATAAGGACATAGACGGCCTTGACTTGATAGTTGTTACTAGAGACCTGACTTAAGTTACGTCCGTAGAGGTTGAATTAGCCCCGCTCCTATAAGTACACGGGCTCATCTGCATAATACTTGCATAGATCTGCAAATCAGTCTAGCTAGCTACCTCCCCCTGGCGAGTCAATAATGGAGAACACCATCCTCCCTACAATGGTGCTCGCCGCCCTCTTCCTCTTCCTCTTTCTCAAAGCCACTTTCCGTCACGGCAAGAAGTACAACCTCCCGCCTGGCCCGAAACCTTGGCCGATCATCGGCAACTTCGACCTCATCGGCGCGCTACCACACCGCTCCATCCACGAGCTCTCCAAGAAGTACGGCCCGCTCATGCACCTTCGATTTGGCTCCTTCCCTCTCATTGTTGCCTCGTCGGTCGACATGGCCAGGTTCTTCCTCAGGACCAAGGACATCCTCTACGTCGACCGCCCTAAGACGGCCTCCGGCAAGTACACCACCTACAACTACGCTGACATTACATGGTCGCCCTACGGCGCCTATTGGCGCCAGGCGCGCCGCATCTGCCTCACCAAGCTCTTCAGCCCACGCCGCCTCGCACTCATGGCGCACATCCGTGTGGACGAGGTGCACGCCATGGTGCGTGACATATTTGCGGTGTCTGGGCCCAAGCGCGTCGTGCATCTCTATAGGGACCACATGTCGACGCTGAGCTTGAACGTGATCACACGAATGGTGATGGGGAAGCGGTTGTTCGCCGACGGCTCGTCGGAGGGGCCGGTGCCGTCGATGGAGGTGTTCAGGTGGATGATGGACGAGCTGTTCCTGCTCAACGGCGTGCTCAACATCGGCGACTGGATCCCATGGCTGGACTGGATGGACCTGCAGGGGTACGTGCGGCGGATGAAGAAGGTGGGGAAGATGTTTGACGCGCTCATGGAGCACGTACTCGACGAGCACAGCGTAGGCGAGCACCGCCGTCGCGACGGCGAGGCGGCGAGGGACATGGTGGATGTGCTCATGGACATCGCCGACGACCCCAGCCTCGAGGTCCCGCTTGGCCGCATCGGCGTCAAGGCTTTCACACAAGACCTTATCGCCGGCGGCACGGAGAGCTCGGCCGCCACCGTGGAGTGGGCCATGTCAGAGCTCCTGAGGAGGCCGGATGCCTTCGACGTGGCCACCAAGGAGCTAGACCGCATCGTGGGCCGCGGCCGCTGGGTGATGGAGGAGGACATGCCGAACCTGCCCTACATCGAGGCCATGGTGAAAGAAACCATGCGCATGCACCCCATCGTCCCGCTCCTCATCCCGCGCGTCGCCCGCGAGGACGCGGCCGTTGGAGGATACGACGTTCCCAAGGGTGCGCGCGTGCTCATCAACGTGTGGGCCATGGGCCGGGACCCGGAGCTGTGGGACGCCCCGGAGGAGTTCAGGCCAGAGAGGTTTATTGGGAGCAAGATCGACGTGAAAGGGCAGGACCTGGAGCTTCTTCCATTCGGGTCAGGCCGGCGGATGTGCCCCGGCTACAACCTCGGGCTGAAAGAGGTGCGCCTTAGTCTGGCGAACCTACTGCACGGGTTCACCTGGACACTGCCGGAGGGGATGAGTAAGGAGGAGCTGAGCATGGAGGAGGTGTTTGGGCTAACCACCAGCCGCAAGTACCCGCTGGAGGTCGTCGCCGATCCCAAGCTCCCTGCTCATCTCTATCTTTGAGTTTGATATGCGTCATGCATGTGTTATGGTTCGTCAGAATACTAGTCTATTCCGCCAGTCTTTCTGCAACAAAAAATAAGGGGTAGCTTGATTGCTCAAGACAAGTCTATAGACCAAACCTAGTTACCTCAAGTTTATACTAAACCAGCGATAAATAATATGGATCGGGAGTACTATATAAATGGGATATCAAAGTTAGCCATCTTGTAAAGTCAATAATTGGCATCACCCCGTGACCGGGTCAAGATGCATTTTACTACTAGCATGCATGATGGACTGCTTTTCCCCCTTTTTCCTTTTGAAATGCATGTTGCACTGCTGAGTGCTGAGCGTCTTGCACAAGGTAGATGTAGCTCCGACCCTGGTCCGAGCTCCGAGGTGCTCAAGAAGCCCGCTCCTCTTCTAGCAGCCTGCTTGCTCGCTTGATCCCTCTCTTTTCTTCTCTCTCGCTTCCTGCTGGGTAAAAAGGTTCTCCCTCCATCCGCAAGTACCCGCTGAGCATGAAGGAGGTTCTTGGGCTAACCACCGGCCGCAAGTACCCGCTGGAGGTCGTCGCCGACCCCAAAGCTCCCAGCTCATCTCTTTCTTTGAATTTGATATACGTCATGCATGTGTATGGTCCATCGGAATACTAGTATATTCCGCCAATCTACTTGCCACACAAAATAAGGGGTAGTTTTATTGCTCAAGACAAATCTGTGACCAACATTGCTTCATTAATATGTGGTTCATAAGGTACGACCCTGGTCCGAGCTCAGCGTCCCGCTCCTCTTCTGGCAGCTCCGCTCGCCAGCTTGCTCCATTTCTTTTCTTCTCTGTCTGGCCAAAAGGTTCTCCCTTCGATCCATATTAATTGTCGCAGCAGCTTTAGTACAACGTTGTACAAGTGTTGTACTAAAACTACATCAATTAATATGGACCGGAGGGAATACAAAAGAACCGCCATTTCCTCTCTCGGAAAAACTCTACCCGTTTTTGACAGATTAAAAAAGCTCATTAATGTAAAAACTTGTTTGCGAATTTAGAAAATGTTAGGAATTTACAAAACACATCACATATTTAGAAAAATATTCATAAATTTTACAAAAGATACTTGAATAAAAAAAATATTTGAGAATTTAATTTTTTTCTCAAATTTGACAAATATTAATGAATTTGAAAGTATTCAGAATTAAAAAATATCGTTACTTCAAAAATGTCCATGAATCAAAAAATAATATTAAAGAAACTTATTTTTTTAGTTATTTAAACTACCATGGATTTCAAAAAGTGTTATTTCTAATATTGATGAATTAAAACTTAAAAATGAAATAAATAATAAAATAAAAAGGAAAACAAGAAAAATAGTAACCCAAATAGACCTTGAAATCCGACAAAGAAACTCACAAAAGACAGTGCAGAACCTTCCATAACCAAGAAAACTAGTATCATACATGGGTCGGCCCATTACTGCAGACTGAGGGTTTTCTACCGCTAGGAGTTATTCCGCGCCTTAAGCGCGAAATAAAATTGCCCCATCTGTGACTCATAGGTGCATCCACATCATACGACTAACAAAGTGACTTGACTGACTCACTGCAGATTCTAAAAAAAATGATCTACTGACTACAAATCCTTTACAGTACAAACACTATTCTCTACTCCCTCTGTCCCCAAATAGATATTGTATAAATTCAGTCAAAAATTCAATTCTCTCTTAGTCTGACTAAACATATAGAAGAAAATATCGACAACTACAATACTGAATAAATAGATTCTGAAAATATATCTAATGATGGATATAAGGATATTGATTTGGTACTGTTTATCTTCATATTTTTGTATACACTAGCAAAACATGTCCATGCGTTGCAACAAGAAAAAGGTGTCCTTGCACCGTCCTACTTGAATGCACCACATAAGCATGTCTATGAACATAGCAAACACGGTTGTGATGAATCCCGCGCGTCACCCGCGAGGACGCCATCATTGATGGGTACGATGTGCCCAAGGGTGCGCGTGTGGTCCATCGGCCGGCACCCGGAGCTGTGGGACGCCCCGGAGGAGTTCAGGCCAGAGAGGTTTATTGGGAGCAAGATCGACGTGAAAGGGCAGGACCTGGAGCTTCTTCCATTCGGGTCTGGCCGGCGGATGTGCCCCGGCTACAACCTCGGGCTCAAGGAGGTGCGCCTTAGCCTAGCGAACCTACTGCACGGGTTCACCTGGACACTACCGGATGGGATGGCCAAGGAGGAGCTGAGCATTGCATGGACGTGGTTTTTGGGCTAACCACTAGCCGCAAGTACCCGCTGGAGGTCCTCACCGATCCCAAGCTCTCTGCTCATCTCTATATTTGAGTTTGATACGTGATTCATGTGCTATGGTTCATCGGAATACTAGTATATTCCGCCGATCTACTTGCCACAAAAAATAAGGGGTAGTTTGATTGCTCAAGACAAGTTTGTGACCAACATTGCTTCATTAATATGTGGTTCATAAGCTGCGAAGTTGTAATGCAACATCTAATTATGAATTGTCCATCAGTAAGTAATCATTGGTCAAACCATTATCTTCATGAATAAAAAATAATGGATGATTTAGCAAATTTAAGTCTGTATAAATATTTTTTTAAACATGGTATAGAGACGCAGACACTCATACATTCATCCCTATCAACACACACGCACAACAACCTATGAGCACCTCCGAGAGATTGAGGTGATCCATAAAAATGTGAGCACCAATGTCAAATCTACGATTTGAACCTTGGTCGGTTGGTTCCACCACAAAGAACATCAGCGTGATTTTGACCATTTTAGGCAAGTACACAATTAGCTGAACTGTAGACCAAACCTAGTGACCATATGAGTGGGATATAGAGTTAACCATCCTGTAAAGTCAATAATTGGCATCACCCCGTTGCAGGGTCAAGATGCATTTCACCCTTCATGGTGCACTACTTTTCCCCTTTTTCTTTTTGAAATGCATGTTGCACCGCTGAGGGTCTTGCACACGGCAGATGTAGATCCGACCCTTGTATGAGCTCAGCGGCCCGCTCATCTTCTGGCAGCTCCGGTCGTTCCCTTGCTCCCTTTCTTTTCTTCTCTATCGCTTCGTGCTGCGAAGAAAGGTACTCCCTCCTATCCATATTAATTGTTGTAGCTTTAGTACAACACTCTCTCTAAATATAGAAAATATCAACAACTATAATATTGAATGAATAGATTATGAAAATATATCTAATGATGGATATAAGGATAGTGACTTGGTATTGTTTATCTTCATATTCATTTTCATGAATTTGTTTTTTGTGAATTTAGAAAAATGTTTACGAATTTAGGAAAAAATAACAGATTTAGAAAAATATTCATGAACTTGAAAAATATGAAGTATTTGAGAATTTTAGAAATATCACAAATTTGAAAAATATTCATGAACTTGAAAAATATTTAGAAATAAAAAACGATCATGACTTCAAAAAATTGTTAATGAATCAAAAAAATATTCCAGAAATTCATAAAGGTTAGTTATATAAAAACTACTCGTAGATTTCAAAAGGTGTTGTTTTTATTAATCTTATGAATTAAAAATTTAATATAGAATAAAAATAATAAAAATGAAAATAGTAACCCAAAAAGACTTGAGAAACCGACAAAGAAGCACACAAAACAAAATAGTGCAAAACCTTACATAACCTTCCCAAAACCAAGAAAACTAGTACGTATAGCTTCGCCTAGCAGCGCAACGCTTGTATTGCTCTCCCACAACCCCGTTTTCACGGTTTAGGCTGCTCCCATTTCGCTCGCCGCTACTACAGGAATCGCTTTTGCTTTCTTTTCCTCTGCCTACTAAGATGTTTCAGTTCGCCAGGTTGTCTCTTGCCTGCTCATGGATTCAGCAGGCAGTTTAAAAGGTTGACCTATTTGGGAATCGGTTGGCCCATTACTGCAGAGTGAGGGTTTTCTAGCGAAATTAGATTCCCGCCGTCCATGACTCATAGGTGCATCCACACCCCATATGGTTCGATGGTTAGACAGGCAGTGGTATCCCCAGCCCACCAGGGTTCAAGTCCTGGTGCTCGCATTATTCCTGAATTTATTTCAGGATTTCCGGCGATGCGCTTTCAGTGAGAAGAGACGTTCCCGTCGACGACGACGAGTCTATAGTGACTTCGTAAATATCAAGATGATATGCCGCTCAGTCTCTCGAAGGTGCTCATATGGGTAGGGTGTGCATGTGTGCGTTCATAGGGATGAGTGTATGCGCGTAGGTATGAGCGCTTGCGTCTGTACTATGTTAAAAAACACAGAGTAACTTGACTCACGGACTGCAAATCCTTTACAGTACAAACACTATTCACTACTCCCTTTGTCCCCAAATAGATGTTGTAGAAATTTCAGTCAAAAAGCCAACTCTCTCTAAATTTGACCAAATATATAGAAGAAAATATCAACAACTATAATATTGAATGAATAGATTATGAAAATATATCTAATGATGGATATAAGGATATTGACTTGGTATTGTTTATCTTCATATTCATTTTGATGAATTTGTTTTTTGTGAATTTAGAAAAATGTTTACAAATTTAGGAAAAAATAACAGATTTAGAAAAATATTCATGAGTTATACAACATACACTTGAATAAAAAATATGAAGTATTTGAGAATTTTAAAAATATCACAAATTTGAAAAATATTCATGAACTTGAAAAATATTTAGAAATAAAAAAACAACCATGACTTCAAAAAATTGTTAATGAATCAAAAAAATATTCCTGAAATTTGTAAAGCTTGGTTATATAAAAACTACTCGTAGATTTCAAAAGGTGTTGTTTTTATTAATCTTATGAATTAAAAATTTAATATAGAATAAAAATAATAAAAAGGAAAATAGTAACCAAAAAGACTTGAGAAACCGACAAAGAAACACACACAACAAAATAGTGCAAAACCTTACATAACCTTCCCAAAACCAAGAAAACTAGTACGTATAGCTTCGCCTAGCAGCACAACGCTTGTATTGCTCTCCCACAACCCCGTTTTCACGGTTTAGGCTGCTCCCATTTCGCTCGCCGCTACTACGGGAATCGCTTTTGCTTTCTTTTCCTCTGCCTACTAAGATGTTTCAGTTCATCAGGTTGTCTCTTGCCTGCTCATGGATTCAGCAGGCAGTTTAAAAGGTTGACCTATTTGGGAATCGGTTGGCCCATTACTGCAGAGTGAGGGTTTTCTAGCGAAATTAGATTCCCGCTGTCCATGACTCATAGGTGCATCCACACCCCATATGGTTCGATGGTTAGACGGGCAGTGGTATCCCCAGCCCACCAGGGTTCAAGTCCTGGTGCTCGCTTTATTCCTGAATTTATTTCAGGATTTCCGGCGATGCGCTTTCAGTGAGAAGAGACGTTCCCGTCGACGACGACGAGTCTACAGTGACTTCGTAAATATCAAGATGATATGCCGCTCAGTCTCTCGAAGGTGCTCATATGGGTAGGGTGTGCATGTGTGCGTTCATAGGGTTGAGTGTATGCGCGTATGTATGAGCGCTTGCGTCTGTACTATGTTAAAAAACACAGAGTAACTTGACTCACGGACTGCAAATCCTTTACAGTACAAACACTATTCACTACTCCCTCTGTCCCCAAATAGATGTTGTACAAATTTCAGTCAAAAAGCCAACTCTCTCTAAATTTGACCAAATATATAGAAGAAAATATCAACAACTATAATATTGAATGACTAGATTATGAAAATATATCTAATGATGGATATAAGGATAGTGACTTGGTATTGTTTATCTTCATATTTATTTTCATGAATTTGTTTTTTGTGAATTTAGAAAAATGTTTACGAATTTAGGAAAAGATAACAGATTTAGAAAAATATTCATGAGTTATACAACATACACTTGAATAAAAAAATATGAAGTATTTGAGAATTTTAAAAATATCACAAATTTGAAAAATATTCATGAACTTGAAAAATATTTAGAAATAAAAAAACAACCATGACTTCAAAAAATTGTTAATGAATCAAAAAAATATTCCTGAAATTTGTAAAGGTTGGTTATATAAAAACTACTCGTAGATTTCAAAAGGTGTTGTTTTTATTAATCTTATGAATTAAAAATTTAATATAGAATAAAAACAATTAAAAGGAAAATAGTAACCCAAAAAGACTTGAGAAACCGACAAAGAAACACACAAAACAAAATAGTGCAAAACCTTACATAACCTTCCCAAAACCAAGAAAACTAGTACGTATAGCTTCGCCTAGCAGCACAACGCTTGTATTGCTCTCCCACAACCCCGTTTTCACGGTTTAGGCTGCTCCCATTTCGCTCGCCGCTACTACGGGAATCGCTTTTGCTTTCTTTTCCTCTGGCTACTAAGATGTTTCAGTTCGCCAGGTTGTCTCTTGCCTGCTCATGGATTCAGCAGGCAGTTTAAAAGGTTGACCTATTTGGGAATCGGTTGGCCCATTACTGCAGAGTGAGGGTTTTCTAGCGAAATTAGATTCCCGCCGTCCATGACTCATAGGTGCATCCACACCCCATATGGTTCGATGGTTAGACGGGCAGTGGTATCCCCAGCCCACCAGGGTTCAAGTCCTGGTCCTCGCATTATTCCTGAATTTATTTCAGGATTTCCGGCGATGCGCTTTCAGTGAGAAGAGACGTTCCCGTCGACGACGACGAGTCTACAGTGACTTCGTAAATATCAAGATGATATGCCGCTCAGTCTCTCGAAGGTGCTCATATGGGTAGGGTGTGCATGTGTGCGTTCATAGGGGTGAGTGTATGCGCGTATGTATGAGCGCTTGCGTCTGTACTATGTTAAAAAACACAGAGTAACTTGACTCACGGACTGCAAATCCTTTACAGTACAAACACTATTCACTACTCCCTCTGTCTCCAAATAGATGTTGTATAAATTTCAGTCAAAAAGCCAACTCTCTCTAAATTTGACCAAATATATAGAAGAAAATATCAACAACTATAATATTGAATGAATAAATTATGAAAATATATCTAATGATGGATATAAGGATAGTGACTTGGTATTGTTTATCTTCATATTCATTTTGATGAATTTGTTTCTTGTGAATTTAGAAAAATGTTTATGAATTTAGGAAAAGATAACAGATTTAGAAAAATATTCATGAGTTATACAACATACACTTGAATAAAAAATATGAAGTATTTGAGAATTTTAAAAATATCACAAATTTGAAAAATATTCATGAACTTGAAAAATATTTAGAAATAAAAAAAGATCATAACATCAAAAAATTGTTAATGAATCAAAAAAATATTCCTGAAATTTATAAAGGTTGGTTATATAAAAACTACTCGTAGATTTCAAAAGGTGTTGTTTTTATTAATCTTATGAATTAAAAATTTAATATAGAATAAAAACAATTAAAAGGAAAATAGTAACCCAAAAAGACTTGAGAAACCGACAAAGAAACACACAAAACAAAATAGTGCAAAACCTTACATAACCTTCCCGAAACCAAGAAAACTATTACGTATAGCTTCGCCTAGCAGCACAACGCTTGTATTGCTCTCCCACAACCTCGTTTTCACGGTTTAAGCTGCTCACATTTCGCTCGCCGCTACTACGTGAATCGCTTTTGCTTTCTTTTCCTCTGCCTACTAAGATGTTTCAGTTCGCCAGGTTGTCTCTTGCCTGCTCATGGATTCAGCAGGCAGTTTAAAAGGTTGACCTATTTGGGAATTGGTTGGCCCATTACTGCAGAGTGAGGGTTTTCTAGCGAAATTAGATTCCCGCCGTCCATGACTCATAGGTGCATCCACACCCTATATGGTTCGATGGTTAGACGGGCAGTGGTATCCCCAGCCCACCAGGGTTCAAGTCCTGGTGCCCGCTTTATTCCTGAATTTATTTCAGGATTTCCGGCGATGCGCTTTCAGTGAGAAGAGACGTTCCCGTCGACGACGACGAGTCTACAGTGACTTCGTAAATATCAAGATGATATGCCGCTCAGTCTCTCGAAGGTGCTCATATGGGTAGGGTGTGCATGTGTGCGTTCATAGGGATGAGTGTATGCGCGTATGTATGAGCGCTTGCGTCTGTACTATGTTAAAAAACACAGAGTAACTTGACTCACGGACTGCAAATCCTTTACAGTACAAACACTATTCACTACTCCCTCTGTCCCCAAATAGATGTTGTATAAATTTCAGTCAAAAAGCCAACTCTCTCTAAATTTGACCAAATATATAGAAGAAAATATCAACAACTATAATATTGAATGAATAGATTATGAAAATATATCTAATGATGGATATAAGGATATTGACTTGGTATTGTTTATCTTCATATTTTTGTATACATACTTGGTCAAACTTAAAAAGCATTTTGACTGAATTATACCCCATCTATTTGGGGATGGAGGTAGTATTTTCCATTAAGAATTTTTTTTTTGGATTTTTAGATTGTTTTATTGCCTTAAACGGCCAATCAGAGATTGACACGTACATTTTTTTTAGCAAACATAGTAGGGTAAAAACCCTACTGTAACTCTATTTTTTCATTAATAAGGGGTGGTCATTTACAGATGGAGTACAGCAAGTTAAGGGTAATCCAGCCAGTTCTGCATTCCCTCCTTTAGAATAGGCTGCTCTCTTGATGATAGTGCCATAATGTTCTTTGAAACATGTGATGCAGTAACTCAAATTCCTTCTCTTGCTGTCAAAGATGATACTGTTCCTATGTTTCCATATGGTCCAGCAGCCAGCTATTAGGCATTCTTTGAATGGTTGGATCTGTGTCCTGTTTCTGGCCTCAATCAGCATGTCATTGTAGTTCAGGTCTGTGCTCCATTCAATGCCAAGTGATAGCCAAAAATTCTGGCTAAAATCACATGAGAAGAAGAGGTGCTTTAGATGTTCTATAGGTTCATCATCACAAGATTGGAACATTAGTGGGGGGATCTGGTGGCGGTCGGTTTTTGGGTGTGTCTAGCGATTGTTGGGGGTGCTGTACGATTAGTCATTGATGGCTTGTGGATAGTCGTTGTTGCATGTTGATTTGACACGTGACGTGACTACATGTTGAACTGCATGTGCATTAGTTTTCAACGGCGTTAAAACTGCTACCTCTTGGTCTCTTGGAGTTTCCTTGATACAACTCTTTCAGCAATGTTCATTGCATTGGATCTGTAAGGAATGGATCTGTCTATAGAGCTATGTTACCTACCGGCGAATTGTTTTGTTACCAACCGGTGAATTGTTTGCAGTAAAAAAGATCCATATGATGGAAGATGATGAGAAATTCATCCACGGCTTCCTTTCCCAGGACAATATTGTTCAGTTGAAGACAGATCATGCATGTAAGACAGAGCATGAGATGATGCTCTGTCTTAATGAATCAGCTCCGTTGATGAGGGAGGCCAAGTTGGCCGACCGCACAGGGCCCTCAAATTTTTGGGGCCCCCAGTCCAACAAATAATGTGTATCTATATAAAAAAAGTGGCAATGAACAAGCAATCAACCAATTTGGGGGCCCTGTGCGGTCGGCAGCCCACTCTGCACATGCACAGGCCGGCAGCCCGCTCTACTAATTCCGATCTTCGATTTGCAATCAACCTATACATGCATGTAAAACGCCCAACAGCCTGCCTGTTAGTTTCTGTGACTCCCGCTTAGCACTACCGATCCAATCACGCAGCAGTTTCGCTCGGGTTAACCATCGATCATTAGAACTTACATCAAGGACAGAGAGGTCTCGACTCTAGAGCAGGGCGAGGGTGGCAGTCGTTGGGTCAGAGGTGCGTACGCGGCTGCCGGCCGGCCATGCCCCATGGCAGAGTTTATACGGTGGCAAGGTGCATCGTCCCTTGCCGCCGTTGTCAGCATACATTTTCATAAGAGGCTGATTTTATGTTGCTAGTGTATGTTACTTTTTTATTAAACATTTTTCTCAAAATCTTACGTCAAGTAAAGTCTTATTATTCTATTAGCTATAAAGTCTTATTCATAGAGTGTAGATTGATTCATGTTAGTTGTGTTTGTTTTATAAAAAAGGAAGAATCATCAATCATGTACTCCATAGAAGGAGGTATGATTCCGGTGGTGAAAAGAGTTCATATATGATATATTTTATAAATATGATACCAAATAACACATATTTGAAGTTATGTAATTAAGTGAAAGTTTGTTTTACTTACATTGGCTCTTCACTTATATGATTTTTTTTGGAAATTTAGAGCCCTATTTTGATTTTCGTCCTAGGCCCCCAAATTTCTAGAGACGGCTCTGTGCATCACGAGTTCTTCACCCGATAGTCCACTAAGATATAGCAAGCAACAATATTTTGCTTGACCTAAAATTTAATGCTTGCATCTCAGATTTTAGTATAGCGAAAATACTTGATGTGGATGGATCAAACTACACAAGTTTTGCTGGGACAAAAGGTTATCTTGCCCTAGGTAAAACTATATCTCGATGCTGGTTACGTCAAATAATCTTATCATAGTTTCAAATGCCTCTCTATGCTTTTCCTGGTTTATACTATCTACATTGGTATACCGTATACACTGTTTGCATCAAAATTAACTATCCAATGTTCTTTATTTCGGAGTTCGCATACACAACAAGCAGTGGCCGAGATAGCAGAGAAAGGCAAGGGGGCAGGGCAGGAAATATGCTTGTGTGTGTGGGGGGGGGGGGGCTAATGACTACTTTTTCTTTCTTTTTTAATCTTAGCCCCTAGAAAAAACCCTTCAATGTTTTCTCTAATCTTGGCGGGGGGTGGGGGGGGGGGGGGGCACAGCCCCCCATGAGTGCACATAGCTCCGCCATTGACAACAAGGGTGACATAGAAGTGCAATATTTATAGCTTTGGAGTGCTCGTTCTAGAGCTGTTCATGGGAAATCATCCAGGTGATTTCCTATGGTCCATGTACAACAAGAAAAGTACATTACTTGAGAACTTGTTGGACACCCGGCTCCCATCCCCTGAAGCTGAGATTGCATGTGAGATATTTAAAGTGATCTCCGTAGCTGTTCGGTGCATGGAATCCTGATCCATCACTCTGTCCAACGAGGCAATAAGTGATTAAGGTGTTCTCAACAATTGAAAGGTCACCTGCTAAGAATCTTGATTATCTCCACACTGCCATTTTCATACTGGCCCGTTGGTTCTGATTCATGAATGTTCATTCAGTTAGCTCACTATTGGGTCACTGGATGTGGATTTTTAGAGCACTTGCACCCAGGCCCTGCTATCCTAGCTCTTCAATATTGCTTTAAGATCCGTGCGACACAACTAACTTTCTATATGAAATTTTCTCTTTTTTGTTTCTCTCATATAGAATATATCTTGAAGTTCAAACTTTTGCAACGTGGCAAAGCTTTCTAACTAGAATCTAGGATAAATCTTTCAGAACTTTTTGTCCGACATAAATACTAAAATTCTGATTTTTTAATCAAACAAAACTTATTTTGTATATTTATGTTTGACAAAAAAATCTGAAAGATTTATCCTAGATTCTAGTTAGAAAGTTTTGCCACGCTGCATAGGTTTGAATTTAAAAATATGTTCTATGTGAGAGAAACAAAAAAGAGAAATGTACTTGCCCGAATTGCGATGCGAAAAATGGATGGCTAGATAGAGAGGGCTTGGGTGCAGGTGCTCTATTATATATTTTCGTCACTATTGGTGCTTCCTATGATTATATAGAGACCGTCTGTAATACACAATCTATCTGGTAGTATTTTGTTTCTTGCATTAGACACATGCTGTACTAGTACTATGTATGCCACTCCTAGCTGCTGGTTGGCAATTAGCTACATATTAATAAACATGTGTATGGCAGAACGGCTGCTATTTCATCAGAGCATTGACAAATAATTCATTTGCATCCTCTATCAGATGCCTCCTTTTGGGTCCTTGTAGCTATTACAAGATGCTCAGGCCTTTAGTTGTTTCTGTATGTGTGGAACATCAGATTCCAGAAGATGTATACAAGCGAGAAGTGCATATCTTTTCTTTTACCAGCTTGGTTTCCAATATATAATCAGGTGGTTTCCCTATCTACTAGATTCTAGAAGATGTATACAGGGGAGAAGACCCAGAGGACAAAGATTTGAAATGCAAAATAGTTCTTGTGATGACAATTATTGTATTTTCTGACAACTTTTAAAAATTGGCTAAGAGAGTAAAAACTAGCTAGGGGCGTTTCTGCGTGATCCGTGATGTTGACTGCTCTCTAGTATTTACTGTCAGCTTAATTATTGCTTTTAGCATATACTGTTTAATTCTAGACGTCGGTAGTTAAGATGTGACTTGTGGAGTTGTTGTATATTGTTTAGAATCTAAGGTATTAATATAATTCTGTATAACAAATTATTCCTCTACATGTATGCATCATGTTCGCTACGTTAGGTAGATTGCAATCTGTACCGACTCCTCTTAACAAATACTATATACGCACATAATATAGTACTATACATAGCAAGTAGAGGACTTAATAAGTTCAAGACTTGAGGAACGGAAGACTTGGCTTGCTAAATTAAGCTAAGGACTTGAAGTCCTGTAAAGAAGACACACCCATGCAGAAATAGCGTTGGCATTTTCTTATTTACTACGACATCATCTCGTCTTGGACCCGCCAATGGTCCCCAAACTTTATGCCTTCTCTACTACAATGAGGTAGACGTACGTTAGAGAGTAGTAGATGGTTGGCCTTTGGATACCCCCAAGGCACATGGTTCGACGCAAACCATCAGTGGTATCAGCATTACACATAATTGTGCATACCCGGCAGTGTGCTATGAGCAAGGCAAAACATGCCCATGTATGATGTGAGCCACATCGCACACGGTTGAGGGGGATGACTGTTGCAAATGTATTGTCCCGGCACCGCGTACGTTGTAGTCATGCCTACATCCCATACAGATGTAGTTCCGCACCCTTGTGCGCTGGATGTGCATCAGTAATCACTCACAAACAAGGTTGTGAAAACCGTGTGCCATATGATTGTTTGCCCGTGTGTAGCGTGTGCATCTGTAGTAGCGTGACGTACGTGTCAAAAAAATAGGAAGAAGGGATGCAGATGTTGAACTGGCCCTCGTTATTAATGGTAAGAACTGTAAGTTGACATTACAATTTCCTGTGATGATGACACAATAGTACCCCACTTGCAGTGCAATACTTGATTACCACATGTCAACTTGAAACTATAAAGGCCCGTAGGAGAAAAATATATAGTTACTTGTTAGTGACTCATATATACATAAGGCCTTGGGACAGACTTGATCATTGTTTAAGAGACCTGACTTGACTTACAGGAAAGACTGAACTAGCCCTGCTCCTATAGGTATACACGTTCACTTACATAATACTATTGCTTGCCCATTAATTGGTACACTCTATTGTACCGCCAGCTTTTGTTTTAGTGGAAGTTTACTGTCAGATTATTATTGTCTTGCTTGCCCAATGGTTATGCACACTTGTAGTTTTTGTTGCATGTTGTTGGTTGCTAGGCGTCAGTAATTAGAATCTGACTTATGTGGTTGATGTGTAGTCTTTAGTGTCTAATGTATGTGATTCTGTTAGAGAACTCATTAATTTGATCCCCTACATGTACGTGTCATGTCATTGACTTGCAAATTGTGGGTATTCAAATGGGTTGGCTACGCTACATAGACAGCGATCTGTACCAACGGTTCTGACATACATATATATATGACAAGTTGAAGACATGATAAGTTAAAGACTTCAGGGAAATATGGAAGACTTGGCATGCTAATTAAGTTCAAAACTTGAAGTCGCATAAAAGAACACCCATGCAGAAATTGCGTTGGTATTTTCTTAATTACTACGACATCATCACCACTTGGATCCCTCGACAGTCCCCGAACATCATGCCTTTTCTAACACGAGGATGATGACACCACTACACAATGGGCCTTTGAAGAACCCCCAACACACATGGTTTAAATGGGAACAGTCACTGATAACAATAAGATGGCACACGGTTGCACAGACCAGATTGTGTGGGGATCGATGTGCAAGGCAAACATGCCGGTGTGCGATGCGAGACACATCGCACACGGGCAGGACAGGACTGTGACCCACTGGTACACATGTACGGTTGTGGTGAAATCCGTGTGTTTCTGTAGTAGTGTGATGTATATATGTGTCAAAAAGAATAGGAAGACATGTGGATGTTAACATGGCTCTCTCCGGTAGTAAGAAATCTAGGTTGACAGGGACCATGTTAAAATTTCTCGACATTCCAGTTTTTGCACGCGATGATGCCGTTGAAGTCTGAGCTCAGAAAATAATAATACTACGGTAGCTGGTTACATTGCATATTTGATTGTCACTTGTGGGTGACGACAGATAGACTTGACTTCATGTGTGCAAAAATAATTCCAGTGTCTCGAGTATGTCCTCCTATAAGCATATGCATTGTTGACTTGCCAACTCAGCCAATGTTGTATATGTTTATCGTGGATGCTGACGACATGTCAAGAAATCAGGAAGAGGGTAGAGATGTAGATGTCGACACGGCCCTCTCTAATTGTAAGAAATCTCAGTTGACATTCCCATTTTTGCGCGCGATGATGTGACACTATACTCCATTGGGTTGCAAGAGAGAAAAATAAAGAGGTGCTTCCGTGCTTGTGGGTGACTCGTATATACATAAGGCCTTGAGGCAGACTACACTTGATAATTGTTGAAGAGTCATGAATTAAAGTTACGTACAACAATTATGCAGCAAAGTAATACCACTGTTTCGACTGTCGAGTCACACTCTAGATACAGGCATTGCCCCGTTGCTAGCCTCCTCCTATAAGTATACACATTCACTTGCATAACATTGCATCGGTCTACAAATGATCAATCACTAGAACTAGCTATCACTAGCTACATCACTAGCTACCTCCCATCAGCTGGTACAAAATGGAGGCCACCATCCTCCTTACAATGGTGCTCACCACCTTCCTACTCTTCCTCTTTCTCAGAGCCACCTTTCACCGCGGCCAGAAGTACAACCTCCCTCCGGGTCCAAAACCTTGGCCTGTCATCGGCAACTTCGACCTCATCGGTGCACTCCCGCACCGCTCCATCCACGAGTTATCCAAGAAGTACGGCCCACTCATGCACCTTCGCTTCGGCTCATTCCCTCTCATCATCGGTTCGTCAGTGGACATGGCAAGGTACTTCCTCAAGACCCAGGACATCCTCTATGTCGACCGCCCCAAGACGGCTTCCGGTAAATACACCACCTACAACTACGCTGACATGACATGGTCACCCTATGGGGCCTACTGGCGCCAAGCACGCCGGATCTGCCTCACCCAGCTCTTCAACCCACGTCGTCTCGCCTTGTTGGAGCACATCCGTGCCGACGAGGTCAAAGCTCTCATGTGCGACCTCTTTGCAGTGTCCGGCCATGCCGTGCATCTTAGCAGGGACCACATGTCCATGGTGAGCATGAATGTGATCACACGGATGGTGATGGGGAAGCGACTCTTCGTGGACGGCGTGGCGGAGGGGCCGGTGCCGTCTCTGAAGGTGTTCAGGTGGATGCTAGATGAGCTATTCCTGCTCAACGGTGTGCTCAACATCGGCGACTGGATCCCATGGCTGGACTGGATGGACCTGCAGGGATATGTGCGACGGATGAAGAAGATAGGCAAGTTGTTTGATGCATTCAATGAGCATGTCCTTGACGAGCATAGCGGCGAGCGGGGCCGCGGCGAGGGTGAAGCGGCTAGGGACATGGTGGATGTGCTTATGGAGAAGGCCAACGACAACGCCCTCGAGGTCCAGTATGGCCGCATCGGCGTCAAGGCCTTCACCCAAGACCTCATCGCCGGCGGCACTGAGAGCTCAGCCGTCACCGTGGAATGGGCCATGTCGGAGCTCATGAGGAGGCCCGCCACCTTCGATGTAGCCACCGAGGAGCTCGACCGTGTCGTCGGTCGTGCCCGCTGGGTAACCGAGAAGGACATGCCAAACCTGCCCTACATTGAAGCAATCGTGAAAGAATCCATGCGCATGCATCCTATCGTGCCTCTCCTCACCCCGCGTTTGGCCCGAGAGGACGCCACCATTGATGGCTATGACATCCCTAAGGGTGCACGTGTGCTCATCAATGTGTGGGCCATTGGACGGGACCCGGAGTTGTGGGACGCCCCAGAGGAGTTCAAGCCAGAGAGGTTCCTGGGGAGCAAGATGGGTGTGATAGGGCAGGACCTCGAGCTGCTACCGTTCGGTTCTGGCAGACGAATGTGCCCAGGCTACAATCTCGGGCTAAAGGTGGTGCACCTAAGCTTGGCAAACCTGCTGCACGGGTTCACTTGGAGGCTGCCAGAGGGGGTGAGGAAGGAGGATCTGAGCATGGAGGAGGTGTTTGGGTTGTCCACCGGCCGCAAATACCCACTCCAGGTCGTCGCCAAGCCCAAGCTACCTAATCATCTATATGTTTGAGTTCGACGCATCATGCATGTGTTATGCTTTATCGTAATAGTAGTATATCCTCTGTCCATTTTTTCACAAAATATATGGTGTGTTTTATTTGTTCAAGGAAAGCATGTGAGCAACGTTACTTCATTAATATGTGGTTCATATGATATGCAAATGTAATATAACATATTATTTTTATTTCACATGAATTGCATATCAGTAAACATTGGCCAAACCTTTATCTTAAGGAGTCAGCATATGGTTTATTCCATGAAATGGATTAAGTGGCTAAATTAAGTCCTTAAACGAAAACAGTTAAAACATCAACTAGCCAGGACGAGGTCAGAATGATTTTGACCATTTAGGCTAGTATACAATTAGTTGGACACCAAACGTAATGATTACATAAGTCGCACATCATAGTTGGCCATGTTGTGAAGTCGATATATAGTGGATACCACGGTATGAAACCAACCTTACATTATTATTTTTAGATGAGAAACACTAAACCAACATTAGATGATCTGGACCTGACATGCACTTTATCCTGCATGGTGGCATATGCAAGGAAAATGGGCCAGGTCCATGTTTTTAGCCCGGTGGCTCAAGACGATCCTAGCTTTAAATGAACAAAGCCATCAACCAGTCAAGATGACAACCACAAAAAAATAAAGAAAAAAATTAGCATGGTAAGATGCAAAGGCGCTGGAAAACAGCTCTCAAAGCCTCACACATTACAAGCTAAAGGATAAGGCAAGTAACATGAAGCTTGGAGATGTCAAGGCCCTCTTCCGCAAACAAAGCACCAAGGATGAGAACATGCTGACTTAGGAGGAGAAAAGCTCGCCGGCGATGCTAGGGCTTATTGTCTCCAAAAGTCAAAGCACCTCGACACGACACAACTATCCATTTCCATCATCGATGAAGACCCTACCTACTCATGGAGTATGCCCATATCACATGATGTGCAAGTTTTTTTTGACAGGACACAGGGTGTGCAAGTGGCTATGCTATTATGAGCACTTGGCTTAGCACAAGATTGAAACAAGCCCCCGTTCTGCAATTGGCTTAGCACAAGATTGAAACAAGCCCCCGTTCTGCAAGATCGGCTCAGCCTATTGTTTCACGGGCCGCTGAGCCCAAGCTGAGCCCAAAAGCTTGCTCGGCCCATCCAGCGTAAGCGATGGACACTTAAACTCCTCCACTAGCAAGACATATAGCGGGTGTGGAATAGGATCACTTGGCTTTTCAAATACACGTTGACCATTTTTGTAATGCTATGAAACATTTTTAAAATTACGCAAACACTTTTCTACATTGTATAATCCATATTTTTGAAATGTCATAGACGTTTTTTAGAAACGTCTGGATATTTTTTTAATGTTTGTTATTTTTTCAATGGTATGAAACAATATTAGAATCAGACAAACATTTCCTTACACTGTATAAACATTTCTTTTCAAGTGTTTTGATTTTTTTGAAACACATGAACATTGTGTAAATGCCACAATTTTTTTTAGAAATTGGGCGAAGAAAAAATTACACTATGTTAAAAAATTCAAATTCATGGTGAAAGTTTTAAATATTTGGAGTAAATTAAGTTTCAAAATATATGTGTTTGGAATATTTTGAAAACATAAACAAGAAGTAAAAATATATGTAATGAACGAATGAGAAGCAAAGAAGAAAGAACGAATGACGAACAGAACTACTGGGTCATCCCAATAGCAGCGACGTGAGGCACCCTTTGAGTTGAGGTCTCTTCTGTCTCCGTGCGCGCGAGACAAAGTGATGCCGGCAGAATAGGAGCACTTGGCTTGGCTCAAAATTGGAATGAGATCCTGTTTAATTAGTGGGCTAGGCCATAGCGAGCCTGAAAGCTCACTCCACTAGCGGGCATAAACCCCTCGAAATCACTGACTAAGGAGCTGCTTTCTAATCCAGCCTCTCACCGTATCCTCTTGCTATTCAGGGTGTGTTTTTATCACTGGGTTTCCTTAGGGTCTACCTTGTCATCTGACGATCGCCGTCAGAGTAGACGTACTTCGTACCTCCTCGCCGGAATTCCCCTCAGCAGTGGGCAGTCCTCTCAATATCGTCAAGTTGTTTGCACTTGCATGGTGGATTTAGGGAACCAGGGGGGATGGGAGGTCTGATCTAGGCGGAGATGGGGGTAGGGAATGTTTGAGTTGTATCCTAACACCAGTGTACCCTCTATCCTCATCATCCATTCTTGCATAAAGTTCGTGCAAGAAAACTTTTTCTCTCCCAAATAAAAGAACATTTGGACTCGAAACTTTGCATATCAACATCACACAAGTACATCATGTGTACAAAAGTTTTCATTTTTTTGGCGCAGCATATTTTTTTTTAATGATACAATTCAGTCTAAATTTAAAATTTGACAAATGTATGTTTCATAAAAAAAGGAAACATTGTATATAATGAATGACATTTGTCTATAGTTTTTTTTTTGAATTGTTTGCCACATGTCTGTCACTTGTCTATCGTTTTATATCAAAAGTTTCATGGTCAAATGTTTGGAAGAAACGAAAAAGAAAAGTTCTATATAAGGATAGCACGAATCTTGACACAAACTGAATGGTCTAGATAGTGTGGAGGCGATTCTGTAGTTGCCTTGGCCCCGACGTTTGGACTTGCCTTGGCCCGGACGTTTCAAGGGAAAGAAAACGAGAGTCCTTTTTAGCTGCCGCCACCATATAAGACGGAAAAGGAGTCAGAATTCCAACATGGCGGCCTCCACGATGGCAGCACCGACGACCGACCACCTGGAGCCTCCGATGGCCGCGTCCCGCACGCCCATCCGCGCGATCCTGGCCGCCACGGACGCCCTCGCCGGCGAGCGCGTGGTCGTGGGCGGCTGGGTCCGGGCCGGCCGCGTCCAGTGCGGCGGCACCATGGCCTTCCTCGCCGTCAACGACGGCTCCTGCCACGCCAGCCTGCAGCTCGTCGTCGAAGCGGCCCGGGTGACGCACCCGCCGCTCGACCGCCTCGCGGCCACGGGGACCTCCGTGCTCGTCTCCGGCGTGCTCCGGGTCCCGCCCGGGAAGAGCAAGGAGCGCATCGAGCTGGGCGTCGATGCCGTCATCGACGCCGGCGAGGTCGACGACCCGGCCGCCTACCCGCTGCCAAAGGGTAGGATTAAGCTCGACCACCTCCGGGACTTCCTCCATCTACGACCGCGCAACGACACCATCGCGGCGGTTGCGAGGATGAGGAGCGAGCTGACGTTCGCGACGCACTCATTCTTCCGGGAGATGGGCTTCCTGTGCGTGCACACGCCGATTATCACCACCGACGACTGCGAGGGCGCCGGCGAGATGTTCCAGGTGACCACACTGTTCAGCCAGGCCCAGAAGGCGGACGGGGACCTCCGGCTGAAGCTCTCGGCCGGAGCTCCTCGCCAGGACGAGGATGATGGTCGAACTGTCGGTTTCGAGAGTGACTTCTTCAAGCGTCAGGCTTTCCTCACCGTCTCCGGCCAGCTGCAGGCCGAGGCCTACGCCTGCGCACTCAGCGGCGCGTACACCTTCGGCCCCACGTTCCGCGCCGAGAACTCGCACACGTCGCGGCACCTCGCCGAGTTCTGGATGATCGAGCCGGAGATCGCGTTCGCAAACCTGCAGGTAATCTAATCAATCAACAACGTCCTCCTCTGTACATCATTTGAGTGATGTTACCAGCTGAACTCTGTCACGTATATACAGGATATCATGAACTATGCAGAGAGTTACGTGCAGTACCTCTGCAAATGGCTGCTGGAGCATTGCATGGAGGACATGGAGTTCATGGCTAAAACCCATGATAAGTCTGCGATTGAGCGTCTCGAGCTCGTTTCATCGACGCCTTTCGAACGTGTCTCATACACAAAGGCTGTCGAAATGCTGACGGGCTCAGCTGGTAGCAAGAAGTTCCAGACAAAGGTTGAATGGGGAATCGATTTAGCGTCTGAGCATGAGAGGTATGTATAATTGTATGCACGTATGCAGATACAGTTATTGGCACTGATATTTCTGTTATTTTCATGTTTTTTATCGTTGTTTGGGTTGTTGTTGTGATTCCGAATTTCTTGCACACCTGAAGGTACTTGACTGAGGTGATATTTAAAAAGCCTGTCATCGTTTATAACTACCCGCGAGGGATAAAAGCATTTTATATGAGGCTCAACGATGACCAGAAGACCGTGGCTGCCATGGATGTTCTAGTTCCCAAGGTATATAAGGGAGTAATATGTTGAATCATTGAACAATATTCATTGATTTAATTGAAAATTGGTAATTTCTAGTATACCTTAATTGATCTTTGATGTGGCTTTTCTCTCAGGTTGGTGAATTGATTGGTGGAAGTCAGAGGGAGGAGCGCTTCGATATCCTTAAACAACGGTACCAGCGCCTTTTCTTATATTTGGAAAAAAATTTAATTTTACTTTGTAACAACCAATCCATGTCTGCATATAATACTACAAAATTAAGGCACTTGTGGTGGACTAATTAACAACATGTTGTGTATCTAGGATACTGGACGCAGGTTTGCCTATGGAATCCTATGAGTTCTATCTGGACCTTCGACGCTATGGATCCGTGAAGCACAGCGGGTTCGGGCTAGGCCTAGAGAGGATGCTCCTCTTTGCCACTGGCCTCGACAACATCAGAGATGTCATCCCCTTCCCGAGATACCCTGGGAAGGCCGACCTATGAAGATCTGATTGGCCTCTGAAGCAATAGCACAAGTTGTCCATAGTCTGATAACTAGCTAGGGTATAGTGGTAGTAGGTGTAAAGCATAGTAAGTGTAAACTAAGTTGTCCATAACTGAGACTAGGAGTAATACGTGTGCATATATGTTTGTGACGTCTTTTTTATAGCATAAAAAATTAGTCTTTTTGGTAGAGTTCATGTCAAATTTGAATCTGCATATAAGGATCGATTGTCCCAGTTGAATTGTTGTTCTGAAGCATAAACGAAAAACAGACCAGCTTCTAGCTCATCCATACAGAGCAATTTTTTTTCATATCAGCTGCTCAAATCAGGTGCGTCTACACAACTAGAGTTGTCAACTGAATTTCTCAATATAGCTTCTCTCTTCCAGCGTAATTTTGTAGAGAAAGACATTCAAATTTGTTTCTCTTGATCTGCCCGAGGTATTTTATGTTCAAAAGCTCTTATCTTACAGTTCATTGTTTTTGATATAGCTAACCACTCATTTCAAGTGGTCTTCTCTTACAGTTCTATTACACGTAGAATTTCTAACACAACAGGCCAGGCCTTGTCACCAACCATGCATCCACGCCATTTTTTCAAATTAATTCTTGTGTTATCGACTTCTCAGAAGCCCTTGTGTCACGAGGCACGATGGACGATCGATCATCAGCAGTGAGCTCGTGATGCCTCAGGATGAGTTGGCTTCCGAACTGATGGAAGGATCACGGCGCCCTTAGATGCAGGGGGGGTGGTGTATGTCATATGGTTGTTCCGAACAAATGCCTCTAGAGAAGGACATATAAACACACTATGTTTCTAGATATCGCGTAACCGACTGTGTGCTAATAACTGACTAGTTCACACTTTGTACACTCTAGAATTATCTTTTTACTTGCACGTAAACTTATACTATATAAATATATACCAACTTAATTGCTAGACAAAATACTCTACTAAGTTTTTATGTATTTAATGAGACAATTGATAAAGACAAATATAGGCACACAATAATACATCAAGACACATGGAATTATTTGTTGGTCAATGTGATACTCTTTATGGGCTTATATTTGGGGTAAAATCTATAGAAGCAGTTTTAGTTTTTAAAATTAAATATCCTAAGTCAAATGTGAAAGTCGAATCATTTTTGCGACAATTTTTTTTAGTTCCACACATGAAAATTCTTTTGTGTATTTGAATATAATTGTTTTCATTGCATTGATAGTTTGCATGTTATATTGAAAAAATAGTATATATTATATAATGCACAAATACTCATGTATAAATAATAATCTGTAAATAGAAAAACATCAAAAGTATAGTTGCAATATTAGTTGTGCTTAAGTAAAAAAGATCAATATAAGTATGTAAGACCGCAGGGTCGGTCCTCAGGGGGAGCAGGAGGGGCGGCCGCCCCGGGCCCCCAAATCCTAGGGGTGGCCACCTCAGATATGTGCGAGTACTCATGTTCCATCCGCCGGGCGACCAGAGGCGCCATTAGAGCAGTAGAAGCTGCGGAATTAGGACTGAGACTATCATTCTTCTAGTAGATTAATAGCAAATATGCCCGTGCGTTGCAACGAGAGACAAAAGAATTACATGCTAGTCAAATGAGTATGACTTAATCCTCGAAATATGAGTGTCCTCTATTTTAACCTCACCATGTTGCCACTTATCTTTCTTCTCACCCTCGTGAATGATGTACGCGATGTCCATGCGATCTCAATGCATTCGACGTGGTAAATCTCATGGCAACGAGCTTGCCATTACACGACACACTTGTCAATGTGTCGCGCAAGAGAATGGTTAAAACTTTTAAAACAAAACTCATCGACTACGAACTACTCTCAATGCCTAGACATTTAAAGACTTTCCAAAAACTAATCAAATCCTAGACACAAAAGACTTTCGAATCGGCGAACATTTTTTCGGATCGTCAAACATTGTTTAAAAAAATGGCAAATATATTGATATTTTTAAATATTTTGTAAAATTGCATGGATTTTTTTCAAATTCACGAATATGTTTGAATATACCATCATTTTTTCAAATTCATGAACATGATTTTATTTTACGACATTTATTTCAAATTATGATTTTTTTTATAATTTCGAAAAGCTTTGTAAAATCGTCAACATTTTTTGAGACCGGAAAATTTTGATGATTTCCCGAATATTTTTGGAATTCACAAACATTTTTTTAAATCTCGAATTAATTTAAAGAAGAAAAGAACAAAAACAGAAATGAGAAAAGAAAAGACAGAAAAGCGAAATGAAATAAATAAGGCGCCATGGCCCGGCCCATGAACTCCACGTGGTGTGGGGGTAGAGGGGGGACGTTCGTGAGAGAAAAAGGATAAAATGGGGTTCAAACCTTGGTCTTCAGCGTGGGAGAGAGAGGCTCAAGCCACTGCACCACTTAGTCCGGCTATATTAATGTGCGATATCACATACATAAGAGAACTAAGCGCCAGGGCGACTTTGAAAATAAAAATCAAATCATTTTTTCCACTTATGGATGGCATGGTGGGTAATTTATAGCAACTTTGAGGATATTTTTATTTTTATTGACGGACGATGAGAAGCTTTCCGTGCTTTTTTATTAGGAAGAGATTATTCTCCTTTAACAAACAGACCTTGGCCCAGTCTTTCTTTAGCATTACACATGGTTAACTGGAGTTGGGTCCCACAAAGCCCTTTTTCTTGGCTGGGCCATAAGGATCTGGGCAGCGCTGATTCATGTTTTTGTCTCAAGAAAAAAAGCAGGAAACTCTGTTTTTTACTCCAAAAAAGATATTTATTTTAGATCCCAAAAAGATAAAATTAGAGATCAATTCTTGCAGAAAATCCATGTCAAAAGAATCTTGCAAAAAGGCCACGTAACAAAAATACTAATGGTTGGTATACTTGTCTTCGCTGCTTTTTATCAAAAATACTAATTCATGTATTTCTAAAAAGGTTGATTCCATTTAATAAATTAACAATTGGTTATTCCATTTACATAATTAATTCTCCTCCCCGCCACCGGCCGCTGGAGCGGCAGGCGGAGGGGAGGCGAATTCACAGGCTCGCCGACCGAGATCGAGGGGAGGAAGGCTTTTCCAAGTCACCTTGGGAGAGAAAAAAGAAAAGCCTTAGCTTGCACAAATCTCCTAATGTAAGCTCAAGAATGGGATTGTTCACAATTCACAAGGTAATCTCAAATACTCACGAAAATCGCGATCCCCACCAATGCGTCGCCACGTTTTGGCGACACGAGGGAAACCACACCATCTCCGCCTAGGCACCACCTCACTCTCATCTTGCCACCACCTGAGGATACTGTTGGTGAAGTGGACACGACATTTGGTGGGGTGGTGGCGGGGGATCTCGTTGTGTGGCACGGTGCCAGATTTGGGGTGCTCCATGGTGACCCGATGGTGGCTTCTTCGTCAGCTGTGGGGGTTGTTCCAGGTCGTCGGCGGGGGTGCCGCTCATAGGTGGCACAGTGGTGCAGCGCCAGAGCAGCAGCGCAGTGGGCGCACGGCTTGCGGCTTGTGGGCTTGATCTGTGCCCGTGCGAGCCTACAAGCCGGTGCTTGAGGTGTATGGTGTGGAGCTCGGTCAAGGCACCGCCAATTGGATCTGGCGCGTGGAAGAACAATGGGGTGTGGTGGCCATAGGGCGTGCAGGTATATTGGCGCGATTGTGTCCGATCTTCCTAGTGGCGGCTCATCACAAGTTCCCTGTTGCGGTGCAAGGCATGGTGAGGTCTCATGTCAAAGGGCGTAGTATTGGGGTGTGGAGGGCGCGGTGGTGGCTACACATCGGTGATTTTTTCTCTGTGGTGTTGTGGCGGCACGATCAGTGTGCTCTTGTGGCAGCCATGGTCTTCCGTTGCCGGCGGTCTCCGCCGGCTATGGTCAGACCCCTTCTACGGGGCTTCGTGGGGTGGCGGGGCAAAGGCTCTGGGCAAAAGCCTTGCTTCCCAATGGGGATTGGTTACCGGCGACAATGGCATGGTGGTGCTGTTTTCCTTGGGAGTTGTCGCGAAGTGCCCTCCTCTCCACTAGGTTGTGGTGGTCGTTGCTTGGGTTGCAGTGGTGGCAATTGGTGTGGCAGGACCCCTTCCCAGGTTCCGGTGGGGAGTCGTGGGTGGTTTCCCGGCGAAAGCTTTATTGATCGGGGGGTTGATGCCGGCGATGATAACGCCTACGGGCGTCGTGTTTGCTTCTTAAAAGGCATCTCCGGAGATCCCGCTCACTTCTCTCTATGTAGCGGGCGAGTAGGCAGTGGAGGTTGAGTTGGCCGACCATGGCTTTGTTGTTTCCTTTCTCTCTCTCTCTCTCTCTTTTTTTTTTACCTTTTTGCGCTCGTGGTCGGGTTTTTTTGCTTGATTTTCCTTATAAGCCGTGCCAATTCTATTCTTTTTTTATGAAATTGCATGAACACCCTCCCCTCTTGACAAGGTTCTGTCAAAAAAATCTCAGCTGCTCGATCACAACTTCAGTTGAGTTTAATTCAAACCATGAGACAACGAGGACCATACATTTGAACCAAGCAGAGAGTACAATTCAAGCATAGCTCGTCAGCTGGTCACGAACAATGCTCGTCAGCTGCCTACTACCTCTAAAACATCTTATATTTTGAGACGGATATAGTAGTTGGTGAATAATCAAATGGCAACGCCGTCTGCGTGCACAGGTTATTTAATTAACCAATCAATCTTGTGTGACTTGTGCTAGCTCCATTAACCTACCTACCTAGCCAAGTCACACATACGTACAACACATGCATCTTCTTATACTTGCATAAATAAATTCAGTAAGCAAAAACTAGTCTACCAACCTCGGCCAGGTGTTGAACCAGCTGGCAATATCACGTAGTCCCTCCGCCTTAATATGCAGAGCGTGGTTTCATCTGTCAAAACAACATTTTGATCAACAATTACTTTGTTCATTCACGCTTTCCATGATACGAACTATATAATATTATCGCTGGATTTGTGTTTTCTGTTTCTTCAGTAAAAGGACCGATTATGGAATTTACGGCACAACCGATGCATATAATGTCATTGTCATTGATTTTTCTCATGACTTTGAGCAGCATTTGGATGAGCCAAAAAATACGTAAATACCATTGTTGCACAGCTCACCTGACCAGTCATCACCTCCTGGCCACACGTAAGATCTTACTCAGTCCGACGTGTTCACACATTAACATATAAGACCCCACTAGTCCGATTGATTAACTACCTTTTTAATACCAAACTAGTCTCTCCCATTCTCATCCCAACCATATACTAAAATCAATGAATTTTCATTATCATAATGACGACAATTAGTGCAGAATCATCAGACACAATCAGTAACCAAATCGTTAAAAAAAAATCTGTCAGAGGGATACGGGATCTCATAAACAACATTAGCAATCGAATGATCCAACATGCAACTGTGTCTGACAGCTCAAGGCAACCAGGCAAACACCTGTAGTATCTAGTACGTGCAACCACATAGTGTTCCTGAATATAACCGATTAATTAACTCCACCACATGGCAACTATCATTTTCTAGCTAGCTAATTGACAAAGGGAAAAAAGATGAAGAAGCTTTTGCTTAATGATAAATATATACTGTTGGTGACTAACCATGTCTGATGAGTCATGACAGTGTTGTAAAATATGGTTGAAGCGTATGCTTTCGCAGGGACGCGTTGCGTGTTATTTATAGATCATAGGTACAAGGGCGGTAGTTCAGGTTGTTAGGGGATTGATCCTTAAGCTAAGATCTATACAAGATAGAGATCAATCCCAACTAACCTAAACTACCTAGAGTACAACCCACGCAACCCAACTATACGTGTACGTGGTTTATACTGCACCACCACATACACATTTACATTGTCTAACACTCCCCCTCAATCATAACTTACCAAGTTGAGATTGCTCTTGAAATCTTCCAATTTACGCCATGATAAGGCTTTGGTAAAGCCATCTGCAACTTGATCATTGGTGGGAATGAAACGAATGTCCAGCAGCTTCTTGGCTACTCTTTCTCTCACGAAGTGATAGTCAACTTCGATATGTTTTGTCCTTGCATGGAAATACTGGGTTTGCTGAAAGGTAAGTGGCACCAATATTATCACACCAAAGACATGCAACTGGTGAGTGTATCACACCTAACTCTTTCAACAGAGTTTGAACCCATATAATTTCAGCCGTGGCATTTGCTAAAGCCTTGTATTCTGCCTCAGTACTGGACCTTGACACTGTTGCTTGTTTGCGTGCACTCCAAGATATCAAGTTGGGTCCAAAGAAAACAGCAAAGCCACCTGTGGACCTTCTGTCATCTGGACATCCTGCCCAATCTGCATCTGAAAAGGCACTTACCAATGTAGAACTTGACTTGGAAAATTTAAGTCCAGTGCTCATGGTTCCTCTGAGATATATGAGAATTCTTTTTTACTGCAGTCCAATGTTCAAGTGTAGGAGAGTGCAAGAATTGACATACTTTATTGACAGAGAAGGATATATCAGGCCTTGTTAAAGTCAAGTACTATAATGCACCTACCGCACTTCTATAATTTGTAGAATCATGAGCTCCCAGGATTTCACCGTTTTCTTTAGAGAGCTTTTCGGATGTGGACAGAGGCATATTTGACACTTTGCAATTCATCATACCAGCACGTTTTAATACATCTGATACATATTTTTCTTGAGTTAGAAGTATACCATCCTTGACTTTCTTCACCTCTATATTCCCAAAAAATAATGCAAATCACCGAGATCTTTCAAGGCAAAATCCCTTCTGAGATCTTCCAACAATGCTGTAGTTCCCTCCTGTGAAGAGCTAGCCACAATAATGTCATCGACATACACAAGCATAAAGATGGTGATCTTGCCTTTGCTAAAAAAGAATAATGAAGTGTCAGCTTTTGATGGTTTGAAGCCAAGCCTTTGAAGTTTTTCACTTAACCTAGAATGCCATGCTCTAGGTGCTTGCTTCAACCCATACAAGGACTTATCAAGCTTACATACATAATGTTGCTTGTTTTTCACTTCATACCCAGGAGGTTGTCTCATATACACTTCTTCCTCTAGAACGCCATGAAGGAACGCATTCTGCACATCCAATTGACGAAGACTCCAACCTTTTGATACTGCAATAGATAGAACAAGTCTGACAGTAGTTGCTTTAACAACCGGACTAAAGGTGTCCTCATAGTCAATGCCATATCTTTGTTTAAAGCCTTTTGCAACTAGCCTGGCTTTGTATCTATCTATTTCTCCTGTAGCTTTTCTTTAAATTCTATAAACCCATTTGCAATCAATAATATTTCTGCCCTTGGCCGGAGGAACTAAGTGCCAAGTTTTGTTTTTGATTAGTGCACCATATTCCTCATCCATTGCATTTTTCCATTTTTTACTTTCAAAAGCTTCATGTAGATTGTTTGGTTCTTCTGTTGTAGCAAGACCAGCAAACTTGGTTTTACCATACCTGACCGTACCATCTGTACGTACTTTGGGTTTTGCAATACCATGCTGGGATCGTGTACGCCGAGTTTGTTCGGGTGCAGCAACTGTTGAGGAAGCCGCAGAAGATCCCGCAGCTGGCATAGAAGATCCCGCCGGATCTGCCGCAGACGAGCCAGGCGCACCCGATCCGAGGCGGATCTCGACAGGATCAGCGGCAGACCCAGAGATGCTGTCGGGGGCCTGCCGTTCTCCCGCGTCGATCCGCGGCGCAGAGGCCGCCACCTGGCGACTCGGAGGAGCCGCCGTACCACCCCTGGACCTGCCTGATCCGGAGTGCGCTGTGGGGCTGCTCCCAGCGGGCCCACAGTTAGCGTCAGCGCGTGGAGGCGTGCACGTGGACGGGTCGCGGTCGCACGTGGGCAGGTCGCTGTCGCGCGTGGGCGAATCGCTGTCCCCACCTGCAGGCGCGGCGTTCGAGAGATTGCGCTCGGGATCGCCGCCTGCAGAACTGTCGCCGCCAGACGCGCCAGCACCTGGATCCTCCTCGTGTTCCGCGTCAGTCTGGTGCTGCATAAAATCATGGCGCACAACAGGATTTCCTCCAAAATTTATAGCAGGATTTGCATGAAAATTAACCGATGGATTAGCACTAATTTCATCCCCGTGATCAAGAGGCTCGGTGGTGACGGAATTTTCAGGGAGAAGAAGAACTTCTGACCTAAGGAGAGCACCGGCATTGGGGTTTAGTGAGCCAAAAGGAAACACGGTTTCATCAAACACGACGTCACGAGATATGTAAACTCGTCCAGCGGCTACATCCAAACACTTGAATCCTTTGTGAAGATTGCTATAACCAAGAAAAACACAACGTTTGGAGCGGAATTCAAGCTTCTTAGAGTGGAATGGGCGGAGATTAGGCCAACATGCGCACCCAAAGGTGCGGAGAGCATGATAATTTGGTTTCTCCTGGAACAATCGTTCGAGAGGTGTTTCAAGGTTTATCACCTTACTGGGTGTTCTATTGATAAGGTATGTGGCAGCTATAAAGGCCTCATCCCAAAATTTTAAGGGCATGGAGGCATGGGCTAATAGTGAGAGTCCAACTTCCACAAGGTGCCGGTGTTTCCTCTCGGCCGACCCGTTTTGCTGGTGTGCGTGAGGGCAGGAGACGTGATGAGTGATGCCAATTTGCCGAAAGAAGGAGTTTAAACGCTCGTACTCACCACCCCAATCTGTTTGCATGGTGATGATTTTACGATTAAAGCGTCTTTCAACAAGAGCTTCGAATTCATGAAATATTTTGAACACTTCAGACTTATGTTTAAGAATGTAAATCCAAGTGAACTTGCTGAAATCGTCAATGAAACTCACATAATAGTTCTTTCTATTAATAGAATCTCGGGCAGGCCCCCATACATCAGAAAAAACTAGCTCTAAAGGAGCATTGGAAACACTAATGGAATTCGGATAGGGGAGTTGGTGACTTTTGCCTTTTTGGCAAGCATCACATACACTCTCTTTATTCAACTCACTATTTGAAAAGGAAAATTTATTCTTCCTAAGAACATGCTGAACGATTGTTGACGAAGGGTGACCTAATCGGCTGTGCCACCTCGATGGAGAGACCTTGGTGGCACCAAACGCCTGCCTGCCCGAGCTCAAAGGTGCAGATGAGAGGGGGTAGAGGCCACCCCTACACCTGCCTTGGAGGAGGGTTTTCTTCGTTGCCTTGTCCTTGACAAAGAAATAGTGTGGATGAGTTTCAAGAAAGGCATGATTGTCATGTGATAAACGATGAGTAGAGATCAAGTTTTTGGTTGCTTTAGGAACATGCAATATATCTTTAAGATGGAGATTGCGAGTGGGGGGTATGAATGTAGGCTTGACCAACATGGCTAATTTTCATACCTGCGCCGTTGGGCATGTTCACTTAATCCTGGCCAGAGTACTTCTCCCTCATGGTGAGCTTGTGGTGATGTGATCTGTCGCCCCTGTGTTGACGTACCAGTTGGTGTCGACCCCGTAGGAGCTGGTGTTGGTGTTGACAGCCGCTGCGCTCTTCTCCTTGGTGAACGTGATGTCGAAGCGGCGGTAGCACTCCATAGCAACATGATTGGGCTTGGAGCAGATCTGACAGAAGACCTCAGGAAGATCGTTGCGGCCTCCTCCTTGGCCGCGACCTCCACGACCTTGTCCGCGGCCGCCGCCGCCACGTCCACCCCCTCGTCCACCACAACCGTCGCCACGAGAGACGGCGTTGGCGGAGGAGTGAGAGGATTGATGCCCGCCGTCGAACATGGCGAGCCTGTTCTCGAAGCCGACGAGGAGGGAGTAGAGCTCGTTCACCTTGATCGGCTCGGCCCTGGCGCACAGGGAGGAGACGAAGCCCATGTAGTCGAAGTCGAGGCCGGCGAGGATGTATGACACCATGTCATCGTTGGTGAGGGGCTTCCCAACAGAAGCCAGCTCGTCTCCGAGCGCCTTCATGCGGCCGATGTACTCGGCAACAGTCGAGGTGCCCTTCTTGGTGTTTGACAGGGCGATCCTCGTGTTCACCACGTGCGCCTGGGTTTGGGAGATGAACATCTCCGTGATGGCAGTCCATGCTGCCGAGGCCGTGGTGCAGTGGGCAATCTGGATCATCACAGGAGGTGAGACTGAATTGAACAGAAAACTCAGAACCTGGGAATCCTGCGCCTTGCCGATCTCATACGCCGGATTGGGCACATCTGTTGGCTTGCCCTCCTTGTCCGTGAGCTTGGGCGCCGGCTCTTCTCTGTTTGGGTTGATGTAGGAGACGAGCTGAGCGCCGCGGATGGCAGCAACCGCTTGGGCACGCCACACCAGGAAGTTGGAGCGATGGAGGCGATCGGCGATGGGAATGAGGGCTGGTGCGGCGGCGGCGGTGGAGCTTGAGGCCATGGCTAGGGTTTTGGGATGTGCTAGATGTTAGGCTCTGAATACCATGTAAAATATGGTTGAAGCGTATGCTTTCGCAAGGACGCGTTGCGTCTTATTTATAGATCATAGGTACAAGGGCGATAGTTCAGGTTGTTAGAGGATTGATCCTTAAGCTAAGATCTATACAAGATAGAGATCAATCCCAACTAACCTAAACTACCTAGAGTACAACCCACGCAACCCAACTATACATGTACGTGGTTTATACTGCACCACCACGTACACATTTACATTGTCTAACAAGTGTCACTTTCTCCTGCTCTTTCAGCCTTCCAGCTCCTCAACTCCTTTGTTTACAAGAAAACTAGGGTTAATTATCATTGGTGATTAGCCTTCTTACACTATGACAACTCACAGGTTAGCTGTAAGCCTGTAACCACGTACTCCCTCGAATACAGATTAACTGACGCATGCTTAGTATAACTTTAGTACAAAGTTTTACTAAGTGAGTGTCAATTAATATGGATTAGAGGGGTGGTATCTTCTCTAGAAGAATACATAAAAAATGTCCAAATTCCATTTATTTAATTCTACAAAGAATAGTTTCTTTTACTAATCGACTGATCAATTTTGTGTTAAGCAGACTCGTAGAAAGAAGAGAGAGACAAAGACAGTTTTATTTATATAGTGCTCATAAGAAGGTCAATCGTGTGATGTAAGCTGAAGCATGCGTGGGCCTGTACACATGGTAATCTCAACTCATCAACCATATATATCTTCAACTGAGTTCAGACTGCATAGATGATTCAGTTCAGTTCAACTCTGCCATCTGCAACAAGCAAGGTACAGTAGATTTCTGTGTAACACATGCTTCAGGCCTTCAGCTATGTCACCTGAAATTTTAACAAGAAGAAAAAATCAAAAACAAAATCATTTTATCTCACTGACAGCATGAGAATAATTCTTTCTTTTTCAATGAGTGAGAAACAAACAAATGTGGTTGGTTGTTGCTGGTTGGCCTGATGCATTTCAGTAGTACTTGAGGTGATGCAAGAAAAGTTATACTAGCCTTATCCTGTTCTGTACCCAGCAGAGCAGGGCAGCACATGTGAAAGACGGACAGGTGGGCCATGCTGTAGGTAGGGTGCACTTGTTTCCAGGCAATCTCTATCTCACTCACTCACATGATGAACGATCTTCTCCTGCTCTCTCCCTCCTGCAAAAGTCAAGAAGCCCCATCTCTGCATTGCATTTGACAACACATTGATTTCATCAACATCAATAGATTAATCCCTTCTCTTCTTCCCCACACCACACACGGCTGCGGCTGCTAGCATGGAGATTGAGGCCACGCCTGCGCCAGCAGTATAAAATACGGGGCGACGTAGAGCGGAGCGGAGCAGGACCTAGACCAGAGAGATCTTTTATACAGTAGCGCAGTACTTTGTGAGGAGGGGAGAGAATGATGGAGGTGGCGGTGGAGAGCCCGCAGCCGGCGGCGTGGGACCACTTCAAGGAGGAGGTGGAGGTCATGGAGGCGGAGGGCGGCGGCACTGCCGTCGCCACCGCCACCGCCACCGCCGCCGCTGCTGCTGCAGGGGAGCTGCTGACGAGGGAGATCAAGAATAGGCTGCTGGTCCATGCCCATGAGAATGGGAACCATGGCCATGACAATGGAGGAGAAGCAGAGGAGCTTAAGGCTCATGAGGAGGAGGAGAAGAAGCAGGAAGAGGCTCCTGAAGAACCCAAGGTTGCTGAAGAGGAGCAGCAGCGTCACAAGAGTATCTTCTTCGATGCAGCCAAAGGTGACATCCCACGCCTCTGTTTCCTACCCATATGCTCCTGCATAGTATAATTATTATTTTTCCTCATGGGGAGAAGAAGAAGATTAGGAATGGGATTTAATTGGTTGGTCCAATTCCTCTTGCTTAATTAATTTCTTTGTTGATGGATGTGGAGGCTGCATTATTTTCCTGCAGGAGAGAACTCCTGCTGCAGTTATTTCAGGCTCCACCTGCTTCTTATTCCTTAATTTGTCCATCTCTGGAAAGCAATAATTCTCCAAGAAAGAATCCATATTCTCCCTCAGTTTGTCATCTTGTAAGAGCTCTAGGCAGTGTGTGGATGGTGACAAATGTGAGAAAGTTTTAATTACTCTTCTGTCTTTGCTCCCTCAGTTTTATTTACCTGGATGCAGTGATTATTGCATTCAGTATCCTGGAGATCTTATCCAGAAACCAGACGAAAAAGGACACGCGGAACGCATGCTAAAAAGGACAAAATCTCAGTGAAAGTGATATATGCCAACATCCCTCTCATCTGATCTAGGCCTCACTCAGAATCATTGGAAACGTTTTGCTGACCACTCAATTCATTGATATGCATGTAGCCTTCCATGGGAGATGCTGACGGTGACTCGGAAGCTCCCCGAGTCCGCGTAGTCTTTCTTATACAAGTTATAATTGAGATTAGACACTGTGGTCGTTCTCTTAAAATTAGTTTTCTATTGCTTCACTCAAGCCTTAGCTCTGTGGTCGTTCGATAATATAAGTAGTAAAGCTAGTTTCTTATTGCTTTACTGAAAGGTTAGCTTTCTATTGCTTTACTGAAGGGTTATGGAAGTGCCGGCACTGCGATTGGACGTACCGCCTGAGTAGTCCCTGTGGAAATGGTACCGTAGATCATCGAGGCTATCGCCACCGAATCGAACGGAATATCGAATCGTTAGTTGAGAAGAAAGGATCGTTTTACGGCTCACCGAACAAAGGTTAGTGCTGAGACCGAGCAATATGGCGATGAGGAAATTTAGGACAGCTGTGACTAACTTCAGTTTATCTAGCATACCTGCAATTCTAGCTTGGTTTCTTTGCTCTTCCTGTCATATTTTTTATAAATTTGTTGCCGTGCAAAATAAAATGTAAAGTTGCTTCACAATGTTTGGATTAGTACTGATGTTTCTCCCTTTGTTTTTCAGTTCCTGATATTATTACTGAGGTAAGTGCCAGATATCTGGTCACGGGAACGATGCGATCTGGTGCCGAAAAGCAAGACGCAAACGGAAATCCGAGTCCGAAAGGCAAAGAGCTTGAAGCACATGAAAATGGCAGTGTTCAAGAAATCAACCATGGTCCAAACAAAGGCAAGTTAGAAAATGGATCACACTCAAATGGTTCACATCAGGTCCCCAACGGTGCTGAACCTAAGGCAGAGTACCTGTTTGAAATCAACAAGACTCAAATGTACCCAACTGAAGTTGACAAGGACAAACATGTCACAGAGGCTCAGCCGAAGGTCGAAGAGTACGACCTCGAGAAGATTTTGGACCAGCAAGAAACTCATGACCTGTTCTGTCCCAACTGCAAATCGTGCATAACTCGGAGGGTGATCCTGAAGAAGAGGAAAAGGACAGTAAGGCCAGCAACCCCCGATGGACCGTCAAAGAGACCGTACACTGAAGAAGTAACAGTGCCACTGCCTTCTGCTACTTTTCCTGGAAGTGATGAGCAAGAGTCACCCAACGTGTTCCGATGTTTGTCATGCTTCTCCTTCTTCATTCCAGCAGGTATCGGTAACATTTAATTAGAGGCATTTCATTTCGATCAAATGGGACTGGATTAACATCTGTTTTCTTGTAACCAGGATGCAGTTTCAACATATTCCGTATATTTGGGAGGAGGGATGTGGACCAAGTTGGTGTTCTGCCTCCTCGGGCATCAGAGGACACGCCTCCTCGGTCTGAAAATTGCACAAGCTGGCTTCTGTCTTGTTTCCAGCCAGGAGATAGCCCAAACCAACCTCATCCTGCTGGTATGTTTGTAACCTATATATGTTCTCCTGACAAACTTCAAAAAATACATGCGTAGTTATTAATTACCCTGAAGTAGATGTTCTCTTCTTTAGCTGAACAATTCAACATATTGCAGATTCAGTGACAGTGCCCCTGTTGTCCGGTACACAGGGCTCCAACAATACAACCACAACAACTGAATCTAGCACATCATATGTTCATCATAGTCATGGCACGGTTGTAAAACCAGAGCAGTCGACAGTCGAATCATCTTCGGAGAACCAAACTGCTCCAGGTATGTAACTTATGTTCTCCTGACCAAGTTATCCGCGACTGATGTTTCTTTCATCAGCTGAACAACAACATGTTGCAGATCCAGCGACCACGCCACTGTTGTCTGATACGGAAAGCCCCAATGATACAACCACAACAACTGAATCTAGCACATCCTATGTTCATCATAGCCATGGCATAGTTGTAAAACCAGACCACTCGATAACCGAATCATCGTCGGAAGATCAGACCACGACAACCACCACAACTACGACCACATCGGCAATAGCTACCACATCCTCTACAACCACATCAGCAGCAGCAGCCACCCACTCATCGTCTGCTGCAGGTACATTGCGCGCAACATTGTTTTTCTAATGGATTCACAGATGATTCCTTTATCAACAATAAGCTGCAACGGCTATATTTGCTTATAAACGCAGAATATGCCAAAGAATGGTTAGCAGAGTTTGATCAAGCATACTAACCTTCTTTTTTTTCATGAAAGAACAATCAGGCATTAGATCAGGAAGCCTAATTTGTCCATGTTAATTGCATCATCACAATTTATTTAGGACCACTATGTCAGTGCAGTGGACTAGAGTAACAGACAATAGAAACATCGCATGCAGGAATCTTTCACTCAGACGTAATGGAAGTGATAACCGGTGACATGCCTCCCCTGAAGCCTGCCGGTGGAGTTACCATGGATGCAACTCACCACCTACTTGGCCATGAAGGTAAGCCTGGTAAAGTGAGCAGTATGCATGAACTACTGTTATTCAGAGGTGCAGCCTGATAGCAGTAGTTATGCTTGTTCAGATGTTCATGGAACTGCGCCGACAACCTTCGAGAATGGCTCATTTACGACCCATGCAAGTCACACGTCAACACTCAAGGTCGACGGCCCGAACATGACGACTATCGGGAGGGGCGATATGCAAACCTCGCCGAATGCTCAACCGGCAGATCATGTTGTGGTACCAGTCTTCGGAGATGTGAATCAGGTTGCTCCTAGACCCCAACAGAGGGATGACTGGGATATACTGAAAGCCATAGTGTATGGAGGCTTAGTGGAGTCAGTCACCAGCCTCTCCGTTGTTTCGGCAGCAGCATCAAGTGGAGCAAAAACATGTCAGTTACTTGCTTACTATCCACATATTTACCTGATGAATCTTTGCAAAAGCAAAAAAAATATTTACACGATGAATGCACTATTTTGACACTGATATTTGTATTGTTCCATCTAATGAATTTTTTTTTCTCACTTGCCTGCAGTGGACATATTCATCCTGGGCATAGCCAACCTTATCGGAGGGCTTCCTCTCATTTACCACAATGTAACAAACTTCTCTCCCGACTGAGTTTTCACACTGTTTTACTGATCATTACAGAAAACTCACCCCCGAAACACCAAAAACTAACATGTCATTTCACCGTCGATGACAGATCGCCGATCTGAGAGACATCCGAGACGTGAACGACGACAATGAGCAAGTCGGCCACTACTGGCTGCAGCTCGGAAGGCGGTCTAAAGCCCAGCTCCACATGGTCCTGGCCCTGCTCTCATACATGGTGTTCGGGTTGCTTCCACCAGTCATCTACGGACTGTCGTTCCGCGAGAGCAATGACAGGGAGAACAAGATGATGGCTGTCGCCGGTGCTTCGCTTGCCTCCATCGCTCTGCTAGCGCTCGGAAAGGCGCATGTCCAGACAGCACCCAGGGCATACTTCAAGACGCTCATGTACTACCTGACGATCGCGGTGAGCTCGTCGGGGCTGTCGTACGTCGCCGGCGTGCTCATCACGCGGCTCCTGGAGCACTTTGGTGTCATCGAGCAAGGCGGTTCGGCAGCTCCAGCTCCTCCAGGGCTGTCGTTCGCTCATTCAGTGGGTGCACAGACATCTGCATGGGCCTCATTCTGAAGTTTGATGTCTGAACTCTGAAGTTCATGGGAACACTGGTGCAAAAAAAGAAGACATGTATGAGTCCAAAGAGCAAGTTCCTGAAGATATGTAGGGGGTGCAGCCTGAACATCTTCTTGTTGCACACTGGCTAGATTACCTTGCGCCATATCTTCCAGTTGGGCTTCAGTTGGCACTAAAACATGAAGGCACACATTAAGATGGTAGAAACATATACAATATAATTAGAACAGATGTCTCGTTGAGCTTCATATTTATTTTCAAGAATTTAATATTCCATAATGGAAATGGACCAGACGCACACAAAAAGGAAGAAAAACACACAATAACCTGACATTCGAGCCCCTCAATCGTTGCATTGTGCAAGCACACAGCGGTTATAAATATCCAACCTAAATATTGGTAAATATATTACTGGTAGAAAAAATGACACCGCGCCTGTCCATAACAACTTACATCAAACCATATAGTAGGATGCAGACATGAAACATCACCTAGGACTAGGAGTGCCCAAAATATTGTGACTTTTATTATTAAAAAATACTAGAACCCTACATATATCAGTTATGCCACATGATGCCATAGTGCTAAATTCAAAATACAAATCTAGACACAGAAAAGACAAATCTAGCTATGAACAGTAGCTAATTCAATGTGGTTTGCAATTTTGGCCCATTAATAATATTAGTGCTGAATATATTTTTCCTCGAGATAAAGATCGAATATGGATTTCCCAAATTTATGATACAATAGGTGCATGCGACGTGGTTTCATGAATTTTTATCGTGAGTTTTAGCAATGTATAGATGAGTAAAAATTCATAGGTTGGAGTACTTCACCAGCCCATGTATTGCACAACTCAGTTGACTAGTCATCACCTCTTGCCTCTTCGCCAGTCTGACGTGTTCACACACAAACATATAAGATCTTTTTTTTAACTGCAAACAGATAAGATCTTGCTTAGTCTGGCGTGTTTACACATTATTAAAATATAAGACCCTATCGGTCCAATCGGTTAACTAAATTTTAAATACCAACTAATCTCTCTCATTCTATATAGTACAGTATGTATCAAACCAAATTCGTTTTCATTTTATTAATGACGTTAATTGGTGTAGAATTAGCATTCGCAATCAACAACCAAATCGTTGCCAAGTCTGACAGAGAGGTACCCGATCTGATAAACAAAATTAGCATCCGAATGACCTAACTAACATGCAATTGTCTCTAGACAGCTCAAAGCAACAAGACAAACACCTATAGTATCTAGGACGTGCAGCCCCATAGTAGCTGAATTTTAAATGATTAATTAATTAACTCCACGGCATGGCAACTATCGCTTTCTAGCAAGCAAACTGACAAATGAAAAGGAGTTTTTCTTCTTCTTCAAATTATAGTAATCATCTTATTTGGAGAGAGATATGGATAATAAAAATGTTGGTGATTTAGCATAGCTCAGCACATGTCACTTTCTCTTGCTCTTTCAGCTGTCCAGCTCCCCATATCTTTTGTTTACAAGAAAACCAAGTTGATCATTGGTGGTCAGTCTTCTTACACACAATGATAACTCACAGGCTTAGCTGTACCATGTGATCTTCTCTAGAAGAATTTATACCAGTGTTCAACTTCCATTTATTGAAAGAAAATAAATTTTTTATATCAATCAGCAATCGATTTTGTTTCTAAGGAGACTCTTACATTGAGAGAAGACCGGGATGAGTCCATAAATCTTTCTTATGGAGTCACCTTTTACATGAAATTCAAGGAAAAATTAAGTCTGCAACTCAATAAATGAAAAGTAAGAAGAGCAACTATTAAATATCTACCACTTGACATGAGTGGTAAGGTATATCAAAAATAATGAAAAAAACTATTAAATATCTGATTTTGCTTCATAACACCGAGTCACAAATAATGCTGGCCAACTTACATATGTCAAACTGTTGGTGCACAACTCAAACCAACACTGACGACTTCATGCGGTGATCATATTCAACATTATCTATACCACAAACAACTACATCCAACCAGGTGGTTTTATCATCAACTCATGTTTTGCATTCCACTATAGCCAGAAGGCCATCAACTAACGAACCATCAGCGTACTTCACATCAATCACACGGACAGCGCTTCAGTGCCTTAAGGCACCTGCCTTTGTGTGCATGACATGTGGGCCCAACCAGGGGCAAATCTACTGGGGGGGGGGGGGGCTTTAACAGGCTGAAGCGTCCTCTAGCACTGAAAAAACTTTTTACTACTAGTATCAAGGCCCAACTTAGCCACCTGCCAGCTCAACCCAATGCAGTTTGCATGATACAGGCTTTCATAGACTTTGAGCGCACCCTTCATTTTCTGTCTAGATTCGCCACTGGGCCCAACAGATGGCTGGCCCACATGTCATAGACCCAAAGGCAGGTGCCTTTACAGCACGGAAGCTGCGTCCCAATCACACAACAACTTGCCATGATCACATTAAAGTTAAGAAGTTTAAATATGAACATACTTCTCATCTGGACCATGTTAGTTCAGACCTCGGATGAAGAGTCGTGCAAGAATAATTTGAAAATTCATAAGAGGTCTTGCAATATCATACATGATTGGTTAGAGGGAGCAGCAAGAAATAGATTGAGACCAGTTATGCACAGTTCATGTGCGTTTTAATTGGACTATAAAGTAGATTTGTATCATTCAAGTAAATGTATTCCATCCCCTGAAGATTATAGTCACATGTTTAATTAAGGACCTGAACTGTTCTAGAAAAACAGAGAAAATAAAGCGTGTGACGCGGTTCGGCCCAAAAGAAAAAGCAAAAACAGTGTAGGGTGCTAAATGGCCAATCCTTAGACTAAATCACCAATCATGAGGGGTAAACATCTAGAATTGACCACATATAAAACCGATGCATACATAAATGTAGAGAACCTGTAATAAATAAGAAGTGTTTTTTTTGTCAAAACCACACCATTCTTAAATAGCCAAAGAGGCCAACATAAGGCCACTGTCCCACCAAAATATAGGAAGTATGTTTTTTATCAATAGCATGCAACTAGTTGACAAACATATCACGCACACTGCGGTTATTATATCCAACCTAAATATTGGTAAATATATTAGTGGTAGAAAAATGACACCACTCCTGTCCACAACAACTTACATCAAACCACATAGTAGGATGCAAACATGAAACATCACCTGGGAGTGCCCAAAATATTGTGATTTATAAAAAATACTAGCATAAACACTACATATATCAGTTATGCCACAAGATGCCATAGTGCTAAATTCAAATCTAGACACAGAAAAGAGAAATCTAGCTATGAACAGTAGCTAATTCAACGGTAGCTAATTCACCAGCCCATATATTGCACAACTCAGTTGTCTAGTCATCACCTCTTGCCTCTTCGCCAGTTGACGTGTTTACACACAAACATATAAGATCTTGCTTAGTCTGGCGTGTATACACATTAAAATATAACACCCTAATGGTCCAATCCGTTAACTGTATTTTAAATACCAACTAATCTCTCTCATTCTATATAGTACAGTATGTATCAAACCAAATTCGTTTTCATTTTATTAATGACGTTAATTGGTGTAGAATTAGCATTCACAATCAACAACCAAATCATTGACAAGTCTGACAGAGAGGTACCCGATCTCATAAACAACATTAGCATCCGGTTGATCTAACATGCAATTGTGTGTGAATAGCTAAAAGCAACACGACAAACACATGTAGTATCTTGGACGTGCAACCGCGGAGTAGATGAATTTTAAATGGTTAATTAAAATTTTTTTGCGAAAAAACCTCCAATCTATTCATCTTCAATCATGGCAGTACAACGAACAACAGAAATAAAAATTACATCCAGATGAAAACTAAGTATCGTTTTCTAGCAAGCAAACCAACAAATGAAAAGGAGTTTCTTTTTTTCTTCAAATTATAATAATCATCTTATTTGGAGAGATATATAGATAATAAAATTGTTGGTGATTTAGCATGGCTCAGCACATCTCACTTTCTCTTACTCTTTCAGCTGTCCAGCTCGTCATATCTTTAGTTTACAAGAAAACCAAGTTGATCATTGGTGATCAGTCTTCTTACACACGATGAAAACTCTCAGGCTAGCGTAAACCATGTGATCTTCTCTAGAAGAATTTATACCAATGTTCAACTTCCATTTATTTAAAGAAAATAATCTTTTTATATGAATCAGCAATCGATTTTGTTTCTAAGGAGACTCTTAATTACGTTGAGAAAAGACCGAGACGAGTCCATATATACGTGTCACGCCAATCTTGTGATGAAAACTGTAGCAAGTAGGGTCTTGTTCACATGATAGTCTTTCAACTCATCAACCATATGTACTCACTTGAGTTACAGTTCATACCTGGAGACAGTGAGGACCATATAGAGTCAAGCACGTGCTCCCACTATGTCACCTGAATTTCAAAAGAAGAAAAAGAAAAGCACAAACATGCGATCTCACTGTCAGAGCTATGTCATCTCGCTGACATCATAAAAGAGTTATTTCTTGAAGGACTAATTGACAAAGTAATAAATTAATAATGGTTGGTGGTTGATGGTTGGCTCTTCGTTCAGTTAAGTTCGTGAAAATGGACAAAACTGACCCTTATCTGAAACTTCAACACAAAATGATCTCAATCTGAAAATATTTCACAAAATGACCCCTTTTGCATGACGCCCGGGCATAGGGCGCCATGCTACATAGCATGACGCCTCGGACTACGGCGTCATGCTATTTGGCATGGCGCCCTAGGCCGGGGCGCCATGCTACAGGTCGCTACCATGGCGCCCTAGCCTGGGCTGTCATGCTCTCTAGCATGGCGCCCTAGCGCCGGGCGTCATGCAAAAGAGGGTCATTTTATGTTGAAGTTTTAGATAAGGGCCAATTTTGTTCATTTCCACATTCACTTCATCTAATCGTGTTATCATGTCCCGTACTTAAAAGCAGGAGAAGGATGGCAGCACATGTGATAGATGTACAGGTGGGCCAGGCTGTGTATCTAGGGTGCCCATCATGTACTTGCTTCCGGGCAACAGCAATCTCTGCCTCACATGATATACGATCTTCTCCTCTCTCGTCATCCAAAGTCAAGCCGAAATACATTCCTACTTTGACAGCAGCCATTTGGTTAATGTTGGATTGAGCTTTGGGTTGTTTGCGTGTTTCGTTGGGGAATAAACAGTGGCAAATGTTGTTGGGGTTGTGCCCACATTAATTAATTGATTGATTAATTATCATACTCACAATTAATATTGATTAATTAGTTATTACACTTGGTCAGGCAAGCGTGTTCACACGGACACCGCAAACATCAACACATAATTAATATGAAGGTGGGATTGCTGGTAAACACACATAATTAACACGCCTGGGTGGGCCGCCTCCCGGCGGCCATCGGGTTGCCTTGTCTCCTGTGGCCTTAGGGCCATGAAGGCTAGTGGATCCTGGTCCTTGCCGGTGGAAGGACTTCATTTTATGTGTTTCTTTGAGTTTTAATAAGGTTTGTATCCTACTCAGGAAGACGAGGCGATGATGACTACCTTAAGATGTAATAAGGTTCTTCTCACCTAGACTCCTTCCCGATGATGCTTTTAATTCTTCTAGCAATGATATAGGAGGGCATGTGGAGGTTTGTCTCCGACGGATCTTGCGGGATTCGGTCGGCATTTGCTTTCGGTGGATCTGGTATTCGTTCGTCTACGTTTGTGTGTCTACAGGTTGGATCCTTTCAATCTACATTTCTCTTAATCAACGACTGTTGTTGTTCTGGTGCGCTGGTCCTCTGCGGCCTTAGCGCGACGACTTCCCGACTGACTACTTACAACAAGGTTTGCCCGGCTCCGCTGATGGAGGGGCGCTGATGATAGTACAAATTTGGCTCGCTCACTTGTAGTGGTTGCTAGGTGGTCTACAGATCTGGATGTATTTTTTTTTACTTCTGGTGTTTTTTGTACTACCTTGAGAGTTGATGAATAGCTAAAAAGAATCTGAAAAAACACGCACTTGTGTGGAATAAATGTGTGACTACCAGCTAATGTGGCTAACTTAGCACATTTACATGTGGGATAGAGAATATCGAGATTTTAGTTTCCTTTTGAATCCCTCTTTTACTAACCTCTATCTCAACGAGAGGACACAAAAGTGTTCTATTATTATTTGAAGGTAATCATTTGATTAATTAGTTCTCAAAATGAGTCTTTGATGTTCACTCCCTCGTCTTATGGAGCGAACTCTCATGCACGATCGACTAAAGGATCCGTGTGGAGGAGAGGGAGACAAGCAGCTCGACTGCCAGAAACAAGCGACCCTGTGAGTTCACTAAAACTAGTGCTCACGGGGTGTCAAAGAATGTGTTGCTACCTCTACTCTATTCGCTCAGCTATGGCAACCATGCATGTTTGTATGAGGAGGTATAATTAACTCCCATTCCCCCCCCACCCCCCCCTTCTTTTCCTTTTATTATGAACTCTCATTTTGTATGCCTTTTTTAAATCTAATCCAAAACAATTTCATTTTCGTCTTGATGGTGATGTTAATCTAGAGTACAAGGTCTGTGAGGGAGATGTTGTATCTGTTAAACAATGGTAGCAATTTAATGATCTAACATGCATGCATGCATAGTTAAGTAACTAGATGATACCCCGCACTTTTTTGTGAAAAATATTTAATAATACATTTCAATGTGGTTTGCTTGTAAGAGACATGAATATTAGATATGTGAACTAAAAGTTAAAGTACATATGAGTTAGTGTGTTTGATTGTTGTAAATTTAAAGTATCTATCATAATAGAATGAAAATTCTCGTGCATGCTTGCATGTTAATTGATGTGATTTTTTTTCCTATGCATGGCTGCATGTTTTGGTGGAATTTTTTCTTATGCATGTTTGTGTGAAAACAATGTGATTTAAATTTCACTTAGAATACACTAATGCATGTTGCACGATAGAGGATTCTGATGCATACATCAGAATAATGCTAGTGGATAAAGTTAATAAAGGCAACGGCTACAACAACTTTGATGATATAAAAGCACGCATGCTGCGATAATTAGAAAGAAGTACACTCCCTTAGATATATAACATTTGGATTTGGATTTTGGAGTAAAGTTGATGGATTAATCAACTGCACGACATAGCAACTATCCCTTTCCGCCAGCTAATTAGTTGACGGGGAAGTCTTTACCCAAATAATAATAATAAGTCTCTTTGGTTGATCATGCATGTCTCATCAAAAGTCACTCTCTCACTCTTTCAGCTATCCAGCTCTTCTACTACTAATCTTCCCACTTTCTTTACGAGAAAAACGAGGATCTTCCTACACGACGACAACTCATGTATGTTCCTCGCTGTCTCGTAGTCTGAACAGAGTTGAAGATATGGTTGAGAAACTTTTGACATTGTCATCTGAACAAATATAGGCCCATGCTGGCCACAGCTTCACAATATTGGAGGAACAGGCACATATGGCTGAAAATATATTCTTAATGGCCTCGGTCTTCTCTTGCTGAGTCTGTTTAAATAATATGCTACCCATTCATAAAAATATTTGAATTTGCAAATAAATAAATAAATAACACTTGCACATATTTTATATATTGTTCTTAAATCTGGCTGTTAGCATGGAGATGTGCGGTACGACTAAACCCATGCACGGGTAGTTTCATCAAAGAAGAAATGGGAAAAAATGTATATTTTTTAAACAGAACTCCGATCTATTATAAAAGTAGCTCGCCAGAAGTACAAAGTACCCCAAACATACTAAAAATTTCATCGAGATCCCTTGACCATCAAACTACACTGTCACCGTCAGAACAAGCCACTGACGTGCTACTGTCACCCCTTCCGTATCAGAGCTGGCGTGACCTTGTCAATGACAGTTGAGAAGTCCACATGCATGTGGTCCTCAGGAACAACACCCTGGAGTCAAAGTCGTCGCCGTTGAACCCTTGGATCGATCTGAGGAGGCTGACACCAAAACTTGGCGTCGGTACGTACGACGAGAAATCCTAAACCCGGCGCCTCGAGGAGCTGGCAGGAATCTACGTTGGAGCTTCGACTAATCCGTCCCGTCGAACGAACTTGAGGAGGATTGGAGTCCGAAAGAGTAACTCGAAGAAGAAGCGACGACATCCATCCGAGCACCACGTCTGCGAGGACTAAAACCTTAATCTATCTACTAGCTAGAGCTAAGACATCAAAAAACCCCTCCTCACCACTAGTCGTCGAAGTGACAAGCAGAAGGGAGCCGAATTCGCAGGCTCACCAACAAAGATCAAGTGCCCCGAAGCTACATTCATCACCACTAGACCATAGAATTGATCTGACGAACATGACACCAAACTCACCGTCGTGTACACACAACGAGAAACCCGAACCTTGACGCCTTGAGGAGCTGGTAGGAATCTAAGTCGGAGCTTCGTCTAACCCGCCCTGGCGGATGAACTTGAAAAGGATTAGAGCCCGGAAGACTGACATGAAGAAGAACCGGTGACATCCGTCTTAGTGCCACGTATGTGACGACTAAAAACCTAATCTATCTACTAGCCGGAGCTAAGACACCAAATTTCCCCTCCTCGTCACCAACCATCTGTTGGGAAACGCAGTATTTCAAAAAAATTCCTAGGCACACACAAGATCCATCTAGGTGATGCATAGCAACGAGCGGGAGAGTGTGTCTACGTACCCTCGTAGACCGAAAGCGAAAGCGTTAAGTAACGCGGTTGATATAGTCGAACGTCTTCGCGATCCAACCGATCAAGTACCGAACGCACTGCACCTCCGCGGTCTGCACACGTTCAGCTCGGTGACATCCCTCGTACTCTTAATCCAGCTGAGGCCGAGGGAGAGTTTCGTCAGCACGACGGCGGGCTGACGGTGATGATGAAGTTACCGACGCAAGGCTTCGCCTAAGCACTACAACGATATGACCGAGGTGGAATCTGTGGAGGGGGGCACCGCACACGGCTAAGACAACTGTCAACTTGTGTGTTCTAGGGTGCCCCCTGCCCCCGTATATAAAGGAGCAAGGGGGAGGCCGGCCAGCCCTATAGGCGCGCCAAGGGGGGAGGAATCCTCCTCCTAGTAGGAGTAGGATTCCTCCTTTCCTAGTCCTACTAGGACGGGGAAGGAAGGAGAGGGGGAGGGAGAGGGAAAGAGGGGCCGCGCCCCCCTCCCCTAGTCCAATTCGGACTTCCTTGGGGGGGCGCCACCTCCTGGCTACTTCCCTCTCTCTCCCCTAAAGCCCACTAAGGGCCCAATATCTTCCCCGGGGTTCCGGTAACCCTCCGGCACTCCGGTTTTATCCGAAACCTCCCGGAACACTTTCGGTGTCCGAATAACATGGTCCAATATATCAATCTTTATGTCTCGACCATTTCGATACTCCTCTTCATGTCCGTGATCACATCCGGGACTCCAAACTACCTTCGGTACATCAAAACACATAAACTCATAATACCGATCGTCATTGAACGTTAAGCGTGCGGACCCTACGGGTTCGCGAACTATGTAGACATGACCGAGACTCATCTCCGGTCAATAAACAATAGCGGAACTTGGATGCTCATATTGGCTCCCACATATTCTACGAAGATCTTTATCGGTCAAACCGCATAACAATATATGTTATTCCCTTTGTCATCGGTATGTTACTTGCCTGAGATTCGATCGTCGGTATCTCAATACCTAGGTCAATCTCGTTACCGGCAAGTCTCTTTACTCGTTCCGTAATGCATCATCCCGTAACTAACTCATTAGTCACATTGCTTGCAAGGCTTAGTGATGTGCATTACCGAGAGGGCCCAGACATACCTCTCCGACAATCGGAGTGACAAATCCTAATCTCGATCTATGCCAACTCAACACTCCATCGGAGACACCTGTAGAGCATCTTTATAATCACCCAGTTACGTTGTGACGTTTGATAGCACAGAAAGTGTTCCTCTGGTATTCGGGAGTTGCATAATCTCATAGTCATAGGAACATGTATAAGTCATGAAGAAAGCAATAGCAACAAATTAAACGATCATCGTGCTAAGCTAACGGATGGGTCAAGTCAATCACATCATTCTCTAATGATGTGATCCCGTTAATCAAATGACATCTCATGTCTATGGTTAGGAAACTTAACCATCTTTGATTTAACGAGCTAGTCAAGTAGAGGCATACTAATGACACTCTGTTTGTCTATGTATCCACACATGTACGAAGTTTCCGGTTAATACAATTCTAGCATGAATAATAAACATTTATCATGATTTAAGGAAATATAAATAACAACTTTATTATTGCCTCTAGGGCATATTTCCTTCAGTCTCCCACTTGCACTAGAGTCAATAATCTAGATTACACAGTAATGATTCTAACACCCATGGAGTCTTGCTGCTGATCATATTTTGCTCGTGAGAGAGGCTTAGTCAACGGGTCTGCAACATTCAGATCTGTATGTATCTGGCAAATCTCTATGTCTCCCTCCTTGACTTGATCGCGGATGGAATTGAAGCGTCTCTTTATGTGCTTGGTTCTCTTGTGAAATCTGGATTCCTTTGCCAAGGCAATTGCACCAGTATTGTCACAAAATGTTTTCACTTGACCCGATGCACTAGGTATGACACCTAGATCGGATATGAATTCCTTATTCCAGACTCCTTCATTTGCTGCTTCCGAAGCAGCTATGTACTCCGCTTCACACGTAGATCCTGCCACGACGCTTTGCTTAGAACTGCACCAACTTACAGCTCCACCGTTCAATATATATAGGTATCACTACTGGAATCAGGGATTTTGCCGTCTGCCAGTTCTTTGCCGTCCGCTAGCAGACGGCAAAGAAGGTCTTTGCCATCAGCTACCAAAAAGCAGACGACAAACAACTGGCAGACGGCAAAGAAGGTCTTTGCCATCCGTCACTTCTTTGCCGTCTGCTGGCTGACGGCAAAGAATCTTTGCCGTCAGCTGGCTGACGGCAAAGAGAGAGGTGGCCCCCACTAACGAGCCGATTAGAAAAAACTTAACGACCCCCTCTTTACTGTCTGCTAGCAGACGGCAAAGATAAAAAAAGCGGACGACAAAGGCTTGGCCGACGGCAAAGGCTAACTAACCTAACCTAACTAACGGCCGATCGAGCCTCCCCACCCCGCCCGTTACTCCTCTCTGTTTCTCTCCCTCTCTCCTCCCCGACGCCACGCCACCAGATCCACCCACCGCCGCCCGGCGCCGCCCCCACCGCCCGGCGCCGCCTTCGCCACCGCCCCCGCCCCCGCTTGCCCCGTCGCCCCACCACCCCGCCGTCCCCACCCCACCCGCCGACGCCCCGTCGCCCCACCATCCCGCCGACCGGCGCCGCCCCCACCCCCGCTTGCCCCGTCGCCCCACCACCCCGCCGCCCCCACTCCACCCGCCGACGCCCCGTCGCTCCACCATCCCGGCGCCCCGGCGCGCCACCACGTCGCCGGCCCACCCGCCCCACTGCCCCGACCGTCCCATTGCTCCGGTGAGTTATTTTTTCATTTTTTTCATTTTTTGCTGTTTAATTGTTAGTGATAGATTTAGTGCTAGATATGTGTTATATAGTGTTAGTGTTAGAAGAAAAGAAGAAAAGAAGTAGAAGAAAAAAGAATATGTAGAAGAAAAGAAGAAGAAGAAGAAGAAAAGAAGTAGAAGAAGTAGAAGAAGAAGAAAAGAAGAAAAGAAGTAGAAAAAAGATGAAAAAATAAGAAGAAGAAAAGAAGTAGAAGAAGAAGAAAGGAAGAAAAGAAAAGAAGTAGAAAAAAGAAGTAGAAGAAAAGAAGTAGAAGAAGTAGAAGAAGAAGAAAAGATGAAACGAAAAGAAGTAAAAGAAGTAGAAAAAAGATGAAAGAAGAAGAAGAAGAAGAAAGGAAAGAAGAAGAAGAAGAAGAGAAAGAAAGAAGAAGAAGGATAGAAGGAAACACCCCGACCCCCTGACCCCGACACCACACCCCGACCCCCTGACCCCCCTGACCCCGACACCCCGACCCCGACACCACATCCCGACACCCCGACCCCGACACCACACCCCGACACCCCGACCCCCTGACCCCCTAACCCCGACACCCCGACCCCGACACCACACCCCGACACCCCGACCCCCTGACCTCGACACCCGACACCGACACCACACCCCGACCCCAACACGACACCCCGACCCCCTGACCCCCTGACCCCGACACCCCGACCCCGACACCAGACCTCGACACCCCGACCCCGACACGACACCCCGACCCCGAAACAGCACCCCAACCCCGACACGGCACCCCGACACCGACACGACACCCCGACCCCCGACACCTCCCGAAAAGGTGCTCTTTGGCCGTACAGAGGCCGACGGGGTCATATATTTGTGAATTATGAGTTAGGTCATATATTTTTCAATTTTGTTATGAAAAACATCATATATAATTGTGTTGATCGGGTAGATTTAAATGTGCAGTTGTTTCATCGCTGCGAGGTTTGGTGTTCGACGACCTCGTCGTGCGTTTGACGAGCTCTGCCCCTTCGTTCGTGGGTGAGCACAAATGACATGTCCTCCTCCCCCATTAATTATTTGCTCTGTTCCGGTGTTCGTGCCGATGAAACTTGATAGCTAGCTATATATGTGTCTTGAATCATCAGTATGCGTAACCAATATGTGTCTCCCGTTCGAAAGCGTTATAGTTATAAATATGCATGCATTTGCATATTTATAACCTTGATTCTTTCGAATTGTCCAATGCTATCCATGGACAGCCTGAGTATGTGTAGATTGGGTTCGTTTTCCCATATGCTTTGCTCCGGATCTGACGCATAAATTTCGTCAGTGCCTCCCATGTTGTTCTCCGGGTACACATCCTCTCTGTTTATTGCAGAGATGTGTATCAGGAGAATAGCGAGGAGGTGCTGCCGAAATTTTGCGTCGGATCCGGAGCATGGCATGAGAAAATGAACCCAATCTACACATACTCAGGTGGGATTAGGACCTATCATTACCTATTAGAGTGTAGGTTGCATGGACGTAATAAAATTGACAAAGTAGATCAACTGATGAATATATACATGGTGAATTATATATATATATATATATATATTTTGTGTGTCCAGTAGCTCTGAAAGTCAAGATGAGTGATCGTGCGTGGATGTATACCGGTCACACTGGTCAGAACAAATGGAGCGCTGAATGGTTCACAAAAACCAAGTGGTTTGTGCAAGCCGCATTTGCAAATGGCCAGAGGAAAACCTGGTGCCCCTGTTTCCGGTGCGGCAATTGGGAAAACAGGACAGAGGATGAAATGGGCAAACACCTGCAGAAGAGTGGTTTTACGCCCGATTATACGGTGTGGACATATCATGGTGAGTCTGCCCAACGTGACAGAGCTGAGGTGGATCATCGTCGCACAGACGAGCATGGTACCGGGATGGAAAACATGGTGCAAGACTATGATGATGCTCGGGATTCGGACGAGGAGATAGAGGAATCTGCAAAGGCCTTCAATGAAATGTTGGAGTCTTCGAAACGTCCGCTCCACGAGCACACTGAGCTTTGTCAGTTGGATGCCATCTCACAAGTAATGGCTCTGAAGGCTCAGTTCAACTTGGGCAGAGAATGCTACGACGCAATAATGACAATATTTGGACGCTTTCTACCCAAAGGCCATCTAATGCCTGCAAACCTGTACCAGTCGGACAAAATCCTCTGTGCACTGAAGATGCCCTACGAGAAGATACATGCCTGTGAGAAAGGATGTGCCTTATTTAGGCTTGACTATGCGGACTTGAACTATTGTCCCATTTGCAAGTCTTCCAGGTATGTTGTGGTAGACAACGGTATGGTTGAGAAGACACAGACCAAAATCCCCGTTAGTATTCTTCGGTATATGCCAATCGTACCAAGACTTCAACGTCTTTTCATGGTCGAAGAGACGGCCAGACAGATGACATGGCACAAAACAGGCAAAAGAACCGAACTAGATGCAGATGGGAATCTGATGATAGTACACACATCGGATGATGTTGTGTGGAAAAAGTTTGATGAATTACATGCTGACAAAGCGGCAGATCCGAGGCATCCTCAAGTCGGCATCAGCACGGATGGGTTCAGTGTGTTTAGTATGACGGCAGCACAGTTGTTGGCCCGTATTTGTCTTTCCACTCAATCTCCCCCCCCCCTCCCGGACAGACTATGCAAAGAAAGAACATTTTCCTGACGTTGATAATTCCAGGGCCCAACTATCCGGGGAAAAATATGAATGTGTACATGCAGCCGCTTAAGGAAGAATTGCAAGAAGCCTGGGATAATGGGTTCAAGACATACGACGCCTACAGCAAACGGAACTTCATAATGCGGGTCTGGTACATGTACTCGACGCATGACTTGCCGGCGTATGCGCTATTCGTTGGCTGGTGTGTGCATGGAAGGTTCCCGTGCCCCACATGCAAGGGAGCTCTTGAGTTTCGTTGGCTTCAGGCCGGTCACAAGTTTTCTTGCTTCGACATGCATAGACAGTTCCTGGATCCTCGCCATAAGTTCAGGAAAGACAAGAAGAACTTCATGAGAGGTAGAGTTGTCAAAAACTCTGCACCACCTGCGTTGACAGGCCAACAGACCCTGGATCAGTTAAACGCTCTCGAGCCAGATCCAGAGCGTCCAGGGTACTTCAAGGGGTATAATTCTAAGCACGCCTGGACTCACAAGACATGCTTATGGGATCTGCCTTACTTCAAAGACCTCCTTTGCCCACACAACATCGACGTGATGCACACTGAGAAGAATATCGCCGAGGCACTTTTTGGTACATTGTTCGGCATAGATGGGAAGTCAAAGGATAATACTAAGGCTAGAATCGATCTGGAGGCGCTATGTGATAGGCCGTTACAAAACATGAAAGAACCGAAAGGAAAGCAGAACTGGACGAAGCCAAAGGCATGGTTCAATCTTGGAAGGCCAGCTATGAGGGAAATTATCTTGTGGGTGAAAGTGCAGTTGATGTTCCCCGATGGGTATGCAGCGAATCTAAAGAGGGGAGCGAGTCTTGATAAATTGAAGATATTTGGTCTCAAGAGTCATGATTGGCACATATGGATTGAGCGGGTAATGCCGGTGATGTTGCGTGGCTTCATCCCTGAGGATGAATGGCTAGTACTGGCAGAACTCAGCTATTTCTTCCGTGTTCTTTGTGCGAAAGAACTATCACCTGGCGTGCTAGAAGAAATGGAAGAGTTGGCGCCGGAGTTGATCTGCAAGTTAGAGAAGATCTTTCCACCGGGCTTCTTTAATCCAATGCAGCATTTGATTTTGCATCTCCCGACCGAGGCAAGATTGGGGGGGGCCCGTGCAAAATCGTTGGTGCACTAGTAGAAAACGGGGCAAACGTCACAGGGCAGTTTTCACATTAGCCCCGGTTCAGTCACGAACCGGGACTAATGTGAGCATTGGACCTGGTTCGTGAGCCCAGGGGGCCGTTCGGGGCCTCATGGGCATTGGTCCCGGTTCGTATGGACCCTTTGGTCCCGGTTGGTGGTACAAACCGGGACCAATGGGCCACGCTCCTGGCCCACCACCCTTTAGTCCCGGTTCATACCACAAACCGGGACTAAAGGGCGCGGCCAGTGTTTAGTCCCACCTCGCCAACCGAAGGGGGCTCACACCAGTTTATAAGCCCGTCCCTCTCTGCCTTTTAAAGTGAAAATAGATGCCCTTATACAGGGAATTTGACCTAAATTCATAGTAAATTTCATTCATAGAAATTTATTATGAATTTAGGTTGAATTTTCTCTATAAGCGCATCTATTTTCATTTTTTATATTTATAAAATAAATAAACCTTAATAAAACTAAATAAACCTTAATAAAATAAACTATAGTAACTACAATAAATAAACCTTAATAAATTAAGTAAAAATAGCAGCAGTAAAATAAATAAAAATAAAATGCGTCTGGAAGAGATTGTCCGTTTTGTACACGAAGTGCATCTAGTTTATGTCGTAACCCTCTCAACTTTCTTGCACATGCTATGTGGATGAAATAATGATATCATGCCAACTTTCAACCTTTTCAGAGTTCATTTGAAATGCTTTTCAGTTTTAGGGTCTTATAGCTCAAAATAATTAGTAAATGCATGAAAAATAACAAATGAAGTCAGAAAGGATTGAAAAATGATGATGTGGCTTTGAATGGTGCATTTTGAACACACAAAAAGTCAGGAGTTCAAATAAGTTTTAAAAAATGAAATCCCTTTGTAACAGACGAGTTTCCGGATGAAATCCTGATACTTTGAAAGAGATTGTCCGTTTTGTACACGAAGTGCATCCAGTTTATGCCGTAACCCTCTCAACTTTCTTGCACATGCTATGTGGATGAAATGATGATATCATGCCAACTTTCAACCTTTTCAGAGTTCATTTGAAATGCTTTTCAATTTTAGGGTCTTATAGCTCAAAATAATTAGTAAATGCATGAAAAATAACAAATGAAGTCAGAAAGGATTGAAAAATGATGATGTGGCTTTGAATGGTGCATTTTGAACACACAAAAAGTCAGGAGTTCAAATAAGTTTTAAAAAATGAAATCCCTTTGTAACAGACGAGTTTCCGGATGAAATCCTGATACTTTGAAAGAGATTGTCCATTTTGTACACGAAGTGCATCTAGTTTATGCCGTAACCCTCTCAACTTTCTTGCACATGCTATGTGGATGAAATGATGATATCATGCCAACTTTCAACCTTTTCAGAGTTCATTTGAAATGCTTTTCAATTTTAGGGTCTTATAGCTCAAAATAATTAGTAAATGCATGAAAAATAACAAATGAAGTCAGAAAGGATTGAAAAATGATGATGTGGCTTTGAATGGTGCATTTTGAACACACAAAAAGTCAGGAGTTCAAATAAGTTTTAAAAAATGAAATCCCTTTGTAACAGACGAGTTTCCGGATGAAATCCTGATACTTTGAAAGAGATTGTCCGTTTTGTACACGAAGTGCATCCAGTTTATGCCGTAACCCTCTCAACTTTCTTGCACATGCTATGTGGATGAAATGATGATATCATGCCAACTTTCAACCTTTTCAGAGTTCATTTGAAATGCTTTTCAGTTTTAGGGTCTTATAGCTCAAAATAATTAGTAAATGCATGAAAAATAACAATGAAGTCAGAAAGGATTGACAAATGATGATGTGGCTTTGAATGGTGCATTTTGAACACACAAAAAGTCAGGAGTTCAAATAAGTTTTAAAAAATGGAATCCCTTTGTAACAGACGAGTTTCCGGATGAAATCCTGATACTTTGAAAGAGATTGTCCGTTTTGTACACGAAGTGCATCCAGTTTATGCCGTAACCCTCTCAACTTTCTTGCACATGCTATGTGGATGAAATGATGATATCATGCCAACTTTCAACCTTTTCAGAGTTCATTTGAAATGCTTTTCAATTTTAGGGTCTTATAGCTCAAAATAATTAGTAAATGCATGAAAAATAACAAATGAAGTCAGAAAGGATTGAAAAATGATGATGTGGCTTTGAATGGTGCATTTTGAACACACAAAAAGTCAGGAGTTCAAATAAGTTTTAAAAATGAAATCCCTTTGTAACAGACGAGTTTCCGGATGAAATCCTGATACTTTGAAAGAGATTGTCCATTTTGTACACGAAGTGCATCTAGTTTATGCCGTAACCCTCTCAACTTTCTTGCACATGCTATGTGGATGAAATGATGATATCATGCCAACTTTCAACCTTTTCAGAGTTCATTTGAAATGCTTTTCAATTTTAGGGTCTTATAGCTCAAAATAATTAGTAAATGCATGAAAAATAACAAATGAAGTCAGAAAGGATTGAAAAATGATGATGTGGCTTTGAATGGTGCATTTTGAACACACAAAAAGTCAGGAGTTCAAATAAGTTTTAAAAAATGGAATCCCTTTGTAACAGACGAGTTTCCGGATGAAAACCTGATACTTTGAAAGAGATTGTCCGTTTTGTACACGAAGTGCATCCAGTTTATGCCGTAACCCTCTCAACTTTCTTGCACATGCTATGTGCATGAATGATGATATCATGCCAACTTTCAACCTTTCAGAGTTCATTTGAAATGCTTTTCAATTTTAGGGTCTTATAGCTCAAAATAATTAGTAAATGCATGAAAAATAACAAATGAAGTCAGAAAGGATTGACAAATGATGATGTGGCTTTGAATGGTGCATTTTGAACACACAAAAAGTCAGGAGTTCAAATAAGTTTTAAAAAATGAAATCCCTTTGTAACAGACGAGTTTCCGGATGAAAACCTGATACTTTGAAAGAGATTGTCCGTTTTGTACACGAAGTGCATCCAGTTTATGCCGTAACCCTCTCAACTTTCTTGCACATGCTATGTGCATGAATGATGATATCATGCCAACTTTCAACCTTTTCAGAGTTCATTTGAAATGCTTTTCAATTTTAGGGTCTTATAGCTCAAAATAATTAGTAAATGCATGAAAAATAACAAATGAAGTCAGAAAGGATTGACAAATGATGATGTGGCTTTGAATGGTCCATTTTGAACACATAAAAAGTCAGGAGTTCAAATAAGTTTAAAAAAATGAAATCCCTTTGTAACAGACGAGTTTCCGGATGAAATCCTGATACTTTGAAAGAGATTGTCCCTGTTGGTGCCACGAACCGGTACTAATGAGGCTGTGGCCCCACGAGCACCTTTAGTACCTGTTCGTGGCACGAACCGGTACTAGAGTTTCTTACTAGCTAAGCAGTTTTTTAGTCCCACCTCGCTAGCTGAGAGGCACTAGGAGCGGTTTATAAGCCCTGAGTGCAGAGACGATGAAGAAGAGGTGCAATGCTCACGTTGCTTAGCTTCAAGCCTTGAGGAATAAGGTAGACTGCATCGAGCTATGTGCAGTGCAGTCTAGACTATTCCAAAAGGCTTGAAGCAAATCAACACGCATTGCGCCTCTTTTTTATTTTTAATCATTAAAAGCAAAAAGAATTTTCATAAAGAACTTTTTTTGATAGAAACTTTAATAGCAGAAAGAATTATCATAAAGTAAAATAAATAAGTAATTAAAAACAAAATAAAATAAAATAAATAAGTTTTTTGTTGTAAGTAGAAATAAAACAAAATAAATATAGCAAAAAAGAAAATAAAAAACTAAATACAGCAAAAAGAATTTTCATAAAGAACTAATGGCACTAATAGAAAGTTTATATGTTTTCTAAAACTAATGGCACTAACAGACAGTTTATAATTTTACTGACCTAAAAGCAAAAAGAATTAAAAAATAAAGCAAAAAACAAAAGAAAATAAATAATGCAAAAAATTTAAAAAACTGCCACCTATTGGGCCACCACGGCCTGAATACGACTAGAAACCCAACCTGGGCCAGGATTCAGGCCCGCAGAAGGCCCAATAGGCCCACAGACAGCACAGTGTGACATTAGGCCCGTAAGCCTGCATTTGAGAGGAGCTCGAGAGGGCAGCCGCAGTGGGGCTTATAAACCACTCCGAGCCCCTCTCAACTAGCGAGGTGGGACTAAACTTTTGGCCGCGGGCAGCGCAAGGCCTTTGGTACCGGTTCGTGAGGCCAACCGGGACCAATGCCCCCCTTTAGTCCCGGTTGGTGCCACCAACCGGGACCAAAGGCCTCTGCTTCCCGCCCTTTGCGCTGGTGAAAAGAGGCCTTTAGTCCCGGTTGGTGGCACCAACCGGGACCAAAGGGTGGAATTGGTTCCGGTTGGAGCCACCAACCGGGACCAAAGCCTTTGCTATATAAGTAGCACTTTGGAAATTTGCGGTGTTCCATCGCCAGTGTCCCCCCGCCCGACGACGCCGCGAGCTCGATCTACGCCGCCAGGCTGCCCCGTCGTCGTCGCCGTCGCCCGTGCCCCCGAGCCCACGCCATCGCCCGTCGCCGTCGTCCTCCGCCCCCCGCCGCCGTCGCCGTCGGCATCCGCCGCGCGCCCCCGAGCCGTCGCCCCGTACGTCACCGTTGCCACCCTCCGCCCCCGGCCCGCCGCGGTCACCGTCGCCCTCCGCCACCCACGCCGTCGCCCTCCGCCACCCTGTGAGCGCCGGCCCGATCCCCTCCTCCTCCCTATAATATGGATGTGTAGTTAGATTTGTGTAATTAGATTTGTATGTGTAGTATTAATTTGGATGTAATTAGATTTGTATGTGTAGTATTAATTTGGATGTGTAGTTAGATTTAGTTGTTGTAATTAGATTTGTATGTGTAGTATTAATTTGGATGTGTAGTTAGATTTGTAATTTAGTTGTATTAATTTGGATGTGTAGTTAATTAGATAATTTAGTTGTTGTAATTTAGATGTATTAATTTAGATGTGTAGTTTAGATTTTTTTGGTGATATTATTGAATATGCAAATGTTTGTATGTTCATATGCAAAGAATATATATATCAATTTTTTCATAGAATTTTTATGATTTTTTCTGTTGTAATTTTGTTCATAGAATTTTTATGATTTTTTTTGTTCATAGAAATTGTGTATGATCAAAGTCATTTATGTATGTTCATATTTAGAAGAAAAAGAAGGAGAGAAAAAAGGAAAACAAGAAGGAGAAGAAGAAGAGAAGAAGAGAAGAAGAGGAGAGGAAGTAGAGGAGAAATAAATAAGAAGATGAAAAAGAAGAAAAAAAAGAGTAGAAGAAGAAGAAATAGAGGAGAAGAAGAAGAAATAGAATAATATTATTCTATTTCTTCTTCTTCTCCTTTTTTTCTTTTTTTTCTTCGATCTCCTCCTCTATTCCTTTCTTCTTCTCCTCTTTTTTTGCGTCTTCTTCCTCTTCTTATTTTTTATCGGGTATGTCGTTGTCGATATATGTACCCCCCTCCCCGATAACTTTTAGTAAGTACTACCTAGAAAGTGTTTAATAGAATTAGTTAGAAAAATAATAGAACTAGTTAAACTAGCTAGTTTATTTTTAGTAAGTACTACTTTATTCTATTTATAGTAAGGAAATTAATAGAACTAGTTTGTTTTTTTAGTTAAAGCAATTATTCCCGCATCGACGCCGACGATGCCTATCCCGCATCCTTGTCGTCGACTCGGCGAAGGAGGCCGGCTTGATCAGAGGGGCCATGTCCGGGACTGGGCTCCGCCGGGCTGGTTTTGGGAGGTGCTACCTTCCGGTGGGCGTAGGTTGGTGAGGAACCAGCCCGTCGTTGACCCGATCCTTGTTTGGTGGCGCTCGCGTGGGCCAGTGACGGTGCCGAGGCTTCCGGACACCGCGGAGGAGGTACGTCACCGTGTCAGCGAGGAGGACCAGCACGTCCGTCGCTACATGGTTGCGTTGGAGGGCAGGTTCGACAGTACCTGGCAGGTTCTTCAGGGATCTCACTGGAGCTATGATCCTGTGATGGTTTCGTCCCTTTGGGTGTCCACCGCCCGCGCCGATGTCCGTCGGGCGCTACTGTTCTAGCTGTACTAGCGATGTTATATGTATGATAGTATTCGAGGTGTATTAGTGATAATATTCGGCGATGTACGGACGCATGGAGATGATGTAGTTTTGCTTATAATTGAATGCATCCTAATTTGGATACTACTTTATTTTGTGATTTGATTTTGCTTATTGAATGCTCAAAGTGGAAAACTACTCCGATCCTACTTTGAATGCTAAAATTGGAGAGCACTATGATTAGTTGATAGCTTATAGGGTTTTTGTTTTCGCAGAAATCTAGGAGCCCCGGCCCCCCGGCCCCTCCATCATCCCCGTCGTCGTCCCCGTCACCGCCCCCTCCGACATCGAGGTGAGACCAGCCAAATTCTCTTTTAGAAAGATAATTAAACGATATTTTGGGTTGACTGTAAGTCTGTCGAGTCTCCACCATATATGAGAGGACGAAGAATCCCGACTGTGTTGTCGTGGGGGTAGCTTCTCCTTCGTTCCCGTGTGCTAGACAATTTGGTGTAATGCACTCGAGAACGAAAGGAGGAGCTACCATCACCGACGGTCGCAAATGTCAGAGAGGAATAAGTGAGGGAGAATTCCACCATATATATATGAGAGGACGAAGAATCCCGACTGTTGTCGTGGGGGTCGCTTCTCCTTTGTTCCCGTGTGCTAGCTAGACATTTTGGTGTAATGCACACGGGGACAAAGGGAGGAGCGACCATCACCAACGGTCGAATGTATACACCACGTGAGCTGAGAGTTTTCAAGAAAAGACTCGACAAACCGATAGTCAACCCGTGATGAATAATAATGATCTAACTTAGGTTTTTTAGTACATATATTTAATTGTAGATGTTTAATATTTGAATTATATATGAACATAGGAAATGTCGTACTCGGACGACGAAAGTCTTCCGGGGGAGTGCGACTGGTGCCACGACGAACGAGGTCAGTGCGACAGGCCTCACCTGGAGGAGACGTTCGATGTTGAAACGGTACGCAACGACGACAAAGTGTTATTTTTTCGTAATTAAGCACGACTTCAACTATTTCAACGTGTACTTTTCATCTTTTACAATTCGGCTAGCTTATCCCATGCCATGCAAGACGCTACGTCTTGGAGAGGATGGGTTTTGAAGACCATGAAAGTATGGAAACATAGAAAATTCACCTAAGGACCCATCATGATATAGATTTTGAAGTAAAGCTGTATAATTCTGAGAGCGTAACCCATTTTGGTTGCAAAAATTGGGAAGCATTTTGCAAGATGTATGGTTTTGATGAGGGTATGCTTGTCACCATGGATCTTGGTGATCCTGACATCGAGCAAGACAATATGGACATTTGGGTCCTTGTTGATACGCCTCCAATTCTACCGCTATGTGAGTTTCTCAAACATAGTTATTAGCTAATTTATATTGTTCATTTCAAAATAGTTGGCAGCTTATTTTGATTGTTCAAACAATGTGCGGAACATGGTAGACAGAACCTACTACACCGATGGCTCTGAGTTAACTTATAAGGAGAAAACTCATCTGGTCGGATTTTGTACTGATATTGAGAATTACAATATCTACAATCAAACTCCTCATCATTATGGTCCTCCATACGTGCCACTAGTGCACGTGGTGAACTACGGTAACTACTATGGAGATACCCTGGTAAGATTTCTTACTATTACGACATCCGTGCATATTTTGCATAGTTCTAAAACTAGTGCATTATCATTGCTAACTATGAAGTTATTACTATGTTTTTCAACAGATAATCCCAGAGGATTGTGTGCCTCATTTGATGTATCAGAATGTTAGGCTTGATGTTTTGAATATACAACCAGGTCATCCTACGAATCTCAATTGTCCATACCGGATTTCTAAAAGAAGTGGAGACATGCAAATCAAAGAATGGAAAAAATGTATGGACAGTCGCAAGGAGCTTCTTGGAAGCAAAAGGAAGCGAGGCGCAAGAATTGGAGACATGATGATCTCCATTCTCCATAATGGAGAGTCAGGGTCTATATTGTTTTATGCTATTTTACCTTAAAGAGGGTATTTCGGTCCTACCTAATACTGATGATCATGTGCTAAGAACAATTAAATAGGGTTGGTTCGATGACTGTGAGGATGATGATCGTATGACTTGTTAGTAATAACGAGTAGAAGTTGTATAATGATGATTAGTAGGACTTGTTATTATATATGATGATGCATGATGCGTGCATGAAGAGTTATTATATATCAGCGGGTGAAATGAACATGGATTGGATTGAAGTGAAGGCAACATGCATGTGGTGCGTGTCGAAAGTAGTACAATCCAAACTTGATCAAGTCCGGATTAGTATTACTTTCGACATGCACCACATGTTGCCTTCACTTCAATCTAAGCCATGTTTAGGCATAGCAGTACGTAGCGTTGGTAAACCAAGCACGGAGATATAAGAGAGGACACTTCTCTCTAATAGCTACCTAATAACAACCTAAATTAACCCCCCAAAACCCCCAAACCCCCCCCCCCTTCAAAAAAAATACAAAAACCTCAGCTCCTGCCAGGTGCTGACGCGTGGATGCATATTGGTCCCGGTTGGTGGCACCAACCGGGACCAAAGGCCCTTCTGCCTGGGCTCCCCGCACCGGCCACGTGGACGGCCTTTAGTCCCGGTTCGTGTAAGAACCGGGACTAAAGGGCTAGGGCATTAGTAACGACCCTTTAGTCCCGGTTCCTGAACCGGGACTAAAGGCCCTTATGAACCGGGGTAAAAGCCCTGTTTTCTACCAGTGGTGCTACCCAACTGAGAGGATGCCGAAGACGCTTCGACAAAAATGTAAAAATAAACATAGAATTGAAGCATCGATGGCTGAGGCATTCATCACTGAGGAGGCGGCAAACTTCGTGACAGCACACTACGAAGCCAAAAATCGTCATTTGCATAATCCGAAGCCTCGGTACAATGCTGACGAACCTCAAAAGGGTGGATCCAACCTAAACCTACTCAAAGGGAATCTCGCACCAGCCAGTGGTTCGAAACTAGTATCTTTGGATAACGAAGAATGGCGGACCATTACGTTGTATATCTTCAACAACCTGACAGAAGTGCGGCCGTACATCGAGTAAGTTCTCGGTACATTGTTTCGCAGCTTCTATTTCCTTTGAACTGCTCTTATTCCTGGATATTTCATACAGTCGATACGTCGCCATATTCTCGTATGGAGCGGTAATCCAAAAGGATTCCGTCGAAGAGTATGAGCTTCTCGCAAAGCAAGGAGGCGGCTATCCTGGTTTCATCTCTTGGTTCAAACAAACGGTAATTTCTATTAGACTATTTCATTACATTCGCTAATTTCTGCCTAATGCAACAATCCTTTCGTATTAAACTTGTAGGCTAATTCAGAGTCTATGGACGCCGAATTGATACAAGTCGCTAATGGTTTTGACTATAAGGTCCGTTCATTTGACAAATACGACATCAACGGGTATCGCTTTCGTACCTATGGCAAAGAGCTATGGCCGACTGAAAGACTACAAATTGTTGTGTATCTGCTATCGGCAAAGGAGGTACCGAGTATTATGGGAGAGTTGAAGCAATTTATGAACTTATATTCTATGGTGACAACCCACCGAATGTCGTACTCTTCAAATGTTATTTGTTTCAGCCGAAGGAGACTAAAAGGACTCATGAACATATAGGGCTAGTTGAAATCAAACAAAGCACCCATTTAGATGTTCCTGATGTCTATATTACGGCTCAACAGGCGACCCAAGTATTCTATCTACCGTGGGCCTGCCAAACTAATCCAAATCTGAAAGGTTGGGATGTCGTTTATGAAGTGCCGCCACGTGCTAGACTATCTCCCCCAAAGGAAGAGGATTATGAACCTCACATTAACCCAGACACATATGAAGGAGAATTCTTCCAAGAGACACGTCTTCCCAAAAAGCGTTTCAAGAACCGCTATACTTCACCCCAAAATATTGAAGTAGACAGCGACAGTGAATCCGACATCAACCCACAGGAGGAACAAGAAGAGCCAGAACAAGAAGAGGTTACTGCTGCGGATGACCTGTCAATGCTTGACCGATTACGTCAAGGTGGCCTTCCACATGTTGATGCCACTGAACCCTATGAGCCCGTCATTGATTATAGTGATGATGATGATTATGCATTTATTGATGATAGTGATCGAGATTATTAGTAGTGTCAGGTATATAATTTTTTTATGTTGTACTTGATGATGATACACTTAAGTGATAAACATATTATTATTCATGTCGGTATTTTTTTTATGTTGTACTAATTTCGTTTACTCTTTGTCATGGCAGTTGTTGAAAGATGGTGGGCGCTGGTAAGTTTCTTCTAGTGTTTTTCTTAACAAATGCATAAAGACCTAGACTTAGCCTTATTTCCTCCAATATGCTTACCACAATGACCTAGAGTTAGCTTCTTTTCCTTCAAAATGACTTAATAAGCTTACTAACCTCCAAAACCATCCATTTTACCTAAGTTAGCTCTAAAACGATCTATACTTAGCTTTGTTTCCTCCAAAATGACCTAAGTTAGCTCTAGTATGCTTAGTTAACTAGGTTTGCTCAATAATGACATGTATTTAGCTTACTTATGTCAAAAATGGCATAATTAGCTTAGTTAGCTCATAAACAATCCATTTTACCTAAGTTAGCTCTAAAATGACCCATTATACCTTAGTTAGCTCATAAATGATCCATTTTACCCAAGTTAGCTCTAAAATGACCCATTTTACCTAGACTAACTCCAAAATGATCCATTTTACCTATGTTAGCTCTAAAATGACCCATTTTACCTAGGTTAGCTCCAAAATGACCCATCTTACCTAGGTTAGCTCCAAAATGATGCATTTTACCCAAGTTAGCTCTAAAATGACCCATTTTACCTAGATTAGCTCATAAACAATCCATTTCACCTAGGTTAGCTCACAAACGATCCATTTTACCTAGTTTAGCTCCAAAATGACCCATCACACCTAGGTTAGCTCTAAAATGATGCATTTTACCAAAGTTAGCTCATAAACGATCTATTTCATCTAGGTTAGCTCATAAACGATCCATTTCACCTAACTTAGCTCAAAAACGATCCATTTCACCTAGGTTAGCTCCAAAATGACCCATCTTACCTAGGTTAGCTCTAAAATGATGCACTATACCTAAGTTAGCTCATAAACGATCTATTTCACCTAGGTTAGCTCATAAACGATCCATTTCAACAAAGCTAGCTCATAAATGATCCATTTCACCTAAGTTAGCTCATAAATGGCATATACTTCTTCTTCTAGTCACCTTTTTCTAACTTTCTTATTTGCCTTTTTGCAGATTTCATTCACTTCACGGAAGCTAGCTTGCTATGATGGAGTGCTTGTTTTTTCTTTCATTCTCCTCTAGTATTCTTCTAGCTTGCTATGATGGAACTTGCTATCTTGATGAACCTTTGCATTGTAATATGTATGGATGGAACAATGTGTATGTGTAACTTGCTATGTATGAATGGATGGAACTATATATGTATGCACGATGAAACTTATATGCTGGATATGTCGTATGTTTGCTGTTAAATAGCCCTGTGAAATATATATATATATATATATATATGTCATATATTTGCTGTGAAAATTGCTGGATTTAAAAAAAACAGAAAAAAGAGGCACCTTTGCCGTCAGCCGCTGATGGCAAAGGTGCCTTTGCCGTCCGCCGCGGACGGCAAAGAAGCCACACGGCAGCCACCTGTGCTCCCTGGGAGCTGACCCATTTGGTCAGTTTGCCTACAGCGGCGGACGCCAAAGGCTTTGCCTACAGTGGCAGACGGCAAAGACTTGTCCCGCAATGACGTCCAGCTGACGTCATTCGGCGGACGGCAAAGGCCGGATGCTCTTTGCCGTCAGCGGCGGACGACAAAGGCTGCCGTTAGCCGCCTAACGGACTAACAGCACATTTATTGCCGTCGGCTTTCTTTGCCGTCCGCCGCTGATGGCAAAGACCCCTTTGCCGTCCGCTTCAGAAAGCAGACGGCAAAGAAGCTCTTTATCATAGCCTACTTTGCCGGAGCCTTTTGCCGTCCGCGGCAGACGGCAAAGTAGCTGATTCCTGTAGTGTATCCGGTTTGTGACTTAGAGTCATCCGGATCAGTGTCAAAGCTTGCATCGACATAACCATTTACGACGAGCTCTTTGTCACCTCCATAAACGAGAAACATATCCTTAGTCCTTTTCAGGTATTTCAGGATGTTCTTGACCGCTGTCCAGTGATCCACTCCTGGATTACTTTGGTACCTCCCTACTAAACTGATAGCAAGGCACACATCAGGTCTGCTACACAGCATTGCATACATGATAGAACCTATGGCTGAAGCATAGGGAATGACTTTCATTTTCTCTCTATCTTCTGCAGTGGTCGGGCATTGAGTCTGACTCAATTTCACACCTTGTAACACAGGCAAGAACCCTTTCTTTGCTTGATCCATGTTGTACTTCTTCAAAACTTTATCAAGGTATGTGCTTTGTGAAAGTCCAATTAAACGTCTTGATCTATCTCTATAGATCTTGATGCCCAATATATAAGCAGCTTCACCGAGGTCTTTCATTGAAAAACTCTTATTCAAGTATCCTTTTATGCTATCCAGAAATTCTATATCATTTCCAATCAACAATATGTCATCCACATATAATATTAGAAATGCTACAGAGATCCCACTCACTTTCTTGTAAATACAGGCTTCTCCAAAAGTCTGTATAAAACCATATGCTTTGATCACACTATCAAAGCATTTATTCCAACTCCGAGATGCTTGCACTAGTCCATAAATGGATCGCTAGAGCTTGCACACTTTGTTAGCATCCTTTGGATTGATAAAACCTTCGGGTTGCATCATATACAACTCTTCTTCCAGAAATCCATTAAGGAATGCAGTCTTTACATCCATTTGCCAAATTTCATAATCATAAAATGCAGCAATTGCTAACATGATTCGGACGGACTTAAGCATCGCTACGGTCTCATTCGTAGTCAACTCCTTGAACTTGTCGAAAACCTTTCGCAACAAGTCGAGCTTTGTAGATAGTAACATTACCGTCAGCGTCAGTCTTCTTCTTGAAGATCCATTTATTCTCTATGGCTTGCCGATCATCGGGCAAGTCAACCAAAGTCCACACTTTGTTCTCATACATGGATCCCATCTCAGATTTCATGGCCTCAAGCCATTTCGCGGAATCTGGGCTCATCATCGCTTCCTCATAGTTTCGTAGGTTCGTTATGGTCAAGTAACATGACCTCCAGAACCGGATTACCGTACCTCTCTGGTGCGGATCTTACTCTGGTTGACCTACGAGGTTCAGTAGTAACTTGATCTGAAGTTACATGATCATCATCATTAGCTTTCTCACTAATTGGTGTAGGAGTCACAGGAACTGATTTATGTGATGAACTACTTTCCAATATGGGAGCAGGTACAGTTACCTCATCAAGTTCTACTTTCCTCCCACTCACTTCTTTTGAGAGAAACTCCTTCTCTAGAAAGGATCCATTCTTAGCAACGAATGTCTTGCCTTTGGATTTGTGATAGAAGGTGTACCCAACAGTCTTCTTTGGGTATCCTATGAAGACACATTTCTCCGAGAGATTCGAGATTATCAGGTTGAAGCTTTTTCACACAAGCATCGCAGCCCCAAACTTTAAGAAACGACATCTTGGGTTTCTTGCCAAACCACAGTTCATAAGGTGTTGTCTCAACGGATTTAGATCATGCCCTATTTAACGTGAATGCAACCGTCTCTAAAGCATAACCCCAAAACGATAGCGGTAAATCAGTAATAGACATCATAGATCGCACCATATCTAATAAAGTGCGGTTACAACGTTCGGACACACCATTACGCTGTGGTGTTCCGGGTGGCGTGAGTTGCGAAACTATTCCGCATTGTTTCAAATGAAGACCAAACTCGTAACTCACATATTCTCCTCCACGATCAGATCGCAGAAACTTTATTTTCTTGTTACGATGATTTTCCACTTCACTCTAAAATTCTTTAAACTTTTCAAATGTTTCAAACTTATGTTTCATCAAGTAGATATACCCATATCTACTCAGATCATCTGTGAAGGTTAGAAAATAACGATACCCGCCGTGAGCCTCAATATTCATCGGATCACATACATCAGTATGTATGATTTCCAATAAATCTGTTGCTCGCTCCATTGTTTCGGAGAACGGAGTTTTAGTCATCTTGCCCATGAGGCATGGTTCGCAAGTACCAAGTGATTCATAATCAAGTGATTCCAAAATTCTATCAGAATGGAGTTTCTTCATGCGCTTTACACCAATATGACCCAAACGGCACTGCCACAAATAAGTTGCACTATCATTATCAACTCTGCATCTTTTGGCTTCAATATTATGAATATGTGTGTCACTACTATCGAGATTCAACAAAAATAGACCACTCTTCAAGGGTGCATGACTATAAAAGATATTACTCATATAAATAGAACAACCATTATTCTCGGATTTAAATGAATAACCGTCTCGCATCAAACAAGATCCAGATGTAATGTTCATGCTGAACGCTGGCACCAAATAACAATTATTCAGGTCTAAAACTAATCCCGAAGGTAGATGTAGAGGTAGCGTGCCGACGGTGATCACATCGACTTTGGAACCATTTCCCACACGCATCATCACCTCGTCCTTAGCCAATCTTCACTTAATGTGTAGTCCCTGTTTTGAGTTGCAAATATTAGTAATAGAACCAGTATCAAATACCCAGGCACTACTGCGACATTAGTAAGGTACACATCAATAACATGTATATCACATATACCTTTGCTCACCTTGCCATCCTTATTATCCGCCAAATACTTGGGGCAGTTCCGCTTTCAGTGACCAGTCCCTTTGTAGTAGAAGCACTCAGTCTTAGGCTTAGGTCTAGACTTGGGCTTCTTTACTTGAGCAGCAACTTTGTTGCCGTTCTTCTTGAAGTTCCCCTTCTTCCCTTTACTCTTTTTCTTGAAACTGGTGGTCTTATTGACCATCAACACTTGATGCTCCTTCTTGATTTCTACCTCCGCAACCTTTAGCATCGCGAAGAGCTCGGGAATCATCTTATCCATCCCTTGCATATTATAGTTCATCACGAAGCTGATGTAGCTTGGTGGCAGTGATTGAAGAACTCTGTCAATGACACTATCATCAGGGAGATTAACTCCCAGTTGAGTTAAGTGGTTGTGGTACCCAGACATTCTGAGTATATGTTCACTGACAGAACTATTCTCCTCCATTTTGCAGTTGTAGAACTTATTGGAGACTTTATGTCTCTCAATCCGGGCATTTTCTTCAAATATTAACTTCAACTCCTGGAACATCTCATATGCTCCATGACGTTCGAAACATCGTTGAAGTCTCGGTTCTAAGACGTAAAGCATGGCACACTGAACTATCGAGTAGTCATCAGCTTTGCTCTGCCAGACGTTCTTAACGTCATCAGCAGCATCTGCAGCAGGCCTGGCACCTAGCATTGCTTCCAGGGCGTAATTATTCTGTGTAGCAATGAGGATAATCCTCAAGTTACGGACCCAGTCCGTGTAGTTGCTACCATCATCTTTCAACTTAGCTTTCTCTAGGAACGCATTAAAATTCAAAGGAACAGTAGCACGGGTCATTGATCTACAACAACATAGACATGCAAAATACTTTCAGGTACTAAGTTCATGATAAATTAAAGTTCAATTAATCATATTACTTAAGAGCTCCCACTTAGATAGACATCCCTCTAATCATCTAAGTGATCACGTGATCCAAATCAACTAAACCATGTCCGATCATCACGTGAGATGGAGTAGTTTTCAATGGTGAACATCACTATGTTGATCATATCTACCATATGATTCACGCTCGACCTTTCGGTCTCAGTGTTCTGAGGCCATATCTGCATATGCTACGCTCGTCAAGTTTAACCCGAGTATTCTGCGTGTGCAAAACTGGCTTGCACCCGTTGTATGTGAACGTAGAGCTTATCACACCCGATCATCACGTGGTGTCTCGGCATGACGAACTTTCGCAACGGTGCATACTCAGGGAGAACACTTGTACCTTGAAATTTAGTGAGAGATCATCTTATAATGCTACCGCCGAACTAAGCAAAACAAGATGCATAAAGGATAAACATCACATGCAATCAATATAAGTGATATGATATGGCCATCATCATCTTGTGCCTTTGATCTTCATCTCCAAACCACCGTCATGATCACCATCGTCACCGGCGCGACACCTTGATCTCCATTGTGGCATCGTTGTCGTCTCGCCAACTATCGCTTCTACGACTATCGCTACCGCTTAGTGATAAAGTAAAAACAATTACAGGGCGATTGCATTGCATACAATAAAGCGACAACCATATGGCTCCTGTCAGTTGTCGATAACTCTGTTACAAAACATGGTCATCTCATACAATAAAATTTAGCATCATGCCTTGACCATATCACATCACAACATGCCCTGCAAAAACAAGTTTGATGTCCTCTACTTTGTTGTTGCAAGTTTTACGTGGCTGCTACGGGCTGAGCAAGAACCGTTCTTACCTACGAATCAAAACCACAACGATTTTTTGTCAAGTGTGCTATTTTAACCTTCAACAAGGACTGGGCGTAGTCATACTCGATTCAACTAAAGTTGGAGAAACTGACACCCGTCAGCCACCTGTGTGCAAAGCACGTCGGTAGAACCAGTCTTGCGTATGCGTACGCGTAATGTCGGTCCGGGCCGCTTCATCCAATAATACCGCCGAATGAAAGTATGACATGCTGGTAAGTAGTATGACTATTATCGCCCACAACTCTTTGTGTTCTACTCGTGCATATAACATCTACGCATAGACCTGACTCTGATATCACTGTTGAGGAACGCAGTATTTCAATTTTTTTCCTACGCACACGCAAGATCCATCTAGGTGATGCATAGCAACGAGCGGGAGAGTGTGCCTACGTACACTCGTAGACCGAAAGCGGAAGCGTTAAGTAACGCGGTTGATGTAGTCGAACGTCTTCGCGATCCAACCAATCAAGTATCGAACGCACGGCACCTCCGCGATCTGCACACGTTCAGCTCGGTGACGTCCCTCGTACTCTTGATCCAGCCGAGGCCGAGGGAGAGTTTCGTCAGCATGACGGCATGGTGACGGTGATGATGAAGTTACCGACGCATGGTTCGCTTAAGCACTACAACGATATGACCGAGGTGGAATCTGTGGAGGGGGGCACCGCACACGGCTAAGACAACTGTCAACTTGTGTGTTCTAGGGTGCCCCCTGCCCCCGTATATAAAGGAGCAAGGGGGAGGCCGGTCGGCCCTATAGGCGCGCCAAGGGGGGAGGAATCCTCCTCCTAGTAGGAGTAGGATTCCTCCTTTAATTTCCTAGTCCTACTAGTATGGGGAAGTAAGGAGAGGGGGAGGGAGAGGGAAAGAGGGGCCGCGCTCCCTCCCCTAGTCCAATTCGGACTCCCTTGGGGGGGGCGCCACCTCCTCACTGCTGCCCTCTCTCTCTCCCCTAAAGCCCACTAAGGGCCCAATAACTTCCCGGGGGGTTCCGGTAACCCTCCGGCACTTCGGTTTTATCTGAAACCTCCTGGAACACTTCCGCTGTCCGAATAACATGGTCCAGTATATCAATCTTTATGTCTCGACCATTTCGAGACTCCTCGTCATGTCCGTGATCACATCCGGGACTCCGAACTACCTTCGGTACATCAAAACACATAAACTCATAATACCGGTCGACATAGAAAGTTAAGCGTTCGGACCCTGCGGGTTCGAGAACTATTTAGACATGACCAAGACTCATCTCCGGTCAATAACCAATAGCGGAACCTGGATGCTCATATTGGCTCCCACATATTCTACGGAGATCTTTATCGGTCAAACCGCATAACAATATACGTTGTTCCCTTTGTCATCGGTATGTTACTTGCCCGAGATTCGATCGTCGGTATCTTAATACCTAGTTAAATCTCGTTACCGGCAAATCTCTTTACTCGTTCCGTAATGCATCATCCCGTAACTAACTCATTACTCACATTGCTTGCAAGGCTTACAGTGATGTGCATTACCGAGAGGGCCCAGAGATACCTCTCCGACAATCGGAGTGACAAATCCTAATCTCGATCTATGCCAACTTAACAAACACGATCGGAGACACCTGTAGAGCATCTTTATAATCACCCAGTTACGTTGTGACGTTTGATAGCCCACAAAGTGTTCCTCCCGTATTCGGGAGTTGCATAATCTCATAGTCATAGGAACATGTATAAGTCATGAAGAAAGCAATAGCAACATACTAAACGATCAAGTGCTAAGCTAACGGAATGGGTCAAGTCAATCACATCATTCTCTAATGATGTGATCCCGTTAATCAAATGACAACTCATGTCTATGGCTAGGAAACTTAACCATCTTTGATTCAACGAGCTAGTCAAATAGAGGCATACTAGTGACACTCTGTTTGTCTATGTATTCACACATGTACTAAGTTTCCGGTTAATACAATTCGAGCATGAATAATAAACATTTATCATGATATAAGGATATATAAATAACAACTTTATTATTACCTCTAGGGCATATTTCCTTCAATAGCACACAAGATGTTCCTCTGGTATTCGGGAGTTGCATAATCTCATAGTCAAAGGAATATGTATAAGTCATGAAGAAAGCAATAGCAATAAAAACTTATCAATCATTATGCTAAGCTAACGGTTGGGTCTTGTCCATCACACATTCTCCTAATGATGTGATCCCGTTCACCAAATGACAACACATGTCTATGGTTAGGAAACTTAACCATCTTTGATTAACGAGCTAGTCAAGTAGAGGCATACTAGGGACACTTTGTTTTGTCTATGTATTCACACATGTATCAATTTTCCGGTTAATACAATTCTAGCATCAATAATAAACATTTATCATGATATAAGGAAATATAAAATAACAACTTTATTATTGTCTCTAGGGCATATTTCCTTCACGTTGTCCTCGGCGCGGGTGGCTGAGTTTTGGTGCAGAGCTTCATTTGTCTCCACATGACCTCTATGGTGTGGGTTGGGTAGATGCTCGTCTATGGTGTAGTCAGAGTCGTTTGCTTGGAGATTAGGGATGGTGATGACGCCGCTTGAGAAGAAGTGATGACGATGACACTCATGTGTGCTAGCTCGACGAGGCCCTCTTCTGAGAGGGTTGTACAGGGTATACTATGTGTGCCGCTCAGCGGATTGTGACGGTTTTCATCTAGTTTTTCGTCAATTAACTGGGCAATTCTCTTCTGCTTAATTAATGGACGAGGCAAATCTTTTGCCTCTGTTTCATAAAAAAATCAACTCTTGCCTCTTCGCCAGTCCAACGTGTTCGCACACACATATAAGATCTTGCTCAGTCTGGCAACACATCAACATATAAGGCCCTACCAGTCCAATTGGTTAACTGCATTTTAAATACCAGCTAATCTCTCTCATTCTATATACGCCAATCAAACCAAATTCGTTTTCATTCTATTAATTTAATGAGATTAATCAGCGTAGAATTAGAATTCACAATCAGCAACCAAATCGTTGACAAGCCTGACAGAAAGATACCCGATCTGATAAACAACATTAGCATCCGAATGATCTAACATACAATTTTGTCTGAACAGCTCAAAGCAACAGGACAAACACCTGTAGTATATCTACGACGTGCAACCGCATAGTAGCTGAATTTCAACCAATGAATTAATTAACTCCACGGCATGGCAACCATCGTTTTCTAGCTAGCATACTGGCTAAGGGAAAACAAGTTTTTTTCTTGCAACTTATAATAACTCTTCTATTTGGAGAGATACATAATAGAAATGCTGGCGATTTACCATGCCTCAGCACATGTCACTTTCTCTTACTCTCCAAGTTCTCTAGCTGCTCATATCTTTTGTTTACAAGAAAAAACCAAGTTGATCATTGGTGATCAGTCTTCTTACACGCGATAACAACTCACAGGCTTAGCTGTAAACCATGTAAAATCTTCTCTAGAAGAATTTATACCAATGTTCAGCTTCCATTTATTTAAAGAAAATAATGTTTTATATGAACCAGCAATCGATTTTGTTTCTAAGGAGACTCTTAATTACGTTGAGAAAAGACCGAGACGAGTCCATATATACGTAGTGTCACGCCAATCTTGTGATGAAAACTGTAGCAAGTAGGGTCTTGTTCACATGATGGTCTTTCAACTCATCAACCATATGTACTCACTTGAGTTACGGTTCATACCTGGAGACGGAGACAGTGAGGACCATATAGAGAATGATACAGTACAGTACTCCAGTTCAGCCCTACTCTACTATTTGCAAGAAGCAAAGTGCGTTTGATTTCCAGTCAAGCACGTGCTCCCACTATGTCACCTGAATTTCAAAAGAAGAAAAAGAGAATAGGAAAAGAAATAAGCATGCGATCTCACTGTCAGAGCTGTGTCATCTCACTGACATCATAAAAGAGTGATTTCTTTTAAGGACTAATTGACAAAGCAATAAATTAATAATGGTTGGTGGTTGCTGGTTGGCTCTTCATTCAGTTCAGTTCATCTAATCGTGTTATCATGTCCCTCCCGTACTTATAAAAGCAGGAGGAGGGCAGCACATGTGATAGATCGGACAGGTGGGCCAGGCTGTGTATGTAGGGTGGCCATCATGTACTTGCTTCCGGGCAACAGCAATATCTGGCCTCACATGATACACGATCTTCTCCTCTCTCGTCATCCAAAGTCAAGCCGAAATATATTCCTACTTTGACAGCAGCCATTTGGTTAATGTTGGATTGAGCTTTGGGTTGTTTGCGTGTTTCGTTGGGGAATAAATAGTGGCAAATTCTGTTGGGGTTGTGCCCACATTAATTAATTGGTTGATTAATTATCATACTCACCAGTAATATTGATTAATTAGTTATTACACTTGGTCAGGCAAGCGTGTTCACACGAACACCACACACATAATAAAGGCCCCGTTTGGTTCATAAGTCATAGGACTTTTTCTAGTCCCAACTAAAAAGTCTCTAGTCCCTAAAAAGTCCCTCCCTGTTTGTTTTCAAGGACTAAAAAGTCCCTAGTCCCTCCCTAGAGGTTATTAAATGACCATGTTACCCCTAATATACAGAAAAATAATAACCAAACAACACCATGGGGCTGCGGGGCAATAGGTGCAGGGTGGGGCATTGTTGGAAAAGTCCCAAAAAGACTCTCCTTGAGAGTCTTCTTCATTTAGTCCCAAAAAGCAACTTTTAGTCCCTAGTAGTCCCTCCTGATTGGTTAAAAAGTTTCTAAAAAAGACTTTTTCTAGTCCTTACACCAAAAAGTCCCTGGAAACAAACACCCCCAAAATCTCTTTGGTTTGATCACCCATGTCTCATCAAAAGTCACTTTCTCTCACTCTTCAGCTATCCAGCTCCTATCCTCAAAAAAAAAAAGCTATCCAGCTCCTCCTCCTACTACTAATCTTCCTACACGACGACAACTCACGGGTTTAGTGATTCAAAAAAAAAACTCACGGGTTTAGTTGTACCGCACATCCCCATTCTAACAGACAGGTTTAAGAAAAATATATAAAAAATTGTGCAAGTGTTGTTTATTTAGTTTTTCTTTCAAATTCATATATTTTTACGAATGTGTAGCATATTATTATTTAAACAGACTCAGGAAGAGAAGACCGAGGCCATTCGGAATATATATTCAGCCATATGTATGTATTCCTCCAATATTCTGAAGCTGTGGCCAGCATGGGCCTACATTTGTTCAGATGACAATGTCAAAATTTTCTCAACCATATCTTCAGCTATGTTCAGACTACGAGACAGCGAGGAACATAGACACGCGTAGTTTGAGAAAGAAAGAAAATATATAAAAAGTAGAAATGTATATTTTTCCTCTTTTTGTGAGAAAATATGCACTTTTTAATCACGACGCTAATCATAAAAGTACACTAGAAATACAAAGCACCCCAGACATAATGAAAGTAATATCGAGGTCCCTGGACCATTGAGCGACCACTGCCGCTGCCAGTACAAGCCGCCAAAGCGCCGCATTTATTTAAAGCTAAAAGCATATCAGATCAGCGTGAAAAAGAACAAAAATGGCACGTCGCTTGATTCACCAAGATTTTTATTTCTTATGCGGATAATAATGGTATGTTAGAATTCGAACATTGCTCAGTTCACTAAACTTTTCGGAGATCGCATGCAATTACTAATTCATGATCTGGCATATACAAAATGAAAACTTCATTCTTGATTCTACGAGGATTTTTATGAAAGCGTTTCATTTGCTTGTCTTTAATGGAAGTTTCATTTCCCAGAATGTATCCTAATTTTTGGCCTAATTCTTCTTCCGATGATCGATTCAACCTCTGATAAAAAAGATAGGAGAAAAAAAAAGCTTATGATAAGCATCTATTGGAGTGGCCTTGCCTTACTTAAGGATGTTTATTAAAAAAAACCTCGTGGAACCACCCCCATACCGGAGCCGACCCGACCTTGTTGATGACAGCTGAGAAGTCTTCGTGCATAAGTGCCCCAGAGCAACAGTCGTCGTCATTGAACCCTTAAATCGATCTAAAGAGCCTGACACCAAAACTCGTTGTTGCGTATGCACGACAAGAAACTCTAACCTTGACGCCTCGAGGTGCTGCCAAGAACCTATGCCGGAGCTCCGTCTAATCCGCCCTGACAGAAGAACGTAAGAAGATCAGAGCCTAGAAGACCGACTCGAAGAAGCACCGACATCCATCCGAACGCTGCGCCTGCGAGGACTAAAACCTTAACATATCTGCTAGCTAGGGCCGACACATCAAGATTTTTTCCTCTCCACCCTTGTCCGCCGGAGCGGCGGCCAGAGTGGAGGCAAATCCACGGTCTCGCGGGCGAAGATCGAAGCGAGGAAGGCTTTGCCCTAATCGCCTTGCAAGAGGGAAAGAAAATCGTGATAGATGGGCTCTAGGAAAATCTATGTTATCCTCATTGCGGCCATGAATGACAAGGAACAAAATCAAATACTAGTGAGAACACACCAAACCCAAGTGGTTGGTGGTTACTGGCTGCCCTTGCATTCATCAAGAAAACTTTAGCACCACTGTACTCTAGCATTATCCTGCCTGTCATGATCTTCACCTGTAGGCCGACAGGTGGGCCATGCTGTAGGTAGTTCCCAATCAATGCGCTTGTGTTATCATCTCATCAGCAGCAATGTACTGAGTCACATCACATGATAAACGACGGAGGATCCCAAACCCAAAGTCAAAGGCGCTCTCCTCGCCCGCGGCCATCTCCAGCTCTGACGGCGACGCCGTCGATCGATCTCTTCACCCGCATTAATTTAATGGCGATAAGAAGCACAAGCAGCTTCTTCCCCACACGGCCACACCCCCAGACATGGTCGCTGCTGTCTAGAGATTGAGGCTCTGCCAACGCCGGTACTACAAAATCCCATCCCCATTCTTTGGGGGCGGGGCAGAGTGAGAGGCAGGCAGGGGAGTAAGAAGACCAAGAAACAGAGGAGCTTTCTTGGCTCTTGCCTAGCCTAGCTGCGGGGGAGGAAGGGGGCCATGGAGGTGGTGGCGGAGGCCGGCGCGCAGCAGCCGTGGGACCAGTTCAAGGAGGAAGTGGAGATCATGGAGGAGCAAAACGGCGGCGGCGGCGCTGATGCGGTGGAGGAGCTGCTGACCAGGGAGATCAGGAGGAGGCTGGACCACGCCCACGGCAGCAGCAATGGCGACGGCAACCACCACGCCAGTGGCGGAGACGAGGAAGAAGAAGACGACGCCAGTGGCGGAGACGAGGAGGACCACGCCAATGGCGGGGGAGAAGAAGAAGCGGTGGTGGAGGAGGAGGAGGTCAAGGTCGAGGAGCAGCAGCAGCGGCACAAGAGCATCGTCTTCGATCCAGCCAAAGGTGAGAGCTCTGCTCTGCTCTGCTTCTCCATCTGCTCTCTCTCATCCCCTTCCTTCAAGGCAGCTCCACTGTCCCTGTTCGGGGTGGGTGAACTGGTCCTCTGCTTAGTTAATTTTTCCTCATGGGAGGAAGAGCAAGATAAGGATGAACTATAATTCTGATTGATTGATTGATTGATAGATAGATGGAGGCTGTTCCCCTTCCTTGCTGGATGGGGGCTGCAATCTGCATCATTATTTTTCAGAGGATAAACTGAAAAATCATCCTGTTGCATTATATGCTCTGCTTCCAACTTTTTCTGTCCATTTCTGGCAAGCAAGCAATAGTCTTTTAGTGAAATATGTGGGGGCATTTTTTTTAAGAAAAAGTGGGGACTTCACCCCTACTGTTTCTGTCTGTCCCCTCAGTTCTGCCTGGGATGCAGAGGCTATATCATTGCCTTCCTTCAGTGTTCTAGAACTAGAAGAATCAAACAAGAGAAAAAGGACACCAGTAGCAGATGGTATGTACTGTAAGGATCAAAGGAGGGTAGGGCACAGATAATGATGGATGGCAACACCCCCTGAAAAATCTTGGTTTGATTTGGCTACAGGATGCAACTACAGACCCCTCGCAGTCAAATTAAATGGGAGCACATTGCTCCTGACCACAACCCCAATGTGTAGCATTCAGTGCTAGATATGACTATGACTTTAGTCGGCACATAGTTGAGTACTTGAGTTAGGAACTAGAGAGTTCTGTTTTCTTTGATTAAAAACCCAGTTTCTCTCCTTGTGGAAGTAAAACTAGCTCTGTATTCGTTTACTGAAGGATTCTGGAAGTGTCAGCACTGCGATTGGATGTACCGCTTGGGTATTCCGTGTGGAGATGGTACCGTAGATCATTTTCATATTGTTTCGCCGCCAAAATCGAATAGAATTCCATACTGTTTCTTCAGAAACGATCGTTTTCTGAATTATTCTCTGCAGGAGAGAACTCCTGTTGCATTTCAGGCCCTACTTGCAACTTCTCTTCTGTCCATTTCTGGAATCTTCTTTAAAAATAACCCATGTGTGCTGGGAAAACTAATTTGTTATCTTGTCTTGTTTCTAGTACTCTGGATGAAAAATGTGCAAAATTTACTGCTGTTGTTTCTGTTCCCTTGGTTTTACCTGGGGATCAGATGCAGTGATTATATTGCCTTCGGTACTCTGGAGATTTTCTTGTTCTTTAGAAATCAGAAGAAAAAAGGACATAATACCTGACATGGGAAACACATGCTAACTTGCTAAGGATCACATGGTGGGTAGGGCACTGATGGTGATTGGTACCAACATCCCCTGCCTGCCCACCCTTGCTTTGATTGGGTGACTTACAGATCACTATCATCTAAACTAGCCCTCTCCCACTCAAAACTACCTAGGAAACATTTTGCTGACCGCTAAAAAAAACAATGATAGGTATACCCTCCCAGCGTGGATTATGACAGTGACTCCTTGAGGCAAAAGTTTTTCTTACAAGTTACCAGTCATCATTGAGTTGTGAACTAGAAGCCTCTGCTTTCTTCCATTAGACTTGGACACCAGTTCTCTCTTAATTTGTATAGTAAAATTAGCTTTCTATTGCTTCACTGAAGGGCTATGGAAGTGCCGGCACTGCGATTGGACGTACCGCTTGGCTAGTCCTTGCGAAGATGGTATCCTGAACCATCAGGGCTATCGCCACCAGATCGAATGGAATCCCAAATCGTTAGTTCACAAAGAACCGTTTTACGGTTCGCTGAACAGAGGTCAGTATCAAGGCCAAACAATATGGCGATAAGAAAAAATTAGGACAGCAGTTATTAGCTTCAGTTTACCTAGCAAACTTGCCAGTCTGGCTTGGTTTCTTTGCGCTTCTTGTCATATTTTTCAAAGTTCTTGCTGCAAAAAATAAATAAATAAAGTTGCTTCACAGCGTTGGAGTCAGTACTGATATCGCTCTTTTTTGCTTTTTCCAGTCCCAGATATCATTACTGAAGTAAGTGCCAGATATCTGGTCACGGGAACGATGCGATCTGGTGCTGAAAAGGAAGACTCAAATGGGACTTTGACTCCAAAACGCAAAGGGCTTGAAGCACATGAAAATGGCAATGGTGAAATTAATCATGGTCCAAGCAACGGCAAGTTAGAAAATGGATCGCACTCGAATGGTTCACATCAGGTCCCCAACGACGGTGAACCTAAGATGGAATACATGTTTGAAATCAACAAGACTGAAATTTATCCAACTGAAGTTGACAAGGACGGACATGTCACCGAGGCTCAACCGAAGGTCGAAGAGTACGACCTCGAGAAGATTTTGGATCAGCAAGAAACTTATGAACTGTTCTGTCCCAACTGCACCTCGTGCATAACCCGGAGGGTCATCCTGAAGAAGAGGAAAAGGACAGTAAGAACAACACCCACCGATGAACCGTCAAAGAGACCGTATATTGAAGGACAGGTGCCTCCTGTTACTTTGCCTGATAGGGTTGAGGAAGAATCACCGGACGTATTCAGATGTTTGTCATGCTTCTCCTTCTTCATTCCAACAGGTATCAGTAACATTCCTAATTCAGTTTTATTGCTTTAATATTTTGTTGCAAATGGGACTGCCTTAACTTTATATTGTTCTTGTCACCAGGATGCAGTTTCAACATATTCCGCATATTTGGGAGGAGAGGTGTGGACGGACAACCTGATGTTCTGCCTCCTCCTGCATCAGAGGACACGCCTCCTCGCTCTGAAAATTGCACAAGCTGGCTTCTGTCTTGTTTCCAGACAGGAGATAGCCCATACCAACCTCATCCTGCTGGTATGCTTGTAACCTACTCCCTCCGTTCCAAAATAGATGACTCAACTTTATACTAACCTTAATACAAAATTAGTACAAAGTTGGGTCATCTATTTTGGAACGGAGGGAGTACCTATGTTCTGCAGACCAACTTAAAGGAAGAAATATGCATAGATATTCCACTTCATCAGCTGAACAATTCAACATATTGCAGATCCAATGACGGTGCCACTGCTGCCCGGGAACACAACCACAGTAACTGAATCTCAATCTAGCACATCACATGTTTATCATAGTCAAGGCACAGTTGTAAAACCAGAGCATCCGACAGTCGAATCACCTTCGGAGAACCAAGCTGATCCTGCAGGTATGTAACGTGTGTTGAAAAATATTATGCATCTCCGTTGATGAGCTTGCAATTGATGCTTAACGTGAGTTGAACGTTGAACATATTGCAGATTCACCAAGGACTCCATCGTTACCTGGTATGGCGACTCCCGGTGGTGTAACCACAACGACAACTGAAACCAACGAATCACATGTTCAGCATAGTCATGGCACACAGCAGTTGACAGTTGACTCATCTTCCCAACATCAGAAAACCACCACTACAGTTGAAGACAACGAGACTACAACTACAGTCACATCAGAAAAGAATACCACATCTTCTAAAAGCACAACAGGAGCACCTAGCGCATCACCTCAAACATCATCCTCTACAGGTACTACCGGGAATCATATTTATATTTGCAACTTAGTGATCATCAGTTAGCAAGACCATAAAACAACAGTTTTTTTTTGAAATAATGGCGAAGGCACCACATTCGTTTGACATCTGTACTTGCAAATTCTGAAATTTTGTTGAAACACTAAATATGCCAAAAAATTGCTAGTATATAGTTTCATAGAGTATAGCAACCAGGTAAGAGATCAGAAAGCTATACACATAACTTACCCATACTTTAACTACTGCATCATATTTTATTTAGGATCAGTATGCCAAAGTATTGGACTAGAGTAACAGACAATAGAAACATCACATGCAGAATATTTCAAGCAAGACGTATCCGAAGTGGTGACCGGTAAAATGCCTTCTGGTGGAGCTATCATGGATCCAACTCACCCCCAAATTAGCTACAAAGGTATGTCTGATTAAGTGATCAGCATGCGTGCATGAGCTATGTACTGTTTATTCAGAGGTGCAGCCTGACAGTAGTAACTTCATTTCCTCAGATACTCACGGAACTTCAGAGAATAGCTCATTTCCCAGCTATGCAATTCACACACCAGACTTCAAGTTCGATAGCCCCATTGCGACAAATGTCACACAAGGTGTGGGGTATTTTCCTTTTAGATTTGTAATTATTCCACACTGCCTATCATCGTAACGTTACGTACTGAACAAACAAATCTCTGAGAGCAACCAACTCTGCGAAACTTGCTGCCTCTCTTTTGTATCTGACCGCCAAGTTGTTTCCCCCTGTACCAGGTTTCACCCCGAGGGGCGATATACCAACTTCGTCGAATCCTCAACCAGCAAACCCAGATCATGTTGTGGTGCCAGTCTTGGGAGGTGTGAATCAGGTTGCTCCTAGACAGCAACAGAGGGATGATTGGGATATACTGAAAGCGATAGTGTATGGAGGCTTAGTGGAGTCAGTCACCAGCCTCTCCGTTGTTTCGGCAGCAGCGTCAAGCGGCGCCAAAACATGTCAGTTACTATCCTCTTGCTACCACATGCTTGCTTGTATTAATTAATGACACTATTTTTACACTGATATGTTACATTGTTTCATCAAATGAAATTATGTTCTTCTCTTGCCTGCAGTGGACATATTCATCCTGGGAATAGCCAACCTTATTGGAGGCCTTCCTCTCATTTTCCACAATGTAACAAGTTCTCTCTCTCTGGCTGAATTTCACTCTGTTCTTACTGATCACTACAGAAAAAGACTTGACACACCGAGCTTCATCGAAATGCTAACATGTCCTTGATTTGCTCGACGATAATAACAGATCGCTGATCTGAGAGACATCCGAGACGTGGACGGGAACGACGAGCAGGTCGGCCACTACTGGCTGCAGCTCGGGAAGCGGTCGAAAGCCCGGCTCCACATGGTCATGGCCCTGCTCTCATACATGGTGTTCGGGCTGCTCCCGCCGGTCCTCTACGGGTTGTCGTTCCGCGAGAGCAACGACCGGGAGAACAAGATGATGGCGGTCGCTGGTGCTTCGCTCGCCTGCATCGCTCTGCTGGCGCTCGGAAAGGCACACGTCCACACCAGGACCTACTTCAAGACCCTCATGTACTACCTGATGATCGCCGTGAGCTCATCGGGTCTGTCGTACGTCGCCGGCGTGCTGATCACGCGGCTACTGGTGCAGTACGGAATCATTGAGCAAGGCGGCTCGGCTCGTGCTCCTCCCGGGCTGTCGTCGCGGTTCGCTTATGCTGCTGGTGCAGAGTCGTCTGCATGGGCCTCATTCTGAAAAGTCTGAAGTTCCTTGGAGCACGTCCTGGTGGTATAAAAAGGGAAGAAATGAGCGAGCTCGAGAGAAAGTGCCTGCAACTGCACGAAGAAACATCTGAAGGCTCTTTGAGTTGCTGCTACCTGCTAGCTGTTTTGTTGTAGTTTTGGTGTACACTTGAAGCTTTGATGCTTCTCATGGTACTCTGGTGATCTTTGTCAGCATGTTTTTGAGCAGGAAGAACAAGAAGTTCAGTGTCACATACTCTGAAAATATGCCATGTTTTAACTCACCTGTTCTTGATGAAGCAAAACATGAGAAAAATACGGGGGTCTACGGCCCTGGACGCCCACCGCACCAGTTAAAATCGGGGGTTTTGATACATTTTCCGTCAAAACTAATGGGTTGGTAACTTTGTTGCTACTTGCTGTTGGTATCATTCGGAATTTCGGATGATGGGCTCTACTCCTGCTACAGGTGCTTAGAAACGGGTCGATCGAGTCCTCGCTAGTCAGAGATAAACACAACTGTCCGTTGTTGTGCTTTCGCTGCTGCAGTGTGAGCAGGTTGAACAAGGGACAGACAGACAGACAGACAGACATGGCTGCTACACTTACCAAGTGCTATAAAAAACAATAACAACAGAAGGCGAATCCAGATGTCGATACGCGAATTAATCCAAACCAAATTTTACCAAGTTCAAGTTCAAGTTCAGTTACTTTGGGACATCAAATTCAGTCTTTGCCCTCTCTTGTGCACCTACTCTGAATGAAGTACGTACTACATAGACACACAGCTCACTGGCAAATACTAGTACATATTACTAGTATGCTTGCAGTTGTTTGTTTCCTAAGACATACTACTAATGTAAGAGAGAGCAGAGTCACCTGCGTGTCCGTTCGATCTGCGCCGCGATTGGTGCCAATTGCATAGGCTGGCTAGGGGGTTCTCTGCTTCAGCCTTCCTTCCAGTTCGTGCCCGGAGCAGAGGAGTCGAAAGTGCAGAGACCACAAATGCTGCGGGAGAGGCGAATGATTCCGCCGGCGGTGGCACGCCTCGGAGGCTGCCAGCCGCGCTGGCGCCGGCGTCCTGTGTCAGCAGGCAGAGTTGCAGTCATGTCGGCTTGATCCGTAGGTGCTCTGTTCTGTAGCTAGCCCAGGGGTTTCAGGTTTCTCATGTTTCTGAATTCGTTTTTAGGAGGAGTTCATTACACTTTTTGGTGCATGAACTTGCACGGTGGTCACTGAACTAGGATTTCAGCTACATTTTGATGCGTTTTCCGTCAACAGTCAAAACTAATGGGTTGGTAACTTGTTGCTACTTGCTGTTGGTTTCAGTTGAACCCGTGCAGCGGGTATTTGCGGCCGGTGGACAGCCCAAACACCTCCTCCATGCTCAGATCCTCTTTCCTCACCCCCTCCGGCAGCCTCCAGGTGAACCCGTGCAGCAGGTTCGCCAAGCTCAAGTGCACCACCTTCAGCCCGAGGTTGTAGCCGGGGCACATCCGTCTACCGGACCCAAACGACAGCAGCTCGAGATCCTGCCCTATCACACCCATCTTGCTCCCCAGGAACCTCTCCGGCATGAACTCCTCCGGTGCGTCCCACAGCTCCGGGTCCCGGCCGATGGCCCACACATTGATGAGCACACGCGCACCCTTGGGGACGTCGTAGCCATCAATGGTGGCGTCCTCTCGGGCCATGCGCGGGATGAGGAGCGGCACGATGGGGTGCATGCGCATGGATTCTTTCACGATTGCCTCAATGTAGGGCAGGTTTGGCATGTCCTTCTCAGACACCCAGCGGTCACGACCAACAACGCGGTCGAGCTCCTCGGTGGCTGCATCGAAGGCGGCGGGCCTCCTCATGAGCTCTGACATGGCCCATTCCACGGTGACGGCGGAGCTCTCGGTGCCCCCGGCGATGAGGTCCTGCGTGAAGGCCTTCACACCAATACGGCCGTACTGGACCTCGAGGGTGGGGTCATCGGCGATATCCATGAACACGTCCACCATTAAAAAAGCATACTCCCTAGAGATTCTTTGTTGAAGAGACGATGGAAAGGGGAAAAATTGTGTATTCTGTGGAAAAGATGAATCTGCGGATCACTTGTTTTTTACTTGTTCAGCTGCTTCTTTGATTTGGAGCCTAATCAAATGCACCTTTGGCTTGAGGCGGACACATGTGTCAATGCACGAGTGTTTGGGATCTTGGTTGAATTCTTTTGGGAAAGAGGATAAAAAACTTGTTCTAGTGGGAATTTCTGCTACTTGTTGGGCTTTATGGAAAGCTAGAAATGGGGTGATTTTTTAGAACAAATGAATCTCTGATCCTATGTCTATAATCAAAGCAATGACACACTGGATGGTGGATTGGTCTATTTTGCAGATAAGGGAGCAGCAAAAAAAGATGCTGGAGCTGGGGGCAAGACTGCTAGAGCGGGTAGCAAGTGAAGTCTACGCAGCGTCTCAAGGGTGGAGATTCAACGTGTTCCGGCTGGAATGATGAAGAAATCTTCCCTGGAGGTCGACTGGACTGAGTTGCTTCTTGGTTCTCTGCATGTTTTAGCCTTTTCTCTTTTGCGTAGCTTGGTCCGTCGCTTAGTTCGAGACTATGGATGACTGTAATAACTTGGCTATACTGATCGGCCGTAGCTTTGCTAACTGCCCTGGGTGGGGGGGGGGGGGGGGGGGGGGGGGGGGGCGGCTGTTGCCTGCCTTTTGGTTTCTGCTTTAGTTTAGCGCTCTTGTAGTTCGTAAGACTTGCACCTTTTTAAAAAAGCTCATGAGTTTTAATAAATTTCACCAATTTTGAAAAATTCATGAATTTGAGAGGAAAAAAAATCAAAAACTTGGAAAAAGTCCGCGTGTTCCGCGGATTTGAAAAATCGTTTGCGAACTCGAAATGGTTCACGAGTTCAAAAAACATTCCACGGGATTAAAAAACGTTTGTAAATTTTAAAAAAGTTCACGAGTTCAAAAAATGTTCATGCACATGAAAATTGAAGACGGTTGAACAGCTCCGGGTGGCATATGAACAGGTAGAAAAACATATATAACAGCTCGGAAGCGAAGTATCTCTACAGAATAACAATATTCATGAATATTTGAACCAATTTCGCTGCCAACTTGTGTTCGGATCACGACGCAGATCAACTGCTGAAGACGTTTCCGCAGGTGCATGCCCGCGCCCTACGAATTTGCGGGTACAGTCCTATCTACGCAGCTAGCGTGTGGGACACTGAATCCTGCTGCATCCTTCTTCAGTTAAGCTATAGGTGCCGATTTATTCAGTTTCGTCAGAATAAGCATGCACCGGGAGTCTGTTCTCGTACATGCGCGTAGTCTTTGCTTTCTGCATGTACGTAGTAGCTAGTGCCGCAGTGTTCGCTCTCGTGGGATGGCACGAGATCATGCCGGACATGGCGGCGTTAAGGCAGCGTGCGAGTGGCCGTGGGATGGCGCGGCCGTGGCTGGTAGAACTAGGAAGAATCTGTTGCTATAACAAACATATATATATAAAAGAGAAGAAAACGCTGCAGGTAGTATCACGCAGCACAAAATACTATCTCACAGTTCTTCAGTTTCAGAGCGACGAGAACTGGGCAAGTCACCGGCTGTGTGACACGGCGACGCGGTGGTGGTGTCCTTCATGGGACCCAAGTGGCGACGGCCTCCCATGGTCTACTTTTCCTTACCGTCGGTGGCTTCAGCACATGTGCCGGCCGCCTCGTTGATCTCTAGTAGTTGGTCTCTCCCATATCCCCGTTCCAGCGATCATTAGTAAGCGGACCCACACCTTACTTCTGGAAGGGAATAGAATGGAACACTGGATCAAAGAAAGGGGGTGAGTTTGCACCCACCTTCTCTCACGGAGTAGCGGTCAGAATGACAAATTAGCCTGGTCAGACAGGCTTGCTTGACGACTTTCTCTCTCGCTATCTTTCTTGGGAGTAAATTGCATAAAACCATCATTTTGAAGGCTAGGTTTGTGAAAAACACTATAATACATTTTTTTTTTTGCAAAAAACACCACATCTACGGTAATCTTTTTGCAAAAAACACTGATTAGTGGATCGGGCTCAGTTAAGTGCGTTTATGACAGACGGGGCCCGCCAGTCAGGCTGACGTGGCACAAATTTCTCACACCGTTACATTAAATTGATTGCTAGACATGGGACCCGCTTGTCAGCGTCACACTCCTCTCTTCAACATTGGGGTCGAGCAGCTTCTGTGAGTTGCAGCGGGGGCGAGGCGCGACCGGTGATGAGGAACGCGCAGGTGAAGCCGAGCAGCACGGCCGCTGTCCTGGTGCGGGATTCCTGCCCGAGTTGGAGCTGCTGCTGCGGTCGCCGGCCGGTGGCATTCGCAGGTTGGGCGGCGGCGCCGCGATGCGTCTCTTGCACCAGGCCCTCGTGCGGGGTCGTGAGGATAACAAGAGTAGGAGGCAGATTTTTTTTCTTTTTTTCTTTGGATGACAGGTGGACCCCCATAGACCCCACATGAGGATAACGTTATCAAACGTCGCCGTTATATCTGAGAGGTTAAGTGGTGCCACGTAAGCCTGACTGGCGGGCCCCGTCTGTCATAAACGCATTTAACCGAGGCAAAGCCGCGATCAGTGTTTTTTGCAAAAAGATTACCGTAGACGTTGTGTTTTCTAGAAAAAATAATATTATAGTGTTTTTCGCAAACCTAGCCTTCAGAGTGGTGGTTTTGTGCAATTTACTCCTTTCTTGGATAGTTCAGGTTTTCCTTCCCCATTCACCAATCTATCATTGCCAGGCCAACTTCTAAGTGTGGTTTCGTTTCCACAATCTTAAACCGTGCAGTGCCGCTAATAGCACACTATAACATTCTAAACTATTCTTGCTAAATTAATTAGTGTAGAATGTCTCGCTAATAGCACACTATAGCATGTTAATCGCATATTTTAAGGGCCATGCTATTTTATCATAGCATGCTATTTTTTTTTCAATTGGCTAGTACCCCTGCATTATCTAATTTTTTTTCAATTGGCTAGTACCCCTGCATTATCTTCTGGCGAACCATGTCTGCTACTAACTAGACTTGTATAAAGATGTTCGTAAGATCCAATTTTCTTTGGAAAAAACAGATAAGAAGCATAAATATCAGCTGACTGTTTGTCAAGAACATAACAACTCACACGAACAACAAAATGCAGATGATGATGTGTATCAAGTTACAACAGGCAATATGCCTAGGAGGATTCAAGACATTTCCCCAACATGCTTCACAAACTCAATGCAAGCGAAAGCCAGGACAGCAATTTCTGCGCCACCAGATTATCTGCTCTTTACTTATAGCACCTGAAACCGACCTGTGCTGGTACTCGTAGCTACAAGCAGATTGAATCACCTCATTTGGTTGTTATTTCTGTCTCGGTGCTTTTGTTGCTATAGGAACCAGAATCTGCTAATTGCATGTCAATTATAGGGTTGCTCGGATGATTGCTAACTACGCCAATCATCGAGACACACTCCAGATCAGCAGCTGCACCCCTAAATTTTGTGAATATCTCTCTAAGGCCTGGCATATAATCAATGTTGATTAATGCCGTACTATGTGCATATGTTTTCCACTGTTGGTCCAGTGGGGGGATGGCGTCGAAAACCAGCTTGAGCTTCCAGAGACTAGGCATTGCATCCGCCTCAAATTTTACCCAAGCTATACCCCGCATGAACGTAAGCTTGAAGTACTTGAGAACTGAGAAACCGGCCTTGTCAAAGATGATCTTGTCATCAGGCGGCGTCTCCACGTACAGCGACAGGGCAGCGAGGGCCGGCAATCCTCTGAGAATATCAGCACAATGTGCTGCCAGTCCCTTCACAGCAATCTTCAAAATGCATAGGTTGCCAACTTTTCCAACCCATGAAGGTACCTGTGAGAATATGCAGCTGCTGTGCGGCGAGAATTCAAATCTCTGGAGAAGGGGGGGAGGTTCCATGCAATCCCATGAAATGTATGTTTTCGAAGCCGCGGTATTTTTAACTGATGAGGCCTGAGCCACTGCTATAGTTTTCAGGTTGCCATGACCTCCGATTAAAGAACCCAGAGCTTCCATGTTTTTCGCCACATGCTGGAAAGTAGACAGTGAAGAAAAGGTAAGATGAAGCTCCTGCAAGTGGTTTAGCTTGCCAAGGCTCATTAAACTGGGGGGCCTTGTTCTGTCTATCCAATCCAGCAGATCTCTCTCGACAGGAAGACTAAGGTGCAAGTGCAGCAAGCGTGGAAAATTCACATCCCATGGAACAGGAGCAAATCTTGCATCGGTAATATCCAATGTACCCAGGCACTGTAGTACATGGTCCGGCAGTTTGATGCAGACATCGCTTGCAATCTTCAAATATCCCAGCTGAAACATTTCTGAAATCCCAGTGAGGTCTGCCATATCATTATCACGGCGGCCTTGACCACTTAGTTGAAGGTTTAGGACACGAACAAGCTTGAACTCTGTAAGACAAGGCATAGACTCAAGCAATCCAGAGAATCTAACTGACCGAACTAGCGATTTTCGGATGTTTGCTGGTGTCTTGGCATATCTCGCATCACCAAATATGAGCGAGAGTCGACGGGCCTTATGAGAAAGTGACACATTCTTTTGACATCTGTAGTCTATTGCCACCATGAAATTATCTTCTGCAGATTTGTGCGCAATAAGATCATGTACCATGTCATGCACTTGACAGGACAACACCTCATTATAGTAGTTGACACACATCGGCTGGATGAAGCTTCTACCAATAAGCTGATATAAATAGCTTTCTGCAACTTTCTCAATGTCTTGCCCTTCTGTTGTATAAATCAGACCTTCAGCCACCCATTGCTTAACCAAATCACCCTTTAAGAATGTGTAGCCCTCTGGATACATATTAAGGTAGAGCAGGCATGTCTTCAAATAACGAGGAAGATTATTGTAGCTCAGATTCAGTGCTTGTCTACTTCTTTCAGAAGTAGGCACTGCAGAGAAACAAGAGATTAACGACTGATGGATGTATGTGAAGAAATCATTTGACATGGCAGGCTGGCTTAGTAGAAGACTAGCTATGCTGATTGTGGCTAGCGGCAAACCATCACATATTTCAGCAATTTCATCACAAACTTGTTTCAATTCATCAGGACACTCACTTTCAGAGCCAAAGAGTCTGTTAAAAAATAGCTTTCTTGAGTGATCATCATCCAGAGGTTTCATTTCAAAGACATGCCCTGACTGATGACAGCTACATGCTACTGCAACGTCTTCGATCTGTGTAGTTGTTACTATTGTACTGCCTCGACTACCCTCGGGAAAAGCATGACTAATAATATCCCATACTGATGTTTCCCATAGATCGTCAATAATAATCAGATACCTGCAGCATGCCAAAATTAAGGTTGCATATTAATTATGGTTTTATGGCGACATTTTGTATGAAGAAAAACAGTGGTACCTTTTGTTTCGTAGATATATCTTGATATTATCAATGAGGTCAGTCCCCTTAAAATCCTGTGGGGGGTCCGGATGCTGGAGTTGCGAGAGAATGTCACGGAAAATCCTCTTCATATCGGGTTTCTTGGACACCCGAATGAAAGCTCGACAATGGTATTGCTTCCCAATTCTACTGTACAACAGTTTGGCAAGTGTAGTTTTACCGAGACTTGAAGGTCCAAGAATAGCTATCACCTTGAGCTGCTGCTGCCACTGCTGCTCTTGATCCTCCCCCAGTGAGTTGATAAACTCACTCATCCAACCATCGACTACAATGTGTGCCGCTTCTTCATCATACCGCACTGAAACTGGAACCATAGGGCCAACGGGCACAAACCACCGCTTCAGTGTGCTGCAAGAATGGAGACTGTATCTCTGGTGCCGTTCAATCGCCTCCTGAACATACATCCTGAATTCTGATAGCGTTTCCGCAATACTAACAACCTGAGTCTTGGTAGTCTTGGCATGACTGAAGAATTTGAGGAAGAATCTGAATTTGAGGCCGGATCTGGTTGTCTTGATGTTGTTGGGAACAAGGGAGGGATGCTCAGGCTGCGCAAATATTAAGCTGTCAATATAATCCTCCATGTCATAAGACAGGTTGCGCGCCTCATTCATCCAGCAATTGGCCGCCATGGGAGGGTCGTCCACCTCTGATAATTGATCAAGGTAGGAGTCCATCTTTTCAACGTCATCTTTGAGGAGGCGCATCACCTCCATGAGCTTCTTGACCCTCTTGGAGTTGGAGCATCCTTGTAAAAGAGGAGCTTGCAGCAGCATATCCAGCTTCCCAACAAGGGGTCTCATGGCGCCCAGTGAAGCACTGATTGGGGACCCAATCTCTGTGCCTCGGATCGAAACATCTAAACACACACAAACAAAGGTAGAATTGATTAACAAACAATGCATGTTACAGCAAAAAAAATAATGAGCGACATCAGCCGTGGTCGAGAGACAGAATTGACCATCCTTAGATCAAGTCAAGACTCCATACAAGAAGGGGAGAGGTTAAAAGATGTGTCCTCGTTTTCATGGAAATGGTTGCCCAAATCGTGTTACAGATTAGAAAGGAAAACATAGTTTGCAGGATCTCGGGCTCACCTCTTCTGGTAGAAGGACCTGGATCGGAGAAGACATTGTTGGGCACTTGAGGAGATTCCTTGGCCTCCTCCGCATCATCAATAGGTGGAGATCGTACCTGCTGCTCGAGGAGAGGTACGATCTGCCCCTCCTCCTTGAACTCTCGCAGCATCAATCAATCAGGAACCTGCAGCCCCCTCTTCTCACCGCTAGCTCGTGATCCCTCTTCCACCCTGCATCAGATTAGCGCATGTGAGAGGCAGAGGGACAGAGTCCTGGGGAACTGAGTTGTAGTTAGGAGGTAATATTCTTGAGCTGAATAAACTATTCAAGTGACAAGTGATACCAAAGCTGGTAGATCGGTGTTTTTTTTTTGTTAGCGCGGAGAAGTCTGACAGTGTGCTACAGAAAGTTTTGGTTATAGGGCTATTCAGGAGCTGCTCTGAGATGATAATGGGGATGTAGATATAGTTGTGTTAAGTGCTTAGCTTCTGTAAGTAGACCTAATTAGTTGTTTCCCCTGGTAGAAGTAGACCCAAATCTATGTTTTGTATTGCTTTCGAAACAGTGGGCCACTTATTCTTTTTGTGCCCTGTTTCTAAATGTTTGTGTGGTTCAATTTCTGAAGTTTGCAACAAATGTTTGAAATTTGATGGTTGTTGGAGTACCATCGCCTTGCGGGTCCGATGCAGGAGGGGAGAGGGGAGGAGTCCAATAAGGCCAACATCTCTATGATTTCTCTTATCCTAGCCTTTCCGGTCTCCTCGTCTCGATCTCCATTTTTTTTTCTGTCTTCCTCCATTGCGTGGCTCAAGTAAGTGTCGACACAGAATCTGCTTCCAGTATTGATTGTGGATCCTTGATAGCAAGCCCATAGGATCAAGGCTCTGTTTCCCATCCATGGTTATACTTTTGAATATTTTGAAATTAGGTGCAACCATAATTACCCTATGATGAGTCATGGCAGTTAAATCTGTTGCACTCTTTGCTACGTAATGCATTTTCCAATCCTGTCACTCTAGAAATGAAATGTTCAAGCTGGATCAGCTTGCCAAATAAACAAGGCTGAGATGCCACATTGGGAGTGCAGAAAAATAGCATCGGATGCGGCCGGCATCGTCAATCTTCACGTACCTTCATAAGATGCCTCTGTATTTCTTCTCCACTGCTACCGCGCGTGTCCATAGGTTTTTAAGCATCACGAAACACAATGTGGTGCCCAGCCACCTGGTGCTTGAATTGTTAAGCTTATCTCCCATCGATCCAAGCAGCTGGCGGTGCATTAGTTTACTTCAACTTTGCATTCACTCAAAGCAGACACTGGATGGACTAATGGACTCACATAAGTCTTACATGCTACACTTACCAAAACAACATTTTTACCGCAATCTTCAAGAAGAAGAAAAAAAATCATGCGCCCACAGATCAGGAGTGGAGGAGGATCATAAACAAGGGAGCTTGAAGGAGAAATAACTAAAGCAATAGTGGCAGCGGAGGATATCTTGAGGAGTTGGTGGACCAAAAAGTGAGAAATGCAACGTGAGTGATTATGTCGCTCTCGGTGTTTCTAAAAAGTGTAGAATTTGATCAATCTTGCAACATTTTTAGTATTGATGAAATGGATATTAGAAAGTAACTAATTGTAACACAGTACGTGTATACGGACAAAAAACTGAAAACAGAATGGACTCCAAAATACAACAAGTACGACAAAATTTAAACAACATATTTTAAGCAGGCAAAGACTGAGATGGGACCTTGGGAATAGATTCAGATGCGGCTTAGAGTACTGTGTCGTGGTTAATTAACCTCTATATACTAACTAAAGCACTACAACAGTCCTCAATCTCCATACATTAACAAGACAAAGATGGCTCCACTGGCATGGTTCCGTAGGTGTTCAAGTATTTTAAATTTTAAGCAAGCATCGGGAAGTACACTCCATCGTAACCTAGTGCCTGCTCTGCGCATTGTTAAGCTTATATCTCCTCGTCTACAAAGCAGAGGACGGTGATTGACAGTATCGTGCGGGGTGTGGGTCGACTTTGCATTGACTCGAAAAGGGTAGTGTTACCGTTTGGATGTACTGGTACTCAGTTATATTTTCACACCACACCTACCAAAACAACATGTAAATGATTTTTTTTTTTGAAGGAGCACATGAATTTAGCTCTGTCTGTGAGTGCTCTTATGTAGGCCGGCCCAAGAAGATTTGAAAGGCTTGTATTCTGAAGTTTATTTTTACTTAATATTTTAAAGAAAACATATATAAAACCCATTTAAAGTGAAAAAATAGGGAGAAATAAAAAAATAAAATTGTCCTATTCGTCAATGAACAGGTTCATATTAAAAAAATACTAGTCTCATATTTCTAAATGTTCATGTTTACAAAAAAATAGAATAAAATGAACATGCTTGGCTACAATCATGTATATATTGCGACAATATGGTGATACGCCTGAAAAAATGTTGTCCAATGTTATCATGTGTTGAGACAAAAATGTTATCCTATGTACTTTGGAAAAATGTTCACATTTAAAAAAAATCGTATGTATACTAAAAATAATTAAATTTACAGAAAAGTTTAGTGGTTTCCAAAAAGGGTTCACATGCGATTGATTTATGTTCATACACTTTGTAGGAAAATTCACATATTTCCCAAAGCAATTGAAAAAACAAAACCAGGAAATTAGAAAGGAGAAAGGGGAAAACAAAAAAACACGAAGAAAAAGAAACCAGCATGAAAACCCGGCAGAAAAAATAAATGGGGAAAAAGGTACATGGGCCAACGCATACGCGTGCTCACAAGCATGCAACGCCTATTCATCATGGCAGAAGCTGGAAATACAAGGGGGCCTCTGTCACGCATTTAGTCACTGCAGCTGCAATGTAAGGATCTCAGCGGCATGACGATCCAGTCCTTGCCATTTCTTAAGGAGACCGCTCTCCATTATGGATTAAGCGACCAAAAAATAGGACTGGAAAGAAGCAGTAAAGAAGCACCCAAGAGGCCAAGGTGTTCAAGCTGTTGTTTGTCCCCAAACAAATGATAACCATTTAAACTACGAGGAGGTGAGCCCGCGGAGATTTGTGTGAAATGCAGAAAAGTGAACTTGCGGAGAATTTTATTGTATTAAGAAGAAAATGCAGAGAACTTTGAGAGCCCCACAAGACCGATAGGACGTTATTTTGAAGGCCCAAGAGTCATGTAAGCAAGCTTGTATGTGCATCTTATCCTACTTTAGTTATTTCTTGGGGTGTGTTGAGCACTTGAGCTACATATATATAAGCTCTCTCTTCACATAGGCATATGGCATTTTTTATTCTTTACTGTGCAGTACCGGTTGATATTTCTGAAATGGGAAGTGAGCTTGCTGCGGAAATCCCTATGGCACCAGCTAGTACTGATAATATGATGCTGCCAGTGAATCATGAAGCTTTTGCTAATGCACAAGGTAATTAAGTGTTGTATGTGCATCTCATTTTCTAAATTTCCACTTTGGTTAATTCTTGGGGTATGTTAAGTTGTATATATACTCTCTTTAGAGATGGCAAGGGCAGTGGTTGCAAAAATCAATGTGGCGCTGGCTACTACTGATATAATACAACGTTGTCGGTGAACCACGACGGCTTTGCTAGTGCACAACAAGAATATGGTCTGATCACCAACATTCAAAGTCTTTAAAAACAAGGTGGAAGGGGTGGCAGTTTGAGAGGATCAGCAGATGGATAGAGGTAATTTACACAAGCTAATAACTGTCTTATATTCCCGCAAAAAAAATTGTCTTACATTCTTCCAGTGCTCTCTTATTAGCATAATTAGTAGAACCGAGGTGAAGTTAGGAGGTAATATTCTTGAGGTGAATAAATCTATTCAAGTGATAAGTGATATGGTAGTTGGTAGATGAGTCATTTTTTGGGTCTAGCACAGAGAAGTCTGACAATGTGATACTGATTTTTTTATAAGGCTAATCAGGAGCTGTCTGAGATGATAATGGGGATCTAGATAGTTGTGTTAAGTGTTCAGCTTCTGTAAGTAGTCCTACTTAGTTATGTTTCCCCTGTTAGAAGTAGAGCACTTATTCCTTTTGCACCCTGTTTCTGAATATTTGTCGAGTGTAACTAAGTAGTACACACCGAACATTCAGGTTGGTTCCTGTTTCTTTCAACCGTTTGTGTGGTTCAGTTTCTGAAGGTTACTGGAGATGTTGGAAATTTGATGTTCGTTGTACTTGCTTTAGTTTGGACCATCAGTAACCTGGTTTCATCAGTTTCCAATGATGAATTGGATCCTCTGCTGGTGCTGGGAATACGAAACCGACTGCTATATGGTCCTAGATTTTGGTGTGTCTGAATTTCACAGAACTTTTACCATGGCCCTTCATTCAGTTAAGAGGATGGTCTATTCGTATGCTCCTGACAATCCTATATGGCCCTAGATTTTGCAGAGTTTTTATTTTTCTTTTACTCCTACTATGCCCGTGGTCTGAAGAATGAACTCAGAATTTGCAGAGCAAGTGGATGTCTGTAAGAAAAATTATAATGCAGACTCCTCTGCTCCAGCAACCCAATCTTCCTCCTGAGCAGGGAGTGCTATGGCCTATGAGTACATCACGCTAAAAATTAAATGCCTGAACTATGCCGCTGTGCGCTGCTATCCTTTTGTGGGAGCATGGACTGCGCGGCATCAGACTACCCCTAATAAGGAACAAGCATCAGGAACCCTAGCTAGCTAGCTACAGATCCAAATCGAACACTTACAGATCAAGCCGCGGTGAGTGCCTCCACCCGAGCTAAGGGACAGGATGCCGCTGGCGCCGGCTACGGCTGAGGATGACCTCCGCGTCACCGGCCGCCGGCAGAAACACTGGCTCGCCGCCTCTCCGCCATTTTTCTCGCACGCCTCCTCTGCTCCGGAGAGACACCCCAGGCCGCCGTTCGGGTGAGGGGTGACTGACTGCTCCCGTAAATCTTTTTAGACGAAAAAAAGGGTTTCCCCCTTATAAAGCAATCAACGCCACAAACATCTGAGCAAGCCGATACAAACACATGCCACCACACACAACACACACCCAAAATGAGATACAAAGGTGTCGGACACCGACACACCACCTCAACAACAACCAAGCTAACTAAGACTACTTGACGTGGATGGAGACATCCATGGAGCGCAAGTCACCGTGAAGAAGTGAAGCCGGGCACGGACAAAGCATGGGGTCCTCGACCGTGCCTCCAAGAAGAGCACGGCACCAAGATCAAGTTTTCACCCAGAGCAACATGAAAAGGACGAGAAGCCGCAACGGAGCCTTCACGAAGGAAACCACACTCGCCGACATTGCCACCATCGGCCAGGCAAGAGCCAGGCAAGTAATGAACTCCGGCACTCACATCCATCCTCCATGCTCCACCGAACACCAACAACCATGCCACCCGCGTGACCATGATGGCCCGCCCGCACCCAAGACACTCTCTCCGCCCACAAGCAACGTGTCTCCCGCCGCCAAGGCCGCCACCCTACAACCAGACACCCCCGGACCCGCCAAAGGCTGCGGCTTTGGCCTGCCCAGCAGCCCGTGAGCGACGGAGCCGCCAGTAGTCACTCTGCCCTGCACAACGCCAAATCGACCCAGCCGCACTTCGGCGAGGAAGTAGGGAGAGCGGACGCATCCACGACAGGCACAACCCCGTGTCGGCAACGGGTGGCCTGACCACATCTGCACCTCCCATCCCTCTGCCAACCTTCTTACCCTTGTCTCGCCTCATCACGACAGCTCGAGCAGAGCGGCGCGAAGCCACCAAGAACCACACGCTCATCGACGGGGGACACCAAACCGACCGAAAACCACCAGCCAGGAACGCTCACCTGAGGGTCTTCCCGCGCCGCCTGCCATCATCCGGAAGCCGCAACCAGAGGGTCCGGAGCAGAACCAGACCAACACGCCCTACCAGGGTCGCCGCATGCACCACCACACCTGCACCGCCACCTCCGCCGGCCAGGATGGCCACGGCTGCGCCGCCCACGGCCCTCGTCGCCTGGAGGGCCAGATCCGGCTGAGCCGCCACCACATCCCGCCCCCAGGCATGCCCCCCGTCCCCTCTAGGCACGACGCCCGTCACGCCGCCATCATGCCGCTGCACTGCTCCCGCACGTTGTTGTGCCCGTCGTCAAGCGCGGCGCCCAGATCCGGCCACCACATCCCACCCCAGGCACGCCCCACGGCATGATGCCCGTCACGTCGCCGCCATGCCGCCGAAAGCACTGGTTCAGCGTGTCGCCGCGCTACCACGCCCGTTATCAAGCACGACGCCCAGACCCGCCCCGAGATCGACGCGTGAGGGGACAAGGACTCCCCGCAGCCACCGGCGTCCATTAAGCTTCGCCTGGCCGCCCCCTCTGGCGGCGGCGAGGGAGGGAGGAGGAGAAGGAGGAGGGATCCGGCCGGATCAATTAAAAGGCCAGTTAATCGCTACTCATAGCGTGGCCGAATCGAATAACACCTATTCGTCGTGTTAACTTGTCAGGCCGATTAATTGGCCGGTTAAACCTATATTAATCAGTTGTCACACCAATTAATCCATGCTGGCCTATTATCGAGTTTGCAAACAAAGCCCAAATTTTTGGCCCGTAACCTCTTCCAGCCCCTTTCCTGTTACTTAATAGCTAGGTTTTAATAATTTTACCTCCTCACTATGCTTTTCATATCTGTATGGCAACATGTTTTGCTATGCTACATAGCTGGGAGCATGAGAGTATGGTATAATACATAAAAAGATATAGATATATGTTGGCAAGTTCCTATTCAATGTACCGATTATGGTCGAACGATTAATCCAGTTAATAGGCAGATTCACCGATTAATCGCTACTCCTAAACCGACCGAGCAGCTACCAGTTAACAATTTCTTAAACATTGACAAAAACCAAAAATATGTTGCTGCAATTTACGTACTTTTATTTCACTTCGCAATTTATCATTTTACCAACCGTCCGCCCCATCGACTGGTTAAAACCAAAAACTAAATTTTTTATTTTACCAGATTTAATCCTTGCAAGTAACAAGTTCAAGGCTCCTCGGCGAAGGAGGAGATCGTCTTCTCCTCTCGCGACGAGGAGGACCAACCGCCACGGCGGCCAGCGACACAGGACGCAGTTGAAGGAAATATGCCCTAGAGGCAATAATAAAGTTGTTATTTTATATTTCCTTATTCATGATAAATATCTATTATTCATGCTAGAATTGTATTAACCAGAAACTTGATACATGTGTGGATACATAGACAAAATACAATGTCCCTAGTAAGCCTCTACTAGACTAGCTCGTTAATCAAAGATGGTTAAGTTTCCTAACCATAGACATGTGTTGTCATTTGATAAACGGGGTCACATCATTAGGAGAATGATGCGATGGACAAGACCATCCGTTAGCTTAGCATATTGATCGTTCAGTTTTATTGCTACTACTTTCTTCATGTCAGAAAGTGCTAGTTATCGACTAGAGGGGGGGGTGAATAGGCAATTTTTATGAAAGTCTTCAAAACACGAGGTCTTTGAAAACAAACAGTAAAAATGAACCTATTGATATGCAGCGGAAGGTAGACTACACTAGACAAGCCATAGTCAAGTAAGCAATGAAGCGAAAGCACGAAGACTATCAGCAGCTAGGTAATATGGATCAAGATGGAAGACAATATGAAGCCAAACAGTAAATAGTCTTCACTTAGTGAAGTCAATCAGATCAGACAGACAGGCAATGACTTCACGAAGACAAACTGTAAAGTAAAAGGGAAGTGGAGGATAGAACCAGTTGCTTGGTGAAGACAAGGATTTGGTAGACCAGTTCTAGTTGTTGTGACAACTGTACGTCTGGTTTGGGAGGCTGAGATTTAACTCAGAAGACCACGTCTTCACATTATTCCCCTTGAGCTAAGGACACCTAGTCCTCCCCCAATTACTCTGGTAAGTCTTCAAGGTAGACTTCCAAACCTTCACAGACTTCGTTCACCGGCAATCCACAATGGCTCTTGGATGCTTAGAACGCGAAGCCTAACCGGCTGGAGGATTCATAGTCCTCAAGTGTAACAAGTCTTCAGGTCACGTGGACAAAAAGAATTCAGTGATGCCTAACACTCTTTGGCTCTGGGTGTTTTGGGCTTTGTCCTTGCAAGGATCTCTCTCTCTCTCAAATGCTTCGGAGGTGGGTTGCTCTCAAACGACAAAAGCCGTGCACTAATGATAACCCACAAGTATAGGGGATCGCAACAGTTTTCGAGGGTAGAGTATTCAACCCAAATTTATTGATTCGACACAAGGGGAGCCAAAGAATATTCTCAAGTATTAGCAGTTGAGTTGGCAATTCAACCACACCTGGATAACTTAATATATGCAGCAAAGTATTTAGTAGCAAAGTAGTATGATAGTAGTGGTAACGGTGGCAAAAGTAACAGTGATAGTTTTGTAGTGATTGTACCAGTAGCAACGGAAAAGTAAATAAGCGAAGAACAATATGTGAAAAGCTCATAGGCATTGGATCGGTGATGGATAATTATGTCGGATGCGATCATTCATGCAACATTTATAACATAGGGTGACACATAACTAGCTCCAATTCATCAATGTAATGTAGGCATGTATTCCGAATATAGTCATACGTGCTTATGGGAAAGAACTTGCATGACATCTTTTGTCCTACCCTCCCGTGGCAGCGGGGTCCTATTGGAAACTAAAGGATATTAAGGCCTCCTTTTAATAGAGTACCGGACCAAAGCATTAACACATAGTGAATACATGAACTCCTCAAATTATGGTCATACCGGGAGTGGTCCTGATTATTGTCACTTCGGGGTTGCCGGATCATAACACATAGTAGGTGACTATTGACTTGCAAGATAGGATCAATAACTCACATATATTCATGAAAACATAATAGGTTCAGATCTGAAATCATGGCACTCGGGCCCTAGTGACAAGCATTAAGCATAGCAAAGTCATAGCAACATCAATCTCAGAACATAGTGGATACTAGGGATCAAACCCTAACAAAACTAACTCGATTACATGATAAATCTCATCCAACCCATCACCGTCCAGCAAGCCTACGATGGAATTACTCACGCACGGCCGTGAGCATCATGAAATTGGTGATGGAGGATGGTTGATGATGACGACGGCGACGGATTCCCCTCTCCGGAGCCCCGAACGGACTCCGGATCAGCCCTCCCGAGAAAGATTAGGGCTTGGCGGCGGCTCCGTATCGTAAAACGCGATGAATCCCTCTTTCTGATTTTTTTCTCCCCAAACACGAATATATAGAGTTGGAGTTGAGGTCGGTGGAGCACCAGGGGGCCCACGAGGCAGGGGGCGCGCCCAGGGGGGTAGGCGCTCCCCCACCCTCGTGGACAGGGTGTGGGCCCCCTGGCCTTGATTCTTTCGCCAGTATTTTTTATTATTTCCAAAAATAATCTCCGTGAAGTTTCAGGTCATTCCGAGAACTTTTGTTTCTGGACAAAAATAACACCATGGCAATTCTACTGAAAACAGCGCCAGTCCGGGTTAGTTCCATTCAAATCATGCAAGTTAGAGTCCAAAACAAGGGAAAAAGTGTTTGGAAAAGTAGATACGACGAAGACGTATCAACTCCCCCAAGCTTAAACATTTGCTTGTCCTCAAGCAATTCAGTTGATAAACTGAAAGTGATAAAGAAAAACTTTTACAAACTCTGTTTGCTCTTGTTGTTGTAAATATGTAAAGCCAACATTCAAGTTTTTAGCAAAGATTATGACTAACCATATTCACAATAACACTTAGGTCTCATGTTTACTGATATCAATGGCATAATCAACTAGCGAGCAATAATAATAAATCTCGAATGACAACACTTTCTCAAAACAATCATAATATGATATAACAAGATAGTATCTTGCTAGCCCTTTCTGAGACTGCAAAACATAAATGCAGAGCACCTTTAAAGATCAAGGACTGACTAAATATTGTAATTCATGGTAAAAGAGATCCAGTCATACTCAATATAAATTAATAGTAATGGATGCAAATGACAACAGTGCTCTCCAACTTGTGCTTTTTAATAAGAGGGTGATGACTCAACATAAAAGTAAATGGATAGGCCCTTCGCAGAGGGAAGCGGGGATTTGTAGAGGTGCCAGAGCTCGATTTTTGAAATAGAGATAAATAATATTTTGAGTGGTATACTTTCATTGTCAACATAACAACCGAGAGATCTCGATATCTTCCATGCTACACACATTATAGGCGGTTCCCAAACAGAATGGTAAAGTTCATACTCCCCCTCCACCAACAAACATCAGTCCATGGCTTGTCCGAAACAATGGGTGCCTCCAACTAACAACAATCTTGGGGGAGTTTTGTTTGCAACTATTTTGATTTGATTTGCTTAGAGCATGGGACTGGGCATCCCGGTGACCAACCATTTTCTCGTGAGTGAGGAGCGGAGTCCACCCCTCTTGAGAATAACCCGCCTAGCATGGAAGATACAGACAACCCTAGTTGATACATGAGCTATTCGAGCATACAAAACAGAATTTCATTTGAAGATTTAGAGTTTGGCACATACAAATTTACTTGGAACGGCAGGTAGATACCGCATATAGGAAGGTATGGTGGACTCATATGGAATAACTTTGGGGTTTAAGGGATTGGATGCACAAGCAGTATTCCCTCTTAGTACAAATGAAGGCTAGAAAAAGACTGGGAAGCGACCAGCTAGAGAGCGACAACAGTCATGAACATGCATTAAAATTAATAAACATTGAGTGCAAGCATGAGTAGGATATAATCCACCATGAACATAAATATCGTGGAGGTTATGTTGATTTTGTTTCAACTAAATGTGTGAACATGTGCCAAGTCGAGTCACTCGAATCATTCAAAGGAGGATACCACCCTACCATACCACATCACAATCATTTTAATAGCATGTTGGCACGCAAGATAAACCATTATAAACTCCTAGATAATTAAGCATGGCATAAGCAACTATAATCTCTAATTGTCATTGCAAATATGTTTATTCATAATAGGCTGAATCAGGAACGATGAACTAATCATATTTACAAAAACAAGAGAGGTCGAGTTCATACCAACTTCTCTCATCTCAATCAGTTCATCATATCTCGTCATTATTGCCTTTCACTTGCACGACCGAACGATGTGTATAATAATAGTAGTGCACGTGCATTGGACTAAGCTGGAATCTGCAGGCATTCAATTCAAGGGAGAAGACAAGGTAATATGGGCTCTTGGTTAAATCAACAATAATGCATATAAGAGCCACTTCAATATTTTCATTATGGTCTTCTCCTATCGACCCCCAAAGGAAAGAAAAGAAATAAAACTATTTACACGGGAAAGATCCCAACAAACAAAAGAAGAACAGGAAATCTTTTTGGGTTTTCTTTTAATTACTACTACTACAAGCAAGAAAGTAAACTAGCTAAAAGCTACAACTAATTTTTTTTGGTTTTTCTTAAGGTTTTTCAAACACACAAGGAGAAAGCATAAAAAAGGAAAATAAACTAGCATGGATAGTACAATGAAAAAGTATGAGCACCGACAACTAGCATGAGTGTGTGAACATGAATGTAATGTCGGTGAGAAATACGTACTCCCCCAAGCTTAGGCTTTTGGCCTAAGTTGGTCTATTGGCACGGCTGGCCTGGCGGATATCCAAAGTTGTAACTGGGGTCGTACTGAGAAGGAGCCTCGGGTTGCCACTGGTTGGCAATCTCCTCCGGATCCCACTGGTAAACAGACTGTCGTGAAGAATCAAATTGTGGTTCCGACTCTGGCTCTGTAGCTGGTGTGGGGTTTTGGTAGGCGTGAATGACCTCCGGCGGAACAAGGTACTTGCCTGCAGATAAGTCAAACAAAGAAGGAGCCGACAAAGTAATAATCTCAGGGCGAATTTTATCAAATATCAGTTTGTACTTAAGCGTCTTTTCCCTATTCTTAATGATAAAATCATGTGCTACCATACTCTTATAGTCTATAAAAACTAGGGGCAACAACTTTTCTTCTTTCTCATGATGCCTAATAGGTATGTTAAAATGTGAAGCGAGGCGCGAGGCGAAAATACCTCCCAAGATGGGGCCCTTCGTGCGGTTGAGATTTAACCGCTTTGCAACAATAGCGCCCATACTAAATGTGTCATCACGGAACAAGGCAAGGCACAAAATGACAATATCAGGGGCACTAAGGTTGCCAAAGTTCCCGCGACCAATTAAGCATCTACTAGAAAATATTGCAAAGTAACGTAGAACAGGAAAGTGTATGCTAGTAATTCTTGCGTCGGAAACCTTCCTCGTTTCCCCTACAGCAATTGTATCAATAAACCCCTCCACATCGTTACGATGTGGTTCCTCTACGCTGCCCGAAAAGGGCAACTTGCAAATCTCACAAAATTCATAGAGGGACATCTCCTTATACTCATCATATAAATAGAAATCCACCGAAGGTGGTGACCTCCTAGCATGGAAATGAAAATTTTGCACAAAAATATTAGTGAGTAGGAGATACTGTTCGCGTTGGTCGCGGAGGAAGTCGGTGAGGCCTGCATTCTCAGCCAACTCATAAAAATCATCATAAATCCCGGCTGCTCTCAAGAAATCATCACAAGGCCATTCACACGGCCGAACCTCCGCGGTGCGAGGGAGATTATATTTGGGCCTCTTGTCTTCTTCACTTTGCTTATCCTTCGAGCTTCGGCTCGAAGAGCCCCTCAAAAATCTCTTCATCAATTTCTGAAATTTTTAATAACTTCAAATAAAAGTGAACCAAACTCAACAAAATTGATAGAAACTACTCCCACAAGTGCCTAGAGACTATATCATGCATTAGAACTACTTGGGACCAAATAAATTTGACATGCAAGCTCAAGAACAGGGTCACCTAAGCAGCAAAAATTTGCAATAAATAAAGCACTAGAAAAAAACTAATTGGACCATTGGAGGAGTCACATACCAAAGAACTATCCCCCAAAGCAGTTTTGTGAGTGGAGCTTTGGGCTAGGAGATCGAAGATGGCAGCAAGATGAGCTAGAACTCGTGCTTGAGCTGGCTGGTGATTTTTTTGGGAGGAAGAAGAAGTGTGTGGGTGCAGGAATAAGTGGAGGGGGCCACCAGGGGCCCACGAGGCAGGGGGCGCGCCCTGGACCCTCGTGGCCAGGTGCTTGCTCCCCGTGCTGTGTTCTTAGTGCCAGATATTCTCAAATATTCAAAAAAAATCATGTTCCACTTTCGGGGCATTTGGAGAACTTTTATTTTCGGGGTATTTTCTTATTGCACAGATAAATCAGAAAACCGATAGAATATACTATTTTTGCTTTACTTAATCTAAATAACAGAAAGTAAAAGGAGGGTACAGAAGGTTGTGCCTTCTAACTTCATCCATCTCATGCTCATCAAAAGGAATCCACTAACAAGGTTGATCAAGTCTTGTTAACAAACTCATTCCGAATAACATGGAACCGGAAAAATTTCGAATAACACTATGTTACCTCAACGGGGATATGCACATCCCCAACAATAAGAATATCATATCTCTTTTTGACAGTAGGAAGAGGAAATTCAAAACCTCCAATAGTAATAGTTGAAATTTTTCCAATAGAATTAATTCTGTGGACTTGAGGTTGTTTCCTCGGAAAGTGTACCGTATGCTCATTACCATTGACATGAAAAGTGACATTGCCTTTGTTGCAATCAATAACAGCCCCTGCAGTATTCAAAAAGGGTCTTCCAAGAATAATAGACATACTATCGTCCTCGGGAATATCAAGAATAACAAAGTCCGTTAAAATGGTGACGTTTGCAACCACAACAGGCACGTCCTCACAAATACCGACAGGTATAGCAGCTGATTTATCGGCCATTTGCAAAGAAATTTAAGTAGGTGTCAACTTATTTAAATCAAGTCTACGATACAAAGAGAGAGGCATAACACTAACACCGGCTCCAAGATCACATAAAGCAGTTCTAACATAGTTTCTTTTAATGGAGCATGGTATAGTTGGTACTCCCAGATCTCCAAGTTTCTTTGGTATTCCACCCTTAAAAGTATAATTAGCAAGCATGGTGGAAATTTCAGCTTTCGGTATGTTTCTTTTATTTGTAATAGTATCCTTCATATACTTGGCATAAGGATTCATTTTAAGCATATCAGTCAAACGCATACGCAAAAAGATAGGTCTAATCATATTAGCAAAAGCGCTCAAAATCCTCGTCATCCTTTTTCTTGGATGGTTTAGGAGGAAAAGGCACGGGTTTCTGAACCCATGGCTATCTTTCTTTACCGTGCTTCCTAGCAACAAAGTCTCTCTTATCATAACGTTGATTCTTTGATTGTGGGTTATCAAGATCAACAACAGGTTCAATCTCTACATCATTATCATTGCTAGGTTGAGCATCAACATGAACATCATCATTAACATTATCACTAGGTGAGGTGCCGCCTGCTGGAGAAGAACCACCGCCGCCCAACGGCGACCCGCACCCCCTTTTTGGGCCCGACATGACGGCGGAACAGCTGTACCAACAACAAGTTCACAATTGGTTTGCCCAGAATGGGGCTCCACCACCAGCAGCTCTTGCAGATCACCAGGCTCCTGACGATGATGAAGTTCAGATCGATGCTGCTTGGGGGGAATGGTCTGCGCCTGCTCCACCTGCAACACAGCTGCCACCATATCTGATGAATTTCCAGGCTTGGCTTGCGGCTCAGGGCTTATCAGTGCAGGATGGCATCGTCCCGGAGAACAATGCTGTTGATAGTGCCTTTCATGCTTGGAATGATTCTATCATCGTTTCTAACAGCTCCGGCTCTAGCCCGGAAGAGTTGCCCCTTGATGATGCTGCTCCCAATCCCTCGACCCATGAAGCTCCTGCTCCTGTGACTGTTATGGTGACAGTTCACAATACTGGACTGAATTTCAGCCTGTCAGCTCAAGGGAATGAGGTAATGAACTTCCTGCTTGCCGCTCCTGCCCCCCCCCCCCCCCGCAGGCAACTGAATACTTTCCTCCTTGCTGCCATTCGCCCTATTTTGGCAACGTTCGGACCTTGGAGTAATGGTTATGGCATCAGAAGAGACAACTCCCAAGTTGTAGTTCAGATTTCTCTGCTGGGTAATGATATACATCTTAGGCAGCCTATAAACACATCATTTGCTCCTCAGCTTATCAGCCACTCCAATGTGGTGATTGAAGAGATTACTGAAGATCCTGCGCCACCTGCTTCATCTGATGATCCTATTGTAACTGCTGGAGATCATGGGATGGATTCTGCTGCCACTATGGAAGCTGGCATACCCCCGCATGGCCTGACTGTTGCCAGAATGCACTCCTCGCCTATTGTCACTTCAGCTTCAGTGATTCACTCACCACCTTCCCTCCTGAATGCCATTGAACCTATCCACATGAGCTCTGATTTTTCTGAAGACTGCAATGCTGCAGAACACACCTTGTCAGAGAATGCAGTTTCAGAGAACAACTCTACTGATAGTATCTCTTCAGAGAACACTTTACCTGAGCTGGGACTGGTTAGAAAGGAAAGGAAGAAGAAGCCCATGGAAGTCGATGCATCTACTCTGCGCCGAAGTACTCGTATGAATAAGTACGATGGCTTCAAAGCTCCCTCCATGGCAGAAACACGTGTGAACAAGAGCAAAGTGAAGGCGCGCCTGGTCCCTGCAGCCTTAAATACCACCAACACAACTTCTGCTCACCAGGCTGAGGTGCCTCCTCCAACTCCTGTCGCCGTGCTCCAGGCTATGGGCACGACTCGCTGCGGCATCCCGCCTGAGGAACTCTCCACGGACAAGCTTATGGCTGACCAGGAGGGATCTTCTTCTTCATCTTCTACCTGAAGCTTTTCTTCATGCTGCCCAAGTAGTAGCGGAACGTGCTTGTCTGGAACGTGCGCGGAATAAATTCAGACAAAAAACTCCTTGCTCTTAGAAATGCTATTGTCACTAGTGGGTGCAATGTGATTTGCTTGCAAGAAACCCAACGCATGCATTTTGATTTGCCTTTTATTAAAACCTTCTGTCCTAAAAGATTTGATAAGTTCTGTTATGTGCCCTCTCGAGGTGCCTCTGGTGGTCTTCTTACCATTTGGGTCGGTTCTGCTTTTGATGGTGCTTTATGCTTCTCTGCTTTCTTTGCCTTGGGCATAATCTTCACTTCCAAATTGTCTGGCAATGTTTGGCATTTATATAACATTTATGGGCCTTGCCAGAGAGATGATCGTCTGACCTTCACAAACTGGCTATATGACCTAGTGATCCCTGACTCTGAAGACTGGCTACTTGTGGGGGATTACAACTTCATTAGATCATCTGATAACCGAAACAAACCAGGGGCAAATGTAAATGATATTCTTCTATTCAATGACATCATTAGAGCACAGGCCCTTATTGAGCTACCCCTGAAAGGTCGCTTATACACATGGAGTAATATGCAGGAAGATCCCCTCCTAGAACAACTGGACTGGTTTTTCTCTTCAAGCCATTGGACCCATACCTTCCCTAATACTATTGTCATGGCTCTAGGCAAGCCCACCTCTGATCACTCTCCCTGTGTTGTCCAAATTGAAACAACAATACCCAAGAGCAGGATTTTCAGGTTTGAAAACTTTTGGACCAACCATTCCAACTTCCTCGAGGTGGTTGCATCTTCTTGGGAGAAACCTAGCCATGCTAAAAATGCAGCTGCTGTCATCTGCAAAAAACTGAAAACCCTACGTTATGATCTTAAGTCCTGGAGCAAAGGAATCTCTAAAATGTCCATCCTTATTCAAAATTGTAACCAGGCACTTCAAGAGCTCGATGGACTGGAGGATATGCGGCCTCTCACACGGCCAGAATCCAACTTCAGACACATTGTCAAAGGCCACCTTCTTAAACTGTTGCAGTTTCAGAATCAGTACTGGCGGAAGAGGTGCACCATTAGGTACATCAAGTTCGGATCGGAGAATACCAAACTATTCCATGCGCTTGCTACTGAGAGATATCGTAAAAACTCCATTGCCGCCCTCAAACTTTCAGATGGATCTATAGTTAGTGATCACAACGCCAAAGAAGCAGCATTGTTTCAGGAATATAAGCACAGACTAGGTCAGACAAAGCCATCTCTAATGAAATTTGATCATGCCGCAATCATCAAACGAGTGGATGGTTTGGAAGTTCTGTCTGCCCCCTTCACACATTCTGAGATCGATGCAGTCGTCCGAACCATGCCCAATGACAGAGCACCTGGCCCTGATGGCTTCAACGGGCAATTTTTAAAATCTTGCTGGCATATCATTAGATATGATTTTTACAAACTATGTGATGAGTTCTACAATGGCAATCTTGACTTGGCGAGCATCAATTCAGGATACATTACTCTCATTCCAAAAAACAATTCCCCCGAGACAGTGAATGACTTTCGGCCAATCACTTTGCTCAACTGCTGCCTAAAACTCATAACAAAAATTTTGGCGAACAGGTTACAGAAACTCATACTGAAAATAATCCACAGGAATCAGTACGGCTTCATTCGTACCAGAACCATTCAAGACTGTCTCGCATGGGCATTTGAGTATATCTTTCAATATCAGCAGTCCAATGAGCCGATCATCTTGCTTAAGCTCGACTTTGCGAAGGCGTTTGACACGGTTGATCACGCTGCTATGCTTGAAATCATGCAACACATGGGTTTCAATGACCGTTGGCTTAGCTGGGTCCGATGCATTTTTGGCTCTGGCAGCTCCTCCGTCTTGCTTAATGGTGTCCCGGGCCGTCAGTTTGCCTGCCGCACGGGTGTCAAACAAGGTGACCCCTTTTCCCCGCTGATATTTGTGCTCGCAGCTGATCTTCTGCAAGCTGCTGTTAATGATGCATACCACCAGCAGAAAATCCAGTTACCCATTCCGGCAAGGGGCTCCACTGACTATCTTGTCATCCAATACGCCGATGACACCATACTCCCAGTGCCAGCTTGCCCCCAACAGGTCAAGAACATGAAACTTCTCCTCACGGACTATGCTGAATCCATTGGGCTTAATCTGAACTTTAGTAAATCTCTGCTGATTCCCATTATTATGGACGAGACCTTGGCAACCTACCTTGCTCAGCTTTGGCAATGCAACATTGGCACTATGCCTTTTACTTACTTAGGCTTGCCAATGGGGACTACGAAGCCTTCCATGGTTGACCTGATGCCTTTTGTGGAACGTACTGAACGCAAATTATCGTCCACCCTTTATATGCTGGACCAAGGAAGCAAGTTGACTCTTCTGAACTCCCTGATCACATCCATGATGATATACCCCATGTGCACGTTGAAGTTTCCACCCAAGCTAGTTGAGCACCTGGACAAGATACGTAGAAGATGCTTGTGGCGCAAGCAAACTGACCAGGGAGAGACTGTCAACTCACTGGCTGCTTGGGACCTAGTTTGTCAACCAAAAACCCATTGAGGACTTGGCATCATTAACATCAAGACACAGAACACTTCTCTCTTGCTGAAGTTTCTACACAACTTCTACAACAAAAAAGATGTCCCCTGGGTTAACTTGGTCTGGGCTACGTACTACGATAACAAAGTGCCGCATGCCACAGAGCCATGTGGCTCCTTTTGGTGGCGTGACGTCATGAACCTGTCCGACATCTACCGTGGGATATCTTCGGTGCATATTGGCGATGGGACAACCGCTCTTTTTTGGAAAGACTTATGGAAGGAACACATAACTCAAGATGCATTCCCTAGAGCCTTTTCCTTCACTAAGTTGGAAGATGCCTCGGTCGCAAGCTTTCTGGCAATCAACAATGTTCAAGCTGGCTTTCATCTTCCCCTCTCTGCTCAAGCTCGTGAAGAACTCATACACCTTCAGGAATATAGTGCTGACACGGAGCCAGATGTCGCTGCTCGGGATGTCTGGAGCTACCCATGGGGACCACATTATACTTCGGCCAAGTATTACAAGTTCTTCTTTCGAAACGTCGCCGCTGATGATGCCTTCTCTTGGATCTGGAAATCTAAATGCACGATGAAAATAAAGATCTTCACCTGGCTACTCCTAGCAGACAGAGTCAACACTAGAAACATGTTGAAAAGGAGACACTATCATGTGGGAGATAATGTCACCTGCTCATTATGTACCCGACAAGAGGAAGAAACGGTCGAGCACTTATTCTTCAGGTGTCCTTTCAGTCAACAATGCTGGAGTACTCTAGGCATTACGTGGACGAATGATGGTAACAGACTTGCTCTTATCCATGAAGGGCGTCATAGCTGGCAAACACACATGTTCATGGAAATCTTCATGCTGTCTGCATGGAGCATTTGGAAGGAACGCAACGGTCTAATATTTAGGGGGGTCCCACACACCCTTACATCAAGGAAAGAGCGTTTTAGGACTGACCTAGCCTTACTATGCCATAGGGTTAAACCCTCACTGGCTGAGTTCATTTCTTTGTTCTTGGAGACTACTTTGTAATCCCATTTCCTTTTCTTTCTAGGATCAAAACCCCCACACCCATGTGGTATGTGGTGATTTTGGCTCTAGGAATCATGAGCACTTGCTTATGAACCCTGTGTAACTACTCATTTCTGATTAATACATGTCAGTAGGATCCTCTCCTACTGTCTTTGACTGATCAAAAAAAAATTATCACTAGGTTCATGTTCATTACCAGATTGTGTTTCAGCATCAGAAATAGAAATATCATTGGGATTCTCAGGTGTGTCAACAACAGGTTCACTAGCAGCATGCAAAGTCCTATCATTTTTCTTTTTCTTCTTCTTAGAAGGACTAGGTGCATCTATATTAGTTCTCTGAGAATCTTGCTCAATTCTCTTAGGGTGGCCTTCGGGATACAAAGGTTCCTGAGTCATTTTACCCCCGTCTAGTCATAACTCTAACAACATTATCATTTTTCTTACTATTTAATTCATTGAGCAAATCATTCTGAGCTTTAAGTACTTGTTCTACTTGAGTGGTAACCATAGAAGCATGTTTACTAATGAGTTTAAGTTCACCTTTAGCTCTAGACATATAATCACTCAAGTGTTCAATCATATAAGCATTGTGTTTCAGTTGTCTACCAAAATAACCATTAAAATGTTCTAGCTTAACCATAAAATTATCAAACTCATCTAAGCATTGGCTAGCAAACTTAGTAGGAGGGATTTCAGCTTTATCATATCTATAAAGAGAATTTACGTTTACTACCTGTGTCGGGTTATCAACACCATGTATTTCTTCAACAGGCGGTAAATTAAGACCATGTATTTCTTCAACAGGAGGTAAATTCTTAACATCTTCAACTTTTATACCTTTTTATTTCATAGATTTCTTTGCCTCTTGCATATCTTCAGGACTGAGAAATAGAACACCCCTTTTCTTCGGAGTTGGCTTAGGAGTTGGTTCCGGAAGTGTCCAATTATTTTCATTAGTCAACATATTATTCAATAGCAATTCAGCCTGATCGACAGTTCTTTCCCTGAAAACACAACCAGCACAACTGTCCAGGTGGTCTCTGGAAGCATCGGTTAGTCCATTATAAAAGATATCAAGTATTTGATTTTTCTTGACAGGATGATCAGGCAAAGCATTAAGTAATTGGAGAAGCCTCCCCCAAGCTTGTGGGAGACTCTCTTCTTCAATTTGCACAAAATTATATATTTCCCTTAAAGCAGCTTGTTTCTTCCGAGCGGGAAAATATTTAGCAGAGAAGTAATAAATCATATCCTGGGGACTAAGCACACAACCAGAATCAAGAGAATTAAACCATGTCTTAGCATCACCCTTTAATGAGAACGGAAATAATTTAAGGAGATAGTAGTAACGAGTTTTCTCATCATTAGTGAATAGGGTGGCTATATCATTTAATTTAGTAAGATGTGCCACAACAGTTTTAGATTCATAGCCATAGAAAGGATCAGATTCAACCAAAGTAATTATCTCGGGATCGACAGACAAATCATAATCCTTATCAGTAACAAAGATAGGTGAAGTAGCATAAGCAGGATCATATTTCATTCTAGCATTCAGAGATTTTTCTTCCAGCTTAGCTAATAATTTCTTAAGATCGCTCCTATCATTGCAAGCAAGAAAGTCTCTAGCAGTTTCTTCATCCATAACATAACCCTCAAGCACAACAGGTAATTCATATCTAGGAGGAGAATCTTCATCATCACTTTCATCAATATTATCAGTTTCAATAATTTCATTCTCTCTAGCCCTAGCAAGTTGTTCATCCAGAAATTCACCTAGTGGCACAGTAGTATCAAGCATAGAAGTAGTTTCATCATAAGTATCATGCATAGCAGAAGTGGCATCATCAATAACATGCGACATATCAGAATTAATAGCAGAAGCAGGTTTAGGTGTCGCAAGCTTACTCAAAACAGAAGGTGAATCGAGTGTAGAGCTAGATGGCAGTTCCTTACCTCCCCTCGTAGTTGAGGGATAAATTTTGGTTTTCTCGTCTTTCAAGTTCCTCATAGTGATCAGTAGATATAAATCCCAAGTGACTCAAAGAATAGAGCTATGCTCCCCGGCAACGGCGCCAGAAAATAGTCTTGATAGCCCACAAGTATAGGGGATCGCAACAGTTTTCGAGGGTAGAGTATTCAACCCAAATTTATTGATTCGACACAAGGGGAGCCAAAGATTATTCTCAAGTATTAGCAGTTGAGTTGTCAATTCAACCACACCTAGATAACTTAATATCTGCAACAAAGTATTTAGTAGCAAAGTAGTATGATAGTAGCGGTAACGGTGGCAAAAGTAACAGTGATAGTTTTGTAGTGATTGTAACAGTAGCAACGGAAAAGTAAATAAGCGAAGAACAATATGTGAAAAGCTCATAGGCATTGGATCGGTGATGGATAATTATGTCGGATGCGATCATTCATGCAACAGTTATAACATAGGGTGACACATAACTAGCTCCAATTCATCAATGTAATGTAGGCATGTGTTCCGAATATAGTCATACGTGCTTATGGGAAAGAACTTGCATGACATCTTTTGTCCTACCCTCCCGTGGCAGCGGGGTCCTATTGGAAACTAAGGGATATTAAGGCCTCCTTGATACGTCTCCAACATATCTATAATTTTTGATTGTTCCATGCTATATTATATTCTGTTTTGGACATTATTGGGCTTTATTATACACTTTTATATTATTTTTTGGGACTAACCTATTAACCGGAGGCCCAGCCCAGAATTGCTGTTTTTGTCTATTTCCGAGTTTCGCAGAAAAAGAATATCAAACGGAGTCCAAACGGAATGAAACCTTCGGGAACGTGATTTTCGGAACGAATGTGATCCAGAGGACTTGGACCCTACGTCAAGACATCAACCAGGAGGGCACGAGGTAGGGGGGCGTGCCTACCCCCCCAGGCACGCCCTCCACCCTCGTGGGCCCCACGTTGCTCCACCGACGTACTCCTTCCTCCTATATATACCTACGTACCCCCAAACTACCAGATACGGAGCCAAAAACCTAATTCCACCGCAGCAACCTTCTGTACCCGTGAGATCCCATCTTGGGGCCTTTTCCGGAGCTCCGCCGGAGGGGGCATCGATCACGGAGGGCTTCTACATCAACACCATAGCCTCTCCGATGATGTGTGAGTAGTTTACCTCAGACCTTCGGGTCCATAGTTATTAGCTAGATGGCTTCTTCTCTCTTTTTGGATCTCAATACAATGTCCCCCCCCCTCTCTCGTGGAGATCTATTCGATGTAACCTTCTTTTGCGGTGTGTTTGTTGAGACCGATGAATTGTGGGTTTATGATCAAGTTTATCTATGAACAATATTTGAATCTTCTCTGAATTCTTTTATGTATGGTTGGTTATCTTTGCAAGTCTATTTGAATTATCAGTTTGGTTTGGCCTACTAGATTGATCTTTCTTGCAATGGGAGAAGTGCTTAGCTTTGGGTTCAATCTTGCGGTGTCCTTTCCCAGTGACAGTAGGGGCAGCAAGGCACGTATTGTATTGTTGCCATAGAGGGTTTATATCATATTGCATGAGTTTATCCCTCTACATCATGTCATCTTGCTTAAAGCGTTACTCTGTTCTTATGAACTTAATACTCTAGATGCATGCTGGATAGCGGTCGATGTGTGGACTAATAGTAGTAGATGCAGGCAGGAGTCGGTCTACTTGTCTCGGACGTGATGCCTATATACATGATCATACCTATATATTCTCATAACTATGCTCAATTCTATCAATTGCTCAACAGTAATTTGTTCACCCACCGTAATACTTATGCTCTTCAGAGAAGCCACTAGTGAAACCTATGGCCCCGGGTGTATTTTCCGTCATATTAATCTTCCAACACTTAGTTAGTTTTATTGCTTTCTATTTTACTTTGCATATTTATCATAAAAATACCAAAAATATTATCTTATCATATCTATCAGATCTCACTCTCGTAAGTGACCGTGTAGGGATGGACAACCCCTTATCGCGTTGGTTGCGAGGATTTATTTGTTTGTGTAGGTGTGAGGGACTCATGCGTGGCCTCCTACTGGATTGATACCTTGGTTCTCAAAAACTGAGGGAAATACTTACGCTGCTTTACTGCATCACCCTTTCCTCTTCAAGGGAAAACCAACGCAGTGCTCAAGAGGTAGCACTCCTTTTAATAGAGTACCGGACCAAAGCATTAACACATAGTGAATACATGAACTCCTCAAACTATGGTCATCACCGGGAGTGGTCCCGATTATTGTCACTTCGGGGTTGCCGGATCATAACACATAGTAGGTGACTATTGACTTGCAAGATAGGATCAAGAACCCACATATATTCATGAAAACATAATAGGTTCAGATCTGAAATCATGGCACTCGGGCCCTAGTGACAAGCATTAAGCATAGCAAAGTCATAGCAAGATCAATCTCAGAACATAGTGGATACTAGGGATCAAACCCTAACAAAACTAACTCGATTACATGATAAATCTCATCCAACCCATCACTGTCTAGCAAGCCTACGATGGAATTACTAACGCACGGTGGTGAGCATCATGAAATTTGTGATGGAGGATGGTTGATGATGACGACGACGACGGATTCCCCTCCCTGAAGCCCCGAACGGACTCCAGATCAGCCCTCCCGAGAGAGATTAGGGCTTGGCGGCGGCTCTGTATCGTAAAACGCGATGAATCCCTCTTTCTGATTTTTTCTCCCCGAACACGAATATATAGAGTTGGAGTTGAGGTTGATGGAGCACCAGGGGGCCCACAAGGCAGGGGGGCCTGCCCAGGGGGGGGGGTAGGCGCGCCCCCCACCCTCGTGGACAGGGTGTGGGCCCCCTGGCCTTGATTCTTTCGCCAGTATTTTTTATTATTTCCAAAAATAATCTCCATGAAGTTTCAGGTCATTCCGAGAACTTTTGTTTCCGCACAAAAATAACACCATGGCAATTCTGCTGAAAACAGCGTCAGTCCGGGTTAGTTCCATTCAAATCATGCAAGTTAGAGTCCAAAACAAGGGCAAAAGTGTTTGGAAAAGTAGATACGACGGAGACGTATCAACTAACTCTGAGCAGCCACCAATTTATGGTGTAGGGGGTGGGCTATTTATAGCCAGGAGGCAACCCATCCTGATTTGTTCGAAATGTCGCTGGGTCGCTAAGGAACAGACACGTGTCCAACGGTCGGATTTCAAACACAAGCGACAGCTTGACTTGGGCTACAAGTAAAGCTGACTCATCCAGCTCTGGATAAGATTTGCTCTCATTGTCTTCGCTCGAAGACATAGGATTTAGTTGAGCATCACTTCAGTCACTATGACTTTGTTCACTTGGACCCCACTTAACAGTACGGTGGTTCCTATGACTCAACAAAGAAGAAAAGGAGACTACGAAACAACTATGTCTTTGCACTCCATAGTCTTCACATGAATGTCTTCTCATGTCATAATCTTCACTGTGAATGTCTTCATGAACCACCATTGTCTTCAATGTCTTCACACATTTTTACGGGTCATCTCTGGTAGGTAAACTGAATCAATAAGGGACTACTACCTATGGTATCCTGCAATTCTCACAAACACATTAGTCCCTCAACCAAGTTTGTCGTCAATACTCCAAAACCAACTAGGGGTGGCACTAGATGCACTTACAATGTCAAATACATATTCCTCTGACTAGAGATTATGCAACTCCTGGATACCGGAGGAATGCCTTGTGTGTTATCAAACGTCACAATGTAACTGGGTGATTATAAAGATGCTCTACAGGTATCTCCGAAGGTGTTTGTTGGGTTGGCATAGATCAAGATTAGGATTTGTCCCTCCGAGTATCGGAGAGGTATCTCTGGGCCCTGTCGGTAATGCACATCATAAGAAGCCTTGCAAGCAATGTGACTAATGAGTTAGTTGCGGGATGATGCATTACGGAATGAGTAAAGAGACTTGCCGGTAATGAGATTGAAGTAGGTATGAAGATACCGACGATCAAATCTCGGTCAAGTAACATACCGATGACAAAGGGAATAACGTATGTTGTCAGAACGGTTCGACCGATAAAGATCTTCGTAGAATATGTGGGTGCCAATATGAGCATCCAGGTTTCGCTATTGGTTATTGACCGGAGATGTGTCTCGGTCATGATGTGTCTCGGTCATGTCTACATAGTTCTCAAACCCGTAGGGTCCGCACGCTTAACGTTTGATGACGATTTGTATTATGAGTTATGTGATTTGGTGACCGAATGTTGTTCGGAGTCCCGGATGAGATCACGAACATGACATGGATCTTGAAATGGTCGAGAAGTAAAGATTGATATATTGGATGATAGTATTTGGACACCAGAAGTGTTCCAGAATGTATCGGGTACATATCGGAGTACCGAGGGGGTTACCAGAGATATGGGCCATATGGGCCATAGGAGGGAGGCAAACCAGCCCACTTAGGGGTGGCCCCCCCAAGGGAGGAGTCCGCATTGGATTAGGGGAGGGGGCGGCTCCCCCCTTCCTTCTCCCTCTCCTTCTCCTTCCCCCTTTCACCCTCCGATAAAAGGAAGGGGGGCGAATCCTACTAAGAGCCCAAGTGGGACTCCTCCCACTTGGGGCGCGCCTAGGGCCGGCCTCCTCCCCTCTTCCTCCTTTATTTACGGGGGTGGGGGCGCCTCTAATACACACAATTGTTCTAAGCCGTGTGCGGCGCCCCCTCCATAGTCGTTTACGCCTCCGGTCGTATTCACGTAGTGCTTAGGCGAAGCCCTGCGCGGATAACTTCAACATCACCGTCACCACGTTGTTGTGCTGACGGAACTCTCCCTCGACACTTTGCCGGATCAAGAGTTCGAGGGACGTACGTCATCGAGCTGAACGTGTGCAGAACTCGGAGGTGCCGTACGTTTGGTGCTTGATCGGTCGGAACGAGAAGAAGTTTGACTACATCAACCGCGTTAACAAACGCTTCCGCTTTCGGAATACGAGGGTACGTGGACACACTCTCCCCCTCTCATTGCTATGCATCTCCTAGATAGATCTTGCGTGATTGTAGGAATTTTTTTGAAATTTCATGCTATGTTCCCAACAGTGGCATCATGAGCTAGGTCTATGGATAGATGATATGCATGAGTAGAACACAAAGAGTTGATTCGGCGGTATTGTGGGATGAAGCGGCCTGGACCAACCTTACATGACCGCGTTCATGAGACCAGTTCCACCGATAGACATGCAACTAGTTTTGCGTAAAGGTGGCTGGCGGGTGTCTGTTTCTCCTACTTTAGTTGAATCGAATTTGACTGCGGCCGGTCCTTATTGAAGGTTAAAACAGCAAACTTGATGAAACCGTTGTGGTTTTGATGCGTAGGTAAGAAGGGTTCTTGCTAGAAGCCCGTAGCAGCCACGTAAAACTTGCAACAACAAAGTAGAGGACCTCTAACTTGTTTTTGCAGGGCAAGTTGTGATGTGATATGGTCAAGACGTGATGAGTTATACGTTATTATATGAGATGATCATGTTTTGTAAGATATGTGACAACCGGCAGGAGCCTTATGGTTGTCTCTTTATTGTATGAAATGCAAACACCATGTAATTGCTTTACTTTATCGCTATGAGTTAGCAATAGTTGTAGAAGCAATAGTTGGCCAGACGACCACGACACTACGATGGAGATCAAGGTGTCAAGCCGGTGACGATGGAGATCATGACGATGCTTTGGAGATGGAGATCAAAAGCACAAGATGATGATGGCCATATCATGTCACATATTTTTATTGCAAGTGATGTTTATCTTTTATGCATCTTATTTTGCTTAGTACAGCGGTACCATTATAAGATGACCCTTCACTAAAATTTCAAGGTATAAGTGTTCTCCCTGAGTATGCACCATTGCGACAGTTCGTCGTGCTGAGACACCACGTGATGATCGGGTGTGATAAGCTCTACGTTCACATACAACGGGTGCAAGATAGTTTTGCACATGCGGAATACTCGGGTTAAACTTGACGAGCCTAGCATGTACAGCCATGGCCTCGGAACACTGGCGACCGAAAGGTCGAACGTGAATCATATAGTAGATATGATCAACATAGAGATGTTCACCATTGAAGACTACTCCATCTCACGTGATGATCGAACATGGTTTAGTTGATATGGATCACATATCATTTAGATGACTTGAGGGATGTCTATCTAAGTGGGAGTTCTTAAGTAATATGATTAATTGAACTTAATTTATCATGAACTTAGTCCTGATAGTTTTTGCATATCTATGTTGTAGATCAATGGCCCGTGCTACCGTTCCCTTGAATTTTAATGCGTTCCTAGAGAAAGCTAAGTTGAAAGATGATGGTAGCAACTACACAAACTGGGTCTGTAACTTGAGGATTATCCTCATTGCTGCACAGAAGAATTATGTCCTTGATGCACCGCTAGGTGACAAGCCCCCTCCCGCTAATGTGGAGGCTTTGAACGTCTGGCAGACACGGTATGATGACTACTCTTTAGTTCAGTGTGCCATGCTTTACAGCTTAGAATCGGGACTTCAAAGACATTTTGCACGTCATGGAGCATATGAGATGTTCCAAGAGTTGAAGTTAATATTTCTAGCAAATGCCCGAGTTGAGAGATATGAAGTCTCCAACAAGTTCTATAGCTGCAAAGATGGAGGAGAATAGTTCTGTTAGTGAACACATACTCAGAATGTCTGGATATCATAATCACTTGACTCAGCCGGGAGTTAATCTTCTAGATGATAGTGTCATTGACAGAGTTCTCCAATCACTGCCACCTAGCTACAAAGGCTTCGTGATGAACTATAATATGCAAGGGATGGAGAAGACAATTCCTGAGCTCTTCAAAATGCTCAAAGCTGTGGAGGTAGAAATCCAAAAGGAGCATCAAGTGTTGATGGTTAACAAGACCACTAGTTTCAAGAAAAAGGGCAAGGGAAGGAAGGGGAACTTCAAGAAGAATGGCAAGCAAGTTGCCACTCCCGGGAAGAAGCCCAAGTCTGGACCCAAGCCTGAAACTGGGTGCTTCTACTACAAAAGGACTGGTCACTGGAAGCGGAACTGCCCCAAGTATTTGGCAGATAAAAAGGATGGCAAAGTGAACAAAGGTATATGTGATATACATGTTATTGATGTGTACCTTACTAATGCTCGTATTAGCGTCTGGGTATTTGATACTGGTTCGGTTGCTCATATTTGTAACTCGAAACCGGGGCTACGGATTAAACGGAGATTAGCTAAGGACGAGGTGACGATGCGCGTGGGAAATGGTTCCAAAGTCGACGTGATCGCAGTCGGCACGCTACCTCTACATCTACCTTCGGGATTAGTTTTAGACCTGAATAATTGTTATTTGGTGCAAGCGTTGAGCATGAACATTATATCTGGATCTTGTTTAATGCGAGACAGTTATTCATTTAAATCAGAGAATAATGGTTGTTCTGTTTATATGAGTAATATCTTTTATGGTCATGCACCCTTGAAGAGTGGTCTATTTTTTGTTGAATCTTGATTGTGGTGATACACATATTCATAATATTGATGCCAAAAGATGCAAAGTTGATAATGATAGTGCAGCATATTTGTGGCACTGCCGTTTAGGTCATATTGGTGTAAAGCGCATGAAGAAACTCCATGTAGATGGGCTTTTGGAATCACTTGATTATGAATCATTTGATACTTGCGAACCATGCCTCATGGGCAAGATGATTAAGACTCCGTTCTCCGGAACAATGGAGCGAGCCACTGACTTATTGGAAATAATACATACCGATGTATGCGGTCCGATGAGTGTTGAGGCTCGCAGCGGGTATCATTATTTTCTGACCTTCACAGATGATTTAAGCAGATATGGTTATATCTACTTAATGAAAGACAAGTTTGAAACATTTGAAAAGTTCAAACAATTTCAGAGTGAAGTGGAGAATCATCGTAACAACAAAATAAAGTTTCTGCGATCTGATTGCGGAGCCGAATATTTGAGTTACGATTTTGGCCTTCATTTAAAACAATGTGGAATAGTTTCACAACTCACGCCACCTGGAACACCACAGCATAATGGTGTGTCCGAACGTCGTAACCGTACTTTATTAGATATGGTGCGATCTATGATGTCTCTTACCGATTTACCACTATCGTTTTGGGGTTATGCATTAGAGACAGCTGCATTCACGTTAAATAGGGCACTGTCTAAATCCGTTGAGACGACACCGTATGAATTGTGGTTTGGCAGGAAACCTAAGATGTCGTTTCTTAAAGTTTGGGGTTGCGATGCTTATGTGAAAAAGCTTCAACCTGATAAGTGTAGGGGAATGTAGTAATTTCAAAAAAATTCCTACGCACACGCAAGATTATGGTGATGCATAGCAACGAGAGGGGAGAGTGTTGTCCACGTACCCTCGTAGACCGTAAGCGGAAGCGTTATGACAACGCGGTTGATGTAGTCGTACGTCTTCACGACCGACCGATCCTAGCACCGAAAGTACGACACCTCCGCGATCTACACACGTTCAGCTCGGTGACGTCCCATGAACTCACGATCCAGCAGAGTGTCGAGGGAGAGCTTCGTCAGCACGACGGTGTGATGACGTTGATGATGAAGCTACCGACGCAGGGCGTCGCCTAAGCACTGCAACGATATGGCCGAGCTGGATTATGGTGGAGGGGGGCACCGCATACGGCTAAGAGATCAATTATCAACTTGTGTGTCTATGGGGTGCCCCCTGGCCACGTATATAAATGAGCAAGGGGAGGGGGCCGGCGGCCTCATAGCATGCGCCCCAAGGGGGGAATCCTACTCCTACTAGGAGTAGGTTCCCCCTTTCCTAGTCCAACTAGGAGGGGAAGGAAATAGGAGGAGGGGAGAAGGAAAGAGGGGGCCAGCCCCCAAAGCCCTAAACCAATTCGGTTTGGGCCTGGGGGGGGGGGCGCACCCCACAATTCCTTGTTTCCCTATATTTCCACTAAGGCCCATGAAGGCCCATTGACCCTCCCGGCGAATTCCCGTAACTCTCCGGTACTACGAAAAATACCCGAATCACTCGGAACCTTTCCGTTCGTCTTTTTCTCGCTCGCTTCTTGTTTGCTCGTGTGTTAGATTGCTTGCTTGTCACGATGGCTCAAGATAATACTAAATTGTGTGACTTTACCAATACCAACAACAATGATTTTCTTAGCACTCTGATTGCTCCTCTTACCGATGCTGAATCTTGTGAAATTAATGCTGCTTTGTTGAATCTTATCATGAAAGATCAATTCGCCAGCCTTCCTAGTGAAGATGCCGCTACCCATCTAAATAGCTTCGTTGACTTGTGTGATATGCAAAAGAAGAAAGATGTGGACAATGATATTGTTAAGTTGAAACTATTTCCGTTTTCACTTAGAGATCGTGCTAAAACTTGGTTTTCGTCTTTGCCTAAAAATAGTATTGATTCATGGAATAAGTGCAAAGATGCTTTTATCTCTAAGTATTTTCCTCCCGCTAAAATCATCTCTCTTAGAAATGATATCATGAATTTTAAGCAACCTGATCATGAACATGTTGCACAAGCTTGGGAGAGAATGAAATTAATGATACGTAATTGCCCTACTCATGGTTTGAATTTGTGGATGATTATACAAAAATTTTATGCCGGATTGAATAGAAATCTTTTAGATTCGGCCGCAGGAGGCACTTTTATGGAAATCACTTTAGGAGAAGCTACTAAATTCCTAGATAATATTATGGTTAATTATTCTCAATGGCACACCGAAAGATCTACTAGTAAAAAGGTGCATGCGATAGAAGAAATTAATGTTTTGAGTGGAAAGATGGATGAACTTACGAAATTATTTGCTAATAAGAGTGTTTCTTCTGATCCTAATGATATGCCTTTGTCTACCTTGATTGAGAATAATAATGAATCTATGTATGTGAATTTTGTTATAAGGAATAATTTGAGTTACGATTTTGGCCTTCATTTAAAACAATGTGGAATAGTTTCACAACTCACGCCACCTGGAACACCACAGCGTAATGGTGTGTCCGAACGTCGTAACCATACTTTATTAGATATGGTGCGATCTATGATGTCTCTTACCAATTTACCACTATCGTTTTGGGGTTATGCATTAGAGATAGCTGCATTCACGTTAAATAGGGCACCGTCTAAATCCGTTGAGACGACACCGTATGAACTATGGTTTGGCAAGAAACCTAAGATGTCGTTTCTTAAAGTTTGGCGTTGCGATGCTTATGTGAAAAAGCTTCAGTCTGATAAGTGTAGGGGAACATAGTAATTTCAAAAAAATTCCTACGCACACGCAAGATTATGGTGATGCATAGCAACGAGAGGGGAGAGTGTTGTCCACGTACCCTCATAGATCGTAAGCGGAAGCGTTATGACAACACGGTTGATGTAGTCGTACGTCTTCACGATCGACCCATCCTAGCACTGAAAGTACGACACCTCCGCGATCTGCACACGTTCAGCTCGGTGACGCTCCACGAACTCACGATCCAGCAGAGTGTCGAGGGAGGGCTTCGTCAGCACGACGGTGTGATGACGTTGATGATGAAGCTACTAAATTCCTAGTCCAACTAGGAGGGGAAGGAAAGAGGAGGAGGGGAGAAGGAAAGAGGGGGCCAGCCCCCAAAGCCCTAAACCAATTCGGTTTGGGCCCAGAGGGGCGCACCCCACACTTCCTTTCTGCCCTCTATTTCCACTAAGGCCCATGAAGGCCCATTGACCCTCCCGGCGAATTCCCGTAACTCTCCGGTACTCCGAAAAATACCCGAATCACTCGGAATCTTTCGATGTCCGATTACGTCTCGACCATTTCAAGACTCCTCGTCATGTCCGTGATCTCATCCGGGACTCCGAACAACCTTCGGTACATCAAATCACATAACTCATAATACAAATCGTCATCGAACGTTAAGCGTGCGGACCCTACGGGTTCGAGAACTATGTAGACATGACTGAGACTCATATCCGGTCAATAACCAATAGCGGAACCTGGATGCTCATATTGGCTCCCACCTATTCTACGAAGATCTTTATCGGTCAAACCGCATAACAACATACGTTGTTCCCTTTGTCATCAGTATGTTACTTGCCCGAGATTCGATCGTTGGTATCATCATACCTAGTTCAATCTCGTTACTGGCAAGTCTCTTTACTCATTCCGTAATGCATCATCCCGCAACTAACTCATTAGTCACATTGCTTGCAAGGCTTATAGTGATGTGCATTACCGAGAGGGCCCAGAGATACCTCTTCGATACATGGAGTGACAAATCCTAATCTCGATCCATGCCAATCCAACAAACACCTTCGGAGACACCTGTAGAGCATCTTTATAATCACCCAGTTACGTTGTGACATTTGATAGCACACAAGGTGTTCCTCCGGTATTCGGGAGTTGCATAATCTCATAGTCTGAGGAACATGTATAAGTCATGAAGAGAGTCGTAGCAATGAAACTGAAACGATCATAATGCTAAGCTAACGAATGGGTCTTGTCCATCACATCATTCTCTAACGATGTGATCCCGTTCATCAAATGACAACACATGTCTATGGCTAGGAAACTTAACCATCTTTGATTAACGAGCTAGTCAAGTAGAGGCCTACTAGGGACACTCTGTTTTGTCTATGTATTCACACATGTATCAAGTTTCCGGTTAATACAATTCTAGCATGAATAATAAACATTTATCATGCAAGAAGGAAATAAATAATAACTTTATTATTGCCTCTAGGGCATATTTCCTTCAGTCTCCCACTTGCACTAGAGTCAATAATCTAGTTCACATCCCCATATGATTTAACACCAATAGTTCACATCACCATGTGATTAACACCCATAGTTCACATCGCCATGTGACAAACACTCAAAGGGTTTACTAGAGTTAGTAATCTAGTTCACATCGCCATGTGATTAACACCCAAAGAGTACTAAGGTGTGATCATGTTTTGCTTGTGAGAGAAGTTTAGTCAACGGGTCTGCCAAATTCAGATCCGTATGTATTTTTTGCAAATTTCTATGTCTACAATGATCTGAACGGAGCTACTTGATGTCTACTACACAACCTTCTTCTTGTAGACGTTGTTGGGCTTCCAAGTGCAGAGGTTTGTAGGACAGTAGCAAATTTCCCTCAAGTGGATGACCTATGGTTTATCAATCTGTGGGGGGCGTAGGACGAAAATGGTCTCTCTCAAACAACCCTCCAACCAAATAACAAAGAGTCTCTTGTGTCCCCAACACACCCAATACAATGGTAAATTGTATAGGTGCACTAGTTCGGCGAAGAGATGGTGATACAAGTGCAATATAGATGGTAGATATAGGTTTTTGTAATCTGAAAATATAAAAATAACAAGGTAACTAATGAAAAAAGTGAGCGTAAACGGTATTGCAATGCTAGGAAACAAGCCCTAGGGTTCATACTTTCACTAGTGCAAGTTCTCTCAACAATAATAACATAATTGGATCATATAACTATCCCTCAACATGCAACAAAGAGTCACTCCAAAGTCACTAATAGCGGAGAACAAACGAAGAGATTATGGTAGGGTACGAAACCACCTCGAAGTTATTCTTTCTGATCGATCTATTCAAGAGTCCGTAGTAAAATCACACGAAGCTATTCTTTCCGTTCGATCTATCATAGAGTTCGTACTAGAATAACACCTTAAGACACAAATCAACCAAAACCCTAATGTCACCTAGATAATCCAATGTCACCTCAAGTATCTGTGGGTATGATCATACGATATGCATCACACAATCTCAGATTCATCTATTCAACCAACACAAAGTACTTCAAAGAGTGCCCCAAAGTTTCTACCGGAGAGTAAAGACGAAAACGTGTGCCAACCCCTATGCATAAGTTCACGAGGTCACGGAACCCGCAAGTTGATCACCAAAACATACGTCAAGTGAATCCATGATATCCCATTGTCACTGTGGCACCCCAGCTCAGAGAAACCGGAACGCCCTGTATTCCAGCCCAGAGATCGAGGAGAAGTCTTCTGGAATATGGCACTGCTTAGCATAGAACAAACCAGCTTTCTATTATTACACGAATATGAATACAAGGTCTCCGATATTACAATGAATAACATCGACATGGCGACACTACGCCAACCACGGTTGCTCTATGCAAGCAGCAGAACAACTCGAAGCAGCGGAACAACTACTGGGAGCGGAACAACGACGACGGTGGTGAACTCCACTCCGTAGGGACTCTGGCTGGAACGCTTATCCTAGCTCGCGAACACAGGAACAACATCAAACAAGCAAGCAATCCGGGCACGACCTGCAAACTGGCATGACACGCCAGGTCAGTACATTGAATGTACTTGCAAGCTCACAATAACCAAAAGCATTCAAGACAAACAACAACATGGCAATTACAGGTTAAGCAGGAATTATCATGAGATCATCAGGATACATAACATGAACATAATATCGCTAGAACAATATGATCATGGCATGAACATATAAATCTGATAATACTAGCATGCAACATGATGACACTACATGCACCATTTATTCTGCTCGGGTTACCTCCTAACCATCACATGCATCACTTACCAACCTCGGACATTACACAATCATCTCAGGATCAAATCAAGCTTGGTATAAACAATACCGTAGTAATCATCAAATGACCACAAGGAGCTTGATCTTTACCCACGATTCTCGCACAACATCACGGATATCCAACAACTCGGTATCCTCGATACCACGGTGATCATTCCGGTGATCACAACCATGACCAACACTTGGTCTCAAACGGTGATCTAACCAACTTATCTCATCATCGAACCGGGGTTGTTATTAATCAAGCTATTATTATTAATACTGTTGACTCACGGTGTGACCGACTACGAACTGGGCCCTTACCCGCGGGCGCGGCTATCGATAGATTTAATATACACTCTGCAGAGGTTAGTACACTGTACCCACACCACGGAACCCATGGCCTAGCACTCCCATTCGGGTGGACCAACGGCGTTCCGACAAAACCGATCTACTGCCATGACACTCTCCCGGCCACTCCGACCCACTCCCAACTGGGCTAGTCCTGGGTGGCCCCGTGTCTACCAAAGACACAACGACCACCGTCGTGGCCAAAACGTCCCTCACGGGGACCGGATCCATAACAACAACAACAACAACGGGCACACAAGGTTATGTCTGCTTACCGGGCCAGGGTATGCATGCCCGTAACCTTCCCTCGTTGGAGGCACCGGCGAGAGGCACGACAATAGACCCAGTTAGGACCTTCCCATAAAGGTAAGCGTGGTTGCACTGGTCAGCTCGATATGGTGGCGCCATGACTCAGCCAACAGGTGTTCAAGTTCAATTTAATCCGGTTAAACTTGAATGCAAATATGCTGAGCCATGATAAAATAACATGATGCATCTACAATGCATGAGCATGATATCAACATAATCATGAGAGAACCACATAACTATCCACCATATCAACAATGAATCATATCCAACTAAGCATGGCATACTGACTAGCATGAACATCATAAGTAAATACTTCTCCGAAACATATCATGACCACTAGCATCAACAATAAATATCTTGCAAGAACATATCAACAATGCCATCATGCAAGCATTTAACCGACTGGATGCAAAGGAACATGCATAACAATGGTACTCGGGACAGATGGCAGTCATGCACCGAAGACCATTACCAACATCAACATGTACTACTAGCAAGCATAAGCATATGAGAGGAATACTAGCAACCAGCAGGGCATGATAACCAGGTGCATCACAACATAGCAAGAAAGTAAGCACTAACCCAGAAGCATTACCGAAACAACGATAACCATATTTTAAACAAGCAAACATTTATTAAATATTCAAGTTGAAAACCATGGCTACTGCATGACTATCATGCAAGTGGGTATTGTGGCTTTCCTGGGGATGAAGAAAACACCAGGAAGAAGTACGAGAAGCTTGCGGAAAGAATCGCCGGAAAAACGTTCTCTCCCGAAGGGGGCTGATTAGGGGCAAGGGCAAAAAGGTCATTTTCACTATGAGAACACCTAGTGAAAATGTTACCAAAAGATAGAGATCAACGAGACGAAGAAGTGAGCACTGGTTTCACCTCGATCGGAGTTACGGTTGCGGAGTTATGAGGTGTAGAAGATCAGGGACCTATGGGTGAAACTTTTTCAGCAAACAGGCCCCTGGTGGAAAAACAGAAAGCGCCTTCTGGCAGATTACGTTTCCTGTGAAAGGAAACGTATTTTCAGCCGCCATAGATAGAAAGTACGCTTTCTCAAAACGTAAATGTATTTCCAGAAAGACGTCTCCACTTATCCACGTGGACCAGGGAACGAGAGGCTTACAGGTGGGGGCCAGGCGCAGGGGGAGGGGGAAGGCTCGGTCGTCTCCTTCCTCCCGCTCGCCTGTTCTCCCGTGAGACAGAGCAGAGGCAGGGGAGGGAAGCGGCCAAGGGGCCGGCCAGCTCCGGCGATCCCCGGACCAGAAAAGGGCACCGGCGGGACCGCGGGGCTGCGCCGCCTCCATTCAGAGGCAAAGGAGGCGCCGGGGAGGAGTGGAGAGGAGGGGAGGCCGCGGCGACGGAGGCGGACAGAGAGGCGGCGGTGGTGATGAGCCCCGGTGATGCAGGGCGCTCCGGCGAGAGATGAGGGGTTAGGGAGGTTCGCCGGCACGTGGGGAAGGCGGTGGTGGCGTCGGGAGGGAGAGATGAGCACCGAATGGGCTCGGTCGGGGTGATGGCCGAGAGCAACGGCGACGGCCAAGCGCCGGGAGGCGCGGCCAGAGGGACTCCGGGGTCGAACGAGTGGGGTGAGCCGAACCGCAGAGGGGTGGGGAGTGCGGTGGACAGGTCAGGAGGAGAGGAGAGGGGCTAAGTTCGCCGGAAACGAGAAGACCGGCGATGGCCGAGGCGAACTCCCGTGAAAAGAAGAGGGGGCCGAGGACTCCGGTGGACTAGAGAGACGAGGGAGGGATGAATGACCCGCGGAGGGGTTCGGGGGTCCTTATATAGGCCTCGAGGAGAGCTCTAGAGCTCACGAGCGAGCTCCCGACCGAGCTTTAATGGCGGGCAGAGGCTGGACGCGGCACGGGCATGGAGCTACCGGCTCATTTATGGCGAACCACGACGAGGCACTGATGCAGGGCGTCGCAGTCGAGCACGGGAGAGCTCCGGGACATGAATGGAGGTCGAGACGAGGAGGGAGGAGACGAGAACAGTGGCCGGACCGAGCCAGAGCTTGCCCTGTGCGTGACGCCATCGTGATCACCATAGGCACTGGTGCAAACGGCGCGTTCTGGCCGGCCGACCATGTCCAGTAGATAAAAAGTTGGGCCCTCGGTCAAAATTAGGAAATAAAGCGGTCCAGGGGCAAAGAAGAGATTTGCACTTAGCTCCAAAGTAAATCAGTAAGAAGGTGTTTGTAACTTGCTATGGTTAAACCAGCAAGTTAACTTGGTAAATAATTTGTCTGGTGATGATAAAACACTAAGGTGATGCTGTTCTCAAAAAATCAGACTAAGAGGAGGAGTTTAGATGAGGGTTGGTGTAGAAAGTGCAAAACTGGCCAGAATTAGGGATTTGGATGATACACTCACATAATTGATTTTCATGAGCTGAAATCTGGGAGAGAGGGGTTATATGATTGTATGAAGCTTCTGTAAAGATTTCATGCCATTTGGAAATACCAAAGTGGCACTTGCTTCACAAAGCTTCATTCTGGACAGAAACTTGCAAACATTCTAGAGGAATAATGGCTTGATGAAACATGCCCACAATGGGTGGAGGTAGGTTATATGGATGATAGAAGGCCTAGAAAAATTGGCAGCCAAAATGGAGCAAGATAAAATATACTTGCTTCACAAACTGAAAGTTTGGACAGAATCAAAGAATTGAAGATGAGCTCACATGGAGGCATGACATGAGCTCTACTTTGGTGGAGGGCTATGATATGATGATATGAGGGATCATGCAAAATGGCAACTCATTTGGATATGCCTAGCTTGCACCTCCTTCACAAAGCTTCTTTCTGGATAGAAACTTTGGAAAATCATAATTAAATAATTACTAGGCAAATGAGGTTGCATTTTGGCATGTGGCAATGATATGGACAGGAAAAGGTGTCCAAGGAGTTTGAGGTCAATTGGGAAAAGGAAAATAGCACTTGCTTCACAATGTGCCATTTAGGGCAGAATAGGAAATGAATTATTTGAGCTTGATGATAAACATGACAAATGAAATATTTTGCCATATTTGAGAAAGATATGACCCAAAAAATTATGAGAATTATTTGGGAATTTTAGGAGTGATGGAAATAAAGGTTGCTTCACAACCTAGGGCAATTTGAGTTATTCCTTTAATAGAAAAGGAATATTCCCAATAAATAGAATATTGGGATTTGGGCTAGGATGAAAATGACAGGGTTCAGGGAAGGATTTCGGAATGACAAGCCACTCTGGAAACAAAGAAGAGGGCATCTTCTTCAGTTTCCAGACCACAAAGCCACGGAAAAAGAAAACTCAAGCAAAAACCTTAGAAAAACAAAAGAAAAAGAAAGGGCCAAAAATCAGGCTGTCACAAACCTTACCCCCTTAAAGAAATCTCGTCCTCGAGATTTGGTTGCTCAGGGAACAAGTATGAAGATACTGACTTAAGGAAACCGTTTCCAACTCGGGTATCCTTTTTCTTATTTTTGTTCCCACTAAATTTTTATCTGACTGGCCCTGGGGTGGTTTGCTTTAATATATCCATATTCTGACAGATCTTACCTTGCTTGTTCATGCTTATACAGGCTCCAATTTCTTTTTAGATCTGCTGACTTAGCCGACTGTGATTGATTCTCACGACTGAAATATATGTCGGTCTCAAAAATCCAAGAGTGATTTCCGCTGGGTGTGTCATCCGGCACTAACCATCTTTCATGAAGTGGTGATCAGATTTTTCTAGTGGACACCCAAGCTCTAACTCCTTGCATTGGGTTTCTCCACTAAATGCAGGTCCTTCGGGTTCCAAATAGTGAGTTGGGTCATAACCGCTTTCCTGACAGATTCTGGCTTATCGTGGAAGTTTCTGGATCATCTTAACTGGTTCCACTGTCTTGAGTATCGGATCCGTACCAAATATTTGATTGTCGCCTGGCGTGGCTAGCATAAGAGTTTGACCTGTATGATAATGTCTGCAGACTTGACTGACGGTGGTTCTGCACCACGCGGGTCTTGTAACAATTTTCATACCTGCATCACTGGTCTTGCTCCTTCATAATTGTTTTCTTGGTCTCGATCCTTGGCTGAAAGAGCTGGTTCATATTGTTTCTTCGTATCACCATAGGTACTGTCGGTACAATTTTTCGGCAATCATAGCTTATCCTCATTTTTCTGACAGGGTACCCCATTAAATGGCAAGTTCAACACCCCTCGAGTTCTGACCGCAATGATCATCCGAACCTTTGCAAGAAATCGGCAAATAAATCAGTAGCCACCAGAACGGTCTTTACAACTCAGATCTGGGACATTACTGAAATAACTCAACCACGGCTCAGGACGGCCGAAAAGCAGCTCAGAACATGAGACCGGGTTGATAAGAAGAAGGTGGCAGCTCCCTAAAATAGCCAAAAAGCAGCTATAGGGCTACTGTCACAAAAAGAAACTCAACAGTTGTACGGGACGGCCGAAAAGCAGCTCAGAACTCGTGACAGTCGTTGAAGAGAGAAATAAAAATCAACATCCACCCCGGATAGCTAAAACAGCTTAGATCACAGGCGTGGTGCCGTCATTGGAGAAAAAGGGGACAAGGGCTCATCAGGATCATTTTCCAGGTTCACAGGTACTTGTATTGAGCTCATTGATGTCGTCAATCCTCATAATCCTTTGTCACACTGCGGTGTATACTGGCTTTCTTCTCTTAACCATCCACACGTGATTGTTAGATCCTCATCCGAGTGTCTTGTAAGATCTTGGTGGTATGCTCACCGCATATATATATATATATATATATATATATATATATATATATATATATATATGAGAATCTGATTCCCGAGACAGACGTGTATTCTGACTGATCCTTGCTTCTGACCAAAATGTTGCGGATCTGATTCTTGGGATGCACTGCCATATGATGTCAATTCACAACGTACTACCTTGTACCAATGTCTTACTGAGGAAGATTGGCTGGCTTGTGCTCGAAAATTTCATCAGACAGCTTGCTGAAGAAGACTGGGTATCGTGCTTCAGAAGCTTACCCCCTTAAAGACTTTGCTGGGGAGAGACTCAGTACCTTATTCCGGAAGCTTTTGCGGTTGCTTACTGAAGAAGGCAGAGTACCTTGTACGAGAAATCATCCATGTATCGTACTGAGGAAGATAGATGAATCTTGCCTTGGAAGCTTCTCGGGTATCTTGCGAGGGAAGATTGGGTTGCTTACACCAGAAGCTTCTTAAGGTGATATGCGGACCGATTTCCACATATATAACCATCTTAATATTTTTGTTTTCTTGTATGAAACGGGGTTTTGCAGGACTATCCTCCTTTCTGAGTACATGCCATGTTTTTGCTTGCTTCCAGGTACATCGGGTTCCAAAATCATCCTCAACAAAAAATTAAACTTGTATCTGAGCCATACCTTTGATAATATTCTGTCAACCTTGCACATAATTTATCTTCTTGCTGATTTGATCATTTCTGCTATGAGGTGTGCATGCTGAGGAGACTTGCCACTCAGTAACATGATCAGATATCCCCCAATCTGAATGCAGTCGGTTGAGAATTCCATACTGTTGTGAGGAGTGCACGTTAATGCAAACTTTATACTGACATTCCATCCAGGATTTCTTTTGTATTCTGACGAGCTATTTCCAATTTCACTGCAGTCTGCTGTCAATTCCATTCTGTTTAGATGTGTTTCCAAATATATGCATTTCTTGCTGACTCTTCGGGTCCGGTGTCGGCTAACGAGCAACTTTAATAGGGGGAAAATTTGTAACACCGAAGGCTCAACGAAAGAAACAAAAGGAACGACTAAAACAAAAGAACACAAGCATACTACTAATATAATTAATCAAGCAATCATCACATATTACTGCTACTCACACCATAATATGCATGCACACCTAAGCACACAAATCGCGCGGAAACTCTGGTATTACGGTCTAATATGCGGTGGCGGTGTGCACGAAAATTATATCCATGTGTGGAAGGAGTTGGCGTAACCGAAGCTACACCAAGCACTGGCTGAACAGTGGCTGGATCTGGATGGATACACAGGTGAGGACGGACTTGACGATCAAGTAGCGAGACACAAAAGTCACGACCACATCATCATCAAGCGTATGAAAGGGATTCGTACACGTCCAAAGAATAGAATGACTGGGTAGGGTAGCGGTGGAAAAAGAAGGCTCGCTGGCATTGCCCTTTTCTGATAACCCAGATCAGTAAGGGTTGCCAGAGGGACGAGATGGATGGCATGATTCGGGATAGAAACAAGTCTATCACCGAAATAATATGGCTAGGTGGCGGAAAAATATACGCGATATCTGAGCATAACTCCTGCAAATGGTGTCTGGAACTCTGGGTACCAGGGCATCACTCTGCTGGGACAGAAATGACGCCGAACACCAAAGAGCAGACATGCTAAGAGGGAGGGTGCAGGCGGTGGACCGAAAACGATGCCACCTACACTCACAAGATTAACCGTTAGTGCCAAAATAATAATCTATATGAATGCTATGCGACAAACAAATGCAACAATCAAGTGCAACAAACCAACTGGGGTCTATGCTACCGCTTTCTAACGTTCGCGCGGGCTAGGGCATCCTACAGCTAGACCTGCTCTGATACCAAGCCTGTGGCACCCCGGCTCAGAGAAACCGGAACGCCCTGTATTCCAGCCCAGAGATCGAGGAGAAGTCTTCTGGAATATGGCACTGCTTAGCATAGAACAAACCAGCTTTCTATTATTACACGAATATGAATACAAGGTCTCCGATATTACAATGAATAACATCGACACGGCGACACTACGCCAACCACGGTTGCTCTATGCAAGCAGCAGAACAACTCGAAGCAGCGGAACAACTACTAGGAGCGGAACAACGACGATGGTGGTGAACTCCACTCCGTAGGGACTCTGGCTGGAATGCTTATCCTAGCTCGCGAACACAGGAACAACATCAAACAAGCAAGCAATCCGGGCACGACCTGCAAACTGGCATGACACGCCAGGTCAGTACATTGAATGTACTTGCAAGCTCACAATAACCAAAAGCATTCAAGACAAACAACAACATGGCAATTACAGGTTAAGCAGGAATTATCATGAGATCATCAGGATACATAACATGAACATAATATCGCTAGAACAATATGATCATGGCATGAACATATAAATCTGATAATACTAGCATGCAACATGATGACACTACATGCACCATTTATTCTGCTTGGGTTACCTCCTAACCATCACATGCATCACTTACCAACCTCGGACATTACACAATCATCTCAGGATCAAATCAAGCTTGGTATAAACAATACCGTAGTAATCATCAAATGACCACAAGGAGCTTGATCTTTACCCATGATTCTCGCACAACATCACGGATATCCAACAACTCGGTATCCTCGATACCACGGTGATCTTTCCGGTGATCACAACCATGACCAACACTTGGTCTCCAATGGTGATCTTTCCGACGATCACAACCAACTTATCTCCTCAACGAACCGAGGTTGTTATTAATCAAGTTATTATTATTAATACTGTTGACTCACGGTGTGACCGACTACGAACTGGGCCCTTACCCGCGGGCGCGGCTATCGATAGATTTAATATACACTCTGCAGAGGTTAGTACACTGTACCCACACCACGGAACCCATGGCCTCGCACTCCCATTCGGGTGGACCAACGGTGTTCCGACAAAACCGATCTACTGCCATGACACTCTCCCGGCCACTCCGACCCACTCCCAACTGGGCTAGTCCTGGGTGGCCCCGTGTCTACCAAAGACACAACGACCACCGTCGTGGCCAAAACGTCCCTCACGGGGACCGGATCCATAACAACAACAACAACGGGCACACAAGGTTATGTCTGCTTACCGGGCCAGGGTATGCATGCCCATAACCTTCCCTCGTTGGAGGCACCGGCGAGAGGCACAACAATAGACCCAGTTAGGACCTTCCCATAAAGGTAAGCGTGGTTGCACTGGTCAGCTCGATATGGTGGCGCCATGACTCAGCCAACAGGTGTTCAAGTTCAATTTAATCCGGTTAAACTTGAATGCAAATATGCTGAGCCATGATAAAATAACATGATGCATCTACAATGCATGAGCATGATATCAACATAATCATGAGAGAACCACATAACTATCCACCATATCAACAATGAATCATATCCAACTAAGCATGGCATACTAACTAGCATGAACATCATAAGTAAATACTTCTCCGAAACATATCATGACCACTAGCATCAACAATAAATATCTTGCAAGAACATATCAACAATGCCATCATGCAAGCATTTAACCGACTGGATGCAAAGGAACATGCATAACAATGGTACTCGGGACAGATGGCAGTCATGCACCGAAGACCATTACCAACATCAACATGTACTACTAGCAAGCATAAGCATATGAGAGGAATACTAGCAACCAGCAAGGCATGATAACCAGGTGCATCACAACATAGCAAGAAAGTAAGCACTAACCCAGAAGCATTACCGAAACAACGATAACCATATTTTAAACAAGCAAACATTTATTAAATATTCAAGTTGAAAACCATGGGTACTGCATGACTATCATGCAAGTGGGTATTGTGGCTTTCCTGGGGATGAAGAAAACACCAGGAAGAAGTGCGAGAAGCTTGCGGAAAGAATCGCCGGAAAAACGTTCTCTCCCGAAGGGGGCTGATTAGGGGCAAGGGCAAAAAGGTCATTTTCACTGTGAGAACACCTAGTGAAAATGTTACCAAAAGATAGAGATCGACGAGATGAAGAAGTGAGCACTGGTTTCACCTCGATCGGAGTTACGGTTGCGGAGTTATGAGGTGTAGAAGATCAGGGACCTATGGGTGAAACTTTTTCAGCAAACAGGCCCCTGGTGGAAAAACAGAAAGCGCCTTCTGGGAGATTACGTTTCCTGTGAAAGGAAACGTATTTTCAGCCGCCATAGATAGAAAGTACGCTTATCCACGTGGACCAGGGAACGAGATGCTTACAGGTGGGGGCCAGGCGCAGGGGGAGGGGGAAGGCTCGGTCGTCTCCTTCCTCCCGCTCGCCTGTTCTCCCGTGAGACAGAGCAGAGGCAGGGGAGGGAAGCGGCCAAGGGGCCGGCCAGCTCCGGCGATCCCCGGACCAGCCAAGGGCACCGGCGGGACCGCGGGGCTGCGCCGCCTCCATTCAGAGGCAAAGGAGGCGCCGGGGAGGAGTGGAGAGGAGGGGAGGCCGCGGCGACGGAGGCGGACAGAGAGGCGGCGGTGGTGATGAGCCCCGGTGATGCAGGGCGCTCCGGCGAGAGATGAGGGGTTAGGGAGGTTCGCCGGCACGTGGGGAAGGCGGTGGTGGCGTCGGGAGGGAGAGATGAGCACCGAATGGGCTCGGTCGGGGTGATGGCCGAGAGCAACGGCGACGGCCAAGCGCCGGGAGGCGCGGCCAGAGGGACTCCGGGGTCGAACGAGTGGGGTGCGCCGAACCGCAGAGGAGTGGGGAGTGCGGTGGACAGGTCAGGAGGAGAGGAGAGGGGCTAAGTTCGCCGGAAACGAGAAGACCGGCGATGGCCGAGGCGAACTCCGGTGAAAAGAAGAGGGGGCCGAGGACTCCGGTGGACTAGAGAAGCGAGGGAGGGATGAATGACCCGCGGAGGGGTTCGGGGGTCCTTATATAGGCCTCGAGGAGAGCTCTAGAGCTCACGAGCGAGCTCCCGACCGAGCTTTAATGGCGGGCAGAGGCTGGACGCGGCACGGGCATGGAGGTAGCGGCTCATTTATGGCGAACCACGACGAGGAACCGACACAGGGCGACGCAGTCGAGCACGGGAGAGCTCCGGGACATGAATGGAGGTCGAGAAGAGGAGGGAGGAGACGAGAACAGTGGCCGGACCGAGCCAGAGCTTGCACTGTGCGTGACGCCATCGTGATCACCGTGGACACTGGTGCAAACGGCGCGTTCTGCCCGGGCTGACCATGTCCAGTAGATAGACCGTCGTGCCCTCGGTCAAAATGAGGAAATAAAGCGGTCCAGGGGCAAAGAAGAGATTTGCACTTAGCTCCAAAGTAAATCAGTAGGAAGGTGTTTGTAACTTGCTATGGTTAAACCAGCAAGGTAACTTGGTAAAGAATTTGTCTGGTGATGATCAAATACTAAGTTGATGCTGATCTCCAAAAATCAGACTAAGAGGAGGAGTTTAGATGAGGGTTGCTGTAGAAAGTGCAAAACTGGCCAGAGTTAGGGATTTGGATGATACACTCACATACTTGATTTTCATAAGCTGAAATCTGGCAGAGAGGGGTTATATGATGGTATGAAGCGGCTGTAAATATTTCATGCCATTTGGAAATACCAAAGTGGCACTTGCTTCACAAAGCTTCATTCTGAACAGAAACTTGCAAACATTCTAGAGGAATAATGGCTTGATGAAACATGCCCACAATGGGTGGAGGTAGGTTATATGGATGATAGAAGGCCTAGAAAAATTAGCAGCCAAAATGGAGCAATATAAAATATACTTGCTTCACCAACTAAAAGTTTGGACAGAATCAAAGAATTGAAGATGAGCTCACATGGAGGCATGACATGAGCTCTACTTTGGTGGAGGGCTGTGATATGATGATATGAGGGATCATGCAAAATGGAACTCATTTGGATATTCCTAGCTTGCACCTCCTTCACAAAGCTTCTTTCTGGATAGAAACTTTGGAAAATCATAATTAAATAATTACTAGGCAAATGAGGTTGCATTTTGGCATGTGGCAATGATATGGAAAGGAAAAGGTTTCCAAGGAGTTTGAGGTCAATTGGGAAAATTAAAATAGCACTTGCTTCACAATGTGCCATTGAGGGCAGAATAGGAAATTAATTATTTGAGCATGATGACGAACATGACAAATGAAATATTTTCCATATTTGAGAAATATATGACCCAAACAATTTATGAGAATTATTTGGGAATTTTAGGAGTGCTGGAAATAAAGGTTGCTTCACAACCTAGGGCAATTTGAGTTATTCCTTTAATAGAAAAGGAATATTCCCAATAAAAAGAATATTGGGATTTGGGCCAGGATGAAAATGACAGGGTCTAGGGAAGGGTTTGGGAATGAAAAGCCACTCTGGAAACAAAGAAGAGGGCATGTTCTTCAGTTTCCAGACCACAAAGCCACGGAAAAAGAAAACTCAAGCAAAAACCTCAGAAAAACAAAAGAAAAAGAAAGGGCCAAAAATCAGGCTGTCACAGTCACCACAGATACGCACATGCAAGACATACATCAAGTTTTCTCAAATCCTTAAAGACTCAATCCGATAAGATAACTTCAAAGGGAAAACTCAATCCATCACAAGAGAGTAGAGGGGGAGAAACATCATAAAATCCAACTATAATAGCAAAGCTCGCGATACATCAAGATCGTACCATCTCAAGAACACGAGAGATCGATCAAACACATAGCTACTGGTACATACCCTTAGCCCCGAGGGTGAACTACTCCCTCCTCGTCATGGAGAGCGCCGGGATGATGAAGATGGCCACCGGTGAGGGATCCCCCCTCCGGCAGGGTGCCGGAACAGGGTCCCGATTGGTTTTTGGTGGCTACAGAGGCTTGCGGCGGCGGAACTCCCGATCTATTCTGTTCCCCGATGTTTTTAGGGTATATGGATATATATAGGCGAAAGAAGTCGGTGAGGGGAGCCACGAGGGGCCCACGAGGGTGGGGGCCGCGCCCAGGGGGTAGGCGCGCCTCCCTGCCTCGTGGCCACCTCGAAGCTTCCTTGACTTCAACTCCAAGTCTCCTGGATCACATTCGTTCCAAAAATCACACTCCCGAAGGTTTCATTTGTTGGAAATATGCCCTAGAGGCAATAATAAAATGGTTATTATTATATTCCTTGTTCATGATAATTGTCTATTGTTCATGCTTTAATTGTGTTATCCGGAAATCGTAATACATGTGTGAATACATAGACCATAACATGTCCCTAGTGAGCCTCTAGTTGACTAGCTCGTTGATCAATAGATGGTTACGGTTTCCTGACCATGGACATTGGATGTCATTGATAACGGGATCACATCATTAGGAGAATGATGTGATGGACAAGACCCAATCCTAAGCATAGCACTAGATCGTGTAGTTCGTTTGCTAAAGCTTTTCTAATGTCAAGTATCATTTCCTTAGACCATGAGATCGTGCAACTCCCGGATACCGTAGGAATGCTTTGGGTGTACCAAACGTCACAACGTAACTGGGTGGCTATAAAGGTGCACTACAGGTATCTCCGAAAGTGTCTGTTGGGTTGGCTCGGATCGAGACTGGGATTTGTCACTCCGTATGACGGAGAGGTATCTCTGGGCCCACTCGGTATTGCATCATCATAATGAGCTCAATGTGACTAAGTAGTTAGTCACGGGATCATGCATTACGGAACGAGTAAAGTGACTTGCCGGTAACGAGATTGAACGAGGTATTGGGATACCGACGATCGAATCTCGGGCAAGTAATGTACCGATTGACAAAGGGAATTGTATACGGGATTGCTTGAATCCTCGACATCGTGGTTCATCCGATGAGATCATCGTGGAACATGTGGGAGCCAACATGGGTATCCAGATCCCGCTGTTGGTTATTGGCTAGAGAGGTGTCTCGGTCATGTCTGCATGATTCCCGAACCCGTAGGGTCTACACACTTAAGGTTCGATGACGCTAAGGTTATAAGGAAGGTTTGTATGTGATTACTGAATGTTGTTCGGAGTCCCGGATGAGATCCAGGAGAGTCACGAGGAGTTCCGGAATGGTCCGGAGGTAAAGATTTATATATGGGAAGTCACCATACGGTCACCGGAAATATTCGGGGGTATACCGGTATTGTACCGGGACCACCGGAGGGGTTCCAGGGGTCCACCTGCCCCGGAGGGCCTTATGGGCTGTAGGTGGGAGGGAACCAGCCCTTAGTGGGCTGGGCGCCAACCCCCCTAGGGCCCATGCGCCTAGGGCTTGGGGGGAACCCTAAAGGGGGCGCCCCCCTTGCTTGGGGGGCAAGCCACCTCCCCCCTTGGCCGCCGCCCCCCCTCTAGATCTCATCTAGAGGGGCCAGCCCCCTTCCCTCTTCTCCCTATAAATAGAGGGGTAAGGGGAGGGCTGCAGCACCACATCCAAGGCGCAGCCCCTCCCCTCCCCAACACCTCTCCTCCTCCGCGTGTGCTTGGCGAAGCCCTGCCGGAGAACTGTCACTCCACCACCACCACGCCGTCGTGCTGCTGTTGGAGCCTTCTTCCTCAACCTCTCCCTCCTCCTTGCTGGATCAAGGCGTGGGAGACATCACCGCTCCGTACGTGTGTTGAATGCGGAGGTGCTGTCCGTTCGGCGCTTGGATCATCGGTGATTTGGATCACGACGAGTATGACTCCATCAACCCCGTTCTCTTGAACGCTTCCGCTCGCGATCTACAAGGGTATGTAGATGCACTCCTCCCCTCTCGTTGCTAGTAAACTCCATAGATTTTAATTTCTGCTACGATCCCCAACAGTGGCATCATGAGCTAGGTCTATGCGTAGTTTCTATGCACGAGTAGAACACAAGTTGTTGTGGGCGTCGATTTTGTCAATTTACTTGCCGTTACTAGTCTTATCTTGATTCAGCGGCATCGTGGGATGAAGCGGCCCGGACCGACCTTACACGTACGCTTACGTGAGACAGGTTCCACCGACTGACATGCACTAGTTGCATAAGGTGGCTAGCGGGTGTCTGTCTCTCCCACTTTAGTCGGATCGGATTTGATGAAAAGGGTCCTTATGAAGGGTAAATAGAAATTGGCATATCACGTTGTGGTTTTGGCGTAGGTAAGAATCGTTCTTGCTAGAAACCTACAGCAGCCACGTAAAAGTTTGCAACAACAATTAGAGGACGTCTAACTTGTTTTTGCAGCAAGTGTCATGTGATGTGATATGGCCAGAAGGATGTGATGAATGATATATGTGATGTATGAGATTGATCATGTTCTTGTAATAGGAATCATGACTTGCATGTCGATGAGTATGACAACCGGCAGGAGCCATAGGAGTTGTCTTAATTTATTTATGACCTGCGTGTCAACTGGAACGTCATGTAATTACTTTACTTTATTGCTAACCGTTAGCCATAGTAGTAGAAGTAATAGTTGGCGAGACAACTTCATGAAGACACGATGATGGAGATCATGATGATGGAGATCATGGTGTCATGCCGGTGACGATGATGAACATGGCGCCCCGAAGATGGAGATCAAAAGGAGCAAAATGATATTGGCCATATCATGTCACTATTTGATTGCATGTGATGTTTATCATGTTTTACATCTTATTGGCTTAGAACGACGATAGAATAAATAAGATGATCCCTCGCTAAAATTTCAAGAAAGTGTTCCCCCTAACCGTGCACCATTGCGAAGGTTCGTTGTTCCGAAGCACCACGTGATGATCGGGTGTGATAGGTTCTAACGTTCGCATACAACGAGTGTAAGCCAGATTTACACACGCAATACACTTAGGTTGACTTGACAAGCCTAGCATGTACAGACATGGCCTCGGAACACAAGAGACCGAAAGGTCGAACATGAGTCGTATAGCAGATACGATCAACATGAAGATGTTCACCGATGATGACTAGTCCGTCTCACGTGATGATCGGACACGGCCTAGTTGACTCAGATCATGTATCACTTAGATGACTAGAGGGATGTCTGTCTGAGTGGGAGTTCATTAATAATTTGATTAGATGAACTTAATTATCATGAACTTAGTCTAAAATCTTTACAATATGTCTTGTAGATCAAATTGCCCACGCTAATGTCAACCTCAACTTCAACGCGTTCCTAGAGAAAACCAAGCTGAAAGACGATGGTAGCAACTATACGGACTGGGTCTGGAACTTGAGGATCATCCTCATAGCTGCCAAGAAAGCATATGTCCTTGAAGCACCGCTAGGTGAAGCACCCGTCCCAGCAAACCAAGACGTTATGAACGCCTGGCAAACACGTGTTGATGATTACTCCCTGGTTCAGTGCGGCATGCTTTACAGCTTAGAACCGGTGCTCCAAAAGCGTTTCGAGCAGCACGGAGCATATGAGATGTTCCAAGAGCTAAAAATGGTTTTCCAAGCTCATGCCCGGGTCAAGAGATATGAAGTCTCCGACAAGTTCTACAGTTGTAAGATGGAGGAGAATAGTTCCGTCAGCGAACACATACTCAAAATGTCTGGGTTGCACAACCGCTTGTCTTAGCTGGGAGTTAATCTCCCGGATGACGCGGTCGTTGACAAAATCCTTCAGTCGCTCCCACCTAGCTACAAGAGCTTTGTGATGAACTATGCAGGGGATGGAAAAGACCATTCCTGAGGTATATTCAATGCTGAAATCAGCGGAGGTGGAGATCAAAAAGGAACATCAAGTGTTGATGGTGAATAAGACCACTAAGTTCAAGAAAGGCAAGGGTAAGAAGAACTTCAAGAAAGACGGCAAGGGAGTTGTCGCGCCCGGTAAGCAAGCTGTCGGGAAGAAGACAAAGAATGGACCCAAGCCTGAGACTGAGTGCTTTTATTGCAAGGGAAACGACCACTAGAAGCGGAACTGCCCCAAGTACTTAGCGGATAAGAAGGCCGGCAATACCAAAGGTATATGTGATATACATGTTATAGATGTGTACCTAACCAACGCTCGTAGTAGCTCCTGGGTATTTGATACCGGTGCGGTTGCTCATATTTGTAACTCAAAGCAGGAGCTGCGGAATAAGCGGAGACTGGCAAAGGACGAGGTGACGATGCGCGTCGGGAATGGTTCCAAGGTCGATGTGATCGCCGTCGGCACGCTACCTCTACATTTACCTACGGGATTAGTTTTAAACCTCATTAATTGTTATTTAGTGCCAGCTTTGAGCATGAACATTGTATCTGGATCTCGTTTAATGCGAGATGGCTACTCATTTAAATCCGAGAATAATGGTTGTTCTATTTATATGAGAGATATGTTTTATGGTCATGCCCCGCTGGTCAATGGTTTGTTCTTAATGAATCTCGAACGTGATGTTACACATATTCATAGTGTGAATGCCAAGAAATGTAAGATTGATAATGATAGTCCCACATACTTGTGGCACTGCCGCCTTGGTCACATTGGTGTCAAACGCATGAAGAAACTCCATGCAGATGGACTTTTGGAGTCTCTTGATTATGAATCATTTGACACGTGCGAACCATGCCTCATGGGAAAAATAACCAAGACTCCGTTCTCCGGAACAATGGAGCGAGCAACCAACTTATTGGAAATCATACATACTGATGTGTGCGGTCCAATGAGCGTTGAGGCTCGCGGTGGCTATCGTTATGTTCTCACCCTCACTGATGACTTGAGTAGATATGGGTATGTCTACTTAATGAAACACAAGTCTGAGACCTTTGAAAAGTTCAAGGAATTTCAGAATGCGGTTGAGAATCAACGTGACAAGAAAATAAAGTTCTTACGATCAGATCGTGGAGGGGAATATTTGAGTCACGAATTTGGCACACACTTAAGGAAATGTGGAATTGTTTCACAACTCATGCCGCCTGGAACACCTCAGCGTAATGGTGTGTCCGAACGTCGTAATCGCACTCTATTGGATATGGTGTGATCTATGATGTCTCTTACCGATCTACCGCTATCATTCTGGGGTTATGCTTTAGAGACTGTCGCATTCCCTTTAAATAGGGCTCCGTCGAAATCCGTTGAGACGACACCGTATGAATTATGGTTTGGAAAGAAACCTAAGCTGTCGTTTCTTAAAGTTTGGGGATGAGATGCCTATGTCAAGAAACTTCAACCTGAAAAGCTCGAACCCAAGTCGGAAAAATGCGTCTTCATAGGATACCCTAAGGAAACCATTGGGTATACCTTCTACCTCAGATCCGAAGGCAAGATCTTCGTTGCCAAGAACGGGTCCTTTCTGGAGAAAGAGTTTCTCTCGAAAGAAGTAAGTGGGAGGAAAGTGGAACTTGATGAGATGACCCCTCTCGAACCAGAAAGTAGCGCGGCACAAGAAAATGTTTCTGTGGTGCCTGCACCGACTAGAGAGGAAGTTAATGCTGATGATCATGATCAAGTTACCACTGAACTTCGTAGGTCCACAAGGACACGTTCTGCACCAGAGTGGTACGACAACCCTGTCCTGGAAATCATGTTGTTGGACAACGGTGAACCTTCGAACTATGAAGAAGCAATGGCGGGCCCAGATTCCAACAAATGGCTTGAAGCCATGCAATCCGAGATAGGATCCATGTATGAAAACAAAGTATGGACTTTGACAGACTTGCCCGATGATCGGCGAGCGATAGAAAATAAATGGATCTTTAAGAAGAAGACGGACGCGGTTGGAAATGTTACCATCTATAAAGCTCAACTTGTCGCTAAGGGTTATCGACAAGTTCAAGGTGTTGACTACGATGAGACCTTCTCACCCGTAGCGAAGCTGGAATCCGTCCGAATCATGTTAGCAATTGCCGCATTCTACGATTATGAAATATGGCAAATGGACGTCAAAACGGCATTCCTTAACGGCTTCCTTAAGGAAGAATTGTATATGATGCAGCCGGAAGGTTTTGTCGATCCTAAGAATGCTGACAAAGTATGCAAGCTCCAGCGCTCAACCTATGGGCTGGTGTAGGCATCTTGGAGTTGGAACATTTGCTTTGATGAGATGATCAAAGCGTTTGGGTTTACACAGACTTATGGAGAAGCCTGTGTTTACAAGAAAGTGAGTGGGAGCTCTGTAGCATTTCTCATATTATATGTGGATGACATACTATTGATGGGAAATGATATAGAATTCTTGGAAAGTATAAAGGCCTACTTGAATAAGTGTTTTTCAATGAAGGACCTTGGAGAAGCTGCTTACATATTAGGCATCAAGATCTATAGAGATAGATCGAGACGCCTCATAGGTCTTTCACAAAGCACATACCTTGACAAGATATTGAAGAAGTTCAATATGGATCAGTCCAAGAAGGGGTTCTTGCCTGTATTGCAAGGTGTGAGATTGAGCACGGCTCAATGCCCGACCACGGCAGAAGATAGAGAAAAGATGAGTGTCGTCCCCTATGCCTCGGCCATAGGGTCTATTATGTATGCCATGCTGTGTACCAGACCTGATGTAAACCTTGCCGTAAGTTTGGTAGGAAGGTACCAAAGTAATCCCGGCATGGAACACTGGACAACGGTCAAGAACATCCTGAAGTACCTGAAAAGGACTAAGGATATGTTTCTCGTTTATGGTGGTGACGAAGAGCTCGTCGTAAAGGGTTACGTCGATGCTAGCTTTGACACAGATCTGGATGACTCTAAGTCACAAACCGGATACGTGTACATTTTGAATGGTGGGGCAGTCAGCTGGTGCAGTTGCAAGCAAAGCGTCGTGGCGGGATCTACATGTGAAGCAGAGGACATGGCAGCCTCGGAGGCAGCACATGAAGCAATCTGGATGAAGGAGTTCATTGCCGACCTAGGAGTTATTCCCAATGCATCGGGGCCGATGACTCTCTTCTGTGACAACACTGGAGCTATTGCCCTTGCCAAGGAGCCCAGGTTTCATAAGAAGACCAGGCACATCAAGCGTCGCTTCAACTCCATTCGTGAAAATGTTCAAAATGGAGACATAGATATTTGTAAAGTGCATACGGATTTGAATGTCGCAGATCCGTTGACTAAACCTCTTCCACGAGCGAAACATGATCAACACCAGAACTCTATGGGTGTACGATTCATCACAATGTAACTAGATTATTGACTCTAGTGCAAGTGGGAGACTGTTGGAAATATGCCCTAGAGGCAATAATAAAATGGTTATTATTATATTCCTTGTTCATGATAATTGTCTATTGTTCATGCTTTAATTGTGTTATCCGGAAATCGTAATACATGTGTGAATACATAGACCATAACATGTCCCTAGTGAGCCTCTAGTTGACTAGCTCGTTGATCAATAGATGGTTACGGTTTCCTGACCATGGACATTGGATGTCATTGACAATGGGATCACATCATTAGGAGAATGATGTGATGGACAAGACCCAATCCTAAGCATAGCACTAGATCGTGTAGTTCGTTTGCTAAAGCTTTTCTAATGTCAAGTATCATTTCCTTAGACCATGAGATCGTGCAACTCCCGGATACCGTAGGAATGCTTTGGGTGTACCAAACGTCACAACGTAACTGGGTGGCTATAAAGGTGCACTACAGGTATCTCCGAAAGTGTCTGTTGGGTTGGCACGAATCGAGACTGGGATTTGTCACTCCGTATGACGGAGAGGTATCTCTGGGCCCACTCGGTATTGCATCATCATAATGAGCTCAATGTGACTAAGTAGTTAGTCACGGGATCATGCATTACGGAACGAGTAAAGTGACTTGCCAGTAACGAGATTGAACGAGGTATTGGGATACCGACGATCGAATCTCGGGCAAGTAAAGTACCGATTGACAAAGGGAATTGTATACGGGATTGCTTGAATCCTCGACATCGTGGGTCATCCGATGAGATCATCGTGGAACATGTGGGAGCCAACATGGGTATCCAGATCCCGCTGTTGGTTATTGGCTAGAGAGGTGTCTCGGTCATGTCTGCATGATTCCCGAACCCGTAGGGTCTACACACTTAAAGTTCGATGACACTAGGGTTATAAGGAAGGTTTGTATGTGATTACCGAATGTTGTTCGGAGTCCCGGATGAGATCCCGGACGCCACGAGGAGTTCCGGAATGGTCCGGAGGTAAAGATTTATATATGGGAAGTCACCATACGGTCACCGGAAATATTCGGGGGTATACCGGTATTGTACCGGGACCACCGGAGGGGTTCCGAGGGTCCACCGGGAGGGTCCACCTGTTGGAAATATGCCCTAGAGGCAATGATAAATAGGTTATTATTATATTTCCTTGTTCATGATAATCGTTTATTATCCATGCTAAAATTGTATTGATTGGAAACTCAGATACATGTGTGGATACATAGACAACACCATGTCCCTAGTAAGCCTCTAGTTGACTAGCTCGTTGATCAATAGATGGTTACGGTTTCCTGACCATGGACATTGGATGTCGTTGATAACAGGATCACATCATTAGGAGAATGATGTGATGGACAAGACCCAATCCTAAGCCTAGCACAAGATCGCGTAGTTCGTTTGCTCAGAGCTTTTCTAATGTCAAGTATCATTTCCTTAGACCATGAGATTGTGCAACTCCCGGATACTGTAGGAATGCTTTGGGTGTACCAAACGTCACAACGTAACTGGGTGGCTATAAAGGTGCACTACAGGTATCTCCGAAAGTGTCTGTTGGGTTGGCACGAATCGAGACTGGGATTTGTCACTCCGTGTAAACGGAGAGGTATCTCTGGGCCCACTCGATAGGACATCATCATAATGTGCACAATGTGACCAAGGAGTTGATCACGGGATGATGTGAGTTACGGAACGAGTAAAGAGACTTGCCGGTAACGAGATTGAACAAGGTATCGGGATACCAACGCTCGAATCTCGGGCAAGTAACATACCGGTAGACAAAGGGAATTGTATACGGGATTGATTGAATCCCCGACATCGTGGTTCATCCGATGAGATCATCGTGGAACATGTGGGAGCCAACATGGGTATCCAGATTCCGCTGTTGGTTATTGACCGGAGAACTTCTCGGTCATGTCTGCATGGTTCCCGAACCCGTAGGGTCTACACACTTAAGGTTCGGTGACGCTAGGGTTGTAGAGATATTAGTATGCGGTAACCCGAAAGTTGTTCGGAGTCCCGGATGAGATCCCGGACATCACGAGGAGTTCCGGAATGGTCCGGAGGTAAATATTTATATATGGTAAGTCTTATTTTGGTCACTGGAAAAGTTTCGCACTTTATCGGTATTGTACCGGGGGTGCTGAAAGGGGTCCGGGGGTCCACCAAGGGGGCCCACCAGCCCCGGGGGGCCACAAGGGCTGTAGGGGTGTGCGCCTTGGCCTATATGGGCCAAGGGAACCAGCCCCAAGAGGCCCATGCGCCAAGAGATAAGATAAAGGGAGAGTCCTAAAGGGGGAAGGCACCTCCGAGGTGCCTTGGGGAGGATGGACTCCTCCCTGGCCGCACCCTTCCTTGGAGGAAGGGCCAAGGCTGCGCCCCCCCTCTCCCTTGGCCCTATATATAGTGCGGGGAAGGGAGGGCAGCAATACCCTAAGCCCTGGCGCCTCCCTCTCCCTCCCGTGACATCTCTTCCTCCCCGCTTGCGCTTGGCGAAGCCCTGCCGGGATCCCGCTACTTCCACCACCACGCCTTCGTGCTGCTGGATCTCCATCAACCTCTCCTTCCCCCTTGCTAGATCAAGAAGGAGGAGACGTCGCTGCTCCGTACGTGTGTTGAACGCGGAGGTGCCATCCGTTCGGCGCTAGGATCATCGGTGATTTGGATCACGACGAGTACGACTCCATCAACCCCGTTCTCTTGAACGCTTCCGCTCGCGATCTACAAGGGTATGTAGTGTTGGGAACGTAGCAATAATTCAAAATTTTCCTACGTGTCACCAAGATCAATCTAGGAGATGCTAGCAACGAGAGAGAGGGAGTGCATCTTCATACCCTTGAAGATCGCTAAGCGGAAGCGTTACAAGAACGCGGTTGATGGAGTCGTACTCGCAGCGATTCAAATCGCGGAAGATCCGATCTAGCTCCGAACGGACGGCGCCTCCGCGTTCAACACACGTACAGCCCGGGGACATCTCCTCCTTCTTGATCCAGCAAGGGGAGAGGAGAAGTTGAGGGAGAACTCCAGCAACACGACGGCGTGGTGGCAATGGAGCTCGTGGTTCTCCGGCAGAGCTTCGCTAAGCACTACGGAGGAGGAGGAGGAGGTGTATGAGGACGGAGGGTTGCGCCAGGGAAGAGGTGCGGCTGCCCTCCCACCACTCCACTATATATAGGGGCAAGGGGAGAGGGGGAGGCGCCCTAGGGTTTCCCCTAGGGGGCGGCGGCCAAGCAGATTGGTTCTCCCTAGGGAAAATCCTAGGGAGACTTGCCCCCCAAGCCAAGCAGGTGGAGGCTTGCCTCCCAAGCCAGGTGGAGGCGCCCCACCTCCCCAAGTAACGTGGGAAAGGGTGTGGGGGCGCACCACCCCTTAGTGGGCTGGTTCGCCCCTTCCCCTTTGGCCCATGAGGCCCTCCAACACTTGCCGGGGCTCCCGAAACACCTTTCGGTCATGCTGGCCATAGCCTGGTACCCCCGGAACACTTCTGGACTCCAATACCCTTCGTCCAATATATAGGACCATTCCGGAACTCCTCGTCATGTCCGGGATCTCATCCGGGACTCTGAACAACCTTCGGTAACCACATACTATTTCCCATAACAACTCTAGCGTCACCGAACCTTAAGTGTGTAGACCCTACGGGTTCGGGAACCATGCAGACATGACCAGGACACCTCTCCGGCCAATAACCAATAGCGGGATCTGGATACCCATATTGGCTCCCACATGTTCCACGATGATCTCATCGGATGAACCACGATGTCGGGGATTCAATCAATCCCGTATGCAATTCCCTTTGTCAATCGGTATGTTACTTGCCCGAGATTCGATCATCGGTATCCCAATACCTCGTTCAATCTCGTTACTGGCAAGTCACTTTACTCGTTCCGTAATGCATGATCCCGTGCCTAACTACTTAGTCACATTGAGCTCATTATGATGATGCATTACCGAGTGGGCCCAGAGATACCTCTCCGTCATACGGAGTGACAAATCCCAGTCTCGATTCGTGCCAACCCAACAGACACTTTCGGAGATACCTGTAGTGCACCTTTATAGCCACCCAGTTACGTTGTGACGTTTGGTACACCCAAAGCATTCCTACGGTATCCGGGAGTTGCACAATCTCATGGTCTAAGGAAACGATACTTGACATTAGAAAAGCTCTTAGCAAACGAACTACATGATCTTGTGCTATGCTTAGGATTGGGTCATGTCCATCACATCATTCTCCTAATGATGTGATCCCGTTATCAATGACATCCAATTTCCATGGTCAGGAAACCATAACCATCTATTGATCAACGAGCTAGTCAACTAGAGGCTTACTAGGGACATGTTGTGGTCTATGTATTCACACATGTATTACGGTTTCCAGTTAATACAATTATAGCATGAACAATAGACAATTATCATGAACAAGGAAATACAATAATAACCATTTTATTATTGCCTCTAGGGCATATTTCCAACAGTCTCCCACTTGCACTAGAGTCAATAATCTAGTTCACATCACTATGTGATTGTAATGAATCCAACACCCATGGGGTTTGTTCATATGTCGCTTGTGAGAGAGGTTATTAGTCAACGGGTCTGAACCTTTCATAGCCGTGTGTGCTTTACAAATCTCTATGTCATCTTGTAGATGCAGCTACCACGTGCTACTTGGAGCTATTCCAAATAACTGCTCTACTATACGAATCCGGTTTACTACTCAGAGTCATCCGGATTAGTGTCAAAGTTTGCATCGATGTAACCCTTTACGACGAACTCTTTTACCACCTCCATAATCGAGAAAATTCCTTAGTCCACTAGTTACTAAGGATAAGTTCGACCGCTGTCATGTGATCCATTCCTGGATCACTATTGTACCCCTTGACTAACTCATGGCAAGGCACACTTCAGGTGCGGTACACATCATAGCATACTGTAGAGCCTACGTCTAAAGCATAGGGGACGACCTTCGTCCTTTCTCTCTCTTCTGTCGTGGTCAGGTCTTGAGTCTTACTCAATACTCACACCTTGTAACACAGCCAAGAACTCCTTCTTTGCTGATCTATTTTGAACTCCTTCAAAATCTTGTCATGGTATGTATTCATTTGAAAGTACTATTAAGCGTTTTTGATCTATCCTTATAGATCTTGATGCTCAATGTTCAAGTAGCTTAATCCAGGTTTTCCATTGAAAAACACTTTTCAAATAACCTTGTATGCTTTCCAGAAATTCTACATCATTTCTGATCAACAATATGTTAACAACATATACTCATCAAAAATTCTATAGTGCTCCCACTCACTTCTTTGGAAATACAAGTTTCTCATAAACTTTGTAAAAACCCAAAATCTTTGATCATCTCATCAAAGCGTACATTCCAACTCCGAGATGCTTACTCCAGTCCTTAGAAGGATTGCTGGAGCTTTGCATACTTGTTAGCATCTTTCAGGATTGACAAAACCTTCTGGTTGTATCACATACAACCTTTCCTCAAGAAAATCGTCGAGGAAACAATGTTTTTTGACATCCTATCTGCAAGATTTCATAAATAATGCAGTAACTGCTAATATAATTCCAACAGACTCTTAGCATCGCTACGAGTGAGAAAATCTCATCGTAGTCAACTCCTTGAACTTGTCGGAAAACATCTTAACGACAAGTCAAGCTTTCTTAATGGTGACACTTACCATCATTGTCCGTCTTCCTTTTAAAATCCATCTGCACCCAACAGCCTTACGACCATCAAGTAGTTCTTCCAAAGTCTATACTTTGTTTTTATACATGGATCCTCTCTCGGATTTTATGGCCTCGAGCCATTCGTCGGAATCTGGGCCCACCATCGCTTCTCCATAGCTCGTAGGTTCATTGTTGTCTAGCAACATGACTTCCAAGGCAGGATTACGTACCACTCTGAAGTAGTACGCATCCTTGTCGTCCTACGAGGTTTGGTAGTGACTTGATCCGAAGTTTCATGATCACTATCATAAGCTTCCACTTCAATTGGTGTAGGTGCCACAGGAACAACTTCTTGTGCCCTGCTACACACTAGTTGAAGTGACGGTTCAATAACCTCATGAAGTCTCCACCATCCTCCCACTCAATTCTTTCGAGAGAAACTTTTCCTCGAGAAAGGACCCGTTTCTAGAAACAATCACCTTGCTTCCGGGTTTGAAATAGGAGGTATACCCAACTGTTTTGGGTATTCTATGAAGATGCATTTATCCGCTTTGGGTTCGAGCTTATCATCCTGAAACTTTTTCACATAAGCGTCGCAACCCCAAACTTTTAAGAAATGACAGCTTAGGTTTCTCTAAACCATAGTTCATACGGTGTCGTCTCAACGGAATTGCGTGGTGCCCTATTTAAAGTGAATACGGTTGTCTCTAATGCCTAACCCATAAACGATAGTGTAATTCGATAAGAGACATCATGGTATGCACCATATCCAATAGGGTCCAGTTATGATGTTCGGACACACCATCACACTATGGTATTCCAGGCGGTATTAGTCGTGAAATAATTTCTCAATTGTGTGCCAAACTCATAACTCAGATATTCATCTCTATGATCATATCACAGACATTTTATCCACTTGTCACGACGATCTTCAACTTCACTCTGAAATTACTTGAACCTTTCAATAATTCAGACTTGTGTTTCATCAAGTAAATATACTCAGCATCTACTCAAATCATCTGTGAAGCAAGAACATAATGATATCCACTGCATGCCTCAGCACTCATTGGACTGCACACATCAAAATGTATTACTTCCAACAAGTTGCTTTCTTGTTCCATGTTACTGAAAACGAGGCCTTTCAGTCATCTTGCCCATGTGGTATGATTTGCATGTCTCAAGTGATTCAAAATCAAGTGAGTCCAAACGATCCATCTGTATGGACTTTCTTCATGCATATATACTAATAGACATGGTTCGCATGTCTCAATCTTTTCAAAAATGAGTGAGTCCAAAGATCCATCAACATGGAGCTTCTTCATGCGTTTTATACCAATATGACTCAAGTGGCAGTGCCACAAGTATGTGGTACTATCATTACTATCTTATATCTTTTGGCATGAACATGTGTATCACTACGATCGAGATTCAATAAACCAATCATTTTAGGTGCAAGACCATTGAAGGTATTGTTCAAATAGACAGAATAACCATTATTCTCCTTAAACGAATAACCATATTGCGATAAACATAATCCAATCATGTCTATGCTCAACGCAAACACCAAATAACAATTATTTAGGTTTAACACCAATCTCGATGGTAGAGGGAGCATGCGATGCTTGATCACATCAACCTTGGAAACACTTCCAACACATATCGTCATCTCACCTTTAGCTAGTCTCCGTTTATTCCGTAGCCTTTTATTTCGAGTTACCAACACTTAGCAACCGAACCGGTATCTAATACCCTGGTGCTACTAGGAGTACTAGTAAAGTACACATTAATATAATGTATATCCAATATACTTCTGTCGACCTTGCCTACCTTCTCATCTACCAAGTATCTAGGATAGTTCTGCTTCAGTGACCGTTCCCCTCATTACAGAAGCACTTAGTCTCGGGTTTGGGTTCAACCTTGGGTTTCTTCACTAGAGCAGCAACTGATTTGCCGTTTCATGAAGTATCCCTTCTTTCCCTTGCCCTTCTTGAAACTAGTGGTTTTACTAACCATCAACAATTGATGCTCCTATTTGATTTCTACTTTCGCGGTGTCAAACATCGCGAGTTGCTCAAGGATCATCATGTCTATCCCTGATATGTTATAGTTCATCACGAAGCTCTAATAGCTTGGTGGCAGTGACTATGGAGAACCATCACTATCTCATCTGGAAGATTAACTCCCACTCGATTGAAGCGATTGTAGTACTCAGACAATCTGAGCACATGCTCAACGATTGAGCTTTTCTCCCATAGTTTGCAGGCTTAAGAAACTCGTCAGAGGTCTCATACCTCTTGACGTGGGCATGAGCCGGAAATCCCAATTTCAGCCCTTTGAACATCTCATATGTTCCGCGATGTTTCAAAATCGTCTTTGGTGCCTCACTTCTAAACCGTTTAGCATTACGCATTGAACTATCACGTAGTCATCAAAACGTGTATGTCAGATGTTCGCAACATCCACAAACGGCGTTCGAGGTTCAGCACACCGAGCGGTGCATTAAGGACATAGGCCTTCTGCGTAGCAATGAGGACAATCCTCAGTTTACGGACCCAGTCCACATAATTTCTACTATCAACTTTCAACTAAATTTTCTCTAGGAACATATCTTAAACAGTAAACTAGACTATGTTCATGATAATTAAGTTCATCTGATTATTTAATGAACTCCCACTTAGATAGACATCCCTCTAGTCATCTAAGTGATACATGATCCGAATCGACTAGACCGTGTCCGATCATCACGTGAGACGGACTACTCATCAACGGTGAACATCTCCATGTTGATCGTATCTACTATACGACTCATGTTCGACCTTTCGGTCTCTTGTGTTCCGAGGCCATGTCTGTACATGCTAGGCTCGTCAAGTCAACCTAAGTGTTTCGCATGTGTAAATCTGGCTTACACCCGTTGTATGCGAACGTTAGAATCTATCACACCCGATCATCACGTGGTGCTTCGAAACAACGAACCTTCGCAACGGTGCACAGTTAGGGGGAACACATCTCTTGAAATTTTAGTGAGGGATCATCTTATTTATGCTACCGTCGTTCTAAGCAAATAAGATGTAAACATGACAAACATCACATGCAGATCATAAAGTGACATGATATGGCCAATATCATCTTGCGCCTTTTGATCTACATGTTCAAGGCACGGCATGATCACCTTCGTCACCAGCATGACACCATGATCTCCATCATCATGATCTCCATCATCGTGTCTTCATGAAGTTGTCTCGCCAACTATTACTTCTACTACTATGGCTAACGGTTAGCAATAAAGTAAAGTAATTACATGGCGTTTTTCATTGACACACAGGTCATACAATAAATTAAGACAACTCCTATGGCTCCTGCCGGTTGTCATACTCATCGACATGCAAGTCGTGATTCCTATTACAAGAACATGATCAATCTCATACATCACATATATATAATTCATCACATCCTTTTGGCCATATCACATCACATAACATACCCTGCAAAAACAAGTTAGACGTCCTCTAATTGTTGTTGCATGTTTTACGTGGCTGCTATGGGTTTCTAGCAAGAACGTTTCTTACCTACGCAAAAGCCACAACGGTGATATGCCAATTGCTATTTACCCTTCATAAGGACCCTCTTCATCGAATCCGATCCGACTAAAGTGGGAGAGACAGACACCCGCTAGCCACCTTATGCATCAAGTGCATGTCCGTCGGTGGAACCTGTCTCACGTAAGAGTACGTGTAAGGTCGGTCCGGGCCGCTTCATCCCACAATGCCGCCGAATCAAGATAAGACTAGTAACAGCAAGCAAATTGAACAAATCATCGCCCACAACTACTTTGTGTTCTACTCGTGCATAGAATCTACGCATACACCTAGCTCATGATGCCACTGTTGGGGAACGTAGCAATAATTCAAAATTTTCCTACGTGTCACCAAGATCAATCTAGGAGATGCTAGCAACGAGAGAGATGGAGTGCATCTTCATACCCTTGAAGATCGCTAAGCGGAAGCGTTACAAGAACGCGGTTGATGGAGTCGTACTCGCAGCGATTCAAATCGCGGAAGATCCGATCTAGCTCCGAACGGACGACGCCTCCGCGTTCAACACACGTACAGCCCGGGGACGTCTCCTCCTTCTTGATCCAGCAAGGGGAGAGGAGAAGTTGAGGGAGAACTCCAGCAGCACGACGGCGTGGTGGCAATGGAGCTCGTGGTTCTCCGGCAGAGCTTCACTAAGCACTACGGAGGAGGAGGAGGAGGAGGACGTGTATGAGGACGGAGGGTTGCGCCAGGGAAGAGGTGCGGCTGCCCTCCCACCACTCCACTATATATAGGGGCAAGGGGAGAGGGGGAGGCGCCCTAGGGTTTCCCCTAGGGGGCGGCGGCCAAGCAGATTGGTTCTCCCTAGGGAAAATCCTAGGGAGACTTGCCCCCCAAGCCAAGCAGGTGGAGGCTTGCCTCCCAAGCCAGGTGGAGGCGCCCCACCTCCCCAAGTAACGTGGGAAAGGGTGTGGGGGGCGCACCACCCCTTAGTGGGCTGGTTCGCCCCTTCCCCTTTGGCCCATGAGGCCCTCCAACACTTGCCGGGGCTCCCGAAACACCTTTCGGTCATGCTGGCCATAGCCTGGTACCCCCGGAACACTTCTGGACTCCAATACCCTTCGTCCAATATATAGGACCATTCCGGAACTCCTCGTCATGTCCGGGATCTCATCCGGGACTCTGAACAACCTTCGGTAACCACATACTATTTCCCATAACAACTCTAGCGTCACCGAACCTTAAGTGTGTAGACCCTACGGGTTCGGGAACCATGCAGACATGACCAGGACACCTCTCCGGCCAATAACCAATAGCGGGATCTGGATACCCATATTGGCTCCCACATGTTCCACGATGATCTCATCGGATGAACCACGATGTCGGGGATTCAATCAATCCCGTATGCAATTCCCTTTGTCAATCGGTATGTTACTTGCCCGAGATTCGATCATCGGTATCCCAATACCTCGTTCAATCTCGTTACTGGCAAGTCACTTTACTCGTTCCGTAATGCATGATCCCGTGCCTAACTACTTAGTCACATTGAGCTCATTATGATGATGCATTACCGAGTGGGCCCAGAGATACCTCTCCGTCATACGGAGTGACAAATCCCAGTCTTGATTCGTGCCAACCCAACAGACACTTTCGGAGATACCTGTAGTGCACCTTTATAGCCACCCAGTTACGTTGTGACGTTTGGTACACCCAAAGCATTCCTACGGTATCCGGGAGTTGCACAATCTCATGGTCTAAGGAAACGATACTTGACATTAGAAAAGCTCTTAGCAAACGAACTACATGATCTTGTGCTATGCTTAGGATTGGGTCATGTCCATCACATCATTCTCCTAATGATGTGATCCCGTTATCAATGACATCCAATTTCCATGGTCAGGAAACCATAACCATCTATTGATCAACGAGCTAGTCAACTAGAGGCTTACTAGGGACATGTTGTGGTCTATGTATTCACACATGTATTACGGTTTCCAGTTAATACAATTATAGCATGAACAATAGACAATTATCATGAACAAGGAAATACAATAATAACCATTTTATTATTGCCTCTAGGGCATATTTCCAACATGTAGATGCACTCCGCCCCTCTCGTTGTTGGATTACTTCATAGATTGATGTTGGTGATGCGTAGAAAATTTTGAATTTCTGCTACGTTCCCCAACAGTGGTATCAGAGCTAGGTCTATGCGTAGTTTCTATGCACGAGTGGAACACAAAGTAATTGTGGGCATCGATATTGCCAATTCTTCTTGCCGCTACTAGTCTTATCTTGTTTCGGCGGCATTGTGGGATGAAGCGGCCCGGACCGACCTTACACGTACGCTTACGTGAGACAGGTTCCACCGACTGACATGCACTAGTTGCATAAGGTGGCTAGCGGGTGTCTGTCTCTCCCACTTTAGTCGGAACAGATTCGATGAAAAGGGTCCTTATGAAGGGTAAATAGAAATTGGCATATCACGTTGTGGTTGTACGTAGGTAAGAAACGTTCTTGCTAGAAACCTATACAAGCCACATAAAACTTGCAACAACAATTAGAGGACGTCTAACTTGTTTTTGCAGCATGTGCTATGTGATGTGATATGGCCAGAAGATGTGATGAATGATATATGTGATGTATGAGATTGATCATATTCTTGTAATAGGAATCACGACTTGCATGTCGATGAGTATAACAACCGGCAGGAGCCATAGGAGTTGTCTTTATTTTTGTATGACCTGCGTGTCAATGAAAACGCCATGTAATTACTTTACTTTATTGCTAAGCGCGTTAGCCATAGAAGTAGAAGTAATCGTTGGTGTGACAACTTCATGAAGACACAATGATGGAGATCATGATGATGGAGATCATGGTGTCATGCCGGTGACAAAGATGATCATGGTGCCCCGAAGATGGAGATCAAAGGAGCAAAATGATATTGGCCATATCATGTCACTATTTGGTTGCATGTGATGTTTATCATGTTATGCATCTTATTTGCTTAGAACGACGGTAGTAAATAAGATGATCCCTCACTAAAATTTCAAGAGAAGTGTTCCCCCTAACTATGCACCGTTGCGAAGGTTCGTTGTTTTGAAGCACCACGTGATGATCGGGTGTGATAGATTCTAACGTTCGAATACAACGGGTGTTGACGAGCCTAGCATGTACAGACATGGCCTCGGAACACATGCGAAACACTTAGGTTGACTTGACGAGCCTAGCATGTACAGACATGGCCTCGGAACACAAGAGACCGAAAGGTCGAACATGAGTCGTATAGCAGATACGATCAACATGGAGATGTTCACCGATGATGACTAGTCCGTCTCACGTGATGATCGGACACGGCCTAGTTTGACTCGGATCATGTATCACTTAGATGACTAGAGGGATGTCTATCTGAGTGGGAGTTCATTAAATAATCAGATGAACTTCATTATCATGAACATAGTCAAAAGGTCTTTGCAAATTATGTCATAGCTTGCGCTTTAGTTCTACTGTTTAAGATACGTTCCTCGAGAAAATTTAGTTGAAAGTTGGTAATAGCAATTATGCGGACTGGGTCCGTAAACTGAGGATTGTCCTCATTGCTGCACAGAAGGCTTATGTCATTAATGCACCGCTCGGTGTGCTGAACCTCAGCGTCGTCTGTAGATGTTGCAAAACATCTGGCATACACGTTTTGATGACTACGTGATAGTTCAGTGCGTATTGCTAACGGTTTAGAATTGTGGCACCAAAGATGGTTTTGAAACGTCGCAGAACATATGAGATGTTCCAAAGACTGAAATTGGGATTTTAGACTAATGCCCACGTCAAGAGGTATGAGACCTCTGACAAGTTTCTTAAGCCTACAAACTAAGGGAGAAAAGCTCAATCGTTGAGCATGTGCTCAGATTGTCTGAATACTACAATCACTTGAATCGAGTGGGAGTTAATCTTCCAGATGAGATAGTGATGGTTCTCCATAGTCACTGCCACCAAGCTATTAGAGCTTCGTGATGAACTATAACATATCAGGGATAGACATGATGATCCTTGAGCAACTTGCGATGTTTGACACCGCGAAAGTAGAAATCAAGAAGGAGCATCAATTGTTGATGGTTAGTAAAACCACTAGTTTCTAAGAAGGGCAAGGGCAAAAGGGATACTTCATGAAACGGCAAAACATTTGCTGCTCTAGTGAAGAATCCCAAGGTTGAACCCAAACCCGAGACTAAGTGCTTCTGTAATGAGGGGAACGATCACTGAAGCAGTACTACCCTAGATACTTGGTAGATGAGAAGGCAGGCAAGGTCGACAGAAGTATATTGGATATACATTATATGAATGTGTACTTTACTAGTACTCCTAGCAGCACCAGGGTATTAGATACCGGTTCGGTTGCTAAGTGTTAGTAACTCGAAATAAAAACTGCGGAATAAACGGAGACTAGCTAAAGGTGAGATGACGATATGTGTTGGAAGTGTTTCCAAGGTTGATGTGATCAAGCATCGCATGCTCCCTCTACCATCGAGATTGGTGTTAAACCTAAATAATTGTTATTTGGTGTTTACGTTGAGCATAGACATGATTGGATTGTGTTGTTCATTTAAGAAGAATAATGGTTACTCTTTTATTTGAATAATACCTTCAATGGTCTTGCACCTAAAATAAATGGTTTATTGAATCTCGATCGTAGTGATACACATGTTCATGCCAAAAGTAATGATAGTACCACATACTTGTGGCACTGCTATTTGAGTCATATTGGGATAAAACACATGAAGAAGCTCCATGTAGATGGATCTTTGGACTCACTCATTTTTGAAAAGATTGAGACATGCGAACCATGTCTATTAGTATATATGCATGAAGAAAGTCCATACAGATGGATCGTTTGGACTCACTTGATTTTGAATCACTTGAGACATGCAAATCATACCACATGGGCAAGATGACTGAAAGGTCTCGTTTTCAGTAAGATGGAACAAGAGAGCAACTTGTTGGAAGTAATACATTCTGATGTATGCAGTCCAATGAGTGCTGAGGCATGCAGTGGATATCGTTATGTTCTTACTTCACAGATGATTTGAGTAGATGCTGACTGTATTTACTTGATGAAACACGAGTCTGAATTATTGAAAGGTTCAAGTAATTCTAGAGTGAAGTTGAAGATCGTCGTGACAAGAGGATAAAATGTCTGTGATATGATCATAGAGATGAGTATCTGAGTTACGAGTTTGGCACACAATTAAGACATTGTGGAAAGTGTTTCACAATTAATACCGCCTGGAACACCACAGAGTGATGGTGCGTCCGAACATCATAACTGCACCCTATTGGATATGGTGCATACCATGATGTCTCTTATCTAATTACCACTATCGTTTATGGGTTAGGCATTAGAGACAAACGCATTCACTTTAAAAGGGGCACCACGCAATTCCGTTGAGACGACACCGTTTAGAGAAACCTAAGTTGTTGTTTCTTAAAAGTTTGGGGCTGCGATGCTTATGTGAAAAAGTTTCAGGCTAATAAGCTCGAACCCAAAACGGATAAATGCATCTTCATAGAATACCCAAAACAGTTGGGTATACCTCCTATTTCAAATCTGGAAGCAAAAGTAATTGCTTCTAGAAACGAGTCCTTTCTCGAGGAAAAGTTTCTCTCGAAAGAATTGAGTGGGAGGATGGTGGAGACTTGATGAGGTTATTGAACCATAACTTCAACTAGTGTGTAGCAAGGCACAGGGAGTTGTTCCTGCGGCACCTACACCAATTGAAGTGGAAGCTTATGATAGTGATCATGAAACTTCGGATCAAGTCACTACCAAACCTCGTAGGTCGATAAGGATGCGTACTACTTCAGAGTGGTACATAATCCTATCTTGAAAGTCATGTTGCTAGACAACAACGAACCTACGAGCTATGGGGAAGTGATGGTGGGCCCGGATTCCGACAAATGGTTAGAAGCCATGAAATTCAAGATAGGATCCATGTATCAGAACAAAGCATGGACTTTGGTGAACTTGCCCGATGATCGGCAAGCCATTGAGATAAATGGATCTTTAAGAAGAAGACGGACATGGACGGTAATGTTACCGTCTATGAAGCTCGACTTGTGGCAAAGAGTATTTTCACAAGTTCAAGGAGTTGACTACGATGAGATTTTCTCATCCGTAGCGATGCTTAAGTCCGTCGGAATCATGTTAGCATTAGCTGCATTTATGAAATCTGGCAGATGGATGTCAAAAAAAAAACAAGTTTCCTTACCAGTTTTCGTAAGGAAAGGTTGTATGTGATACAATCAGAAAGGTTTTGTCCATCCTAAGGATGCTAAAAGGTGTGCTAGCTCCAGCGATCCTTCCATGGATTAGAGCAAGCATCTCGGAGTCAGAATATACGCTTTGATGAGATGATCAAAGATTTTTGGGTTTATACAAAGTTTATGAGAAACTTGTATTTCCAATAAAGTGAGTGGGAGCGCTACAACATTTCTGATAAGTATATGTGAATGACATATTGTTGATCCGAAATGATGTAAAATTTCTGGAAAGCATAAAGGGTTGTTTAAAAGGAGTTTTTCAAAGGAAGACCTGGATAAAGCTGCTTACATATTGGGCATCAAGATCTATAGAGATAGATCAAGACGCCTGATGATACTTTCAAAGAACGCACACCTTGACATGATTTTGAAAGGGTTCAAAATAGATCAGCAAAGAAGGAGTTCTTGGCTGTGTTACAAGGTGTGAGTATTGAGTAAGACTCAAGACCTGACCACAGCAGAAGAGAGAGAAAGGACGAAGGTCGTCCCCTATGCTTTAGACGTAGGCTCTACAGTATGCTATGCTGTGTACCGCACATGAAGTGTGCCTTGCCATGAGTTGGTCAAGGGGTACAATAGTGATCCGGGAATGGATCACATGACAGCGGTCGAACTTATCCTTAGTATCTAGTGGACTAAGGAATTTTCTCGATTATGGAGGTGAAAAGGAGTTCGTCGTAAAGGGTTACGTTGATGCGAACTTTGACACTAATCCAGATGGCTCTGAGTAGTAAACCGGATTCGTATAGTAGAGCAATTACTTGAAATGGCTCCAAGTAGCGCGTGGTAGCATCCACAAGATGACATAGATATTCGTAAAGCACACGGTTCTGAAAGGTTCAGACCCGTTGACTAATAACCTCTCTCACAAGCATAACATGATCAAACCAGAACTCATTGAGTGTTAATCACATAGTGATGTGAACTAGATTGTTGACTCTAGTAAACTCTTTGGATGTTGGTCACATGGTGATGTGACCTATGAGTGTTAATCACATGGTGATGTGGACTAGATTATTGACTCTAGTGCAAGTGGGAGACTATTGGAAATATGCCCTAGAGGCAATAATAAATAGGTTATTATTATATTTCCTTGTTCATGATAATCGTTTATTATCCATGCTAAAATTGTATTGATAGGAAACTCAGATACATGTGTGGATACATAGACAACACCATGTCCCTAGTAAGCCTCTAGTTGACTAGCTCGTTGATCAATAGATGGTTACGGTTTCCTGACCATGGACATTGGATGTCGTTGATAACGGGATCACATCATTAGGAGAATGATGTGATGGACAAGACCCAATCCTAAGCCTAGCACAAGATCGTGTAGTTCGTTTGCTCAGAGCTTTTCTAAGGTCAAGTATCATTTCCTTAGACCATGAGATTGTGCAACTCCCGGATACCGTAGGAATGCTTAGGGTGTACCAAACGTCACAACGTAACTGGGTGGCTATAAAGGTGCACTACAGGTATCTCCGAAAGTGTCTGTTGGGTTGGCACGAATCGAGACTGGGATTTGTCACTCCGTGTAAACGGAGAGGCATCTCTGGGCCCACTCGGTAGGACATCATCATAATGTGCACAATGTGACCAAGGAGTTGATCACGGGATGATGTGAGTTACGGAACGAGTAAAGAGACTTGCCGGTAACGAGATTGAACAAGGTATCGGGATACCGACGATCGAATTTCGGGCAAGTAACATACCGGTAGACAAAGGGAATTGTATACGGGATTGATTGAATCCCCGACATCGTGGTTCATCCGATGAGATCATCGTGGAACATGTGGGAGCCAACATGGGTATCCAGATTCCGCTGTTGGTTATTGACCGGAGAACGTCTCGGTCATGTCTGCATGGTTCCCGAACCCGTAGGGTCTACACACTTAAGGTTCGGTGACGCTAGGGTTGTAGAGATATTAGTATGCGGTAACCCGAAAGTTTTTCAGAGTCCCGGATGAGATCCCGGACGTCACGAGGAGTTCCAGAATGGTCCGGTGGTAAAGTTTTATATATGGTAAGTCTTATTTTGGTCACTGGAAAAGTTTCGCACTTTATCGGTATTGTACCGGGGGTGCTGAAAGGGGTCCGGGGGTCCACCAAGGGGGCCCACCAGCCCCGGGGGGCCACAAGGGCTGTAGGGGTGTGCGCCTTGGCCTATATGGGCCAAGGGAACCAGCCCCAAGAGGCCCATGCGCCAAGAGATAAGATAAAGGGAGAGTCCTAAAGGGGGAAGGCACCTCCGAGGTGCCTTGGGGAGGATGGACTCCTCCCTGGCCGCACCCTTCCTTGGAGGAAGGGCCAAGGCTGCGCCCCCCTCTCCCTTGGCCCTATATATAGCGGGGGGAAGGGAGGGCAGCAATACCCTAAGCCCTGGCGCCTCCCTCTCCCTCCCGTGACATCTCTTCCTCCCCGCTTGTGCTTGGCGAAGCCCTGCCGGGATCCCGCTACTTCCACCACCACGCCGTCATGCTGCTGGATCTCCATCAACCACTCCTTCCCCCTTGCTGGATCAAGAAGGAGGAGACGTCGCTGCTCCGTACGTGTGTTGAACGCGGAGGTGCTGTCCGTTCGGCGCTAGGATCATCGGTGATTTGGATCACGACGAGTACGACTCCATCAACCCCGTTCTCTTGAACGCTTCCGCTCGCGATCTACAAGGGTATGTAGATGCACTCCTCCCCTCTCGTTGCTAGATTACTCCATAGATTGATCTTGGTGAGGCGTAGAAAATTTTGAATTTCTGCTACGTTCCCCAACACCACCTGCCCCGGAGGGCCTTATGCGCTGTAGGTGGGAGGGAACCAGCCCTTAGTGGGCTGGGCGCCAACCCCCCTAGGGCCCATGCGCCTAGGGTTTGGGGGGAACCCTAAAGGGGGCGCCCCCCTTGCTTGGGGGGCAAGCCACCTCCCCCCTTGGCCGCCGCCCCCCCTCTAGATCTCATCTAGAGGGGCCGGCCCCCTTCCCCCTTCTCCCTATAAATAGAGGGGTGAGGGGAGGGCTGCAGCACCACATCCAAGGCGCAGCCCCTCCCCTCCCCAACACCTCTCCTCCTCCGCGTGTGCTTGGCGAAGCCCTGCCGGAGAACTGTCACTCCACCACCACCACGCCGTCGTGCTGCTGTTGGAGCCTTCTTCCTCAACCTCTCCCTCCTCCTTGCTGGATCAAGGCGTGGGAGACGTCACCGCTCCGTACGTGTGTTGAACGCGGAGGTGCCATTCGTTCGGCGCTTGGATCATCGGTGATTTGGATCACGACGAGTATGACTCCATCAACTCCGTTCTCTTGAACGCTTCTGCTCGCGATCTACCAGGGTATGTAGATGCACTCCTCCCCTCTCGTTGCTAGTAAACTCCATAGATTGATCTTGGTGATGCGTAGAAAATTTTAATTTCTGCTACGATCCCCAACATCATTCCGTTTGGACTCCGTTTGATATTCCTTTTCTGCGAAACACTGAAACAAGGGAAAAACAGAAACTGGCACTAGGCTCTGGGTTAATAGGTTAGTCCCAAAAATAATATAAAAGTGTATAATAAAGCCCATAAACATCCAAAACAGATAATATAATAGCATGGAACAATAAAAAATTATAGATACGTTGGAGACGTATCACTACTTTAGCTAATTGCTCCCACTTTCAATATGTATCCGGATTGTGACTTAGAGTCATTCAGATTGGTGTCAAAGCTTGCATCGACGTAACTCTTTACGACGAACTCTTTATCACCTCCATAACCGAGAAATATTTCCTTAGTCCTCTAAGGATAATTTTGACCGCTGTCTAGTGATCTACTCCTAGATCAAAATGTACTCCCTCGCCAAACTCAGGGCAGGGTATACAATAGGTATGGTACACAACATGGCATAATTTATAGAACCTATGGCTGAGGTATAGGGAATGACTCTCATTCTCTCTCTATCTTCTGCCGTGGTCGGGCTTTGAGTCTTACTCAACTTCACACCTTGCAACACAGGCAAGAACTCTTTCTTTGACTGTTCCATTTTGAACTACTTCAAAAACTTGTCAAGGTATGTACTCATTGAAAAAAACTTATCAAGCATCTTGATCTATCTCTATAGATCTTGTTGCTCAATATGTAAGCAGCTTGACCGAGGTCTTTCTTTGAAAAACTATTTTCAAACACTCCTTCATGCTTTCCAGAAAATTCTACATCATTTCCGATCAACAATATGTCATTCACATATACTTATCAGAAAGGTTGTAGTGCTCCCACTCACTTTCTTGTAAATACAGGCTTCACCGCAAGTTTGTATAAAACTATATGTTTTGATCAACTCATCAAAGCGTATATTCCAACTCTGAGATGCTTGCACCGGTCCATAGATGGATCGCTGGAGCTTGCACACTTTGTTAGCACCTTTAGGATCGACAAAATCTTCTGGTTGCATCATATACAACTCTTCTCTAAGAAATCCATTAAGGAATGTAGTTTTGACATCCATTTGCCAGATTTCATAAAATGCGGCAACTGCTAACATGATTCGGACAGACTTAAGCATCGATACGAGTGAGAAAATCTCATTGTATTCAACACCTTGAACTTGTCGAAAACCTTTTTCGACAATTCGAGCTTTGTAGATAGTAACACTACTATCAGTGTCCGTCTTCCTCTTGAAGATCCATTTATTCTCTATGGCTTGCCGATCATCGGGCAAGTCAACCAAAGTCCACACTTTGTTCTCATACATGGACCCCATCTCAGATTTCATGGCCTCAAGCCATTTCGCGGAATCTGGGCTCATCATCGCTTCCTCATAGTTCGTAGGTTCGTCATGGTCTAGTAACATGACATCCAGAACAGGATTACCGTACCACTCTGGTGCGGAACGTACTCTGGTTGACCTACGAGGTTCGGTGGTAACTTGATCTGAAGTTTTATGATCATCATCATTCACTTCCTCACTAATTGGTGTAGGCATCACTGGAACTGATTTCTGTGATGAACTACTTCCCAATTCGGGAGAAGGTACAATTACCTCAGCAAGTTCTACTTTCCTCCCACTCACTTTTCGAGAGAAACTACTTCTCTAGAAAGGATCCATTCTTTGCAACGAAAATCTTGCCTTCGGATCTGTGATAGTAGGTGTACCCAATATTTTCTTTTGGGTATCCTATGAAGACGCACTTCTCCGATTTGGGTTCGAGCTTATCAAGTTGAAACTTTTTCACATAAGCATCGCAACCCCAAACTTTAAGAAACGACAGCTTGGGTTTCTTGCCAAACCATAGTTCATATGGTGTCGTCTCAACGGATTTAGATGGTGACCTATTTAACGTGAATGCACCTGTCTCTAATGCATAACCCCAAAAGGATAGTGGTAAATCGGTAAGAGATATCATAGATCGCACCATATCTAATAAAGTACGGTTATGATGTTCGGACACACCATTACACTGTGGTGTTCCTGGTGGCGTGAGTTGCGAAACTATTTCACATTGTTTCAAATGAAGACCAAACTCGTAACTCAAATATTCTCCTCCACGATTAGATCGTAGAAACTTTATTTTCTTGTTACGATGATTTTCCACTTCACTCTGAAAATCTTTGAAATTTTCAAATGTTTCAGACTTATGTTTCATCAAGTAGATATACCCATATCTGCTTAAATCATCTGTGAAGGTTAGAAAATAACGATACCTGCCGCGAGCTTCAACACTCATCGGACCACATACATCAGTATGTATTATTTCCAATAAGTCAGTTGCTCGATCCATTGTTCCGGAGAACAGAGTCTTAGTCATCTTGCCCTATGAGGCATGGTTCGCAAGCATCAAGTGATTCATAATCAAGTGATACCAAAAGCCCATCAGCATGGAGTTTCTTCATGCGCTTTACACCAATATGACCTAAAAGGCAGTGCCACAAATAAGTTGCACTATCATTATTAATTTTGCATCTTTTGGCTTCAATATTATGAAATATGTGTATCACTACGATCGAGATTCAATAAACCATTTATATTAAGTGTATGACCATAGAAGGTTTTATTCATGTAAACAGAACAACAATTATTCTTTGACTTAAATGAATAACCGTATTGCAATAAACATGATCCAATCACATTCATGCTCAACGCAAACACCAAATAACATTTATTTTAGGTTCAACACTAATCCCGAAGGTAAAAGGAGTGTGCGATGGTGATCTTATCAACCTTGGAATTAATTCCAACAAACATCGTCACCTCGTCCTCAACTAGTCTCTTGTTTATTTTGCAACTCCTGTTTCGAGTTACTACTCCTAGCAACTGAACCAGTATCAAATACCGAGGGGTTGCTCTAAACACTAGTAAAGTACACATCAATAATATGTATATCAAATATACCGTTGTTCACTATGCCATCCTTCTTATCCGACAAGTATCTAGGGCAGTTCCACTTCCAGTGACCATTTCCTTTGCAATAGAAGCACTCAGTTTCAGGCTTGGGTCTAGCTTTGTGCTTCTTCATGGGAGTGGTAACTTGATTGCCATTCTTCTTGAAGTTCCCTTTCTTTCCCTTGCCCTTTTACTTGAAACTAGTGGTCTTGTCAACCATCAACACTTAATGCTTTTCTTGATTTCTACCTTCGCCGATTTCAGCATCGCGAAGAGCTTGGGAATTGTTTCCGTTATCCCTTGCATATTATAGTTCATCACAAAGTTCTAGTAACTCAGTGATAGTGACTAGATAATTTTGTCAATCACTATCTTATCTGGAAGATTAAATCCCACTTGATTCAAGTGATTGTAGTACCCAGACAATATGAGAACATGCTCACTGGTTGAGCTATTCTCATCCATCTTGTAGGCAAAGTACTATCAGAGGTCTCATACCTCTCGACATGGGCATGAGTACGAAATACCAATTTCAACTCTTGGAACATCTTATATGCTCCATGGCGTTCAAAACATTTTTGAAGTACCGGTTCTAAGACGTAAAGCATGGTGCACTAAACTATCAAGTAGTCATCATACCGAGCATTGTCAAACGTTCATAACGTCTGCATCTGCTCCTGCAATAGGTTTTTCACCTAGCGGTGCATCAAGGACATAATACTTCTGTGCAGCAATGAGGATAATCCTCAGATCACGGACCAAGTCCGCATTATTGCTACTATCATCTTTCAACTTATTTTTCTCTAGGAACATATCAAAAATAAATAGGGAGCTACATCGCGAGCTATTGATCTACAACATAGTTATGCAAATAATATCAGGACTAAGTTCATGATAAATTAAAGTTCAATTAATCATATTACTTAAGAACTCCCACTTAGATAGACATCCCTCTAATCATCTAAGTGATCATGTGATCCATATCAACTAAACCATGTCCGATCATCACGTGAGATGGAGTAGTTTTCAATGGTGAACATCACTATGTTGATCATATCTACTATATGATTCACGCTTGACCTTTCGGTCTCAATGTTCCGAGGCCTTATCTGCATATGCTAGACTCGTCAAGTTCAACCCGAATATTCTGTGTGTGCAAAACTGGCTTGCACCCGTTGTATGTGAACGTAGAGCTTATCACACCCGATCATCACGTGGTGTCTCAGCACGAAGAACTGTCGCAACGGTGCATATTCAGGGAGAACACTTATACCTTGAAATTTTAGTAAGGGATCATCTTATAAAGCTACCGCCAAACTAAGCAAAATAAGTTGTATAAAAGATAAACATCACATGCAATCAAAATATGTGACATGATATGACCATCATCATCTTGTGCCTTTGATCTTCATCTCCAAAGTACCGTCATGATTTCTATCGTCACCAGCATGACACCATGATCTCTATCATCTTGATCTCTATCAACGTGTCTTCATATGGTTGTCTCACCAACTATTGCTTTTGCAACTATTGCTATCGCGCAGCGATCAAGTAAATCAATTACATGGTGCTTGCATCTTATGCAATAAAGAGACAACAATAAGGCTCCTGCCAGTTGCCGATAATTTCAAAAACATGATCATCTCATACAACAATTTATATATCATCACGTCTTGACCGTATCACATCACAACATGCCCTGCAAAAACAAGTTAGACGTCCTCTACTTTGTTGTTGCAAGTTTTACGTGGCTGCTACGGGCTGAGCAAGAACCGTTCTTACCTACGCATCAAAACCACAACGATTTTTCGTCAAGTATGTGCTGTTTTAACCTTCAACAAGGACCGGACGTAGCCACACTCGGTTCAACTAAAGTTGGAGAAACTGACACCCGCCAGCCACCTATGTGCGAAGCACGCCGGTAGAACCAGTCTCACCTAAGCGTACGCGTAATGTCGGTCCGGGATACTTCATCCAACAATACCGCCGAATCAAAGTATGACATGCTGGTAAGCAGTATGACTATTATCGCCCACAACTCACTTGTGTTCTACTCGTGCATATAACATGTACGCATAAACCTGGCTCTGATAGCACTATAGGGGAACGTAGTAATTACAAAAAATTTCCTACGCACACGCAAGATTATGGTGATGCATAGCTACGACAGGGGAGAGTGTTGTCCACGTACCCTCATAGACCGTAAGCAGAAGCGTTATGACAACGCGGTTGATGTAGTCGTACGTCTTCACGATCGACGAATCCTAGCACCGAAAGTACGACACCTCCGCGATCTGCACACGTTCAGCTCGGTGACGTCCCATGAACTCACGATCCAGCAGAATGTCGAGGGAGAGCTTCATCAGCACGATGGTGTGATGACGGTGATGATGAAGCTACCGACGCAGGGCTTCGCCTAAGCACTCCAACGATATGACCGAGCTGGATTATGGTGGAGGGGGCAACGCATACGGCTAAGAGATCAATTATCAACTTGGGTGTCTATGTGGTGCCCCTTGGCCACGTATATAAAGGAGCAAGGGGAGGGTGCCGGCGGCCTCATAGGGTGCGCCCCAAGGGGGGAATCCTACTCCTACTAGGAGTAGGTTCCCCCTTTCCTAGTCCAACTAGGAGGGGAAGGAAAGAGGAGGAGGGGAGAAGGAAATAGGGGGCCAGCCCCCAAAGCCCTAAACCAATTCGGTTTGGGCCTGGGGGGGGTGCACCCCACACTTCCTTGCTGCCCTATATTTCCACTAAGGCCCATGAAGGCCCATTGACCCTCCCGGCAAATTCCCGTAACTCTCCGGTACTACGAAAAATACCCGAATCACTCGGAACCTTTCCGTTCGCCTTTTTCTCGCCCGCTTCTCGTTTGCTCGTGTGTTGGATTGCTTGCTTGTCACGATGGCTCAAGATAATACTAAATTGTGTGACTTTACCAATACCAACAATAATGATTTTCTTAGCACTCCGATTGCTCCTCTTACCAATGCTGAATCTTGTGAAATTAATGCTGCTTTGTTGAATCTTGTCATGAAAGATCAATTCGCCGGCCTTCCTAGTGAAGATGTCGTTACCCATCTAAATAGCTTCGTTGACTTGTGTGATATGCAAAAGAAGAAATATGTGGACAATGATATTGTTAAGTTGAGACTATTTCCGTTTTCACTTAGAGATCGTGCTAAAACTTGGTTTTCGTCTTTGCCTAAAAATAGTATTGATTCATGGAATAAGTGCAAAGATGCTTTTATCTCTAAGTATTTTCCTCCCGCTAAAATCATCTCTCTTAGAAACGATATCATGAATTTTAAGCAACTTGATCATGAACATGTTGCACAAGCTTGGGAGAGAATGAAATTAATGATACGTAATTGCCCTACTCATGGTTTGAATTTGTGGATGATTATAAAAAAAATTATGCCGGATTGAATTTTGCTTCTAGAAATCTTTTAGATTCGGCCGCAGGAGGCACTTTTATGGAAATCACTTTAGGAGAAGCTACTAAACTCCTAGATAATATTATGGTTAATTATTCTCAATGGCACACCGAAAGATCTACTAGTAAAAAGGTGCATGCAATAGAAGAAATTAATGTTTTGAGTGGAAAGATGGATGAACTTAAGAATTTTTTTGCTAATAAGAGTGTTTCTTCTGATCCTAATGATATGCCTTTCTCTACCTTGATTGAGAATAATAATGAATCTATGAATGTGAATTTTGTTGGTAGGAATAATTTTGGTAACAACGCGTATAGAGGAAACTTTAATCCTAGGCCGTTCCCTAGTAATTCCTCTAATAATTATGGTAATTCCTACAACAACTCTTATGGAAATTTTAATAAGATGCCCTCTGAATTTGAGACTAGTGTTAAAGAATTTATGATTTCTCAAAAGAATTTCAATGCTTTGCTTGAAGAAAAATTGCTTAAAGTTGACGAATTGGCTAGGAACGTGGATAGAATTTCTCTTGATGTTGATTATTTGAAACTTAGATCTATTCCACCTAAGCATGATATCAATGAGTCTCTCAAAGCTATGAGAATTTCCATTGATGAGTGCAAAGAAAGAACCGCTAAGATGCGTGCTAAGAAAGATTGCTTTGTAAAAGCGTGTTGTTCTAATTTTTACGAGAATAAAGATGAAGATCTAAAATTTATTGACGTGTCCCCTATTAAATCTTTGTTTTGCAATATGAATCTTGATAATGATGGGACTGGAGATGAGTCAACTTTAGTTAGAAGGCGTCCCAAAAATTCGGATTTTTTAGATCTTGATGCAAAAATTGGTAAAAGTGGGATTGAAGAGGTCAAAACTTTAGATATCAATGAACCCACTATTTTGGATTTCAAGGAATTTGATTAATGGGCTTTGTTATACACTTCTATATTATTTTTGGGACTAACCTATTAACCGGAGGCCCAGCCCAAATTGCTGTTCTTTTGCCTATTTCAGTGTTTCGTAGAAAAAGAATATCAAACGGAGTCCAAACTGAATGAAACCTTCGGGAACGTCATTTTTGGAACAAACGTGATCCAGAGGACTTGGAGTGGACGTCAAGCAACAGACGAGGAAGACACAAGGTAGGGGGCGCGCCTACCCCCCCCCCTCCCAGGGCGCACCCTCCACCCTGATGGGCCCCTCGTGGCTCCACCGACCTACTTCTTCCTCATATATATACCTACGTACACCCAAACCATCAGAAGCACCCACGAAATCCTAATTCCACCGCCGCAACCTTCTGTACCCGTGAGATCCCATCTTGGGGCCTTTTCCGGTGTCCTGCCGGAGGGGGCATTGATCACGGAGGGCTTCTACATCAACACCATAGCCTCTCCGATGATGTGTGAGTAGTTTACCTCAGACCTTCGGGTCCATAGTTATTAGCTAGATGGCTTCTTCTCTCTCTTTGTATCTCAATACAAAGTTCTCCTCGATTCTCTTGGAGATCTATTTGATGTAACTCTTCTTTTGCAGTGTGTTTGTCGAGATCCGATGAATTGTGGGTTTATGATCAAGTTTATCTATGAACAATATTTGAATCTCCTCTGAATTCTTTTATGTATGATTGGTTATCTTTGCAAGTCTCTTCGAATTATCAGTTTGGTTTGGCCTACTAGATTGATCTTTCTTGCAATGGGAGAAGTGCTTATCTTTGGGTTCAATCTTGCGGTGTCCTTTCCCAGTGATAGCACGGGCAGCAAGGCACGTATTGTATTGTTGCCATCAAGGATAAAAAGATGGGGTTTATATCATATTGCATGAGTTTATCCCTCTACATCATGTCATCTTGCTTAAAGCATTACTCTGTTCTTATGAACTTAATACTCTAGATGCATGCTGGATAGCGGTCGATGTGTGGAGTAATAGTAGTAGAAGCAGAATCCTTTCGGTCTACTTGTCTCGGACGTGATGCCTATATACATGATCATACCTAGATATTCTCATAACTATGCTCAATTCTATCAATTGCTCGACAGTAATTCGTTTACCCACCGTAATACTTATGCTATCTTGAGAGAGCCACTAGTGAAACCTACGGCCCCCGGGTCTATTTTCCATCATATTAATCTTCCAACACTTGGCTATTTTTATTGCCGTTTATTTTACTTTGCATCTTTATTTCTCTTTATCATAAAAATACCAAAAATATTATCTTATCATATCTTTCAGATCTCACTCTCGTAAGTGACCGTGAAGGGATTGACAACCCCTTTATCGCGTTGGTTGAGAGATTCTTATTTGTTTGTGTAGGTGCGTGGGACTCGAGCGTGATCTCCTATTGGATTGATACCTTGGTTCTCAAAAACTGAGGGAAATACTTACGCTACTTTACTGCATCACCCTTTCCTCTTCAAGGGAAAACCAACGGAGTGCTCAAGAGGCAGCAAGTGCTTAGGCGAAGCCCTGCGCGGATAACTTCACCATCCCCGTCACCACGCCGTCGTGCTGACGGAACTCTTCCTCGACACTTTGCTGGATCGAGAGTTCGAGGGACGTCATCGAGCTGAAAGTGTGTAGAACTCGGAGGTGCCGTACGTTCGATGCTTGATCGGTCAGAACAAGAAGAAGTTCGATTACATCAAACGCGTTAACAAACGCTTCCGCTTTCGGTGTACGATGGTACGTGGACACACTCTCCCCCTCTCGTTGATATGCATCTCCTAGATAGATCTTGCGTGATCGTAGGAATTTTTTTGAAATTGCATGCTACGTTCCCAACAGCAGTATACGCCATGACTGAGAAGGATAACAAGCAGTAGATGGAGGTCATGCTCCGTCCTCCGCATCAATGGCCCGGCGGTGCCGTTGTAGATGCGCCTCCACCTCAAGCTGCAGCCGGTGTCTCCTCCCCGCTTCCGCGCAACTGCAGCATGCAAATCGGACGTCGCGTCAAGGAGTGGCTCTTGGTGCCACCCCTACGCGTGAAGGATGAGTAGCTCTCATCGTCGCCCTGGCTTATCAAAGTGGAGCGGTTCTCCCCGCTGCCCCACCACATGAAGGAGGAGCGGCACTGCCCCATGTGATCGCCGCGAAGGCGCTCGGTCGCATTCGAAAGCGGCAGCAACTCGTCCTCCCGAAGCGCCCTAACGGCGGAGGAATACGCCAACAAGGAGCGGCATCGGCGGAATAAGCACAATGCAGTGCACCGGTTGGAGTTCGTCAACTCCGATGTCCCACTGCCACACAACATGGCGGACCCGGAGCGGGCTACGGCCTAGGCCTTGGACTGCTCCAAGATGACGGCAGTGACGAGAAAACACAATCTCCGCCGCCTCGGAAAGGAGATGGCCAAGTACGACCTGAAGTGGTCTCACCGCGAGTCCACTGCGTCCTCCAAGGCTCGCCGCCCTCTCCCGCGCACATGTTGGCGGTGGTTGCGGCTGCACCGCGCACAGCGCACGAGCAAGCGAACAGGATAATCCGCGAGCATCAGGCGGCTGCCGGCAAGCCCTGCAGCGACCCTTCCGCTGCCCGAAGCCCAACGACTATGAGTCTATGAATCCAAAAACGGCGACGACGATGATGACAGAGGAACCGCCGGCCAGCCCAACATGGCCTACCAGGTCACCGTTAAGTATAGGATTAGGTTTTAAAAGGTTTATAGTTCACTGGACGAAATATGTTCGATTTTATGTAAAATTTATCATAGTTTGAATGAATATTATCAAGTTTGTTTGAGTTTGCTTCAAATTTGATAAATTTCCTTAATTTTTTAAATCCAACCAGACATTTGCGGCTATCATTGGATGGGCGGCTCCTGCATCCGTGTCTGCGGACGGATGCATCGGCGTTGGAGATGCCCTCATGAGTAAAGACCTAAAGAATATTAAGCTCTCACAAAGCTCCGAGACTCTTGGCCGTTCGATCGGATTTCTTCCGTCATATTGGCAGTCCGATCTCGGGCTAGGATCATGTGGGATGTTGAATCTTCAGCCAGCCATTCTAGGTCGTCAGATAAAATTTCAATTGCATTCCTTCGTAATATCCATGCCCCCAATGGAGCAATTTCGTCATTGCACGTCCTAGCCTCCCAGGAGATGGGTACCGATAGATTAGTCCCTCTCGGCCATTCTATTATATATTATCCTCGCATCGGTGGGACATCTCCGGAGGACGCAATGGTTGCTGCCGGTCTTCTTCGTTTCGTCAAGCTGCCGGTGTCGGCATTTGTTTATCTTTCTTTTCACGTTTTATCTTTTGGGCTTGGTTGTGCTGCGGCCCAACATGCTTGTTGTATGTGTTTGCTTTATAATATATATACAGCAGGGGAAACCCTTTATGATCTTATTATCCTGGCTTCCCCATCTCCCCTAACCCTAACCCTAGCCCCACTTCTACGGTGCCGCCCCTACCGTCCCTCTCGGCGCCACCCCTCTACCTCCTCCCCTTCCGTCACACACCTGCCCCTCCTCCTCCTGCCGGTTGCGTTGCTGCTTTCCTGTCGTGCTCGAGCGTCATGGGAGGGAGAGATAGAGAGAGCAGGGCCCGTCAGATAGAGAGAGCGGGTCGCTCCCACCGTCATTGTCGTTGCCTTCTCCGCCTGGAGAGGCCATGGACAGAGGGAGGACGTGTCGTCTGATCTGCACCATCTCCGTGGCCTCCCCTACGTACTGTCTCCTGCTCCTCCTCTGTCCATGCGTCCCTCAAAAAAGAAGCAAGGTGTGTTGTTGCTCCTCCCTACCAATTGCTCCCTACACTGCTTGATGTTGCTATTCCTCTCCTCCCTCCACGGCAACAGATGTGCTGCTGCTGCTGCTGCTGTAAATTTGATTATTTGTAGCCTTGTGTGCCGGCTGCCGCTGCAGCTGTAAATTTGATTATGTGTAGCTTTGTATGCCACCGCTGCTGCTGTATGCTTAATGCCTGTGTGCTTTGTATGCTGCTGCTGCTGTCGAATATTTGTTTCTAATTTGCGGATTTGTTGCCATCAAAAGTCAAAGATTCTACATCAGATGGTTATGCTTTTCGTTGCTGTTTTTCCTTTGTTCAGTGTGCATAAGACATAAAACAAGATCTCCAGCTAATATTGATATGTGTTCCTTTACCTATCCAATATGTTGGTTCTTTTCTTCTGGTAACTAATCTAACCACATTTTTTTTCGAAAAGGGGAAAGTCCCCGGCCTCTGCATCATCATGATGCACACAGCCATCTAATCTAACCACATGTCTGTTTGTTTTGCACTAATCCTACATGTCTGTTTGTTTGGCACTAATCCTATGTATCTAATCTGGCCATTGACTTAATAAGCCGGCCGATAGTTTGGGAATGCAGTTCTGATTCCAGAATTTGGAATTGTACTAATTATTCTGTCTAACCCAGCACCACGGGATTGAACTCGTGAGGCTGTGAGGATCTTGCGATTTACTCTTGTCTTTAAGAGTGATTCCTTCTTATTTTCTCTTTTAATCTTTCTTATTATCATTTTTGTTTCATGGCTGTAGCACATAATGCCAAGTGACTGCAATTCTGAAAGATGGTACGAGGGGATTCTTTGTCATCATCTTATTATTATTGTGATATGTAAGCTGATTCTTGCAGTCAAACCATGAAAAGGTTTTTTCTTTCAGTTGTTTGCTCCGGCTCATGAAAACATACTAATTCTTCCTGAATGAGGTAGAAAGTGATTATACTCTGAGATAACATCTTATTCCATGCCCATTTTTGGACCATCTGGGTTTTCTGAACTGTACTGTTTTTTAGCCCATCACATGCATGAATTGCACGGAACAAAAATGAGGTTGGTAACCGGTACATTTATTGACCTTTGGCAATACATATGTGTTCAGCCAGTGAGTATAATGGTGAAGTCATGGCATCTGATAATTTTGGTTCTTAGAATTATAATAGATTTGTGGCGGTCTCATTTCAGTTTTCTTCTATTAAAATAAGGCTATGCCTAAATTGAGATTTGTTCATACTTCGTGACCATGGATTTAGCTACTGGTTAAATATTTTTGTATAAGCGTACTGATGATTAAGCAGAGCCCTGCATGGCATAGTTATTTATTTATAGTATTGTTATTGTAGAAAAAAGGCACTAATTTGCTTTATTACACTATTTGTTACTTTCTCTTTATTATATCATCTCTCACACCTTTCTACATATTTTTCATTGACGTGTTAAATCTGTCATGATCTTGCACTATATATCTTATTTTAGCGCTAGAGATACTGTATGGAGCTGCTATTCCTCTCAAACTTCATTTCTTCATTATATGTAGTTCCAAGAATCTGGGTTCTACCTCCATCCTCCTCCAGTCTGGATATGGTAGATGCTTATTAATTTCCTTATGTGACTGTAACATGTGTAAATCTATTAAGACGACATGATTAATGCACTGTTCTTAAGTACTTCCCTACCAATAATAAGCTGGCAGTTTCATCTTTTCGTTTAACCTTTGGCCTCTAGGTGTAAACTTGATCAATAAAAACTGTGAGTGTATTAATATAATTTTAAATTTGTGAGCTTGTGTTTTTTACTAGAAAATGATATGTTATTCTTTCCATGTAAATTGCAATCTCTATAAATCATCATGTACAAATAATACTAAAGTATATAGCAGATTTAACAATATTCATAGGATCTAAAGATGAATTTGTTCTCTTTACGAACTAGTACATAAATATTCCCTAGAAAGAATAAATATATATTCCTCAATCAATTCATGTCTTTCGTACCAAAGGAAACCAAATTACAATGCCTATCCAATGTGAAATGAATGTAGGTATTTCGCAAGTGCCCTCGCAAGGCATTCAGAACTTATATTTCGTCCTTGCATCAAGCTGCTTTGGTTGAAATTTGTATGACACATATCATTTCCACTCAAAATATAATCTGCTGATAATCCGATGGCTCTGTTCATTTTGATACATATATCATTTTTATTTTCTTTTGTGCAGCCAAAACTTATCTTGGATTCTTGGTCCTAAATGGGTGCTCTTTACTTTTGTGTACAAATTAATTATTACTGATTTGTAAATTTTCTTGTCCTTCCGATTTTTTTGTCTCGATTCCTTTTAGTGAAGTGCATGCGGCTTGCACTCTCTGCACCTCATGAGAAAAGCTTGGTGAAAGTACACAGTGAATGGATTTTAGCACAAAAAATTCAGAGCCAATTATCAAGGAGCTAGCCAGTCCAACACAGAAAGAACATTCAGAAACATTGGAAAATGATATTGAAGATTATGATCCAGATACTCGTTAAATGTTCTATGAGCAATTTTGGTTGGCATTTCAGCAGTATATGGATCATAATCTTCAATATCATTTTGCAAAGTTTCTGGATGTTCTTCCTGTGCTGGACTTGTTGGCTCCTCGATAATTGGCTCTGAGTTGTTAGTGTTAAAATCCTTTTCTTGTGTACTTTCCCCAAGCCACAAATCAGATAGTAGAATTCAGAGTGGGCATGCTACCACTCACTTCATCAAAAGGAATTGGGAAACAGAAGAAAATTCAGAAGAACTAAGAATTTCACAAATCAATAAGTACACAAACATAGGAGGTCCAAGTTAAGACCAAGAATCCGAGATAATTAAGTTTTAGTTGCACAATAAAATGAGACACCGTGTTTATCAAAACTAATAGAACCAACTAATTAGCATTTAGTTGTATTCTGAGTGAAAGTAATATGTGTCTCAAAAATCTCAATCAACATAAGGCAGTTTGGTGCAAGGATCGAATATAAGTTGCGAATGTCTTGCTTAATGCCTACAATCACTTCTCATTGGACAAGGATTGCAATTTGGTTTGTTTTTTGTATAGAAGACCTGCATTGATCGTGGAAAAATATTAAGTTACCTTTTGACAGAATATTTGTCTACTAGTATTATTATTATCTAAGAGAAGAATAATTATTTTGAGAATATGCAGGTTACTCAATTGACCTTACATTCAACATTGCATCATTCATCATCCCAATTCATTCTTGTAAAAGATGCACTCCTGTACAAAGATCGACGACACTTTCTTTGGGGCAGAGGGAGTTCCTACTGAAAATGTTAACGCTATATGTACTGCAGAAGTCATATCTAACAAATGTTCATTCCCACCACGCTGATTTCGATGACTCCCCCGATGTGTTGCTTGATCTCCTCGCATTAGAAACAGATTACAGAGCTAAATCATTTTTATTTCGTGGTTGGGAAGGCTGCGGTGTAGGAGCATCTGCTGTTCTTAGAGTCACAGCCACTCTTGAAATCCGGAAGAAGTGATCCTGATACGAGAGAGCAGTTTAGAAAAATTATCCATGTATATTGTTTTTAGTGGAAAAATAGAAGAGCCGTGCAGAGGGCAACCACGGAGGCTATTTTTTAAAAATAATAATACAATTTTCACTAATTAGATAAATAATACACAATTCTGAAAATTTTCAGAAATAATACACCGTCGGCTTAGGCGATGACGATTGGACTCTGTCGGTCTCGACGAAGCCGATTAAGCTGATTGACCACTCGGCCTCAGCCTCAGGCATGAGCTTCAGTCAGTTTTAGCGAAACCAATTATTACTAATTGGTTTCAGAGAGAATGGCTCGCCTGAGGGAGGTTGCCCTCCACCATGGCGCCATCGTTCTATCTCAGGCAGAGGTCAAGTCATGGCGGCTTGATCTGTAAGTGCTCTGTCTGTGCCCAACTAGGGTTTGCTTCGGATGCTTTCTGAATTGGACCGGCAAGGATGGAGCGGGGTGCCAAATGTTCCTTGCTCCAAGAGAAAAAATGGTTGCAGCCGCCGGTAACGTGTGGGGAGGGGCAGACTATTAATCCAACATGCCCTGATCGGGCGGGGAGGGAGCTTCAAGGTTTGCCTACGCCCGCCAATAACATGTTCATAAGCAGAGTACAGAAGAGACGTTCGTCTCCAGACTCCTCAGCAGCAAAGCGAATTAATGGGAGAATATCAGGTGCACCCACACCTTATATGCTATGGTGATACAAGCTCCTGTAGCATGAGTTTTCATCTCTAATTAAATCAATCCTTTGTGACCATGTGTTCTCATTAGCAGAGAGGGGCACAAACCTCCGTCCCAAATTCTCATGTGTAATCCACATCTATTGTTTTTTTTACAAAATGAAGTGTTTGGAGCAAAATACAACATTCTGTTACTTTTTCATGCTAAGGTTAGCACGCATAATTTAGGACAAACATCATAAAAAAAATCTTCTTCTTAAGAACAGGTTGATTTCCTGATTACATTCATGGAACCAATGTTTCAATACACAACATCAAGAAACAAAATAAGGATAAAGGCACATAACTTATCGCTATTTTCGTAATAATGGACGTGTACTACCGAAAAGGATTGGGACTGTATGCCCCCTTGCATGTCACATCGGATATACCGAAAATCAAATGATTTTTATTGGCAATCTATGTTCTTTTACACACACAAAAGCACTGTTGTGGAACCACCGGGTACTAACAACACATGGTTGATCTAGTTCCAAGTTGGTAAGACACATCGGAATTACCGCTCAAGTTTTACGCAGAACTACGGGCTGGACATTTATCAGTGTGCCCTGCAGCTTAATAACTGCTTGGTACCATCAGCTAAATTTCTACCGGCACTACTGGACTCTGTAAAAACTGAAGATTGCATCTTTTTACAGGTTTTAATTCGAAACTCTTTCTGGATCTATGTGTGTCTTATGTATGCTTCTTATCTATATAATTTCATGGGTGTTTGCTTTGCTCGGTGTGGTGGGTCAACTCAGTGGCCTGTGTTCATTTCAATTGGTCTTTCTCAGTTGCCTGGTTGCCAGTTCAGTGCTGCTATCAATATGTCAGGATCAAACACCAATGCCACTCATACATGTCTTCTCTTTTTCAGCACTGTTTCCCAATAACTTCCGAGTTCAGAATTCAGAATGAGGCCCAGGCAGATGTTTGTGCACCCACTGAATGAGGGAACGACAGGCCCGGAGAAGGAGGAGCAGCCGACCCACCTTGCTCGATAATTTCAAAGTGCACCAGGAGCCGCGTGATCAGCACGCCGACGACGCAGGACAGCCCCGATGAGCTCACAGCGACCGTCAGGTAGTACATTAGGGTCTTGAAGTATGTCCTGGGTGCTGCCTTGACATGCGCCTTTCCAAGTGCTAGTAGAGCGATGCAGACGAGTGAAGCACCGGCGACGGCCATCATCTTGTTCTCCCTGTCATTGCTCTCACGGAATGACAGACCATAGAGGATTGGTGGAAGTAGCCCGAATACGATGTATGAGAGAAGGGCCAGGATCATGTGGAGTCGGGCTTTCGACCGCCTTCCGAGCTGCAACCAGTAGTGGCCGACGCGCTCGTTGTCCTCATTCACATCTCGAATGTCTCTTAGATCGGCAATCTGTTGTCGACGGGGAAAGGAAGGATATGTTAGTTTTCCGAGTGATCAGTAAGAACAGTGTGACATTCAGTGAGGAGAGAAGTTTGTTACATTGTGGAAAATGAGAGGAAGCCCTCCCATAAGGTTGGCTATGCCCAAGATGAATATGTCCACTACAGGCAAGTGAAAAACAGAATTTAATTAGATGGAACAATATAAATATCAGTGTCAAAATAGTGCATTCATCATGTGTTTTTTTGTGCAAAGAATTCATCATGTAAATAAGTGAAAGTAAGTAACTGACATGTTTTTGCTCCACTTGATGCTGCTGCTGAAACAACGGAGAGGCTGGTGACTGACTCCACTAAGCCACCATACACTATGGCTTTTGGTATATCCCAGTCATCACTCTGTTGGGGGCTAGGAGCAGCAGGATTCACATCTTCAGGGACTGACACTGCTACATAAGGTCGATCTTCTGCTTGAGGAATTGGCGAGGTTGGTAAATCGCCCCTCGCGATAGTGGTCACATTCGGGCAATCGACCTTGAGTTCTGTTGTGTGACTTACATGAGTGGTAAATGAGCCATTCTCGAAGGTTGTCGTCGTAGTTCCGTGAACATCTGAAGAAATATAATTACTGTTATCAGGCTGCACCTCTGAATAACAGTAGTCCATGCATACTGCTCTGTTTATCAGGCCTACCTTCATGTCCATGTAGGTGGTGAGTTGCATCCATGATAACTCCATCGGCAGGCTTCAGGGGAGGCATGTCATCTGTCATCCATTCAATTACTTCTGCGTCAAAGATTCCTGCATGCCATGTTTCTATTGTCTGTTAATCTAGTTCACTACATTGACATAGTGATCCTAAATAAACTGTGATGATGGGAGGATTAACATGAAAACAAATGAAAGTTGGTAGCTTTGTAGCTATCTCTTTTTCTCTCTTGTGTCTCATACCTTTGTAGTCACAGTCTGTTTTTAATTTATTGGTTCAGGCCGGCGTCAGCCTGACGTAGTACCATTAAAAAAATGTAGGTTGGTATGATTGATGGAACTCTGCTAACCCTTTGGCATATTTTGCATTTGTATGCAAATATAGCCATTGCAGCTTATTTTTGGAAAAGGAATCATCTTCAAGTTCATTAGGCAAATAATGGTGCACGCAATGTACCTGTAGAAGACGATGAGTGAGTTGTCACTTCTGCTGATGTGGTTGTAGAGGATGTGGTAGCTGTTGCCGATGTGGTTGTAGTTGTGGTGGTTGTCGTGTTCTGATCTTCCAACGATGATTCGGTTATCGAATGCACTGGTTTTACAACTGTGCCATGACTATGATGAGCATATGTGCGAGATTCAATTTTAGTGGTTGTATCGTTGGAGTTCTGCATCTCGGACTGCAGTGGCATCATCACTGGATCTGGAATGTAGTAATAAATTACTCAGCTGATGAAACGAAGCATCAATTGCAGATAAATTGGTCAGGAGAACATAAGTAACACACCTTCAGCAGCTTGGTCCTCCGAATATGATTCAACTGCCAAATGCTCTGGTTTTAATAAGCCTCGATGATCTACGGTGCCATTTCCACACGGACTACTCAGGCGGTACGTCCAATCGCAGTGCCGGCACTTCCATAGTCCTTCAGTAAAGTAACAGAAAGCAAGCTATACTACATTATCAAACGACCAGAAAGCTAACCCTTAAGTAAAGCAATGGAATGCTAATTTTAAGAGAGAGTTGGTGGCTAATCCTTTTTTTTAAAGAAGGATAACCACAGTCCAATGCATCATGATGATGCATACAATCATATATTATTAAGAGAAAAGTATGTTTTTGGTCCCTCAAGTTCCCACAAAGTATAGACTTGGTCCCTCAAGATTTTTTGATATACATTTGGTCCCTCAATTCTCAAAACCGGATAAATTTGGTCCTAAACCAGATTTTGAGCACGTTGACCGGGTTTGACCGCCACAAAACCGCTCGATGCATACTATATTTTAAAAAAAACTTCAAAAAAATGACAAAATTTTAGTAGAGCCCGTTCGATGTCATTTCATGACAAAATTTTGGTCGCACCTTGCGCACGTAAGCATATTGGACCCCAAAAAATTTCAGAATTTTTGATTTTGTTTTGATCTTTTTAATTTATTATTCATCAGGCAAATATTTTTGTTTTTTTACCACGAGCTCCTCGAGTGCTGAAAGAGCCCGAAATTTTGTTCCCATCTTGCGCATGTAAGCATATTCGACCCCAAAAAATTTCAGATTTTTTTGAAGTTTCTTTTTAAATTACTGTTCATCAGGCGGTTTTGTGGCGGTCAAAACCGGTCAACGTGCTCAAAATCTGGTTTCGGACCAAACTTATCCGGTTTTGAGACTTGAGGGACCAAATGTATACCAAAAAATCTTGAGGGACCAAGTCTATACTTTGTGGGAACTTGAGGGACCAAAAACATACTTTTCTCTATTATTAATAATGCAAAACTCAGCAGCCGAACACCATCTATCCGGAAATAAAATGGAAAACAAACCCTGAGGCCTTATACCTCATGGCATTACCTCCCCAGATAGCGACTAATCCCTATGATACAAGACACGACATAAACGAAAAAAATACACCATTCCTAGACTACGCGTTCAAGAAGGGATCGCCGCACGTGCGCCAATGATGGCGAGTCCACCACAAGGTTGAACTCCGGATTCTCATCACCAAAGCCAAGCTTCAATCCACCACCTTCAGCAAAGACACGACACATGCGCGCGACGACATAGTCTGATCAAAGATCTTGTGCTTCCACCGGAGTGCATAAACTCGTTGCTGAAGTCGTCTGTACTATCCGCCCTTATCCGTCTACCGACACCTCGATAGCCAGATACCTCTGAAGGAGAAAACAGAAGACAAAGACGTCCCATACCGCCTGCCTCCCGCTACCATCGCACCATCTTCGATCCGACAGCAACAGGCTAAATATGACACCTCTGCCAGAGCCACCATGCGTCACCTGCCGGTAGCAGGCATGACTTGGAGTCTCCATATAAGACGTCGTGCGTAGAATCCGTCGGTAGCACATCCACCGGTGGCCTCACCTGCCGGCGGCAGGCACCGCCCGACAACTTCGAAAGAGGCAAATGTGTCACCTGCCGAGCCACATCGAACCCAATCTATTGATGGACGGGATGTCCCATACCGCCACCAGCCTAAGATGGTTGTCACCACCTCGAGACCCTAACTTCGAATCGCGCACATGATCCCGGAGTCGGCCGCCGTTGAAGAAAAGAAGCCGCCGCACCGATTCCGGGCTCTACAGGGAGAACCCACCGTCATGCCGGCCGTTATCGTCGCCCGTACAACAGCAACCGTCGCCGCGATCCCGCATCAAGCATCGTCGACGCCGGAGGAAGCTCCGGCCGCCACGTGCGTCCTGCGACGTCCCCCAGTGCGGGATCCCAAGATCCACCGGCGCCGCCGCAAGGACCCACCATCCCCGGCAAAGGGGATGCCGCCACCGCCATGTTCGGATCCGGGCCGGAATCGCCTCCGCCAAGAGCGGATCCGGGCCGGACGCCGCCGCCGCCACCGGCCACGTCCAGACCCATCTCCATCTTCTGGCCATCTCTCCCCACACCACCACAAACGCCTCCAGCACGAGCCACCGCGCCGCCATGGATCGAGGAAGAGGCCGCACCTCCACAGATCTGGCGCCCTCGCCGCCATGCAGCCCGGGAAGGAGCAGCCCTCCGCCGCTGCCGTCGAACGCACGGGCTCTGCCCGGCGCTGTACCCCGGCGGTGGCGGAGGGGAAGGACAGATGGGATCGCGACGGTTGGGGTGCTAGGGTTGGCCCCCCGATTGCGCTGCAGGGGCGAGCGACGAGGGGTACGGAGAGGGAAATATCCCATGAAAGAAAGCAAAGCAAAGCTTTCTAGTTCTATTTCATAACTCACTGATAACTTGTAAGAAAGACTTTGCGGATCCAGGGAGCTTCTGAATCGCCGTCGACATCTGCCATGGAAGGCCACATATTTGAGTGGTCAGCAAAAGGTTTCCAATGATTCTGAGTGCGGCATAGATTAGATTTAGATGAGAGGGATGTCGGCACCTATCACTTTCACTGAGATTTTGTCCTTTTTAGTATGTGTTTCGCGTGTCCTTTTTTGTTTGGTTTCTGAATAATATCTCCAGAATACCGAATGCAATAATCACAAGGTAAAACTGAGGGAGCAGAGACAGCAGCAGCAAATTAAATTTTCTCACATTTTTCACCATCCAGCTAGAGCTCTTGCACAACAGATATGGATATCTTTTGGCTAATTAAATCTCATTCTTTTCTTCTTATATTCTTCCTCCCGTGAGAAATTAATTAATTATGCAGGAGCAGATGGGTTAGAATCAGAGGTGTGACCTTTGGCTGCATCGAAGAAGATACTCTTGTGCCGCAGCTGCTGTTCTTCAGGAGCCTCCTCCTCCTTCTCCTCCTCTGCTTGAGGAGGCTTGAGCAAAGTAACAAATATAGAATTGCAGGTATGCCAGATAAACTGAAGTTAATCACAACTGTCCTAAATTTCGTTATCGCCATATTGCTCGGTCTCAGCACTAACCTTTGTTCGGTGAACCGTAAAACGATCCATTTTCTCAACCAACGATTCGAGATTCTGCTCGATTTGGTGGGGGTAGCCTCGATGATCTATGGTACCATTTTCGCACGGACTAGTCAGGCGGTACGTCCAATCGCAGTGCCGGCACTTCCATAACCCTTCAGTGAAGCAATACAAAGCTAACCTTTCAGTAAAGCAATAGAAAACTAGCTTTACTGTATTATAAAACGACCACAAATCTAACACTTCAGTGAAGCAACAGAAAGCTAATTGTTAGAGAGAGTTAGTGTCTAATCTCAATGATAACTTTTAAGAAAGACTTCGCGGACATGGGGAGCTTCCGAAGTCACCGTCATCATCTGCCATGGAACGCTACATATGATTAATTTGAGTGGTCAGCAAAAGGTTTCCAAAGATTCTGAGTGAGGCCTAGATTAGATGAGAGGGATGTTGGCATATATCACTGTCACTGAGATTTTGTCCTTTTTAGCATGCGTTTCGCGTGTCCTTTTTTGTCTGGTTTCTGAATAAGATCTCCAGTGCAATAATCACTGCATCCTGTTGATCCCTCCCAGGTAAATAAAACTGATTAGGGAGCAGAGACAGCAGCAGTAAATAAAATTCTCTACATTTTTCACCATCCAGACACTGCCTAGAGCTCTTACAAGATGACAAAGTTAGTTTTGCGCAGCACATATGGACTATGTTTTGGAGAATTATTGCTTTCCAGAAATGGACAAATTAAGGAATAAGAAGCAGATGGAGCCTGAAATAACTGCAGCCTCCTACATCCATCAAGAAATTAATTAATTAAGCAACCAATTAAATCCCATTCCTATCTTCTTCTTCTTCTTCTTCTTCTTCTTCTTCTTCTTCTTCTTCCCATGAGATGAAATTAATTAAGCAGGAGCAGATGGGTAAGAAACAGAGGTGTAACCTTTGGCTGCATCGAAGAGGATAGTCTGCTGCAGGTGCGACTTCTGCTCCTCTTCAGCAACCTTGGGCTCTTCAGGAGCCTCCTCCACCTTGTCCTCCTCCTCGGAAACAACCTTGAGCTCCTCTGGTCCTCCTCCATTGACATGGCCATGGCCATTCCCATTCTCATGGGCGTGGTTCAGCAACCTCTTCTTGATCTCCCTGGTCAGCAGCTCCCCTGCAGCAGCGGCGGCGGCGGCTGCGGCTGCGGAAGCACCACCGTTCTCCTCCTCCATGATCTCCACCTTCTCCTTGAAGTGGTCCCACGCCGCCGGCTGCGGGCTCTCCACCGCCACCTCCATCATTCTCTCTCCTCCTCACAAAATAGTACAGCACTAAAGATGTTCTCTCTAGTCTAGGTCCTGCTCTGCTCTGCCTCGGCCCCAAGGGGGAGCTGGGGTTCTTATACTAGTAGCGTAGGCGTAACATCTATCTCCATGCTAGCAGCCCTGCCCGTGTGTGGTGTGGGGAAGAAGAGAAGGGATTAATCTATTGACGTTGATGAAATCAATGGGCGTTGTCAAATGCAGATGCAGAGATGGAGTTTCACTTTGAGAGGGTGAGAGAAGAGAGAGAGCAGGGGAAGATCGTTTGTCACGTGAGATAGAGAAAAAGATTGCCTGGAAGCAAGTACAGGATGGGCACCTGCCTTTGCCTGGCCCACCTGTCCGTCACATGTGCTGCCCAACTCTGCTTGGTAGTAAGAGCATCTACGACCCGACCCATATACCCGTAAGAGCATCTACAACCCGACCCCTGTACCAGCCCCAAACATTTGGACAGGCTGCTCGGTCGGTCACTGCTCTGCTCGAACGGGAAATTGCCATCCAACCAGGCGCCCCACCATACCCAAACGTTAGACTGACCGACAGTACTCTTCATGCCCGGTCCATATCTGGGATGGATATGGACCGCCCGGCCGCACCTGGACGTGCCTACCACGTCGGACTGACCACTAGGGCACGCGCCAATTTGCCCATATGCGCCCCTCCCTCGTTGCCCGACCAGCCCTCTCCTCTTCTCTGTTGGCCATCCTTTGCACAACCGCCGCCGGAGTTCCGCCGCTATCGGTTCTACGTTGCCATCCCCAACCCAAGGCTTCACCACCATACGCCCCAAACCACAGCACCGCCGACCAGGCCGCAACCCGATAAGGTTGCCACCACCGGACGCCGCCCTGGTACGTCAAACTCCACCATATTTACACCTTGCGCTCTACGTGTTCAATGAAATGTCCTATCTGGTATTTTTATTCTTTCGGTCATTACTTCTAGGTCGTCAATGGATTCGTCGTGGAATGATAGCTATGGAAACAACAATCTTGATGAATTGGCACGCCGGATTCAAACGACGAGGATGATGATGAAATGATGATGATGATGATGATGATGATGATGATGATGATGATGATGAGCATCTAAGAGGAGATGGGGAAGTCAGACGAGCATATCCTAAACTTCACAGTGGTCCCAACATTTCATGAAACTTTCTTTCGTCGTCGCTACCAGATCGGCAGAAAAATGTTCTTCGGGTAGTGGTAGGCACGGAGAAGACTGATGACAACTTCAAGCTGGGGAAGGATTGTTGAGAAAACTTTTCTTCTCTCCTTTGCAACAATTTGGGTATAGAACCAAACGAAGGACATTACACATGCTTGTTGAGAGCAGACATCTAATAAATAGATTTACTTCACTCACATGTGAGAATTTATATAGATTTGAAGTTGTATCAAGATCACAACCCATTCTGAAAAAGGGTCAAAAATGAAATTGAATAATTCGTATAAGAGCAGCTAGCGTAACTATTATTTACAAACTTATGTCTACGAGTGAAAAGCATAAATACTAAGGACCTCTTTGATTGGCAGGATTTTGAGAACACAGGAATAGGAAAAGAAAAGCATAAATACTTATATCGCTTCTCCCGCGAGCGTCCTCGGGGGAAACCCTAGCGCGCCGCCCCTCGTCCTCCCTCGTCGATCTCTCCCCCCGCCGCCACCGCACAGCGCCGCCGGGCAAAGTCCGGCTAGCGTTGGTGGCGGTGGGGATCTTTCCCCTCTCCTCGCGGTTGGCGTCCGGCGCGGGACGGCGCGGCGCGAGACGACGCTCGGCTGTGCGGGGCCCAGCGGCGCGGCGGCGGGTGTGCTGGGTGGCGGCGATGCAGCAGCGGCCTGGGGCCCCTTCGACGCACGGCGGCTGCGGCTTCTCTGGTGATGATGCGCGCGCCGACCCCGTCCAGATCTGACGGATTTGGCTCCGGTGGCCCGACGCGCGACGGGGGCTGCGTGCTGCTTAGGTCACGGGCGTCTGGCGGAGCTAGAGGCGTGGCTGCGGTGGTGGTTGCTGCGTGTCCAGATGGGCGGGTGGCTGGGGACTAGCATGCTCGGCCCTGTGACGGCGCGGGCCGTGGGCGGCTTGGGCCGCGGGCGTTGGCCCTGTAGTGGAAGGTGGTGGTGGCAGCGGCGCGGTGTTGGTGGTGGTGGTTCGTGCTGGTGGTGGCGCTGGCGGCGGTGTGGGCTTCAGCCGACCTTGCGTCCGGCGGCCGTTGGCGGCGAGGGTGGTGGCACTGGCTCGGGGCTGCCCCTCGGGGTCCCGACATGGATGTGGGCTGCCACGGCGTGGTGGTGGCCCATCGCGGTGATCTGGGTCGTTTCACGGCAGCGGCTGGACGTCTTCGACGGCTGCCTGTCGGTGAGCGCACTTGATGACCTTCGATTCATCTCCCCGTTGTCGGGCGCTACCTTCATCAGAGGGCCGGCCCTCTCCCAGCTGCGGCCCATCGCTCTTCTCGCGCCCGGCAGCAGGACGGAGCTCGTCTCGCGCCCGGCAGCAGGACCTGACTCGCCTCGCGCTCGGCGGCAGGACCGAGCTCGTCTCGCGCCCGGCGGTAGGACGGGTTGATGGTGGCCAGTTTTGGCCGGCCTACTGGGTCTCGACGCTGGGGACAGTGCAGGGGTGCGAAAGGCGGTTCCTTTCCACTCGTCTCTTTGATTGGGGTAGCAGCGGGTGGTGGGTGAGGTGGAATCAAGGTCTTGGATGCTGGGGCGGCGGCCGTGGTGGTGGTGTTGCGGTGCTCCTGGGCAAAGCCCGTGGCTTGGTGCTGCCTAGTGGCCATGGCCATGTGGGCGGCGTGGTAGCCAGGGTGTGATATTCGGTGGCGGTGAATATTGGCCGGGGTGAAAACATGTTCTATCTTCGGACGAACCGGCGGCGGCGAAGCTCGTTCCCTTCTTGAAGGCGTGGTCGCGGCTCTCACTGCCCTCGTGTTGTTTCAGGGGAAACTCTGATCTTTGGGTCGGGCGGTGGCGGCGCTTCGGTGTCGTAACCTTCCTGTAGGCACCGCCTTGAAGCCTACGGTTCGTCGTATGTAGCTTCTTCTCTTCGCGATGGCGTGTTCACGGTTGAGACCAAGCAAATTCGAAGCAAATACTTGCACCCAACGCGGGCAAGAGGGTTATCAATCCCCTTGAACTTGTTATTTGCAAGGATCAAATCTTATATAGATAGGTGGATAAATTACAAAGCAAAATAATAGAAAATAAGTTGCAGCAACGTAATTTGAGTTTTTATAATATGGTAAAAGTAGACCCGGAGGTCATAGTTTTCACTAGAGCCTTCTCTCTCGAACATATAGCATATGTTGAGTGAACAAATTACCGTTGGACAATTGATAGAAAAGCACATAATTATGACGTATTCATGGCAATGGTCATGTATATAGGCATCATGTCGTCCGTAAGATGCTTTGGGGAAAGAAGGGAAATCAATGTAAGTAGATCTCTGCACCATTGCCCATTGCCCCCATCTAGTACCTATATCTATCTGCCATAACATTCTCAGCTCTGCTGCTACCGTCGTGAGTGAAATCATCTTTGATTTAGCGACACATCTTGGAAGCTATAGGTATGATGCAGCTGCAAACTTAACACTGCACCTCAGACCAACATGTATAGTTAAGCTGGAAATACTTTTGTTTATGCAGTGTCAGATCAGCAACATTTGTGGGTAGTGGAGTACTAGTCTAATCTAGTGGAGTACTAGTCTAATCTGCTGGCGGATGATGGGCTAGGTATGCGCGGCCGTCATGGTTTTCTTCTTCTGCTGCTGGTAGCACTAGTAACTAGCTACTTTCTTGGAAGAAGATCAAAATGGATGGTCCATACTACGTGGTTAGTACCTCGATCTATCCTTGCCACTAGTAGAAAAAGGGTCATCTGTCCCGGTTGGTAAGGGCCTTTTGTCTCGGTTTTTGAACCGGGACTAAAGGGTCGTTACGAATGCCCTAGCCCTTTAGTCCCGGTTCTTACACGAACCGGGACAGATGGGCCTCCACGTGGCCGGTCGGCGAGCCCAGGCAGGAGGGCCTTTGGTCCCGGTAGGTGGCACTAACCGGGACCAATAGGCATTCACGCGTCAGCATTTCAGGCGTTGGGTTTTTTAATTTTTTTTGGAAGGGGGGTTGGGGGTTTTGGGGGGTTAATTTAGGTGTTTCATATATTGTGTTAGCTAGCTAATTAATAAAGAGAAGTGTCCTCTCTTATATCCGTGCTTGGTCGACGCTACGTACTATATACGTATAGAGAGGACTAGACACGCTAGCTAGTAAGAAAATGAAGGAAACAGAAGATCGTCATGAACATATGCATACAGAGAGAAGTGATATCGACCACCTCTCCTTCTCCGAGAGATTGGTCGAACAACAAGTTCTCGTATATCTATCCGACACTACTGGCTACATATATACAATAATTATCTCTTACAATATAATCTCCTAATTATATACGAAGTCAAGGTCCACATGGTTTTCTCTGTCTTCAGCGATCACGTGGTCAAGGAAGAATGCCGCCAATTCCTCTTGAATTGCTCGCATATGATCTGGTGCTAGGAGTTCATCCCGCATCCGAAAGATCTAATTTGAAGAAGGGGATCAATACATATATATATGAATAAATGAAACTCAACACAAATGATGGTAATAAAATAAAATTGTGAATATTATTGCTTACGCACTTCATATTGTTCGTCAGAGTAGCCCCGCTCACAGGTCATGCGGCGGATGGACTCGCAAACGTAGTATCCACAGAAATCATTCCCTTGTTCCTGCGACAACCACTTTACAAGAAGTAGAGGTCAATCAAACTGATAAGCAAGCATGCTAAATGGTATTGATGAAAGTAGCGCTTGAATCACTAGGAGATGCGCGGAACATGCTACTATAGTACTTACTTTCGGGTGTCTAAATTGCAGCTTCTTCGGCAGTCCCGGAGCTTTTTTGGTGAATTTTCTCCAAACCCTGCCAGACAAAGAAAGCAATTACTTGATATCAGGAAATGAACAAAGTTGCTGATATGGTGGATAATGATCGATTTAACTTACTTCTCGAGCATTTGAGTCATATCTGCATAGTCCTGGGGATCTTTTCTTCTCGAGTCTAAGACGGTTACTACTCCCTGCTCAAGCTTAATCTCTAGGAGAATATAGTGGAAGCTGCGCACGCATGCATAAGTCATCAATTACATTACTATAACCTGGACTAATAAGGGAAACCGAATATGCACAAGACAGTAACACTCACTTGAAGTTGTAAGGAAAGAGTATTATATCTTTGTTTTCATTTATTACCAACTATCGTAGCAAGTTGGCCTCGGTATTTTCGGCATGATATTTAACCTCAGTTGCATCTATGAGATTTGTGTTAATGAATCCAATATCACCGATTTGTCTTTTCTTCAATTCGGCGATCTTCAATCTGCATAATATAGTGAGGATAATTATAAATACATGCAATGAAAGAGCTGACCTATATAGAGAGACTTAATGACAGAAGTAGTACTACTTACAGACAGTACCAAGTGACCGTTGATTTATCGAGGGCCTTTTGATTGAAAAACTGGAATAACTACTCAAATGGAACATTCAAGAGTTCAATTCCAACAAGGTCATGCTCCTCTTTAACTCTCAGCATCAAAGTATCCCTCCCCCCAGACTCTCTGCAGGTTTTCATGTACCAATCATGTAATCTTCGCATCATCGTTGTTAGAGATCTTTCATCTTTGACGAGAGGCTTCCCGTAATGGTATTTGTGTTCGTCCACCTCCAAGAAATCATAATGTACATCGTCGGGCAGGTAATCTCCAAGATTGCTATAACCGGCCACCATCCTCGGATCATTAGCGACGATGTCGCTAGACACCTTGAGCGGGGGGCACGATTGGTTCGCTTGTTCGCCGAGCTGGGCAATTTTTTTCCCAGCTTGTCGTTCTTTTAACCTTTGATCACTGACAGTACTTCCCGACCGCTCCGCTTCGGCAAATGTCTTTCCAATAATGCGCTCATAGTTGCCTTTCGGCGGAGACTTTGGTGGTTTTGTCAGGGCAGCCAGAGTGCGCTTCGCTTTCACCGGATCTACCTTCTCCTCCAGAGGTGGATGTTTCTTTGCTTTCACCCCTTCAAAGAAGTTCGTCACTTCGGCTCGCACGATCTTCGTGGTTTCCTCCTCGGTCCTCTCGTATGGTAACTTCTCTGGAGTCTTCAGAGAAGGACCGAATCTGTATTGCCTCCCGCCTCTGGCTGTACTGCTAGACGCCGGCAGAGCAGAAGGAGCGGCAGCGGCTGTCTTCTTTCCTTGCTTACGAGGCGGAGGAGAAGGACTATGACGCGCCGGAGCAGCCGGAGCGGCGGCGGGTCTCTTCCGCCCTTGCTGACGAGGCGGAGAAGGAGGAGGCTGGCTGCTCCGGCGCGCTGGCGCAGGCGGAGAAGGAGGCGGAGTGCCGCCACGCGCCGGAGAAGGAGGCGGAATGCCGCCATGCGCCGGCAAGGAGGCTGAGTGCCCTGTTCACTCGACGGAGGAGGAGGCGGAGTGCCGCCACGCGCCGGAGAAGGAGGTTGAGTGCCCTGATCACTCGCCGGAGGAGGAGGCGGAGTGCCCTTACTCGCCGAGGCGTCCAGTTCGGAAGGTTGATGAGCTCCTTCCGCCATAGGCATGGAGTCTTCAGAGCAGAACCCAGCCGAGTCTCCCCTTCACCGGTAGGGTGGTCAAGCTGGAGGTCCTCAAATCCCTCCGTTATTTCGTCCACCGTCACCCTAACATATCCTTCTGGAATCGGACGACAGTGAGAAGTTGCGCCGGGTTCAGGAGGTTGAACAGAGCCGATAGCCGCGTTCTCCCATCGCATCATAAGGTGGCAATGTTGAGACTCCGTGATAGCATCCATGGGGTAGCTAGCAGGAGCCGTCAAGACATGCTCTGGCTGAAGCAGCTCAGTGGAAGCCACGCTGCTTCTCCGCTGAGATGGAGGGGTAGCTTCGGGGGTAGTTTCGGCAGGTCGATTGCTGCGAGCTACGTCTCGTTCCTCTAGCGCTTGAACCCTTTCGTGCAGCTTCTGAATTTGGGTCTGCTCCACTTTTTTCCTCCTCTCCTGGCATTTGTAACCGCCTGCGTCCGGAAAACCAGCCTTCCACGGAACGGAGCCTGGCGTGCCTCGTGTCCGTCCAGGGTGCTCAGGATTCCCGAGGGCCATTGTGAGCTCGTTGTTCTCTCTGTCTGGAACGAACGTCCCTTGGTGCGCTGCATCGATATAGTGCTGGAGCCTCTTGACTGGTATTCTCATTTGCTCGTCCGTCCAAACGCACTTCCCTGATACAGGGACCAAGGTTCCGCCAGCCCCGAAGAACCAAGTCCGGCAACGGTCTGGCCAGTTCATTGTCTCTGTTCGATTCCTTTATCAAGCAGATCATTCTCAGCCTTGGCCCACTTAGGCCGGGCTTTGAGGTATCCACCTGACCCCGTGCGATGGTGAAGCTTCTTCTTCGCAGCATTTTTCTTGTTTGTCGCTGACAACTTCTTACTCTTTTTCGATGTCTTGTGGGCCACAAATGCGGGCCAGTGATCTCTGATCTTCTCATATTTGCCGATGAATTCTGGTGTCTCTTCTTTGTCGACAAACATTTTCAGCTCATTCTTCCACCTCCTGAATAGGTCTGCCATCTTCTTAAGAGCATGAGACTTGATTAATTGCTCTTTAACTGGCTTCTCCGGATCCTCCTCTGGCGGTAGGGTGAAATTTGCCTTCAGCTCAGTCCAAAGATCATCTTTCTGCATATCATTGACATAATACACCTCAGGGTCTTCCTTCTTAGGCTTTTACCATTGGTGGATGCTGATCGGGATCTTGTCCCTAACAAGAACCCCGCACTGAGCAGCAAATGCTTCCTTTGTCCGGATGGGTTCACTCGGTTGGCCGCCGCGCGCGATTGCTGTGATCTCAAACCTTTCATCCGAGCGCAACTTTCTCTTCGGGCCTCATCTCTTTACTGAAGTTGTGCTCGATCCGGAGGGCTAGAAAAAAGAAGAAAGACGAGAGTTAATTAATATGAGTACATACCAAAACAATGAATGCATCAATTAGCTAGTCAGCACAGGCTTAACTAATATATTTACCTGGCCGGACTCTGTTCGGTCACCGGAGCCGTCACCACGGGCTCCTTCTTGCACCAGCATTGGGTCACCGGAGCCATCATAATCATGTCTTTCCTCCTCCACTCTTCGATCATCGTAGCCTGCTTCTTCACCATGTTCTTCCAGACCATCATTGTCGTTAAGATACGACAAGACATCACCTCCAGCTAAGATTATGTCCCCCAACACCTCTTCTGCTTCCTCGTCTCGTCCGTGCTCCATTGTTTCTGCAAATATTACAACATGGCAATTATTACACAAACATGACAGCAGGTGGATATATTAGTGCAAACGTAGACCTAGCTTATTCTGGGTTTGGGGTGGCCTCGGCAACGCTTCAAGGGTAGGGGCGCGGCGGGAGGGGGTAGGAGACCGACATCGTTTTTTCTAGGGTTTGGGTGTCCTCGAGAGTTTTGGTCGAGCGAGAGGGCCGGGGTGTGCTCCCGTGGTATAAGTTATCACGGTCGAAGTTATCCGGGAGGGGGTTATATCGACAACGATGACATACATACATGGGAAAATAATGTTATCGGGGAGGGGGTAGGTCGACCCCCCCCCCTTGTGTTGAAGTTATCGGGACACGGGGTATATCGACAACGACATATCCGATAAAAAATAAGAAGACGAAGAAGAAATAAAAGGAGAAGAAGAAGATATTAATAGAGGAGAAGATTGAAGAAAAAAAGAAGGAAACAAAGAGGAGAAGCAGAAAGGAATAGAGGAGAAGAAGAGAAAATAGAATATATATGAAAAAAAAGAGGAAGGCCGGCGGCCGGACCGAACGTGGCGGCGGCGTGTGGTCGGGGTAGGCCGTAGGCGTGGGGCGGCATCGGGGGAGGGGCTCGGGCCGGGGCGGTTGGTGCCACCAACCGGTACCAATGCACCCCTTTAGTCCCGGTTGGTGCCACCAACTGGGACCAAAGGCCTTGTGCTGATGCGCCCGTGTCGAAAGTTTAGTCCCACCTCGCTAGTTGAGAGGGGCGCGCAGTGGTTTATGAGCCCCACTGTCGCTCCCCTCTCGAGCTCCTCTCCATTGCAGGCTTACGGGCCTAATTGTCACTGCTATGCCTGATGGGCCTACTGGGCCTTCTGCGGGCCTGAATCCTGGCCCATCGATGAGTTTCTAGTCGTATTCAGGCCGTGGTGGCCCAGTAGGTGGCATATTTTTTATTTTTTGCCTGTTTTTTGTTTTCTTTTTTGCTTTATTTATTTTGTTTTGTTTCTACATACAACAAAAACTAATTTGTTTTATTTTATTTTGTTTCTAATTACTTATTTATTTTACTTTATGATAATTCTTTTTGCTATTAAAGTTTCAAACAAAAAAAGTTCTTTATGAAAATTCTTTTTGCTTTCAATGATTTTGAACAGAAAATACTTCGATAATTTTAGTTGCATCAATTTTATATAATTTTAGTTTCAATAATACTAGAGGTTGCTTATAATGTTTTGAACAGAAAATACTTTGATAATTTTAGTTTCATAAATGTCTGTTACAAAGGGATTTTATTTTTTAAAACTTATTTGAACTCCTGACTTTTTGTGTGTTCAAAATGCACCATTCAAAGCCACATCATCAATTTTCAACCCTTTCTGACTTCATTTCTTATTTTTCATGCATTTATTGATTATTTTGAGCTATAAGACCCTGAAATTGAAAAGCATTTCAAATGAACTCTGAAAAGGTTGAAAGTTGGGATGGTATCATCATTTCATCCACATAGCATGTGCAAGAAAGTTGAGAGGGTTACGGCAAAAACTAGATGCACTTCGTGTACAAAATGGACAATGATATCATACTCGTCTGTTACAAAGTTGGCATGGTATCATCATAATAGTTGCGGGAGAAAGTCTTCACTTTTTTTTCGCTTGTGTCATTTGCTTATTGCGCCGTAACCATGGATAATCTTCATCGTTTATCAGGATGCTTGGGTCAGCCTTGACTTTAAAGGGAGGAATTTCATGAAACTTTCCATAATCTTCAGACATGTCTGTCTTGCCCTCCACTCCCACGATGTCCCTTTTTCCTGAAAGAAATATGTGGCGCTTTGGCTCATCGTATGATGTATTCGCTTCCTTATCTTTTCTTTTTCTCGGTTTGGTAGACATGTCCTTCACATAGATAACCTGTGCCACATCATTGGCTAGGACGAACGGTTCGTCAATGTACCCAAGATTTTTCAGATCCACTATTGTCATTCCGTACTGTGGGTCTACCTGTACCCCGCCTCCTGACAGATTGACCCATTTGCACTTAAACAAAGGGACCTTAAAATCATGTCCATAGTCAAGTTCCCATATGTCCACTATGTAACCATAATATGTGTCCTTTCCCCTCTCGGTTGCTGCATCAAAGTGGACACCGTTGTTTTGGTTGGTGCTCTTTTGATCTTGGGCGATCGTGTAAAATGTATTCCCATTTATCTCGTATCCTTTGTAAGTCAATACAGTCAAAGATGGTCCCCTGGACAACGAGTACAGCTCATCACAAATAGTGTTGTCACCTCTGAGACGTGTTTCCAACCAACTGCTGAAAGTCCTGATGTGTTCACATGTAATCCAGTCGTCGCACTGCTCCGGGTGTTTGGAGCGCAGACTGTTCTTGTGTTCATCGACATACGGGGTCACCAAGGTAGAGTTTTGTAGAACTGTGTAGTGTGCTTGAGACCAAGAATGCCCGTCCCTGCATATTATTGAGTCAGCTCCTAGCGTGCCTTTTCCAGTCAGTCTCCCCTCATACCGCGATTTAGGGAGACCTATCTTCTTAAGGCCAGGAATGAAGTCAACACAAAACCCAATGACATCCTTTGTTTGATGGCCCATGGAGATGCTTCCTTCTGGCCTAGCGCGGTTACGGACATATTTCTTTAGGACTCCCATGAACCTCTCAAAGGGGAACATATTGTGTAGAAATACGGGCCCCAGAATGACAATCTCGTCGACTAGATGAACTAGGACGTGCGTCATGATATTGAAGAAGGATGGTGGGAACACAAGCTCGATACTGACAAGACATTGCGCCACATCACTCCTTAGCCTCAGTATGATTTCTGGATCGATCACCTTCTGAGAGATTGCATTGAGGAATGCACATAGCTTCACAATGGCTAATCGAACGTTTTCCGGTAGAAGCCCCCTCAATGCAACCGGAAGCAGTTGCGTCATAATCACGTGGCAGTCATGAGACTTTAGGTTCTGAAACTTTTTCTCTGGCATATTTATTATTCCCTTTATATTCGACGAGAAGCCAGTCGGGACCTTCATACTGAGCAGGCATTCAAAGAAGATTTCTTTCTCTTCTTTCATAAGAGCGTAGCTGGCAGGACCTTCATACTACTTCGGAGGCATGCTGTCTTTTTCGTGCAAACGTTGCAGGTCCTCCCGTGCCTCAGGGGTATCTTTTGTCTTCCCATACACGCCCAAGAAGCCTAGCAGGTTCACGCAAAGGTTCTTCATCACGTGCATCACGTCGATTGAAGAGCGGACCTCTAGGTCTTTCCAATAGGGTAGGTCCCGAAATATAGATTTCTTCTTCCACATCGGTGTGTGTCCCTCAGCGTCATTCGGAACAGCTAGTCCGCCGGGACCCTTTCCAAAGATTACGTGTAAATCATTGACCATAGCAAGTACGTGATCACCGGTACGCATGGCGGGCTTCTTCCGGCGATCTGCCTCGCCATTGAAATGCTTGCCTTTCTTTCGACATTGATGGTTGGTCGGAAGAAATCGACGATGGCCCAGGTACACATTCTTCCTGCATTTGTCCAGATATATACTTTCAGTGTCATCTAAACAGTGCGTGCATGCGTGGTATCCCTTGTGTGTCTGTCCTGAAAGGTTACTGAGAGCGGGCCAATCGTTGATGGTTACAAACAGCAACGCGTGCAGGTTAAATTTCTCCTGTTTGTGCTCATTCCACGTACGTACACCATTTTCATTCCACAACTGTAAAAGTTCTTCAACTAATGGCCTTAGGTACACATCAATGTCGTTGCCGGGTTACTTAGGGCCTTGGATGAGAACTGGCATCATAATGAACTTCCGCTTCATGCACATCCAAGGAGGAAGATTATACATACATAGAGTCACGGGCCAGGTGCTGTGATTGCTGCTCTGCTCCCCAAAACGATTAATGCCATCCGCGCTTAAACCAAACCATACGTTCCTTGGGTCAGCTGCAAACTCAGCCCAGTACTTTCTCTCGATTTTTCTTCACTGCGACCCGTCAGCGGGTGCTCTCAACTTCCCGTCTTTCTTACGGCCCTCATGTGCCTTCGCATCAACTTGGCATGCTCTTCGTTTCTGAACAGACGTTTCAACCGTGCTATTATAGGAGCATACCATATCACCTTCGCAGGAACCCTCTTCCTGGGGGGCTCGCCGTCAACATCACCAGGGTCATCTCGTCTGATCTTATACCGCAATGCACCACATACCGGGCATGCGTTCAGATCCTTGTACGCACCGCGGTAGAGGATGCAGTCATTAGGGCATGCATGTATCTTCTGCACCTCCAATCCTAGAGGGCATACGACCTTCTTTGCTGCGTATGTACTGTCGGGCAATTCGTTATCCTTTGGAAGCTTCTTCTTCAATATTTTCAATAGCTTCTCAAATCCTTTGTCAGGCACATCATTCTCTGCCTTCCACTGCAGCAATTCCAGTACGGTACCGAGCTTTGTGTTGCCATCTTCGCAATTGGGGTACAACCCTTTTTTGTGATCCTCTAACATGCGATCGAACTTCAACTTCTCCTTTTGACTTTCGCATTGCGTCCTTGCATCGACAATGACCCGGCAGAGATCATCATCATCGGGCACTGGTTTCTCTTGATCTTCAGCAGCTTCCCCCGTTGCAGCATCATTGGGCACATCGTGTGGTTCCTCTTGATCTTCAGCAGCTTCCCCCGTTGCAGCGTCACCGTATTCAGGGGGCACATAGTTGTCATCGTCCTCTTCTTCTTCGCCGTCTTCCATCATAACCCCTATTTCTCCATGCCTCGTCCAAACATTATAGTGTGGCATGAAACCCTTGTAAAGCAGGTGGGTGTGAAGGATTTTCCGGTTAGAGTAAGACTTCGTATTCCCACATTTAGGGCATGGACAACACATAAAACCATTCTGCTTGTTTGCCTCAGCCACTTCGAGAAAATCATGCATGCCCTTAATGTACTCGGAGGTGTGTCTGTCACCGTACATCCATTGCCGGTTCATCTGCGTGCATTATATATAATTAAGTGTGTCAAAAACCATTACAGAACATCATGAATAGATAATTAAGTGACCAAATTAATAGAAGTTCATCATCACATTAAAACCAAAGTACATACATAGTACTCATCTAACAACATATAGCTCTCCAGAGCATCTAATTAATTAAACCATACATTGAAATTATGTAAAACATTTCAATGCGAAAACAAATGCGATCATAATCGCAACCAAGGTAACAATTGATCCAACGGCATAATGATACCAAGCCTCGGTATGAGTGGCATATTTTCTAATCTTTCTAATCTTCAAGCGCATTGCATCCATCTTGATCTTGTGATCATCGACGACATCCGCAACATGCAACTCCAATATCATCTTCTCCTCCTCAATTTTTTTATTTTTTCCTTCAAGAAATTGTTTTCTTCTTCAATTAAATTTAACCTCTCGACAATAGGGTCGGTTGGAATTTCCGGTTCACATACCTCCTAGATAAATAAAATCTATGTCACGTTGGTCGGCATAATTTTCATAAACAATAAATGAACCAATAGTTATAACAATAATATATACCACATCCGAATCATAGACAGGACGAGGGCCGACGGGGGCGGATACCAAAACCATCGCACTATATAATAACAAGCAATAAAATAGTAAGAAAATTAGACAAGTATCTATCTAAATTAAGAATTTTTTTCTTTCAGAAAGAAGATAAGAACAAGAGGCTCACCACGGTGGTGCCGGCAACGAGATCGGCGCGGGCGATCGACGGCGGTGAAGACGGGAATGGGACGTGACGGGCCGCTAAACCTAGACAAATCTCAAGAAAAATGAAGCTTTGAGGTCGAGCTTCGAGAGGAGAAAGCTTAACTAGCTAGTGTGGCTCGGGCATTTCATCGAACACCTCATGTGCATAGGAGGTGAGCTAGAGCACCACAAAGCCCTCCCCTCGCCGGCCAGAGAAAAACAGAGCACTGGAGTGCTCTGCTCGCGGGCGAGGGGTATATATAGGCACCTCATTGGTCCCGGTTCGTGGCATGAACCGGGACTAAAGGGCAACCTGTGGTCCCGGTTCAAGCCAACCGGGACCAATGATGGTGGGCCAGGAGCGAGGCTCATTGGTCCCGGTTCGTCCCACCAACCGGGACCAAAGGGGCCAGACGAACCGAGACCAATGCCCCCACGAGGCCCGGCAGGCCCCTGGCCTCACGAACCGGGACCGGTGCCCCCATTGGTCCTGGTTCTGGATTGAACCGGGACTAATGGGCTGACCCGGCCTAAACCAAAGCCCTCTTTTCTACTAGTGTGCTATCCCTCGTGAATTGTGACATGTGGGGTTGTTGTTTTTTCCAAGGAGTTGTTTGTTCAAAATTTGATCTTGTTAGCATGTGCACCGATGGTCAGACCACACAGGCACACGACAATACTCGCAGATCTAACATGCAACATTACAGAAGTGCATTGTTTCCTTCCTTTTCTTTTCTTTCAAAGTGGCACAGAATAAACGCTTTCCAGCAACCCACGGTATACCAAGCGAGGACATACGAAGCAGTTATTTTGTGCATCTCAAGAGTAAAGACCCGGAGGGGATGAACCTCTCATAGAACTCAGAGACTCATGGCCGTCCGATCAGATTTCTTCTGTCATACTGTCCGTCCGTCTCGGGCTTGGGTCATCTGGGACGTTGGATATATAGCATTTGGGCCGTGAGATGAATTTTCAATTACATTCCTTGGTAATATCCTTGCCCCCACAAGGGGCAGTTTGGTCATTGCACGCCCCAGGAGATGGGTACCGATAGATAGATATAGATAGACCGTGTCGGCTATTATCCTCGCTTCGCCCCTCTAACCCTAACCCTAGACGGTTGTGCTGCTGCTTTCCCGTAGAGCTCGTGCGTCAGGTCGACTCCACTCGGGGCCTGACAAACAATCTTCCTCCTTCCGACCACGGGACTTACGGAGATGCTGCCACCCTCCTCACGTTCATGGCTGCTGCTATATATCCGCTCTTTCTTTTTAGCAAGGAATACACACTAGACTGTATGATACTCCTCAGTTGCATGAACCCTAACTAAGACACAGTCCACAGACCCAACACTTAGAGATCAATCAGCGACGACTCCGCTCAAGCTCTGGAACCGTTCGCTCGCGCTTCTCCGGCATCTCTTTCTCTCTCGACACCTCTGCACCAGAGACCAGAGAGATGCCCGCGTTAGTGGCAGGTGTGCTCGCACGAATCGCAGCACGGATCCGACGGCCACGTAAACTCGGTTGCGATTTAGTGTGTCTTTCTTTGACAAATCATGCCTTCTAACCTTTTTTCGGGTGGCTGTCTCTGCTATGGCAAATCCATTCTTTCTTTCTTTCAGGATGTAGTTTCACCACCACATATAGTATATTTCACTAATAAGCATTCATGCATGCATGTACGTATATAGTATATTGTACTCCCTCCGTCCCAAAAAAAGTGTCTCAAGTTTGTACTAACTTTAGTACAGAGTTGTATTAAGGTTAAGATACTTATTTTGAGACGGAGGGAGTATATGCTAAATTGCAATTGCGCCCAAGAGTTTGAGTGCATAATATTGTGGTTCTACCATCATAGTAGTACTGTGCTGATATATTCTTCATGCTGCTGGTTGCCTGTCATTTCGGGTGACTGGTCACTTACCAACACCAAGTTCAGTCTTTTTTGGATTCTGAAGAACGAATAGTTCGGAAACCAGCACATTCAGCTTTGCCTATCATACATTCTGCCTGGGTTCCTCTTCTAGTCTGAATTTCTCTGCAAAAAATACCCATTCAGTCAAAGACTCTTAAGATTGACAGTTTCTAAAAAGATGTTTCATATTTGGCTTCTGCGAATTGCTCAAAAGATTGTTCGATCCGCATGCTAGAGGCAGAACATTGTTCGGTTCTGCCCTTTCTTCGGTTGAAGATTGTTCAGACTCTCAAGAAAGCAAATACTACCTCCGTCCCACAATATAAGATGTTTTTGCAAGCTGTTTTGCTTGCAAAAGCGTTTTATATTGTGGGACAGAGGGAGTAGTTCAGATAGATGCACATTCGTCTCGGCCAAAACCAAGTTCAGTCTTGTTCTCTTTCCTGTTGAAGGTTATTTGGATTCTGAAGAACAAATGGTTCGGAAACCAGCACATTTGGCTTGGCTTATCATACATTCTACCCGGGCCTTCTCTTTTATGCTGAATTTTCTGCAAAATGGTAAAGAAGAATCATCCTTCAATCCAAGATTGTTCAGATATGGTTCACGAATCGAGCCTTTCTTTTGGCAGGCTGCATGTCTGTTTTTGAACAGATGTTTCGCATTTGCTTCTGCACCTTGGTGAAAAGATTTTTCGGTCTGCCCTTCATTCGGTTGAAAATTGTTCAGACTCTGGAAAAAGTGAATGATTCGGACAGAAGAACATTCATCTGAGCCATCTTTCTCAAAACTATGAGTATACACCATTGCATAGTGTCACACTCAGCTCACAACCACGAAATGCAGCTCACGAGTCAGAGACTGCAAAATTAAACTGACGATGCTATAGCAAATTCCCACCTACTATATACAGATATATCCTTGAGCTAAGAGAGAATCAGCGATGACAGAAAGGTTTTCTGTTTGAACTTCCGCAGCTGATGACATGGACAGAACAACACTAAGGAAGTCTTAACAGCCGCAAGGGTCTTCTCAGGGTTGAATGGCCCGGATTCATGATCCATGATCCCGCTCTTCCATCGCATGCCGTCGGTGATGGCCTGTATTTTCACCTGAAGATCACCGTCCTTGGCCACGGTGTCCCTGAAGATCACCGTCCTTCAGGCCTCAGAATCAGTACATCTCCAGGGGAATGTATGTTATATCACACCTGCAATCATTATCCAAAATTGATCAAACATTACAATTAGTTCATGGATAAGATGACAATCATTAGCGTCTCTACTTGCTACATCTGAACTTTCTTATAAAAGCAGAAGAGGGAATAAATCTTCAGTTATTTCCATTACCTATCCTGATAAAGCTGAACACTTTGTTAGTGTGGGTGAAGTCATACATCTTCGGATACGTAAGAAAGCCTCGCACCAGTCGTGGTACGTTCCAATGAACCCCCGCTCATAGATAACCCCGAGGGCGTCAGTGGCAGAACCTGCAGGCACCACGTTCATCACCCAGAGTGGATACTTCATCAGCGCAGAGGCAATGTGTATATGAGGACTCAAATAAGAGACGAATATGTGAACTTATGACAACGTAACCACCTGCAGGAACCGAGCGTGGTTGAACGAACTCAAGGTCATCGTCACGAGAGTCCTCCCTCCTCCCAACCCTAGCCGCCCTCCTCCTCACCCCCTCCCCCCCCCCCCCCCCCCCCCCCCCTCTTCCCTTCCTCGCCACCGCCTGAGGCAGCCGTCGGGCAAGCCCGGGGCGCCAAGGATGGTGGAGGCGGGGCCTCGGTTGCCCTGCCTCTGCGTGAGGAACTCCGGATCTGGAGCGGCGGCTCCATTGGCAAGGCACGGCCGGCAAGCAGCTGTGCGGGCGGTGGATCTGGCGTCCCGGCCGTGCGGGCGGCGGGCTTCGGTGGTCGTTGGCGGCCGGCGGCAGCTTCTGCGGCGGTCGATGCGCACGATCTGGCGCCTTCCATCCTCCCCTGTTCGGCGTGCGGGCCAGCCTGGTTGGGCCGCGCTTCCTCTTGGTCGCCGGTTCTGTACAGGAGGCGCTGTTGGTGGCGGGGATCTAGTTCGGGCGAAATCCCTGGCCGGCCATGACCGGCCGCGCCGACGGCGACGCCTGAGGGCGCCGTTCCCCTCCTTGGAGGCGTCGGTATGGACTGATCTCCTCACTTCGCCTTCCCCTAGGTCTCTCGGGCGAAAACCCTAACTTTGTTGGGCGGTGGCGATGCTCACGGCGCCGTTCCCTTCTTGAAGGCGCCGCTTTGGGAACCTTGGGGTTGGGTGGCGCTTGTGGGTGGTGGGTGACGGCGGTGGTGCGGCCCTATCCTAGCATGGATTTATGTCTGCTGCTTGGAGATGGACTCGCGCAGGCGGAGGTCGTCGTGCTGGCGTCAATGGCGGAGGACCTGCCAAGGCTCGGGTAGGTGGAGGTCGTCGTTTGGCGTCGTGGTGGCATCGATGGCGGAGGACCTGCCAAGGTTGTCACCTCAATCTGCTCTGAAGATGGACCAGTGAAAGATGGCGGCGACAACACATGTGAGTGCGTCGGACCGGTTTGAGCCCCAGACTCGGCAGATGGCTCGGTCCGGGCCTCCGCTTTAGTTGTTAGGCTTAGGTGAGAGGTCTGGGTATGTGGCCCAGCTTGCCCCCTTCATCATTTGGATAGGAGTAGCGGCAGATGTTGCCAAGATGGCGGATCCAGGCATATTGTTGTTCTATTTTGTAAGGTCCTCGAGAATAATCAATAAAATGGCCGTATGCATCTCCCCAGATGCAGAGGCCGGGGGTCATTCTCTTTTTTTTTAAATGTGAACTTATAACTGATGTTATGTTAAGTGCTACAGACCCACACATTTGTTTATTTTCTCATTATCAAAGCCCGGAGGCTTCTCCTCGCAACCGTTTGAGTAGAAAGCATACATTCCTTGTAGTTATTAGGAGTACAAGCTACTTGTCCTTTGCATATTGCGCGGAGAAAGCAAAAGAAGCAAAGAAGGAAAAAAGAAAAGGCTGACAAAGTGCATTGGTAATGTGCATTGTGCAAGGAACCATCATGGGAGATGCTTTGGGGAAAGAAGGAAAATGAGCAAAGTCATAGAAGAGGCTGTGAATCCCCCTCCCTCCCACGACGCTCCCGCGGGCGTCCAGGGGGAAGCCCTAGCTGCGCCGCCACCGGTCCCCCCTCCTCCTCTCCCTCCTCTCTCGCCGTCGCCGGAGGGTGCGAGCAGGCGAAGTCCGCTCGTCGCTGGCGGCGGCGGGGCCTTCTCGTCTCCATGCGTGAGGGATTCGGCGCGGGCCGGACCCCTCCGGCCGAATGCGGCGCTGGGCGAGGCAGCTCGGCGGCACGCCGGCGTGAGCCGACGACGGCGCCTGACGACGATGCGAAAACGGCGCGTCGGTGGTGCAGGCTCGAGGTTGGTGGCGGCATGGCGGCACGTCCAGATCCGCCTCTAGTGCGGCGGGTCGTGGGCGACCTGGGTCGCGGTCGGCCTTCCCTGCCATGGCTCGTGGGTGGGTGGGGGGTGGCAGCGGGTGGATGCATGCGCCATGGCCAGGCTGGGCCCTTGCGGCTGGTCGCGACGCACGGCGTGGGAGACTCCCCTGGTGTCCATCCTTGGACGCGGTGGCGGGCTTTGCTCCCTTCTCTCCGGTGACGGGCTTTCTGCCGTGGTCGTGCTCGGGGTCGGGCCTGTGGCAGGGTGGGGCGAAACGGTGGTTTGGGGGGGGGGGGGGGGTTGGAGGGACGGGGGCTCCGCTGCCGAGCTACCTGTCGCCGGCACTGCGTTGTCGCCGGTCGTGGCCGCGGGCCACCCCTCCCCTTCCCCATCCCTGTTTGTTATCAGTTCCAGCATTGTTCGACGGCTTTGCTGGCGGTCTCGGAGGTGGTTGGGGTGCGAATTGTTCAAAGCCTCGACCTTCGGTGGTTCTCGAGGCGGTCTGGATGCAGGGCGGCGGCTCTGGCGGTGGGAGGCGTGTTTGTCGTGGGCTGACCGCACGCTCGGGTGCGGGTGGGCAGTCATGGTCGCTTGGGCGACATGGATGCGGGTAGTTGGTGGAGCGAGGTTGCGACGGAGGGGTAGGAGCACCCGGGTTCACCACTCGACCAGCCCGGTACTGGCCGACGGAGGTGGCGTCCGTGGATGTCGTTCTCCTTCTTGCAGGCTCCGTCGTGGTGCTCCCATTGCCTTCGTGGCACTCCAGGTGAAAACCTGATCTCTTGAGGGCATCGTATTGGACTCCTTGCTCCGGCTTTGTCCATCTCATCACCCCTCGGTGGATTGCTCATCTTCATGGTGGTCTTCGGCTTATCATTAGGGTGCTTAGTCGTTGTTAGGGTTGTGTTTTCGGAGCTCGGCACCTTTGTATCTCGTCTTGGGTGTGTGTTGAGTCCGGTGGTGACGTGTGTCTGCTTCTTGCTCGATGTTGTTGTGATGGTTACTTTATATATAAAGTGGGGGAAACCCTTTTTCGTCAAGAAGGGAAATAAATGTACGTAGCTCTCTGCACCATTGCCCATTGCACCCATCTAGTATCTAAGCTATCTGCCTTAAAATTCTCAGGTTTGCTGCTACCGGCGTGAGTGAAATCATCTCCGATTTAGGTGACACATCTTGGAAGCTATAGGTATACTGCAGCTGCAAACTTAACATTGCATCTATGATCAGCATGTATAGTTAAGCTGGAAATACTTTTGTTTATGCTGTGTCAGATTGGCAAATCTGTGGGGAGTAGAGTATTAGTCTAATCTGCTGGCTGGCGATGGGCTAGGTATGCCCGGTCGTCCTTGTTTTCTTCTTCTACTGCTGGTAGCACTGGTAACTACTCCCTCCATTCCAAAATAGATGATCCAAATTTTATACCCAAAGTTAATATAAAGTTTGCAGCAGTTATTTTGTGCATCTCAGCAGTAAAGACCCGGAACAGAATGAAGCTCTGACAAAGCTCAGAGACTCATGGCCGTCCGGTCAGATTTCTTCTACGATACTTTCCGTCCAATCACGTGTTTGGATCATCCGGGACGTTGGATCTTCAGCGGTCGTTATGGCCCGTGAGATGAATTTTCAATTGCATTCCTTGGTAATATCCATGCCCCCACAAGGGGCAGTTTGGTCATGCACGCGCCACGGCCCAGGAGGTACCGATAAATAGATATAGATAGACCGTGTCGGCCATTACCCTCGCTTCCCTCCTCTCCCATAACCCTAACCCTAGCCCTTCTTCTACGCCTCTACAGTCCTTATCGACGCCACCCCTCCCCTCTACCTCCTCCCCGCCTGCCGGTTGCGCTGCTGCTTTCCCGTCGAGCTCGTGCGTCAGATTTGGAAGGACGGGTCGCTCCCATCGTCCATGTAGTTGCCTCCTCCGCCTGGGAGGCCCTGGACAGAGGGAGCCATCTCCGTTGCCTCCCCTACTATCGATGCCGCTGTCTCCTGCTCCTCCTCTGTCCATGCGTCCCCAAGAAGCAAGGTGTGCTGTTGCTCCTCCCTACCAATTGCTATTGCTCTCCTCCCTCCACGGCAACGGATGTGCTGCTGCTGTTGTAGATTGAAATTTGTATGCTTCTGCTGCTGCTACTGCTGTTGTAGATTGAAAGTTGTATGCTGCTGCTGCTGTAAATTTGATTATTTGTAGCTTTGTGTGCCGCCCACCGCTGCAGCTGTAAATTTGATTATGTGTAGCTTTGTATGCCACCGCTGCTGCTGTATGCTTTATGCCTGTATGTTTTATGTCTTTCTATTTTGCAGATTTGGTGCAATCAAGTCAAAGATTCTACATCAGATGGTTATGTTTTTCGTTGCTGTTTTTGATTTGTTCAGTGTGCATAAAACATAAAACAAGATTTCCAGCTAATATTGATATATGTTCCTTTACTTATCCTATATGTTGGTTTTAGTTGCTTCTTTTCTGGTTACTAATCTAGCTATTACCACATGTCTGTTTGTTTTGCACTAATCCTATGTGTCTAATCTCGCCATTGACTGAATAAGCCTATGTTTTGGATTTGTACTAATAATTCTGTCTAAGCCACCACCACGGGATTGAACTCATGAGGCTGTGAGGATCTTGCGATTTACTGTTTTCTTTAAGAGTGATTCCTTTCTTAGTTTTTCTTTTAACCTTTCTTATTATCACTTTTGTTTCATGGCTGTAGCACATAATGGCAAGTGACTGCAATTCTGAAAGATAGTACGAGGGGATTCTTTGTCACCATCTTATTATTGTGGTATGTAAGCCAATTCTTGCACTCAAACCATGAAAAATTGTTTCTTTCAGTTGTTTGCTTCGGCTCATGAAGACATACTAATTCTTCCTCTATGTGGAGAGTGATTAGACTCTGAGATAAGATCGTACTCCATGCCCATTTTTGGACCAGCTGGGTTTTCTGAACTGTCTACTGTTTTTGAGCCCATCACATGTATGCATTGCACGGAACGAAAATGAGGTTGGTAATGTTTCCGGTACATTTATTGAACTTTGGCTATACATATGTGTTCAGCCAGTGAGTATAATGGTGAAGTCATAACATCTGAACTTTGGTTATCGGAATTATAATAGATTTGTTACTGTCCCATTTCAGTTTTCTTCTATTAGAATAAAGCTATGCCTACATTGAGAGTTGTTCACCTTCGCGACAATGGATTTAGCTACTTGTTAAATACTTTACTTTGGTGTAAGCATACTGATGATTAATGGCCTCTATCAACTATAAAGCAGAGGTCTGCATGGCATAGTTATTTTATTTATAGTATTGTAGACAAAATGCACTAATTCACTTTATTACACTATTTGTTACTTTCTCTTTATTATATCATCTCTCACACCTTTCTACATATTTTTCAGTGGCGTACATGTTAAATCTGTCATGATCTTACACTGTATATTCTTAATTTAGCGCTAGAGATGCTGTATGGAGCTGATATTCCTCTCAAACTTCTTTTCTTCATCATATGTAGTCCCAAGAATCTGGGTTCTAACTCCATCCTCCTCGGTAGATGCTTATTAATTTCCTTATGTGATCGTAACATGTGTAAAGCTATTAAGACAACATTATTAATGCACTGTTCTTAAGTACTTCCCTACCAATATTAAGCTGGCAGTTTCATCTTTTCGCTTTACCTTTGGCCTCATAGGTGTAAACTTGATCAATAAAAGCTGTGAGTGTAGTAATATAATTTTAAATTTGTGAGATTGTTTTTTACTAGCAAATGGTATGTTATCCTTTCCAGGTAAATTGCAATCTGTATAAATCATCATGTACAAATAATAACTAAAGTATATGCCAGATTTAACAATATTCATAGGATCTAGAGATGAATTTGTTCTCTTTACGAACTAGTACATAAATATTCCCTAGAAAGGATAAATAAATATTCCTCAATCAATCCATGTCTTTTGTACCAAAAGAAACCAAATTACAATGCCTATCCAATGTGAAATGAATGTAAGCATTACGCAAGTGCCTTCGTAAGGCATTCAAAAATTATATTTGGTCCTTGCACCAAGCTGGTTTGGTTGAAATTTGTGAGACACATATTATTTTCAGTCAAAATATAATCTGCTGATAATCCAATGGCTTTGTTAGTTTCGATGCACATATCATTTTTATTTTCTTTTGTGCAGCCAAAACTTATCTTGGATTCTTGGTCTTAAATGGGCGCTCTTACTTTTGTGTACTTATTAATTATGATTGCTTTGTGAATTTTCTTGTCCTTCCGATTTTTTTTTGTTTTCTCGATTCCTTTTAGTGAAGTGCATGGCTTGCACTTTCTGCACCTAATGAGAAAAGCTTGGTGAAAGTACACAGTGAATGGATTTTAGCGCTAACAACTCAGACCCAATTATCGAGGAGCTAAGCGGTCCAGCACAGAAATAACGTTCAGCAACTTTGGAAAATGATATTGAAGATTATGATCGAAGATTATGATCGCAAGGTATTTCAGCAGTATATGGATCATAATCTTCAATATCATTTTGCAAAGTTTCTGGATGTTCTTCCTGTGCTGGACTTGTTGGCTCCTCGATAATTGGCTCTGAGTTGTTAGTGTTAAAATCCTTTTCTTGTGTACTTTCCCCAAGCCACAAATCAGATAGTAGAATTCAGAGTGGGCATGCTACCACTCACTTCATCAAAAGGAATCGGGAAAACAGAAGAAAATTCAGAAGAACAAGAATTTCACAAATCAATAAGTACACAAAAATAGGAGTTCCAAGTTAAGACCAAGAATCCAAGATAAGTTTTAGCTGCACAAAAGAAAGAAAAATGATGTTTATTGGAACTAATAAAACCAGCTAATTAGCAATAAGTTGTATTCTAAGTGAAACTAATGTGTCTCACAAATCTCAATCAACATAAGGCAGTTTGGTGCAAGGGTCGAATATAAGTTGCGAATGTCTTGCTTAATGCCTACATTCACTTCTCATTGGACAAGCAATGGAATTTGGTTTGTTTTTGGTATAGAACACTTGCATTGATCATGGAAAAATATTTAGTTACCCTTTTGACGGAATATTTATCTACTAGTATGTATTATATTATCTAAAAGAAGAATAATTCTTTTGAGCATCCACAGGTTAGTCAACTGACCTTACATTCACCATTGCGTCATTCATCGTCCCAATTCATTCATGTAAAAAAATGCACTCCTGTACAAAGGTGTACTAAATCGATGACACTTATTTTGGGATGGAGGGAGTTCCTACCGAAAATGTTAACACTATATGTACCTCACATTAGAAACATATTACAGAGCTAAATCGTTGTCATTTATTGCCCGTGTATACCAAGCATTGCAGGTGAGATCAATGCTTCTCTAGGAAATGAAAGATTTCTGAAGATTTTTCATTATGGGGGAGAAGAAGACATTGATCTGGCAGGGTGTGGTATTCCTAATCGTGAATTTGGACCCTATGCTTCCGGAAAACTGTTCAGGTCTTAGAGAGAAAAGAGAAGTTAAGTCCAACTCTTCTTGTTTCAGAACAATTATTTTGAATTACTGGTTTGAGAAAGATGTGAGTCAACTACTGTATCTTTCATTGCACGGAGAAGCTGCCGACGTGGTTGGTTACGCCATCATGGATGACGTCAACCTGGAGCATGGAATCTCATAAATTGATGTTTTCCATTTCCATTTCCATTCCTTGTTTCCTAGGTAATCTGGAGCATGGAAAGGGATCAGTCTATCTCTGTTACAATCAAGTTGTGATCTCATCACGGCTCTCTGGAGTCTGGAGTGTTTATTTCCCATTTTCAGTGTCTGTTTGGCAGTGAAGTGTGTTTGTTGCAAGCTCCATCTGCGGTATGGTGAGGGTGTTGGTTTCTTCAACAGGATGCATATATACCTGATGTGGGTGTGCTTGATTGGATTGGATTGGTGTGTAATTGTCAAGCGGGCACTGGATTGCTTGCTTGGTTTATAGCTCCAGCTTGGTGTGGTGTTCACAGTTGATCAAGCTGGTTCTTAATAAAATGGTTGTGTGTGCCGGTTGTGCATCAACCCAGATTTGTAAACCCTGCGTGGTGTGATGAACAATATATAAACTGAGATACTTTGTATTCGGTTGATGGAACAAGAAATGTTATTACTATCATGAATGCTTTGTTAATTATATGGAAATCTACGATTGTACTAATGAGTTTGAGTGGATAATTTTTTTTGTGCTGCCACCATAGTAGTAGTATTGTCTCTTAAAAAATAGTAGTGGTAGTGATATTCTTGTTGCTGCTGGCTGCCTGGTAGGTTTCATTCAGACGATGAACTGTAAGTTAAGTCATTTCCCAACCCCAAGTTCAGTCTTTGTTCTCCTTCCTATTGAAGATTGTATGGATTCTGAAGAAGGAATAGTTAGGAAGCCAGCACATTCAGCTTGGCACATCATACATTCTGCCTGGGCCTCCTCTTTCAGTCTGATTTTTCTGCAAAAAAGAAGAATCATTCTGTTCGCAAATCAGCCTTTCTTTTGGCAGGCTGAGTGTCAGTTTCTGAACAGATGTTTCGTATTTGGATTCTGTGCCTTGTTCAAAAGATTGTCTGGTCTGCCCTTTTCTTGGGGTGAAAATTGTTCAGACTCAAAAAAAAAAACCCAAATAATTCGGACAGAAGCACATTCATCTGAGCCAGCTTTCTCAAAACTACGAGGGAATATCCTCTTTTGTAACGGTTGACTGAATACCATCGTGTAGCATCGTGTCATACTCACAGCTCACGAGTCAGAGACCGCAAAATTGAACCGATGATGATACAGCGAATTCCCACCTACTATATACAGATATATCCTGAAGCTAAGAGAACAGTCGATGAAGACTCAACAGAAAGGTTTTCTGTTTGAACTTTCGCAGCAGACGACATAGAACAACACTGAGGAAGGCGATAGCTATTGCTGCTTTTGGGCAGGCTCCGCGGTCCAGTAAGTTTTGACGGCCACAAGGATCTTCTCAGGGTTGAACGGCCCGGATTCATGATCCATGATCTGGCTCTTCCATCTCATGCCATTGGTGATGGCTTGTATCTTCACTAACATCTCCACGGTGTCCCTGAAGATCACCGTCCCTTCAGGCCGCAGAATCCGGTCCATCTCCAGGAGGATGTATGTTATGTCACACCTGCAACCATTGTCCAAAATTTGTTCAACATTACAATAAGTCCATGGTTTAGCAGAAAAAGAAAGCACCAGCTCAGGAGTCAATTCATTGGCTGTTTCTGCTACCTGTCATGATAAAAGCTGAACACTTTGTTAGCGTGGATGAGGTCATACGTCCTGGGATACGTCGAGAAAGCCTCGCACCAGTCATGGAATGTCCCGATAAACCCCCGCTCGTAGATAACACCGAGGGCATCAGGAGCAGAACCTGAAGGCACCACATTCATCACCCAGAGCGGATACTCCATCAGCGCAGCAGCAAAACCCCCCATCCCTGCATCCATGTCCATCACGTTCCTGTATCGCCCCTTGGCCAGTGGCGGGATCAGTTTCTTGTAGTGGTCCGCTCGCTCTGCCCACAACTTATTGTCCTCTTCGAACTTCTCAGGGGTGATGCCTGAAACTGAACCTCGGGTTATTCTCGGCGGAACTGCGGATGCTCTTTGTGGCCAGTTCTCGAGAGCTCCGCCAGCAACTTCTTCCTCGGTTTGCACTTCCGGCAGAGGAGATATGCACGTCTCCATCTTCTTGTACCTATGTGGTCGCACAGTCAGTTTTGTTTTCTGATCAAGAAAATAACAGAGAATGCATTGTGATGATCTTGAGGTTCAAAGCATCTATGACTGTACTAGTGTGCTGCTAGGTTGCTACAATGGCAGGTTATTATATGATTGTAAGTGAACTGAGCCACAAGCCAGTCAAAAGACTGTACAATGTTTCCAAAACTGTCAGGAAAGATAAACTGATACTTAGCTTCACTTAAGTAGACGCCATTCAGAATGGTGTTAGCGAAACCTGTTAAATCACTTTCTTTTTCAAAGAATAGGAAATTCAAACTATGATTTCAAGCATGAGGTTCATACAATGATAATCTTGGTAAAACAAACCGGGCTATATATTTCAGAACAGCCAGAAATAGAAGTTATTCCGGAACTACAGATAATGAGCTACTGCAAGCGTACAAAAAATACAATACTCAGAGAAAGCATAACAGAAATCTTACCAAGCAGAGTCCACATCGCTGTTGTTGCAGAACTGCAGAGCTTCGTCGGCATTCCGATTATTAGCACACTCCATGTGGTTGATAGGCTTCTGCCATACAGCAAGATCATCTTTCTCTACTACTTTCTTCCAGCAGAGCCGCTTTGCTAGGTCCTCAATCTCATCTTGCTCTTGCTTCAGGTCTTCCTCTGTTCTTTGCCACCCCTTGTAGTGCTTCTTCCAACGGATTGGAGGCCCAGAGAGGATCCAGTAGCCTCCTGGTCTTAGAACTCTGTCCACTTCAACCAGATATAAACCGTCTGTCGACATGAACGATAAAACATAAGCTCTAGTTAGTTATACATTCAGTAAACATGTGCTCATTATAATGTAAATAGAAGATCTGTAACAATATCATGAAAAACATACCGAGCTTGTTCCATGGGATCAAACATCTAGAGCAGTGCGCCATGTCGAATGCTCTAGCAGGGTATGGGATTCTATCGGTTGCCATCACTCCAATCATAGCCGGCACTCCCCTCTCTAACGCAAACTGTACCTGTGCCTCGTGCGAATCCCTTGGTGCAAATGACATGGTGATGATGCCCCTCTTCAGAAGAAAAGCACCCCAACTTGCCACCTGAAAAACAGCCAGAATGCTTCCATCCTAAGACCCTAAAACCTTCAGAGATAAGAAACAATATCATAGAAATTTGTCAAGCAAACTCACCCCACATCCAGTATCAAGTGCAGTTCTGATGTTTCCGTCAGTTAACGGTATGAGCGCATTGATATCATCGATATAAGCATCAGCACCATGCGGGAACATCGTCCCACCACCAGGGAACCTAAACCGGTCCCCCTCAACCTGAATCCAGTTCTGGACAGCCTTCTCGATACTCAGCTCCCGGTGAGGGATGTTGTCATACCAGGCGTAGTCCCGACTCTGCGGCCACGTGAAGGGGTTCTTATAGTTCGGGGGTGCAGGGATCAGGCACCGGAACAATTTATCTTTTGTGGGGCAGTGCCTCTCCCTGTACTGCATCATCGCCTTTGGAAACTTCCTCGCTCTCCTCGGGTCATGGCAGGGCGTGTACTCGCTGTACTTGAGCTGGCATGGCGGGATCATCTCCGTCGCCAGCGACGACTCGTTCAAGGCCACACGGTGGTGTGCCTGGAAATCAAGACGGGCACCTGAGGATGCCACCGACGCGACCCTGGTGGTGCCTGAAGCATTGCTGGGGGCACGGGAGGGGGCGTCGTCGCACTGCGTCTTGGCGTACACAGGTCGAGGGGCGTCCTTTATGGCGGACGAGGTGCCTTGCCAGGCGCCGAGGATGTACGCCGTGGCGCACAGGCCGACCACGCCGATGGCCAGCGTCACGCGCATCCTCTGGAACTCCAGGTGGCGCATCCCGCTCTGCTCCTGTCACCTGCAAGAAGGTGCAGTTCAGCAGCACATATGGATGGAGCAGTAGCACTATATAAAATCGCTGTGTGATTGCAGAAAAGAACAGATGGAGGTGATCCATAACTCTGAAACATTTACCAGGGTGGAATTTTTGCTACTAAATTCAGTATATGATTGTGGATTCAGAGAAGGCAAAGTGGAATGTGACAGCAGGTAGCTGTGAATGGATGGACGGGGGTTAGAAGAAGCTCTCTCTCCCCTCCATGCTCCTGATTAAACAAGAATGGCAGCTGCAGAAAGTGTAGAAGAGCAGTTGCTGCTGCAAATGAGTGCCATCATCCTTGCCAGACACTAGTTCCCGACAGAAGAGAAACACAATGATGTGCAGCAAAGTGCACACATCCGTAGGCCTTTCCAGCCAAACGAACCAAGCAAAGAACCTGCAAAAAAGAAAAGAAAAAAAAAGTAGCAGAACCTCATCACTGATTTTGGGAGTCGAGACCCAAAATCCGCTCATGAATTTTCTCTACCGAGTTAATCGTCCCATTGCCCGCAGGAACCAACCAGGGAGAGGGGGGAAAAAGAATCTATCTTTTGGG